>NW_027438947.1:1485000-2146702 GCF_040939455.1 Microcebus murinus | reverse complement strand
CATCTTACAGCTTTTAGAACGGCCTCTTTATTTGATATTTTGGTCAGTCTGATGACTGCATGACGCGACATCTTCCTGTTTGCATTGAATCTCCCAGGCGTCGTCTGAGCTTCTTGAACTTTTATATTGAGATTTTGAACATTGCCTGGGAAATTTTTCTCTATTATATCTTCAAATAGAATGTCCAACCCTTGAGTGATGTCTTCTCCCCATTCTGATGACTCTATGACCCTCACATTAGGTTTCTTCACATAATTCCAAATCTCTTGTAGGCTTTGCTCTTTTCTCTTGTTTATCTTCTCTATCTCTGTGACTGATTTATTTAATTTGAAGGTGTTATCTTCAATCTCTTTGACTCTTTCTTCTTTTTGATGTACCCTGTTCTTGAGACTTTGCATAGTATTTTCTAATTCCCTGAGTTGATTCTTCACGTCCAGCAATTCGGTTAAAATTTTCTTCACTGTGTCGATCTCTTTAGTGAACCTTTGTTCCATATCCTAGAGGCTTTTTGTGGTTTCTTTGGATTGGTTATTTAGTTGTCTTGCAGGTCAGTGAGTGTTCTTATGATCCACATTCGAAATTCCTCTTCTGTCATTTTGGTTTCCATGTTTTGGTTGTTGTCTGTTTCTAAGGGGCTGGAGCTCCTCTTGGGGATGTGTTTTCCGTTTTCTTCATATTTCCAGAGTTCCTTCGCTTATTTCTTCCCATGTTGCTCAGTTGTTGTTTCTTTCCTTTAGGTTTTTGTTTGGATATTCACACATCTTGTTTAGTTTCTGAGCCGGTATGTGGTGTTGCTCACTGGTGGCGACCTTCACTGGGCTGGTGTCTGCAGGTCTCTCTATCCGCTGGGGAGCCCATCAACAGTCTGAGATTCAATGGAGGGGAAACGGCCTATTCACCTACCCTTCCCGCTGTTCTCTGGGCTGCTCCGGCGGCCTCCATTCTTCTGCCTCCTTAATTACACAGGTGGAGATAGATGGCAGGAACGGGAGCAGTTCCTATCTCAGCTCCACTCCCAAGGCGGGTCTAGAAACTTTGGAGCTGAAGGCCCAGCCCCAAGTCACCAGAGTGTGTGGGTCGTAAAGTCTCTCTGTCTTGTATTCACCAAAGGCAGCCTCCTACTAGGCTCCGCCCTGCCCAGGCAAAGTCCAGGGCCTGAACACCGAGTGCAGGAGACCTGTGCAGGGAGAGACCGGCCTGAATCTGGCAGGTCGGTAGCCAGACCCACGAATCCCCGTCTTCTGTCTCTTTAATTACACAGGTGGAGATAAGCGGTAGGAATAGGAACAGTTCCTATCTCACCTCGGCCCCCAAGGTGGGGACAGAGACTTTGGATCCAAAGGCTCAGCCACAAGACACGGGAGCATGGTGAACGTAAAGTCTCTTTGCCTTATAGCCACTAAGGGCAGCCTCTCACAAGGCTAGGTCCTGCCCAGGTGGGCGCTGCACTCTGGTTACAAAGCGTGGGAGAACTGTGCAGTGAGAGACTGTCCTGAAGCCGGCAGGCTGGCAGGCCAGGAGCCAGACCCTCCAGGCTCTGTCTTCTGTCTCTTTAATTTCACAGGTGGAGATAAGCGGCAGGAATGGGAGCAGTTTCTATCTCGGCTCCGCCCCCAAGGCGGGGATACAAACTTTGGAGCCAAAGGTAGTCCCAAATCCCCGGATGTGGGGGTCATAAAATATCTCTGCCTTATAACCACTAAAGTCAGCCTACTACGAGGCTTGGCTCTGCCCAGGTGGGCTCCGCACTCTGGGCACAGCGTGTGGGAGACCTGTGCAGGGAGAGACTGACCAAAAGTGGGCAGGCAAGCAATGGGATCCACCAATCCCTGTCTTCTGTCTCCTTAATTACACAGGTGGAGATAAACGGCAGGAATGAGAACAGTTCCTATTTCAGCTCTGCCCCCAAGGCTGGGACAGAGACTTTGGAGCCCAGGGCGGGGCTCTGGGTCACAGGAGCGTGTGGAAGGCAATGTTTCTCTGCCTTAAATCCGCTAAGGGCAGTCTCCCCTGTAGTACTGCCCAGTCCAGTCAGGGTCCACTCTCTGAGCACAGAGTCAGTGCCACTTGTGCAGCAAGTGAGGGTCCAATATCAAATTGGTGGAGCAGGGGCGTGTACCAGCGCTCTCTCTGTGCCTCCCCTCCAAACCCCGAGCCCAAGTCAGCTCTGGAATGCCAAGTCATCGCCGGAATGCGGGGGCGGGAGTGGTTCCGGAGGGGCAGACGGAGGGGGGTCCTAATGGATCAAGGAGTCTAACTTTGCGCACTCTGACCTCTCAGTGCTATCCCAAACCTCCTCTATATCCAAAGTCAAAGCCAACTTCTGTGTAAACTCCCCTTAACCTTGACCTTGGAGTTTTCTGCAGGCAGATGCCCGAGTGGGCTCTGGTTCCTGCTGTGCGGAGTGTGGTTGCTGGGCTTGGACCCTCCCCCTCCTTATATTGCTGCTGCTGTGTGCTCTGGGGAACTCAGAGTGTTCCCTGCTCTAGTCCCCTCTCCACACGGCTTAGTCCCACGCTGCCACTTTTCACCAACTTCAGGCACCTTCCGGCCTACGTGGAAGTGGAGCTCGGTGTAGGAGGGGGTGTTTCTCAGCACCGGGTAGGGCTGGCGCCACTGCCAGCTGGCAGCAGCTTAAACCGCGCCTCGCTCCCTACCTGATGTGTGCCTCTGAATCCCAGATATTTGGAGAAGAATAATCGGTTCGCCTTTGCTTTAGGCTGCAAATGGTCTTATCCCTCCGTTTCCTGGTGGATGTCTGCAGGCTTGCGAAGCTGGTCCCGTGGAAGTGCAGATCACTCAAGTGTGGCTATCTGCTTTCTTCACTTTTTGCTCTATGAGCAGAGAGCCATGAGGGCACCCCTACTCCGCCATTTTCCTCTCTTTCTTCAGGTTTTTAAGTCATAAAAAATACTGTTCCGGGAGCCGACCGGGCCACGCCAGGCCAGGCAGGCCGGCGGGGTTAGGCAGAGCAGTGGAGCAGGGAGCAGAAACGCTAGAGGCAGTGGTCATGGCGCGGTGGCAGCGGCTCCCCTGGAGGCCGGGGATGTGGGATAGGCGGTGGCAGCAGCGACGGAGGCCGCGCTGCGGACCCGGGGGAAACTGCTGGCTGACAGGACACCTGGGAGAGACGTGAGGGAGCCGCCGCTGCCGCCTGGGCTAGAGAAGGCGGCCCTGTGCTCCCCGGGCCAACAGGCCACCCGGCGCGGCCCGGCCGGGCTCCTGGCGCCAGGAGGTGGCGGCTGCGGAGGAGCAGCCTGGGTGCGACGTGGAGGGCTGCAGGCGGCGGAGATGCACTAGGCCTCGCTCTGGGCGTCTGCCCGGGACCCGCAGTTGAGTGGTGATTTTATGCAATGGCTTCAAGCCACAGTTCTTCACCAGTGCCTCAAGGAAGCAGCAGTGATGTTTTCTTTAAAAAAGAGGTAGATCCAACAAAACACATTCGACCTGTGCAGTCACTGCCAGATGTGTGTCCCAAGGAACCCACAGTTACAGATCAACATAGATGGACTATATATCATTCCAAAGTAAATCTCCCAGCAGCATTAAATTATCCTAGATTAGCAAAAAGAGAATCTGACTTCTTCACAAAAACATGGGGACTGGACTTTGTGGACACTGAAGTCATACCTTCATTCTACCTCCCACAAATCAGCAAGGAATATTTTACAATATATCAATAGGAAATCTCTCAGAGAGAGAAGATTCATGAGAGATGCAAGAATATTTGTCCTCCTAAAGATACCTTTGACAGGACTCTTGTACATACTCATGATAAATCCAGGACAGATCTGGAGCAAGTACCTAAGATTTTTATGAAACCAGATTTTGCCTTGGACAATTCCTTAACTTTTAATTCAGTTTTACCATGGTCTCATTTTAATACTGCTGGTGGAAAAGGAAATCGTGATGCAGCTTCCTCAAAGTTGCTTCAAGAAAAGCTGAGCCATTATCTGGATATTGTGGAAGTAAACATTGCTCACCAGATCTCTCTACGTTCAGAAGCATTTTTTCATGCAATGACCTCTCAACATGAGAGGACTTGAGAGCAGGACTACCTCAAGAAAACTTCCCAGGCTGTAAAAATGCTTCGAGATAAAATCGCACAGATTGATAAAGTAATGTGTGAAGGATCACTACACATTTTAAGACTGGCACTCACCAGAAATAATTGTGTTAAAGTGTACAATAAACTGAAGTTAATGGCCACTGTACACCAGACTCAGCCTACAGTACAGGTTTTATTATCTACTTATGAATTTGTTGGAGCACTGGACTTAATAGCAACAACACAAGAGGTTCTACAGCAGGAACTTCAGGGCATTCACAGTTTCCGGTATTTGGGATCACAGCTTTGTGAATTAGAAAAACTGATTGATAAAATGATGATTGCAGAGTTTTCTACTTATTCTCACAGTGACTTAAATAGACCACTGGAAGATGACTGTCAAGTTTTAGAAGAGGAAAGACTAGTATCTCTTGTATTTGGACTTTTAAAACAAAGAAAACTTAATTTTTTAGAAATCTATAGTGAAGAAATGATTATTACAGCAAAAAAATATCATTAAACAGTGTGTGATTAATAAAGTTTCACAAATAGAAGAAATAGACACAGATGTTGTGAAGCTTGCAGATCAGATGAGAATGTTGAATTTTCCTCAGTGGTTTGATCTGCTAAAGGATATTTTCTCTAAGTTTACAATTTTCCTACAGAGAGTTAAGGCAACGTTAAATATTATTCACAGTGTTGTTCTCTCAGTTCTTGACAAAAACCAAAGGACTAGAGAATTGGAGGAGATTTCACAACAGAAGAATGCTGCAAAAGATAATTCATTGGACACAGAGGTGGCTTATTTAATCCATGAAGGCATGTTTATAAGTGATGCATTCAGTGAGGGTGAATTGACAGCTATGACAGTCGACACTGCCTCTCAAAGAAATGCATCTCCAAATAGTGAGCCCTGCAGCAGTGATTCGGTATCAGAGCCAGAATGCACTACTGATTCTTCATCCAGTAAAGAGCAGACATCATCATCTGCTACTCCAGGAGGAGTGGATATTATGGTCAGTGAAGACATGAAATTAACTGACTTAGAGCTAGGAAAGCTGGCAAATAATATCCAGGAGTTACTGTACAGTGCCTCAGATATATGTCATGATCGAGCCGTCAAATTTCTCATGTCAAGAGCAAAGGATGGTTTTCTTGAGAAGCTAAATTCCATGTAATTCATAACACTGTCTAGATTAATGGAAACATTCATTTTAGACACTGAACAGATCTGTGGAAGAAAAAGTATGTCATTACTTGGAGCACTTCAGAGCCAAGCTAATAAATTTGTAAATAGGTTTCACGAAGAGAGAAAAACCAAACTCAGTCTCCTCTTAGACAATGAGCGCTGGAAGCAAGCTGATGTTCCTGCAGAATTTCAGGATCTTGTTGATTCTATATCAGATGGAAAGATTGCTTTACCTGAAAAAAAATTAGGAGCTACAGAAGAAAGGAAACCAGCTGAGGTTCTCATTGTTGAGGGACAACAGTATGCTGTTGTTGGAACTCTATTGCTATTAATAAGAATTATCCTTGAATATTGCCAGTGTGTGGATAATATCCCATCCGTTACTACTGACATGCTTACTCGTCTGTCAGATTTATTGAAGTACTTCAATTCAAGAAGTTGCCAATTAGTTCTTGGAGCTGGTGCACTGCAAGTTGTTGGACTAAAAACAATAACTACAAAAAATTTGGCTCTGTCTTCACGATGTTTGCAGTTAATTGTGCACTACATTCCTGTGATCCGGGCTCATTTTGAAGCTCGACTACCACCTAAGCAATATAGCATGCTTAGGCATTTTGATCATATCACTAAGGACTACCATGACCACATAGCTGAAATATCAGCTAAGCTTGTAGCGATAATGGATAGCTTATTTGACAAGCTGTTATCTAAGTATGAGGTGAAAGCTCCCGTTCATTCTGCCTGTTTCAGGAATATTTGTAAGCAAATGGCAAAAATGCATGAAGCTATATTTGATCTTCTTCCAGAAGAACAAACACAGATGTTATTTTTAAGAATTAATGCAAGTTACAAACTCCACTTGAAAAAGCAGTTATCTCACTTAAATGTGATAAATGATGGAGGACCTCAAAATGGGTTGGTCACAGCAGATGTAGCTTTTTACACTGGAAATCTTCAAGCCTTAAAAGGCCTTAAAGATTTGGACCTAAATATGGCTGAGATCTGGGAACAGAAGAGGTGATGTCATACTGGAAAACTGGATAGTTCATCTGACCATGGGATGTGTATGTTTATGAAGAAAATCTGGATGTGTATGATTCAAGAACTGAACCTGGAACCCAAAGTGAACTGGGGTATGGGGTAAGGGAAAAAACAAAGTATCAGTGTTGGGAAACTGGATTCAGTAGGATCTACAAGGAATGCCATTTTGGTGCATCCTTCAGTGAGGAGTTAACTGATCAGGTGTCTATAACATTTTTCATTATCTCTGGAAACAGACTCAGGTTTCTTTGGACCAAATCCAAAAGAACACATAGCTGTAACACAGCTGTAGTTGACTAGAATGCTCTGTATACTTTATAATAAAAAATGCTTTGCATTTCTTCCAGTGCAATGAAATTCATATGGTGTCCCACCTTATTTAATGATGGTACAATTTAAAATATTAAAATCTTAGTCAACCTCTGTAGAAAGTTTTCTCTATGAAAGTAAAGCTGTTTGAAAAATTTTTTTTTTACAGATCTTTCTATAAAAAATAAACATCCTTTGATTGCTTGGATTTAGGAATTAATTTTTGTTTTGGTGACCAATGTCAAGTTTTAGGCTTTGTGTGTTACATATTTAATATTTCTACTACCACTGTATGTCAACTGGGTAAGGCCTTCCAGAACTGTCTAAATACTTGAAAGGCTGATTACAAGTAATAATTAAAGAATAAGATAGTGGCATTTATTTATGCAACTAATTTAAATACTTTTCAGAAGTGGTATACAAAAGACTACAGTTTAATATCTGTATTTTTATAAAAGTATCTATATGAAGGGTTTTTGGTGTTGTTTTTATGGTTTTTTTTGTTTGTTTTGGGTTTTTTTGCTTATTTTTAGCAGAGGTATGAAGATATATTCATATATTCTGCCTACTTTTGAGTTCTCATTTCAACATTTAGATATGAAGTATGGCCCCCTTGGAATGCTTTTAAGTTACTTTCAATGTGTATACAAAGACCAGGGAGAAACATAGGCTGCTGTGTTGGGGCCAGAAATAAAGTGACAAGTAAGTTAAAGACTTTTGTAATACCTACCTTCAAAATTAGAATCAGCAGCACTCTACAAATGAAAGTGCCTGTGCCTCACCTCACACCAAGAATCTTGTGTAACCCTGTCAGAGTGCCTAATCTCGTGGTGATTATGTACAATGAAATTAGTCTTATTTTGTGTTCCTCAGTTTCTTAAAAGGAAACCTTGTTTTCTTTCCGTTATCATTACAGAGGTATGTCATTGGTTCTTAAACTGTCCAAAATAAAGCTATAAAAAATTAAGAAAAAAAAATACGGTTCCACCTTTCATCTGAAATCTCATTGAAGTTCTTCATTTTTTAAAAAATTTTATTTAAAAAAATATGAAAGTACGAACATTTTGGTTGCATTTTATATCTTTCCCTCTCCCTAGGAAGGGTTAGAGTTATGCCCTTCCCCTTCACAATGCTCTCCACATCCCTTAGATGTGGGTCTCCCCCCAAAAATCCTGAATCCCTGGTGAACACCACCACTATTTGAGCACCATAGTGTTAATCAGTCAGTACCAATTTGAAGTCGGGTACATGTGGAGCCCATTTTTCTGATCTTCTGTCACCTCACTTTGGATAATGGGCTTAAGCTTAATCCAGAAAAATATAAGTGGTGTTAGCTCACCACTTCTTAGAATTGAGTAATATTCCATTGTAAACATATACCAAATTTTAATAATCCACTCATGAATTGATAGGCATTTGCATTGTTTCTATGTCCTTGCAATAGTGAATTGTGCTGTCATAAACATTAGGGTGCAGATGTCTTTATAATAGAATGTCTTATGTTCTTTTGTGTAGATGCCTAATAATGCTATTGCTGGATCAAATGGTATTTCTATTTTTAGCTCTTTGAGGTATTTCTAAATTCTTTTCCACAAAGGTTGCTCTAATTTGCAGTCCCACCAGCAGTGTAAGAGTGTTTGTGTCTTTCCACATCCTCACCAGCATTTGTTGTTTGGGGATTTTTTGACACAGGCCAATCTCACTAGTGTTAGGTGGTATCTCATTGTGGTTTTGATTTGCATTTCTCTAATGATTAAAGATGTTGAGCATTTTTAATATGTTTACTGGTCATTATTCTGTCTTCTTTAGAAAAGTTTCTGTTCATTTCCATTGCCATTTCTTGATCAGGTTGTTTGATTTTTTTTCTTGTTAATTCTTTTGGGTTCTAGATAGATTCTTGTTATCAGAACTTTCTCAGAAGTGTAGAGAGTAAATATTTTCTCCCATTGTGTAGGTTGTCTATTTGCTCTAAAGATAGTTTACTTGGCTGTGCAGAAGCTTATTAATTTGATCAGATCCCATTTGTTTATTTTTGTTCCTGTGGTGATTGCTTTGGGGGTCTTCTTCAAGAATTCTTTGCCTAGGCCAATGTCTGAAAGGGTTTTCCCAACATCTTCTTCTAGGATTCTTAAGGTTTAATGCCTTAAGTTTAAGTCTGTTATCCATCTTGAGTGGATTTATGTGAGAGGTGAGAGGTAGGGATCCTGATTCATTCTTCTGCATGTAGCTATCCAGTTTTCCCAATACCATTTATTGAATAGAGATTTTTTTCTCCGTTGTATATTTTTGTCTGCTTTATCAAAGTTTAGGTTACCATAGGAAGATGGTTTCATCTCTGGAATCTCAGTCCTATTCCGAAGATTGATGCCTCTGTTTTTGTGCCAGTCCCGGATAATTTAACTATTATTGCTTTATAGTACAGCTTGAAGTCAGGAAGACTGATGCCTCCCAGTTTGTTCTTTTTACTTAAAATTGCTTTGGCTATACGCTATTTTTTCTGGTTCCATACAAAGTGAAGAATTATTTTTTCTAGATCTGTAAAGAATGATGGTGGTACTTTGATGGGTATTTCATTTATTCTGTAGATGACTTTAGGTAATATTGGCATTTTAACAATATTGATTCTTCCATTCCATGAACAAGGTAGATTTTTCCATTTGTTTACATCTACAATTTATTATTTTTAGGGTTTTGTAGTTTTCCTTGTATACGTTTTTTTTTGTATCTTTCTTTAAATATATTCCCAGATATTTAATTTTGGGGGAACTATAGTAAAAGATATTGTGTTTTTAATTTAGTTTTGGCTTGACAGTTCTTGGCATATATGAATGCCTCTGATTTGTGTATATTGATTTTGTAACCTGAGACTTTACCAAATTCATTTATCAATCTAGGAGTCTCTTGGACGAATCCATGGGGTTTTCTAGATATAATATCATTTCATAAGCGAAGAGCAAGAATTTGATCTCATCTGCCCCCACTTGGATACCCTTAAAACCCCTCTTTTGGCTGATTGCTATAGCTAGGACTTCAAACACTATTTTGAATAGAAGAGGGCATAGTGGGCCTCCTTGTCTAATTCTGGTTCAAAGTGGGAATGATTTTAACTTTTCCCCATTCAGTATGATATTGGCCATGGGTTTGTCATAAATGAACTTGATATTTTTTTTTTTTTTTTTTTTTTGAGACAGAGTCTCCCTTTGTTGCCCAGGCTAGAGTGAGTGCCATGGTGTCAGCCTAGCTCATAGCAACCTCAAACTCCTGGCTCAAGCAATCCTCCTGCCTCAGCCTCCCGAGTAGCTGGGACTACAGGCATTCGCCACCATGCCCGGCTAATTTTTTGTATATATATTAGTTGGCCAATTAATTTCTTTCTATTTTATAGTAGAGATGGGGTCTCGCTCTTGCTCAGGCTGGTTTCGAACTCCTGACCTCGAGCAATCCGCCCGCCTCGGCCTCCCAGAGAGCTAGGATTACAGGCGTGAGCCACCGTGCCCGGCTATCCAGATGTTTTTGACCAAACACAGTTAGGCAAAGCCAAATAGTTGGCTATAGAGACCACTTAACCTTTTGATTATTTAAATTTTATTTTCTCATTTCTGTTTTTGGGAAGAAGACTTAATGATTTCCATAATTACAGGTAGCATTTTATCTTTAAGGCTTTGTTTTTGCCCCAGGAGCATCTATAGTAAAGGAAAATCAGAATCACTTTGTAAACAAGATTCTATCCAGGGTGATTTTTTACAATGTTCAGTAGATTTGGTATATAGATTTAGCAGTGAAAAGGACTACCCAGCCAGCACCTAATGTCAGAATTAAATATAATACAAGTTAGCCAAATTTTTAGGCCTCACCTAGAGACCTGATGCTGTATATATAGTCTTCTAAAATGAACTGAATAAAATTATGTTGAATAATATACAAGACTGGATTTTCTAGCAAAATTGATACATACAAAATCTGATTTAATAACAGAAATGATTCTCTTTTTTTCCCCTCCAGTGAATTTGCTGTTCATTCCTTTCCAAAACCACTTTCCTTTGCCTAGGAAAGTAGTAAAGCTAGCCCAGATTTCTTCATTTTCAAAGTAGCCACATTTCTAAAGTTATAATTATAAACATTTCTTTTAACAATGTTCTAAATTCCTATTGCTTTCTAAGTACATAAATGACAGTGACATACCCAAATGAGAAAATTGAGTCCTCATATAAAAAAGAGAAAAACTTTATTTAATCAACATTTTGAAAAATGAGGTAAAAATAATATTAGATTTTCCCTTCTTCTATTGATATGCCATGACACTGGATGCAATTCCTATTATTAATAATAATTAACAATAAAATTATAATTAGCTCCAGAAAGCATACGAACACAAGGTGACTTTAAGGGAAAAATTGTGGCATCTTTTTGGAAATGTCAAGTGCTAAATTTAGCATTAACAAACTAATGCCAACACAAATTGGGAGGAAAAAAATGTACTTACTCCATCTGGCAAAACATAATCTAAAATTGGACCTAGCCTGGAATGAACTGCTGCTTTATTCACTGATTCACTGACTGGAATTTCCATTTCAGCTCTTTGTTTTGTCCAATTTCCCTACAAACAGACATGAAACAAGCTTCCTTCTTCTACGTGCATCATAATGTAGTTTTACACTGCAGTTATATCCTTCCATTGTTTGTGTAAACAGGAAACAGAAAAAAGTTACTGATAAAGATTAATCATTTCTTAGTTTTATTTCAAAGTATGAATGTTTTGGAGTTGAAATGTTTTCGTTTTAGCTACCATTTGTTATTGTTTTTTAAATTTTTAAATTTTATTTTATTATTTTATTTTTATTTTTTTTAGAAAAGGGGTCTCACTCTTGCTCAGGCTGGTCTGGAACTCTTGAGCTCAAGTGATCCTCCCAACTCGGCCTCCAAGAGTGCTAGAATTACAGATATGAGCCACCACACCCGGCCTGAAGTTTATTTTTTAAACTTATAAATATTGTGTATATTTATACAATATGATGTTTTGAAATATGAACACATTGTAGAATGGCTAAATTGAGCTAATTAATGCATGTATTTCCTCCTGTACTTATTTTTTTGTGTGTAGTAAAAACACTTAAAATCTATTGTAACTTGGAAATTCAATGTTGTTTATCACTAAAGAGAGTTTTACTTTGTTATAGTGGGCTTTGTTCTCCTTTCCAAATGTGTTAAGTTACATATACTTAAATCAGAATCTGAAATGCTTGCTTGATGATTTAGCTCATTCCTCACCACATGACTGGCAAAGTCTCAGGATTCTTTTTTCATGGCAAACTCCAGTAGTTCTCAGTCCCAAATATCACATGAAGTTTATATACCCTTCTTCTCAGCTAATGAATCTATATAAAATAATTACTATCTTATTAAAGTCCTTGGTTTTTTGCTTCAGGAAATTAAAATTTATTTTTGTGTCCAGTATGAGGAAAGGAAAATGTATTTTGAAAAATACAGGTTTAATACCATTTATTTATGAGCTATGGTTTTCTCATTTGAAAATAACATGTTTGTCCAACATGATGTCCAAAATATCACTTTCAGGTATAACACTTAATATACCAGGATTCCAATCTAGAATAAATTGAAATAAAGCATAAATTACAATTAATTTTCCAAAGTACTTTGCTATAATTAGTTAAAGCTACTATTCACATTTCTGTTTAAATTTTAATTTAGAATAGTTTATCCTAATTGCTGTATCCCAGGATAAATGTTAGATACTTAGAACTTTTTGAAATAGCTTTTGATAATCTGTGCATTGAACTTTTCCTCATTATAATTTTCAGTCCATCTTGTGAAAATAACAACTGCTATTCTATTTAAATATGTATTATTCTAATATATAACCATTTGGAACTTGATTATATATTATTTTTCATTGCTTCTGGTCTAGCTCATAATATGTGTGAGCAGAATTTGTCAAAAAAGTGCTAAAAATGTTTGAATGAATTAATGAAATATACTTTTGTGTTATACTTCATAGTGCCTCACATAAGAGTAGACACTCAATAACTTAATAAGCTGGTAATAATAAGAGATATTCCTAAGTATTCATAGTGTATTAGTGTTCTTAAGAATCATTGTCATCTTTGTTTACAATATTGAGTTATTTTCTATAAGCAGACAGAATAACAGTTAATGTGTTTTGCATATCCGTAAATGTCAGCAGAAAACTAGAATGAGATGAATTGTTCTGTTGACAATACAGGACAGCAAATTCACTATCAAACAAAATGTTATTGCTAGGTAATTAATTATACTCTCTCTCTCTCTCTCTCTCTCTCTTCCCACTGAGTTACCACCATTAGTAGTCAGAGTAACTGTAAAATGGAATGAATATGGTGTGAAGAGAACAGAGGATATGATTTCTGTGACTGAGTTCCCACACCATCACTTAACCTACTCTGTTAGCTAGTGACAGAGAGAATTATGAGTAAGGAGCCCCAAAGGATCACATCAAAGTTGGATTTTGGACATTCTTAGTGCTATCTCTTCCAATCTGAGAAAATGCAAGTAAAACTCAATCTAACAAAGTTTGTGATGAGAAACTATTGAAATTAATAACTAAGTACCAACTTCCAAATTATAGATAACTAATTTGTTAATTAGCACCACATAAAAATACCAGTTGAATATCTGTAGTAGGGATGAGAGTAGTAGAAAGAAATAAATGATAGCTGGAGGTGACATACCTCATTTTGAAGCAGAGTAGTCTGGACTTGCATTGTACAAGGTTGAAGAGGCCTGCAAATACTCAAAGGGAAGTAAGAATGCAAACATCAACGTAAATCTGAGAACCTATGAGGGAGCCAAA
The DNA here is from genome assembly GCF_040939455.1 of Microcebus murinus. Lineage (NCBI taxonomy): Eukaryota > Metazoa > Chordata > Mammalia > Primates > Cheirogaleidae > Microcebus > Microcebus murinus. Next base: position 2,133,268 of record NW_027438947.1, on the reverse strand, counting down.
CAAGATAAAGTGGCCCCATTGTCTAACGGTGTGGATAATCCACAATATGCATGGCATATTCTGGAATAACTATGATTTATCACTTCTCAATTAAATATACCCTAAACTAATCATCTTACCATAAATATTCCTGAAAATATTTCATTATACAACCTTCTTGATCATATTAGTGAAATGTAATTTTTGGTCTCAAAAATTCATTAGTCATTTTTTATCTTCATTTCTCTTTCTGATGGATGTCCTATAAATTCAATAAGTCATCAAGTTATATTCACTTCCTAAATTTGGAAACATCTCTGATATCTGTCTCTTCCTGCCACCACTCTGGTCCAAGCCTCCATTACAGCACCCCAGAATTAATACAACAGATTCCTAAATGATATTCCTATCTCCTCTACCAAATCTACATTGTATGCATCCACTATATTAATATTTCTATATATTCATATTTTAAATGTCCTTATCAAATATCTTCAGACTTTTAACTATATTCAGAAAAAAGTCATATCTATTCCAACTGGTTTACACAGCCTTCCAGAATTGGATTCCATAATGGCAGTCTAACCCCAAACACCCAGCACTTACCAAACACGAGCCCTGCATTTGAGTTATAGTGTCTTTCCCAGTGTTGTGTGGCCAATTCCATTTTGAATTCCTCTCTTGTGCTTTCCTCCCTGGCTGGAACTCACCAACACTCTTCTCTACATAACTAAATCTAATCATCCATTAAACCCCAACTCCTGCCCACCTCTTCCTCCAAGTGATTCACTTAATGTCTGAAAATATGTTTGTTGATGTTGTTTAGTTGTGAAATGTTTAATATGTGAATTTCTATGTCCCTTCCAAAATTAAGATAAGGCTCATATTTTACTCTTATGTATATCTCTGCAAGTAGTCATTAAATTTACTTTAAATATACAATGGGGACCATAGTTTAAAAATTGTTACCCAAGAGCCCATCAATTTAAATTTAACAAATAGATAATATTTAGTTTTAAGAATGTTTTGCTTTGTATATGTCGTTTTATGCCTAGAAAATCAGTTTTATAAATCCCAAGCACACAATTTCCTTTTTAAAAATTGCTAAACAAATCTATTTTTCAAAAGATATATAGATAGATAGATAGATATAAAATTTCAGCTCAGCCTTATATTTTATCACATATTTTGAGCATTCAATATAGGTTTATCATCAAATCATCAAGTATATCTGTTTGATACCAATAATTACTATGGAATTATGAAAGCAGAAAGTTAATCATTGACTTTTCTGGAATCAAAGAATAGTCATAAATATCCTGTTATACTAAAGCCTTCTCTTGTTTTTCCTGGATAGCAATATGAAGCATTTAATCCTTAGAGAAAGATGATCCTCATATTCTATTAAGTTTCACTTCTACTACTCAAGGCTTTCAATTATGTAACAATATAATGAGGTAACTAGGAAAAATGTCAAGATTAATATATTTTAATTCATGACAAATACGCTCAACAGAGTTTCCTGGAATCAAATCTTCCTGCAAGGCATTTCATTATTGTGTTTTCATATGGAAAAATGTTAATAATTCAAGAACTGAAGATGCACAAAAGGCAAATGAGATAAAATTAAATCATGCCCTATTGTTTAAAAAAATGGCAAATTTATGCCAATAGCTATAGAAATGTAATCATTATGTTTGTAGTCACACTTCTGAATGTAATTACATGCCATTTCCACCCTCATGCTGGAAAAATGGTATTAAAGGAGAAATTTTTTGTAAAAATCAAGTGAAAGAAATCCTGTGATTCCACAATTACAAGATTTGTAACTTTAAGGAAAGAAAAATTTAGTGCAAAATATTTAGGCCAGCCACAGTAGCTCACACCTAGCAGTTTGGGAGGCCAAGGCAGGAGGATCGCTTGAACCCAAGATTTTGAGATTATAGAGAGCTGTGATGACTATCCCTGCACTCTAGCCTAGGCAACAAAGCAAGACTCTGTCTTAAAAAAAAAGAAGAAAGAAAAGAAAAGAAAGAAAAAGGAAAAAGAAAAGAAAACTTTGCCCTTTATAAATTCCATGGACTATAACAAAATTATACTTTATGATAGTTTTCATGGGAGGAAATAGGTCTGAGGGACTAAAAAAATAAAGTGACAGTTTTAAAATATCTATATGGTTATATATCTTAATGGATGCCTATGACCTATGTGTTCACCTCAGGCTTCTGCATTCCTATCTATAGGAAAAGAATAATAACTTTTTAAGAGGACTTAACTAATGACAACATATTTCTAAAGTGGGCTTAAAATCTTTCCAAAATGCTGAGGGACACCTCTTAAGTGAACAGACATAATAAAATTCTGACCACTTCTTTGAATTACAAATTTAGTATTTTTTGATTTTTCATTGAATAAGTACAACTAATTTAAAAGTATAAAGACAGTACAGATACATTTCAAAATGGCAAATTATAAAGTGCACTGCCAAAGTGCCATAATAATTGTTATCCCCAAGCAGCTACACGTAAATGTTACTGAGTTACAATATTTGAAATAAACTAATAGAGTTACATGGTGAAAATCTTAGAAAAGTAGTACTTCTCACTAATATCTTATGTAAAATATCCCCATTATCATCTGATTCATATATAAACACATTGTCATTTGAGCCAGAAAATAATTTCTCAGTGCACATACAGACTTGCAGTAATAAAGTGACTGAAAAATAGGTCATTAGAAGTATGGCTGAGAGATGGTGACCACGAAAGAGACTTGATTAATTAAAAAGTTAAAAAAACAAAGGAGATGCAAGGCAAGGACTAGTGTGCACATGCAAGGAAATGGAGTGGAGAGGGAGCAGGGCATACAGAATGCAACAGGCATCAATTAAGGTGGAACAAAGCAAATGGTTAATAACACAGTGGTCATGACTCAGAAGAGTACAAGGAGAGAGGTAGAAACATTTCCTCCTCTTTTTGAACTATATATACATACATAATTAATAGTTACTAAGTGAAATCCATTTGTAATTTGAAATAGGTAAATTTTAATATGAATTGTAGTTTAGACTTTGCCACAGCGACCTCACAGGATTGTGAGGATCACATATTATAGTTGTAAAAGTGCTACATAAACTATAAAATCCAACACTTATATAAGATATATGGTATCTACTCAAAATGCAGACAAAACTTCTCAACTCTGGGAGAGTGCCAGCAATGAGCTCTCCAGGGCACAGAGGGGAGAAGAATCTCACTCTTGTCCATTTCTAGATTTTCTTGGAACAGTACACTCTGGCTTTGAATGCAGAAAAAAAGACACTAGCACATTGGCCTAATGGACATGTGCACTATGCCACACAAGAATTGTGGAGAGAAAAATCATTTCTAATCTTTGGAAGAAATAAATTCCCTTCCACATGTTTTAACCTTCTTAAATGCTTATTGCCCATAAAAGTGTCATATTAAATTATGCTAATTTCTGCCATGTGAGGAGGGAAGGGGCAGGAAAGGAAAAGATTCACAAAATCATGCTTGAGACATAATATTTTCTCTTCAATACCAACTACTAGAATAGAAAAATTAGACTAGAATATACCAGATATGTGTTCATTGCTAGGAACTGAGGCTGAGCTAGACTCAGTAACTTGCTTAAGGCCACTTATTCAACACCACAAAGCCAATATTTAATTCTGAGTCTGTGTCATATCAAAGCCCTGATAATTACCACAAAAACAACATAGCCTCCCATATTAAAAAAATTAAAAAAGGAGGCTGGAATGATAAACAGGGAAGAACCAACCCATACTTTTAGCTTTTTTTAGCTCTACCACCAGATTTTAGAAATATTTAGGCACTATATAAAATCTCCACTAAGTTTTTGATTTAAAACAGCAGTTCCACAATCTCTGATCATTTAATGCTGAAAGGACTCAAGGTCCTTCTCATTATAACAACACAGCACATGCAATAATTAATCATTGTAAAATGCTCCAAACTTTTTAATGAAGAGCAAAAACCATGAAAACACAAAGCCAAAAAACCTTAAAACAATCTATTCAAGCCACCTCATTTTACAAAAGAGGAAATTAAGGCTCAGATAGCTTAAGTGACTTGCTGAGGGTCACACAACTGCTCAGTTCCAGACTCAAGATCAGAATTTAAATCTCAAAACTTGTAGTCCAGGGCTGTGTTCTTTTGCAAACCAACGAGAAATGATTGTATTTAAACATTTAGTCCAGAATATCCTCAAAATTGGCTGTCATAACAGCAAGCCACATGGTGAGGAATGAATAGAGTTGGTTCATACCAAAAATGAGCTGCCAGACACTGTGATAAGATCTGTTTCTTTCTGAGAACCATGGTTTCCTGCTGGATTGGAGAATCCAAACTGGGTTTCCTCTTCCTGTCCAAAGAAGTCAGAGTCAGGAGGTACGTTCCACTCTGCTTTGGTTGGTGTCAGTAGTTCTGAGACACTGTTTTCACAAAGGGTGCTCGAAGGAGTCAGAGCATCTGTGTCCACTATTAGCTTATTGCTGGGTGTCAAAGCTTGGGGCTCTGGACTGGAGTTTTTCATAGCCAAAGAGCCCAGGGATCCCAATGGCCCCGCACTTACACTTGAGACATCATCCAAATCTAAGGGGCTCTGCTGAAAACCAGCGGCTGCCGTTCCAAAAAAGAGAGAGGTATCCAGACTTTGAGGAAGGTCACTGGTGGCCATCGAGGCCCGAGGGTCCACTGCCTGCCCTGAGGAATTATTATTATTATTAGCAGGGAGGTTCCCTGCCAGAGTTGAGCTCACCGAAGCCACATCAATAGTCAAGATTCCAGAGTTCACCAATGCTGCATCCAGCACTGCAGCAGAACTACTGTCAGGCACATCAGAGAAGAGAGACACTATCTCTGCATCGCTGAGATCATTCTGTCCCTGGCTGGTAAGTTCGCTGCTGGGCGTAAGAGAATTTGCTGCTTCTAGCTGAGCTAAGAGATCCTGGCCAATGTTGTGCCGTTTGGCCATGTGGGTCTTCATGCTGTGCTTGGATGTGAAGAGTTTATTACAAGTGGAGACCGGGCAACGGCTTTTCCAAGTGTCCACATCCTGCAGGTGTTTCTTGGAGTGAATGTAGAGACTACTGCGAGCGGAGAACCTGGCACAGCAGCCTTCCACAGGGCACACGAAAGGCTTTGTGCCTAGGTGGGTTATGCTGTGGCCTTTCAGATGCTCGGCCCTCGTGAAAGATTTCCCACAGCCTTCCACAGGGCACGTGAACCTCCGGTCATCATCGTGCTTCCTTTTGTGCCTTAAGAGTTTGGACATGCTGGTGAAGTTCCAGCCACAGCCATCAAAGTCACAAAGGAAAGGTCTCTCACCAGTGTGGCTCCGCAGGTGAATTTTCAGCCTGCAAGCCTTGTCATACTGTTTGCTGCAGCCAGGAAAAGAGCAGGAAAAGAGTTCCTGTTCCCTGAAATGGGCGCGGTTATGGGAAAACAGGGCACTCACTGTGATGAATGTCTTTTTGCAGCCGGAAAACGCGCACTGGTAAGGCCTCTCGGGTTCAAAGTGGCTGCGCTGGTGGGCGCTGAGTTTGGCCTGTGTGGGGAAGCTCTCCTCGCACACCTCGCATTTGAATGAGTTCTCCTGCTCGTGGCCCTTCATGTGTGCCTTGAGGTTGTACACGGTGGTGAAGCTCTTGCCGCAGCCCTCCGCGGGGCAGCCGAAGGGCCGCAGTTTATCGTGCGACTGCAGGTGCCTCTTGAGCTTGTAAGAGGTGGTGAAGGTCCAGCCGCAGCCGCCCAGTGGGCACTTGAAGGGCCTCTGGCCCTGGCTGCTGCTGTGGGTCAGCAGGTGCACCTTCAGCTGGTGTTTCTTGGCGAAGGTTTGCCCGCACTGCGCCTCGGGGCACAGGTACAGCACCACGCCTGGGCCCGGGCCCAGCGACCCGCGGGGACCCAGGGCAGTGGCTGGTCCCTCCGCCTCCTCCTCTGGCGCCGGGACGGGCTCTGGTTCGGGCGGCTCGGCCAGCAGGAGGTCGGGCGGCAGCTCTGGACAGTCACCCGGCTGCGCAGCGTGCGGGAACCCAGCCTGCGGGGCGATCAGGCCCCCGGGCTGCGGGGCAGGCCCGATCCCCGGCTCCCAGGCGGGTGGCGGGGGCGTGGCCAGGGTGAGGACACCGTTCTCAAAGCGCAACAGCAGGTCCTGGCTGTGGACAGCGACGGTGCCCGCGAAGGCCGCGCCGGGGCCGGGACCTGAGGCGGAGATCTGGGCCGGGGTGGGAACCGCGGACAGGCAGCGGAGGCCCAGCGCGGGGCAGCCCGCGGGGTTCGCGCCGCTCTCGCCCCGCTGGGGCCCCGGGCCCGCCTCGGCCTCCTCCCTCCACTCGGGCCCTGCGGCCTGACCAGCGCCTGCGGTCTCCATGTCTCCACCCACCGGGTCAAGCAGTACCAGGAAGAAGTCGTCGCTGCCGCCGCTAGTGTGATCCGGCCTCAGCGCCAACAGGCTCGGGCCAGCGCCCGGTGAGGCCGTGTGGGCCTCCTCGCGCCACCGCCCGAGCCCGCCATCTTGGGGGCCCCGGAGTAGCAGGAGACGGCGCGTGGGGGCCTGGCCAGCCGGCGGGTCAGGGCCTTGGTCGACCCGGCCGCCGCCCGCGGGGCTACCGCCACAGCCGCCTTGTAGTGTCCTGCGAGCCGGGAGCAGCCTCGGGATTTCCATCTCAGCGTCCGTGAGGCTCCGCTGGAACCAGAGCTGCGGAGGAGGCGCGACCCCGCCCCCTGCCGCGGGCCCAAACACGTTCCCGAAAGAAAAAAAAAAAAAGTGCAATGCGCAGAAACTGGCCCTATCAGATATTAAAACGTATTTAACGCCACAGTGATTTAAATATTCTGGTACTGGGTCTCTGGAACAGAATAGAAAGCCCAGAGGCAGAGCCTGGTATGCATAAATATGTTCCACAATTGATAATAGTATTATAATTAAGGGGATCTTTGGAGGTAATAGTGAAATGACAGCTCATTCAGCAATGGTGCTGGAACACTTAGCTAGCTGTCTGCTAAAAGCCATTTAAATCCATACTTCATTGTATATACCAAAATAAACACACCCTAGCCCCTCCCAGTGCTAAGTGCGTTGCTGAGTATTCTTTGTGTGTTAAACATTGTCTAGTGGCTGGCTGGATTGATGAATTAGAGAAAATTCCTGGGAGAATAAAATTTCTGTGTGTCAGCATTAACCCACCATAGTGCTAGCGTTTCTGCTGGAAATGTCCTACACTACCCCCAGTCCTGCTCCCCCTGCCCCATACCATTGCCCCAACACAACTTCCATACTCAGAATTGTCTTGAACAAAGTCCTCGGGAAAATTTGTCACATAGTTAAATTTTTGTCCTCCCGATGCAGAGATTAGAATGAGTAAGAGATGGGGCCAAAACACAGTAGCACTGTTCAGCCTAAAAATGCAAAGCCTGGAGGATGAAACAATTTATACTGAAATCTGGAAAACCCAGCGGGCTCCTGGATTCTCCCTATACAGTGCACAACCTAAACCAACTCTTTGCCCTTCCACCTTGGGTTGTGCCAGGATAAATTGCATGTCCAATCTCACAGCACAGTGAGGACATTCCTCAGTTTACTCTAGATTCACCAGCACATGGAGGTCTCTGGGGAGGAGTTCCATTTAAATGTGGTAAGGTTAAACCCTAAACCACAGCAATTTACTCTGCTGAGTAAAACGCACAGGTGACCTCATCCAGCAGCCCTGGTGTACCTACTTGCATTGAAGTGTGGTTGCCCAGTCTTACTGTAATGCACTCAGCCTGTGATGCCTAATGATCTTATCAATGATGATGACAATCCTCCAATTTATCTGTCAACAGTGAGTTGGGAATTGCCACAAATATAGGGTACAATGTCTGGTAAGAGAAAGGTTTAGGGTGATGACTAGATTATGGGGTACCTATCGTTTAAATGCCCCTGGCTTTCCCCTTCTTTTAATGATAGTGGACACATTTTGGTCTCTTGACTGAAAGATCAAGTTTTTCATCCGTAACAATCCAGACCTCATCAAAATTTCTACTCCACATACTTTTCTTTTTAATACAATTTTTGGAGGAAGCATGTTCAAATCTGAGATACAGAAGAGTGCATACGACGTATCTGTCCAGTTTAGATAGTTTATACAAGCGAACACCCATGTAACCAGGACCGAGGTCAAGAAACAGACCATTGCCAACCTTCCAGAATACAACCACTGTACTCCTCCCAGTCACAACCCACACCCTCCCATATGGATATAGTCATTACCCTGACTTTATAGTAATCATTTCAGTGTGTTTCTTTATAGCCTGACCACTTCTGTGCACATCCCTAAACAATTCAGTTTGTATGAAGTTATATAAACGGAATCATACTGCGTGCTTCCTTTTATGGTTTGCTTCTTTCACTCTGAATTATATTTGAGCAACTCACCCATGTTGTTCATAGTAGCTATAGGCAAATCCTTTGTCTCCATTGTTCACTAGCATCCCAGTGTATGCTTATAGCAAAGCGATTATGGTATGATATACCATTCCATTCTACAGTGGGTAGCCATTAGAGTTGTTTCTAGTTTTGGACTATTATTATGAACATTCTTGTACGTTTCTCATGGGACATATATGTAAAAGTCTCTCTCTCTATCATATACATCCAAGAATAGACTCACGGAGGAATAGGGTACCGATATCTTCAGATTTACTAGATGATGCCAAATTGTTTTCTGTAGTGGTTGTGCCAATTGTCAATCCTACCAGCAGCACAGAGAGTTCCTGCTGCTCCACATCTTCAAGTATTGCCAGAATTTAAATTTTGTCAATCTAGGGGCGGGCAATACCCAATTATTATTAGTGTTTAGCACATTTTCTTGTTTATGAGCCTTTTGGATTTTCTGTTCCGTGGGAGGCCTGTTCAAATTTAAATCTTTAACCCATTTTCTTTTCTATTCTATTTTCCATTTGTACTTACTGATTTAATGAGTCTGTTATATATTTAAACTACCAGCCCATACACGTGGCCAAAATATTCCCTTGTTCAGTTGTTTGCATTTTCACTTGCTTTGTGCTGTGTTTTGTGAACAGAAGATCTTAATTATAGTCAAATTTATCATTCATTTCCTTATGGTTACTGCTTTTCTTTTTTGAGAGGAAAAATTAAAAACCTAGGCCATGAAAATATTCTCTATATCATCTTCTAAAATATGTATGGCTTTGCCTTTCACAATCAGGTCCTAATCCACCTGCAATTGCTGTTTGTGTATGGTGTTGAGTACAGTCCCATTTATTTATTTATTTATTTATTTATTTATTTTCGTGTGGATATCCGATTTTCTCAGTGAATGGCTTATTGAAAAGCCTTCCTTTTTCCATTTGATTTATAGTGCCATAAACCAAGTATCAACACATGCGTGGGCTAGATTCTATATTCTCTATTAAATGTCATGACCGTATTTATCTGTCTATTTGAAATACACACTGTCTTAATTACTACTGATCCATAGTCAATCCTGAGTTAAAAGTTCATCCAACAGTTGTGTCTCGGTTCTAATGAGTATTGTGTTGATATTTTAGATTTGACTTCTTCTCAATATCGAATGTTTGATTCATGGTCATGGTCTGTGTCTCCTTTTAATAAGATCTCCTTTAATGTGCCCCAGTGATATTTCATATTTTTCCCATAAGATGACTTTTTTATCCTAGGTACTTCACATTTTGCAAATACTATCTTTGAAGTTTTCACTGCCTAAAGTGTTGCTGGTAAATAGAAGGCAATTGGCTTTTGTATGTTAAATTTTTACCCTACAGACATGTAAACTCTTTTATTGATGCCAGTAATTTATCTGTAAATCCTTGTAGAACTTTATGTACAAAATCCAAATAATGCCAGACTTTCTTCTTCCTTTCCAAACATTTCATTCCTTTTGTTGCCTTACTGCTCTGTCTGGGAACCCCACTCCCCAGGATACTACTGAATAGAAGTGGTGATAGTGGACATCCTTACCTGATGCAGCGCTCAGAGAGAAAGTTTTAAGTGAGTCTCTGTTAAGAATGATGCTTGTTGTAGATGTTGTGTTCTGTAGCATACTGAATCCAGTCAGGAGATACAAAGTACACAATGACCTAGGAGGGGGAACTTCACATAAATAATTATAAAACTATGATACAAGTTATAAGAAAATTCCATACGGAGTTTTCTGGGGCTGAAGGAGATTACCCAAGGAAAGACAAACTTAGAATGGAGGCTCCTCCCCAAGGTTGGAGTTCATACCTCTTTGGAGAGGAACCCACTGGATGGCAGAGAAATTCTACTGGTTTGTTAGTACCTGAGCTGGTCTACAGATCCAGACCAGGTCTACTGTCACAGGGCAAGCAGGAAGCAACCTTTCAGGATGCAGTAGTGTGGACCAGCTATAGCTGGTGGCCAGTATGTGGGTGTGTAGTAGGAGATGGGGGTCCTCGTTCAGTTGGGGGCCTGGAATACATAATGCCCTGTGAACAGGATCAGCCTGGGGCGGTGTGTGCGTGTGTGTGTGGGGGGGTCGGTGTTGGGTGGTTTCCTATGCTGGAAGGACTATATAAACCCGGCTGTGTGAGTGTGGCTGGGGAGCAAGAAAGCAGAGGGAAGCAGTGGGCAGATGACTTGAAGCACAGGATGTCCCTATCAAGAGGGCGCCAAGAATATGATTCACCAGGCCATGCCAGGAAGGCACGTTTGCTGAGGGACAATTGCTTTGGGTCAAGGTCTGGGACAGCGCACCCCGAATATCCTCATATCCACACCTCTAAGAACCAAAAATCACATAAGGGCCACTTCCTCCTTCATTGTCCCCCCAGAGCCCTCTGCTAAAGAAAGTGTAACAGTGTACTCTTTGGTGTTACTTTGAAAGAGAGATACTTTACAAGCTTCATTTGAAGTCATGCCTTACAGAGCCCTATCTTTGAAGGACCAGGGTAGTGGATTCCAGTAGCTTAGTCTTACAAAGTGTATGCATTTAACCATCTAGACAATTTGAGTGTTTTAATCACACTTTTCTCAATTCTGTTTAGGATCAAAAATAGGCAAAAATTGATTGGAGAAAATAGCACGTGGTGTTTGCATTCTTACGTGGTAAACAGTCTATTATTTTGTGATTGAGCGGGCAGCATGTATTGAGATGAAGAGACACTTTAGTAAAATAAAAACGAACCATCAAAAACATTTTTTTTCTCCTGGTGTGTTCCATAATCAATAGGTATAATAAGATACTACCAAATCATGAGAAAAAATACTTTTATGGTTACTCATCCTTCAGTAATCTCTTCCCGGGACTGCCAAAGTACAGAGCATATTCACCTCTTGTATTCCAAAGCCACAGATGACAAATTAACCCACAGTCTTCTATTCACACACAGGCCTGGACTGGGCTTCCTGTCCCAGGAGGCACCCTGAGGCCTTGAACACAAGGGCCTGCATATGAACTGGGAGTTTATCTTTTATTTATTTATTTTTATTTTATTTTTTATTTTTATTTCAGAGTATTACGGGGGTGCAAACGCTTTGGTTGCCTTTTCACCCCCCAACAAGCTTGCCCACTCCCCAGACAGCGTGCACCGCATCCGTTAGGTGTGGATTTACCCATTCCCATCCCCTCCTCCCCCCTCCCACTTGCCTGACACCCTACAAATGTTACTTCCCATATGTGTACATTAGAGTATATCTTTTAAATGCTGGTCCCACCTGCTGGCTGGTCCAACTCAACTGTCTTAGCTGTCACTCTGGCAATGGTGAGACACAAATGCGAAATCGGAAATTCCTTCACTGCCAGGAGGAACAGCTCTTTAGGCCTGCCCCCTGGGTAGCTGTCACCACTAGACATCCAATCAGTCCCTCTCACTGGCTAGAAATCTCTTAGAGAGCTAGGTTTTGTGGAAAGGCACACCTCCAATCTGCAGTTTCTGAAGGAGGTCTGCACAGACGTGGTGTCTCTCCTTGTAGGAGAAAGGGGAATTGGGGGCTCCCCAGGTAGAGGAGGCTGGGAGGAACCCACCGCGGGTTGCATCCTCCCACTGACAACCTTAGTGACCCCGGCCTGGTCACTCCTGAGCCCACACAAAAGAGAAAAAGGAGGAAAGAGGAGGTGCGGGAAGCACGAAGGTGCAGTTATTGTTCACTGTGTTCCTCACCCCAACCTTCCTTGCTCTGGCAGAGAATGCAGATGCAGAGCTAGGGCCAAGGTCTGGCGGTGGTTCCTGAAAATTCAAGTAGTTGTTTCCCTCTGGTCCAGGTGGAGGATGCTGGTAGAGGGTAGGGGTAATTCCGTATGTCTTCCCAGGGACCAGTCACACATTTGGTGAACTTGATCACCCCTGCACCACAGAAACCAGCCCAAACACGGAGCCCTGTGCCCTGTGCTCTGCACCCCCCTCCCGAGAATATAACAGAATTTCCTAGGATGGACGGTCTCTGTTACAGAAAGCCCCAGTTTCCCCTAGGAGTTTTTATGGGTGCACAGCCTTTCTTTCTCTCTCCTTCTCATCTTAGTAAAAACACCCCAAACCACACTCGGGGACCACCTGGTCACTACAAGATACAAGATGTCAATCATCTTCCTGTCCTGACTACTCGAAAAGGTACATGCTACATCTCCATTGCCTTTCATCCACGTGACCTGGTGAACATAGAAACCACCGAGTATCCATACTTATCTTCGCCTTCTGGCCATTTCACTGTCACTGTCACTGCCACCCTCCGTCCACCCGGATTGTTGTTCCTAGGGCCCCAAGCAGTGGCCAGACAGCCTCACTTGGGCCTGGCCTTTAGCTCTGAGTTCTCTATCAGATGAATCGTGGACTCAGGTTCAGCTCGGGGAGCAGGACCTCATGTGAAAATAGGTTCACAAGCCAGATGGTCACCTTGCTCAGGAGAAAAGCCTTTTCTTGCACCTGCAGAAATACTGGTTTTCTTGCAGAAATACTGGTTTTCACACCATTTATCCCACGTATGCAGATGCAAGGTCCCTGCTTCAAAGCCCAGTAGACTCAGATGGTTGGCTGTTTCTTCCTCAGCTTTTGCCAAACTCTGCAGGCCCAGGCAGAGGACAGCTCTTTAGTTCCTGACCACTGGCTGTGTTTTGCTTCACTCTGCTCTGCTCATGACTTACCTTTCCAAAAAACAAAACAAAACAAAATAAATAAATGAATATTTTCAAAAAAGCACATCCCCCAGGTTACGAGACCTTTGAAGGGGACCCTGAAAGATGAAGAGGGGTACTGGGAAACCGAAAACTGTCCCGGCCCGCGGGACCTTTCGTTACTCGCGGGGGGCGAGGGGGACCGTGCCTGAAAGAGATGGGTGAGAGAAAGAAGGAGACCAAGCAAAGGGTTGTCAAGGTCTACTTTACTTGGATTTTTAGTAGGTTTTATATATAGAAACAAGGAAGTAGAAACAGAAAAATAGAGTGGGGGGATGATGAGGCTTGGGTGTGGGCCAATCAGCCCCAATCAGCATCCCAATGGCACCAGAAGCTGTTTGTAATTGATCACTCAACCCCAACCTGGCAGGGGGTCGGGAACAAGTGCAGGTAGCATGCCCTGGAGCAAGCACGTCATGGAATGCATTCTTCTCGGAACTATAGCTGGAGGGCTGGGTGCTATTTTCGTCTTAGGCTATTTTCCGGGCCAAGGCGGTGCGTAGGACAAGTCGTTGGAATGTGGAGGGTCTTAGTCTCCAACAGAAAACCTGTCCATAGCAATCGGTTGGAATTTTTTGGTAAAGGAACAGTTTGAATCAGTTAGCACATTTGAGGACTTGACTCATCAAGTGATATTTGGATTAACTGCTGCCCATCACTTTTTCTGTTTTCTCAGCAGCAGGAACCTAATCCAGAGTGTTCCTTAAATATCGGACTTTGGACACATAATTGCCCACAAGTGGTTCATATCTGAATCAAACGGGCTCCTAGATCACCAAAGTGGAAAACAGAACCTTGCTTAAGATGCTCTTTACTGACAGTGAAGGAAAAAAGATGTACATTCATAGAATGTGAAGAAATACTTTGAAAATATGACTCAGAATGTGAAAAAGCAATAACACATTAAAATAAACAAAACAAATAATTCATGAAGATTACTTATTAATCTTTAAAGAAAAGCTAACTGGCTATTAAATTGTCAAAGACTTTGAAGGACTTATAGTATTGTTTTGAGGGTTCTTTGACTAAAGACATGTGTTGCCATCCCTTAAATTAAAAAAAAAAAAAAAAAGGCTGGGTGTGGTGGCTCACGCCTGTAATCCTAGCACTCTGGGAGGCCAAGGCGGGCGGATTGCTCGAGGTCAGGAGTTCAGAACCAGTCTGAGCAAGACCCTGTCTCTACTATAAATAGAAATAAATTAATTGGCCAACTAATATATATAGAAAAAATTAGCCAGGCAGGGTGGCGCATGCCTGTAGTCCCAGCTACTCAGGAGGCTGAGGCAGCAGGATTGCTTGAGCCCAGGAGTTTGAGGTTGCTGTGAGCTTGGCTGATGCCACAGCACTCACTCTAGCCTGGGCAACATAGTGAGACTCTGTCTGGAAAACAAAACAAAACAAAACAAAACAGAAAAACTCTATGTATGCACTCATGAGTCCTAACAGCAATCGAAATGGTGACCATTTCCAACACCTCCATAAGTTTCGTCATTCCCTTTTGTGTTGCTTCTTTCCCTACTCATCCTCACCCCTATCCCTAGGCAACCACTGATCTGCTTTCTCTCACTATAGATTAGTTTGTGCTTTATAGAATTATATGTAAATGGCACCATATACCATATATTCCTTCTTTTGTCTTTTTAAGATCAATCACCATAATTATTTTCAGATTCATACATGCTGTTATTTCTATAAATAGTTCATTACTTTTTATCGTTGTGTAGTACTGCATTGTATGGTTATTTGGGTTGTTTCCAGATTTTGACTATTACCAGTAAAGCTGCTATGAATATTCATGTAAAAGTATATGTGTGGACCTATGCATTCTTTTCTCTTAGATAAAAACTCAAGGGCAGTAGTATAGTAAGTGTATGCTTAACGTTTTAAGTTCAGAGTAACACTGCAGATTGATCTCACCTTGCTGCTTAGAGTTCTATTGATAGTACAAATTGAATGGATTTAATCTCAGACTCTGTCAGATTAATCAGAGTGGCTGATTAAGTGGCATATTGTTATATCTGTTGGTCTAAAGATAGCCTCTGTACATTGGCCCCTATGTCCGTTACTTCTTCACAGCAGGCTAGGACTGTTGCGTTAGCTCAAAGCCCACCAGCACAAAACTGTAATTTTTACATATGCAATTGCTTTAAGTATAGCCCAAGCAAGCATATTTGTAGCTATTTAAAGCTTTCCTGCTTTGCATAACCCACAAAACTGCACCGGACATCTGCTAGCCACAGTTAAGGCAAACCCAGGGGCTATAAAAGACCTCATGCCACTGCTCGCCTTCAGAGCCCTCTCACCCAGAGACTCCCCCTCTGGCTGCTCTATCACCCTGACACATAAGGCCCTCTCCTATTTTCCTCTACTCCAGGAGCTGTCTTGCCCTCTTCCCCTTCTGGGCAGCAGCCCCCTGGTACTGCCTCTGGAAGGTCTCCTGTTGTGAGAGACTTCCCCTCTCCAGCAACCTGTCAAAACACAGCCCCAATATAAAGCTCCTTGTGTGTTACTGCCATCTCGTGGTCATATTTTTCCCCCGATCTGCCTGGAAATCTTGGAACTCACCCCAGGTGGTGAGGAGAATGGGATTTTGGCAATGAGCAAGAAATTGGCCTAGAGTCTACCCAGTCAGTAGGACAGTCAATTCGAAAATCAATCGTAGGCATCCTTAAGTGCTGAGACTCGACATTTGGAATGCCTCTGTGGCAATCCGGCATGGCATAGCTCATTGCCCTACTGCACAATATACTTTTGCAGTCTCCTGTGCCTCACTGACCTGGTCTAGAAGTAGCACTAGTATTTGAGTGAACCCACACCATTAGAACTGACTTTTGGGGTCAGAGGTGCCAAGCTAGCCTGGGAAGGAGGTCAGCCCACCTATCTGAATCCCCTATTAGGTAGGCATTGAACTTTGTGCACCTGTGCACCTAAAGAGAAAAAGAGAGGGAGTCTACGCCTCTGGAATAAGGGTGAGCCACCCCTCACTCCATAACAGGCTACAGTGGGAGGAGCTCTCTGCAGGTGGTTTGAGGATTTGGGGTACTCTGAGATGTGAGGATGTCCCCATCTCCGGAGACTACTAGGCAAGTAAATGAGCCAATACAGCAGAGTCATCAGGCCAAAGCTGGTCTCCTAAGCACAGCTAGAGGAGAGGCCTTTGCTAACAGGTAGCATGCCTCTGCTGTTATAACACTCATTTATGCTGTTGCAATTGTCATCATGTCATCCCCTCCCCAGAGGGATATCAATATCCCAACCCTTAGGCGGAGCCAGCTAAAGTGTTACTTAAAGTGAGTAAAGGCAGGGAAGTTTATATCTCTGTCCTTCCGAGGACTCTGTAGGAGGTTTCTGACAGGCTGAACAAGTGTTCTGAACCAAGAGACGTGTGCTGGCCTTGCTGGCAACAACGGATCACCGGGATTCCACCTAGAGAGGAGGTAGAAGCCCAAACTCCTGCAGGAGACAGTATGTAGGAGACGACCCCGGAGAGGAGGAACAGTGCTCTCCAGAAGATAAGGCAGCACAGTGTCACCATGATAGGCGCTGGGATAATTTATACTCTGTTTTGCCAGTAACCACACAGAAAGTAATAAAGACAGAGGGGGAGCCAAGAAGAAGGGGGTAAGTTCTTGCTCAGGGGAGGAGACCCATCCTCTCTCTTACCTGAGGCCCAGTCTCTCCTGAAGTACTCAAGCCAGGAACTGAAAAAAAAAAGGGGGGGGCGGTGCTGCTTGGCTACATGGAACATATGTGGCAGGGAGCGAATTCTACCTAATGCAGGATGCAATTAAACAATTGGCTGCCACAGTACAGGATGGAAAAACGGTGTCCCTACTAAATGGGAATGACCCACAGAGAGGCTTTGGACCCCAGTTCACATATGTATTGTGGAGGTGTATTTTTATGGCTTAGAAGGCTTCCCAATCTACATTAGGCCTCATAACAGCCTGGGAAGACGGTTAATGGAAAAGGTTAGCCAAGACCAAAGATATCCTCCACCAGTTGGGGATGTTGGAGTGGGCTTATCAGGCAACAAATGATGTGGGGCATGATGACAAGTCTGGAGGAGGCTGAATTGAGTCCTGAGTCCACCCAGTTGTTTTTCAGATGGGTTTCAGGATAAGTCTTCTTTGCTGGGCATGGTAGCTAGTGCTAAAATGAGTCAAGAGGCCATAGCTGCCCTGGATTTAATAGAAACTCATGTAAAACAAACTCAGAGTCAGGTGTTGCCTACACTACAAACAATACCTTACCTGGCCTAAATCAAAATGACTATCAACAGTGAGGATGTCCCCTGCTAGGCTAAACAAACCACTTCCAGCCAGCTCCCCCCCCCCCCAGTAAGCGTCAACCCTGAGATGAACAAGAGAGATTATACCAGACCCTAAGGAACAAGGGGGATCCCAAACTGGATAATCTCTGGTGAATCGTTGGGGCAATTGCAATACTTACTAGGATTAGATTATGATCCCTGGCTGGCTTTCCCTTTGGAGGTAATCTTATCTTTCACAGCTGTCTCTGATCACTGCCAGTGGCTGGGGATCCTCTTCCACATAGGGATGCTGTGGTGTTGGGAGGGCCCTTCTGGCGGACAATCGCCCTCTTACCATATAAACTGTGGTTTGGGCTCTAAAAAATAAACAACACTGGCTAGCTCTCTCAGTCAGGGATGCCCTATACTCCTTAATCCCAGGAAGCACTCTGCTTTAAAGGGACCCCTCCCCTAGTAGGTTACCTGCTTGGGAGAAGGAATAATTAAAGGGGTAATTCCCCTATTAACTATTAAAATTGTCCCAGTTTTGCTAAAAGGGTACTTCTGTCCTGGTCCCCCTCTGCCCCAAATTATCCATTTTCCCATTATGGGAACAGACCTCCTCAGACAGCAGGTAAACTCATGAAACAAGACTAAGCATTTTTCTCTACTGGCCGGCACTTCCTGGTGAGAACCAGTTAAACTTCGCCTGCTGGTTCAGGTGGTAAATACACCACAGCGGCAGCTAAGGCAAGACACTGAAGCATGATGGCCTGTCACAGGAGACTTAGATAAAGAAGGAGTACTGACTGCTACCATCTCACCTTTTGATTCCCCTGTATGGCCTGTGCTAAAAGACACTACCACTGAGTGGCGGCTAACTATAGACCACAGAGAGGTAAACAAGGCCATTCCCTTTATTAGAGCACCTCTATCAGATATTGTTGCCTTAATGGATGCCATCCCAAATATCAACATGTTTCTATTAAATCCAGGGTACCTATCGCTTCTTGAATTTGAATCTGAAGTTATAGACTTGGCTAATATGTTTTACTCAGTAAAAATGTTGCAGTTGAGTCGAACACATTTTGCCTTCACCTTTGAGAGTCAATAGTACCCCTTTACCCAGTTGCTTGTTGAGTAATTAAATAGCCCTCCAATTGCACAGTATTTGCCCACAGGACATAGATACTTCCCCGTAATTTCACCAGAAACTAGGCTTTGGCATTATATCGGTGACATCCTCCTCACTGAACCTGACCAAGACTGTCTCATAGGTCACCACAACCCCGAGTAAACAACCTCTCACTGAGAGGGGATAGATCCCCACATAAGGCATAAATCTGTTAAATTTGGGGGCTACATTTATATCAAGGAAAGGTGAACTATTCCCAATCTGATAAAAGACAAGCTCCTAGCGCTTAAACTTCCCACACCAGCAAAGAAGCCCCAACATTTAACAGGAGTGATTGAATTCTAGCGCAACACATTCCTCACCCGCAGTATGTGCTGACCCTTATAGAAGTGTCTGTCTATCGAGACACTTATAAATCTTCCATTTTTCTGTGGGGACCTGAGCAACAACAGGCACTAGATGAGCTAAAGGACCTGACTAATCATATATATACTATAATATAATAGATGAGCTAAAGGAGGTTATTTCTTTGGCTCCCTCACTAGTGCCCCCCAAGGACAAGACTTACAATTAGAAGTTTCCACCGCCCCCGAATTTGCTTCCTGGAGCCTCTGGACCAAATGAACAGGTAAATGCCTACCCATGGGCTTTTGGTGTAAGCAGCTCCCAGACTCAGCTTAAAAAACATTCACCAGAGAGACGCCCCCCCAGCGGCGTACGGGACGCTTATCAAAACTGAAGTCAATAGAAACTGTCCTTACTGGGGCAGAGCCAATTACCCTATGGGCCGACATTCCTATTATGTCCTGGGTAATGGAAAAACCTCCCCTCGAGATTGGATCGGGAGCAGAGGCCTCTCTTTTAAAATTCAAATGGTATCTACAGGATAGTGCTAAACCTGGCCCTACTGGAGTGTCACTATTGTATGAGGAAATAGCCACATACCCTGCCAGTGACATTAACTTGCCAGAACTCCTCAGAAATGCCTCTGGCCATTGCTCAATGGGGACTGGAGGGAGGACGGTTGGCACTCTCAAAACAAGAAAATTAATGGTTTTATTTACTGATCGAGTGAGCACAGGGCATAAGAGGGCCAGACAATGGACCACCATACCATATTTGCCCTTACTCAAATACTCCAGTTTCTATTTGGGGGATAGAACAAAGTGTCCGGTGGGCCAGGTTGTGTGCAACACTCCTAAAACTAGAGAACACCTTTGACACACATTTTTCTAAAGTA
Organism: Microcebus murinus; assembly: GCF_040939455.1. NCBI lineage: Eukaryota > Metazoa > Chordata > Mammalia > Primates > Cheirogaleidae > Microcebus > Microcebus murinus. The sequence continues at coordinate 2,113,467 of NW_027438947.1, read as the reverse complement.
CGTATCTTCTTCACCAACTCCTGGTCAATGGCTAACAGACTGACTATTTGGTCGGGACTTGGGCAAAATCAGGGCTGGAACATACAAGGCCGAGGCATTTGGGGTAAGGAGATGTGGGGGGAAAGGTCAGCACATCAGCTCCCACTCTGTGCATACCTCATACTCATACCATACCTCGGCTCATACCAAACAAGATGTGATGAAGCCACAGAACTCACCAAACTACCCAAGCCGTTGAGCCTCTTGAAGGATGGGGGGCTGGTCCCTAGAGCTTTGGAAAGAGCTACCCTAACTCTTCTGTGGGTGGACGCAAGAGAGGTCAGGGCATTTGGGCATCACAAAGTCATGAAAATTGGCTGTTAATGAGGAATCTACCCAGCAGAGAGACATTTACACTAAGTCATTAGGGACTGTACCACATGCCAGAAATCTGGAGACTTGGACCTACTGCATAGGAGGAGCGATTTACAGAGCAGAAGGGCCACAACATAACTGGAAAATCAAATCAGCCTCATTGGGCCTCTTTCTGAAGCAGCAGGAGCTATTAAGTATGTCTTAACAATGTAGTAATACCTACACAGGCTTACTTTTGGCTTACCCACGTAAGGCACCAAACTCTGCTAATGTTATTGAGGAGTCAGTAAAATAGCTTTTATGGCCTTAGGGAGTATGAAAGTTATACACAGTTATCCAGTCAGATCAAGACTGTCACTTCTCTGCAAAGCAAACACAACGATGTGTATCGGGGGTTCGCGACATCCCCGATAAAGATAGGGTCCCCTGGCAGACTGTGTTGCAAGAGATGAGAAAAACAAAGACACAGACACTGAAATAATAGTTAAGAAAGCGGGGAGGTCGTGGGACCACCAGCACTCCGGTGCCAAGGTGGCAGTGACTGAACCCCAGCACTTGCTTTTTATTCTCTTTGGCATGTTGCAAATTACAATGATCTAATGTGAAAAAATCATGGGATACAATGATCAAAGGTTTTGGGGCTCTCCCCAAAATCACAAGGTGTCCTAGCTAATTCCCTTCTCCTTTCTATAAGTGGAAAACACGTAATTCTTCAGTAGGTACAACCCTTTTGATCAAGGTAAACTGATTTATCCCAAGCTCAAGCTATGTACATGGATATCAATCTTTAATGTCAGCAGCTGTGACCCATTCGATCAAGGAACAAGGAAACTACATGCTTTCCACTGGGAGGCTGGTTTTACATTAACTGAGGCATTGTCGAGAGAAAGGGAGAGAAGGAACTTAGCCCAGTGTTCAAACATATAGAAGCCTTGAGACCCTTCTCCCGGGCTGACATATTGCAATCTACCTCTATAGCCATGAGGAGTTTTCATGTCAGGCCGCCTGCAGCTTTTCATGCATGAGACCCCTTAGAATCTGAGGTTGGAGCATGCTTTGCTGTACTCCCAGATCGCTGATATATGTCCCCTGACTAGGCAGTTAACATCTGCACTTATTTCAGGCTTCTGCTCAGGCAATTCCTTCACCTCCTATCTTCTCACAGCCTCAGACATAGCATTCCTAAGTCCCAGTGGTCTTAATCCCATCAGATGGGCATTACAAAACAACATTGCTTGGATTTTTCTATGGGCCTACAGTAGCAGGCATCATAGAATAACATAATGGGCTTTTAAAAGGAGGGCTATTGAGGGAACCAGCAAAACAATAGCATCCCAAGTAGTCAAAAATATTGCCCATAGTCATGATTACATTGAATCCATACCCTCTGGCATGGCCACACCACGTATCAGTTCACAACAAGTGTGAAGACCACCAATGGAGGTGCTGCAACGTCTGCTGACGCATGCCCACAGCAAAGGAACATCCACATAATTCCTTCTCCCTCATAGGAAATCAAGAGCCTAGCCAGATTTTTCTTCTCAATCCTGACAAGGACCTGACATAGACCACTTGACTCTGGCTCCATTCTCAGTCTGCGTCTGTGCGTCATCCAGCTTAAACCTAGCAAGACACCCACAACTATCCTAAGAGAGAGGCATCCTCATGTTCTGCCCATGTACTTTGCTCTGTTATGGGCACTGTGGAACAAATCTTGACCTGCTCCAGACACCCAGGAGGTGGAACCAACCACCCCCAGGGAAATCAGATTCCTTACAGCTGGCTGCAAATGACCTCCAGCATTTACCCCTACCCTGTTGCTCTGCCCTTTCCTTACTTGAGAATTTCCTACTCTCTCCAATGTCAATTACACTTCGCTTGGTGGAGCACCCTTGCCCTGATTGCCTACACCTTACTGCTGGCAAGGTATGTCTGGAAACAGCATGCCACATACACTCCACAGGGAGACACGACACAGGTCAGATTTGAGGACAATGGGAACATGGCGTTGGCTGTTTCACTTGGTTACTCCTACTAACACAGCCACAGACATCAACACTGAAGCTAGCACTCCTCCTTCTATCTCTGCTACCACTAGTAACATCCTTCCAGCTAAATCAGACCCTATGATTTCGCTCGTGACTCATTGGTGCCTTCTAAACTCTGTAGGCCACCCTTTACTTCAAATCAGATGAAACTTACTATTATTAACTCATGTGCCATTAAACAAATAGAGTAGTGGGACACTATCTATAGAGCCTCATGTAAGGCATGTCCAGAAATAGTATGTACCAAGTATTATAGCCAGGATGCTCGTCATTGGTGCAATCAAATTAAAATACTGTAATCAAAATGCAAAACCAACAAATTCTACAGGATTGCATAGATAAAGTTCTAGCTCTTTGTAATCCCTGAAATTATGATTAAATGCAAACGCTTCCAACAGTGTATGCCCTTACAACTATTGGCTTCTTTTCCTATTAAGTATTACCATAATGATCTTTCTCTCCCTCCAGTGGAAGCTCCACTTATTGAAATGGAAAGAAATTATATTAGCCAAGTGGCCAAGGGTGCCTTACCATGGACTTCCTTCATGACTGCTAATCAATCTACCCCAGGAAGGCAATAATACTACACAACATTTCCCGGGCCAGGGCATGAATAAGGAAACAAGGACCGCAACCAGCTTGGAAATTCTTCCTTAACCTAACGTTCTCAAGATATCAACTGCGAGTTTTACATAACACTCAATGGAAGCGTGTACTCTACAACAATTGCAATGCTGGCTGCCCACAGTGAACAATCATAGCTCTTGGGTGTTACAGAAAAGACAATTCATACCAAAGCATACTCAATCCCGTCGAGAAATCTAACTGCTTTCTGCTTGGGAGTTTCTCCACCCAAATTGACAACTATTTGCTTATAGCTATTATGAAATTTGTCAGGCATACCAAAACCATAATTACTAAGGTCATAGAAAATATTTCATGGAAACTATTGACCAGTGTTACTTCTCTGGGGGGGCTCCTTAGAAAACCATATACACCCCAAAGTACAGACGATAGAAAAACAGTAATGAGAAACTAACCTGGGAGGAAATGTTACTGCTATAGTCACCACGCTGCCGCCTCCCAAGGGGGCCACACTTGAGGCTGTTAAAGGCATAAAAGTTTCCTCCAGAATGGAGTCGATGGAGCATTCAATCCCCCGCTGAAACACAGTCATGCTGCAATACACAGGAACAGAAGTGGGGCAAATGACATAACACAACTGATCTCTCTTTTTTAAACAACTTGGTTCACCTGTGGGGATCTCATATGTGAGTACCTATAATTCCGGATTTAATTTTCTGTGCAGCTGGTCTAATAATTTGTTTCCTGGACTGGCAAGAGCACCTGCAAAACCTATCCCACACCCATGGCAACACATGGATGCTATTTACTTACTATTGGCGGTCTGCAGGAAACTCAAGCATAATCCACACCGATCTGAGCAAGGAAGAACATATAAATGCCCACCGAATCAAACCTGCATATATACTTAGCCACAGCAGCATATAAGGTGGTATCCATGGAAAATCCAAAATTCTGTAAAATAATGTAATGAGGTTTATTCCGAGCTTAACGTGTGCAACCTTAGCCTGGGGAACATGGTCTCAAGAGGTCTTCAGAAAATGCGCCCGAGGTGGCCAGCTTACAGTCAGGTTTTATACATTCAGGGAGACAGAAATTACAGCTAAAACAATAAATCAATACACGGAAGGTATACATTGGTTTGGCCCGAAAAGGCAGGACATCTTGAAGCGGGGACTTACGAGTCATAGGTGGGTTTCAGGGGTTCTTTAGTTGGCAATTGGTTGAAAGAGTTAAGCTTTGTCTAAAGACTTGGAGTCAGTAGAAAGGAATGCTTGACTTAAGGTAAGGGGGCCTTTAATCTGTCATGTGATCCTATACTAGAGTCAGGCTGGGAAGTAAGCCATAATATAGCAGGTTAACAGAAACCCATTTAATGAGATTGTTATCATTTGTAGGCATGACTCACCAAGCCTCTTGGGAAGAAGTTTGGGCAAGAGAAGAAAAGGTCAGATATCAGGCCCCAGTTCTCCCTTTTGGCCAACGATGATTCGATGGAATGCATGTGTGGGCCAACAAGCAGCAGGGGGTGCCACTGCGCAAGGAAAGCTCATTCCTAGAGTTGTCTATTTGGTCATCTGGCGTTGATGGCGACAGTTTCAATAGGAGAGATGTCGGAACTTAGGGGAAGGACATGGTTTGATCTGATTTAATAGCCAGTTGTTTAAGTGGCCAGAGAGAGTCAGGCCTAAGTTTCAGTCTGAAAAAAAGCATCCTAGATCAGATCTATTCTACCAGCTGTCATGATCCGGGTCTTTGATTGTGTCTTTTTCCTTTTCCTATATCTGGCATAGCATTTACAAGAGAGATATAATGATAATATAGCAAGAAGTATCATAAAATGGTGAAGAGTAGGCATCCAAGAAACTTACAGGTAAACCCAGAAGGCAGTAAACAACCTAACCAGCCAAAGAATTCTCTGCATGCATCATCTCATTCTTTAATCAGACTTACAATGCGTTTACCTTTCTTGTCAATGGTCATTTGAACCTTATGGCAAATCTTATTTGAGGATTGTAGGACCAACACCAAATCAGAATATAATGAATTAAATTGTTCTTCTGACCAATTGGTCTCCATAAGTATAACATCCTGAGGAGGGTGTAAATTGAATCTGAGAAACCTCTGGTCTTCAGTGTCTACATTGTCATAGGGCTTGCTTACAGTTGACGAATCTATTTTTCCCACCACCTTTGTGTTGCACCATATGCTAGTGTTTGGGAGGGAAAAAGAAGTTTCATTACAGGTGAAATAATATGATTCTACAGTGTCATCCCTCCCAACAAAAACGGCCCTTTCCCATATACCAAATGTTATGTCCCATAAGGGACATATTAGGGACAAAATTTGGGAGAAATCAGGGTTCCAAGTGGCTTGAGGACATAACCATTCTCCTTTTCTATTTTTCACAATCTGATAGGGAAATAAGATGCCATGTGTTTCCATTAGCTAAATAGACAATTGGCTTCCCATGGGGAGCATCCCCATATTATTTAAAATGGCCCCAATACCTGCTAGTTGAATTAGAGAATACTTTTGTGCCTCATTCAACTTCAATGCTTGAGCTTTAAGAATACAATATGTCAGGATATATTTGTCATTTAAAACTTTCCACAAATTTGAGGTAGCATATATTTTCCATAGGTGTTTAGATTGTGCCTCAGCACTGAATTTTGTAGGCCCTTGCTTCATAGCTACCTCAGATTCCATTTGTAATAACATGGAAAACATGAGCCCTTGTTGGGCTAGAGTACATGGCCATTCCCACCTTTGGGTTTGGGAATAGGTTTTTACGCTTCGTCTGATCACTTCTATCCATTTGGTGAGTGCTGCACTATCTTTTGGGGAAGCGTCCCATCCCTGTCCTCCTTTTTGGAATAGCATTCCTTCTATGTGTCCTATTTTGTTCTTAAATTTCCGAGTATTACAAGGGTACAAATGTTTCAGTTACATGAATTACTTTTGTACAGTTTGATTCAAAGTTATAAGCATGCCCATCATTTGTTTTCATTTTTGAGAGGAAATTTTTCTCTCAGGAATGCCTCTCTTCATTAGCTGTGAATTTGGCTTGTCCCAACATACCTAGCTCAATTCTAATTCCTCCAAAGAGGCTTCATTTTAGTCTTTCGGGTGACATATATATATATATATATATATTTTTTTTTTTCTTTCAGGATATTGTTAGGCTACCCACCAGAAATGCTATTGCTGTTGTAATACGCTAATGGCATCAGTGCAACTTGGATAAATGGAGTCAAGCCAGACCCGTTGAGTATCCCAAACAATTGTCATGTGAGTGGAGGTTACACCCAAGTATTCCCTTGTCTGGGTATTCCGAAAGGCTTCCCAGAGGTTCGCTTGCCTTAACGTGCAATCTCTACTGTCAGGGATTTCTGTCTACCAATTGACTGACCTCCATAAATAGTTCTTTAAGGGCATTGTCAGTGTGCTTGGTGCTGGAGAAGGGCATCCAGCCACAAGCACAAGGCTGGTGGTCAGTTGGTCAGGTTATGATGCAGCAGTTTACAGAGGAGGCAGTTAGGTTTCTTCCATCATACCCAGGCAATTGTCTAAGAAAATCATCACCAAGATCTATTGTTATTCACATGGGGGTGGAGCAAGATGGTGGACGAGAAACACTGCCAGACAGAGTGTCTCTGCAGAAAAGACAGACTCTAGCAGAAATTAGAAAAAAGAAGCAAGAAGACAAGCATACAGTGGACCAGGGCTGGAAGGAGGGGTACCTGAGACCCCGGGAGACTCCACGGGAGGAGGCTGCAGAGGAGAACTGGAGGCTGAGACCACCGGAGCAGCCCGGAGACCAGCGGCAAGGGTAGGTGGATTTGCTGTTTCCCCTCCCCTGCATTTGGGACTGCTGGTGGGTTCCCAGTGGGTGGAGAGACCTGCGGACACCAGCCCAGAGACGGCCGCCGCCAGCCAGCGGTGAGCCTGTAGCAGACGTGGCACCAGGTTCCCAACATCCTCCGGGCACTTCCATGTGCACAGACCCGAGCCGCGCGGCAGGCGCCATATTGCCTCCTCCTCCCCTCAACCGACCCTACCCGTGGCTGCCCAGAGAGACAATACCGCCACCAGCCAGAGGCACCTCCAGGGAATGGGACCTTCCTTTTTGGGACCCTACAGCTGACTCAGGGGAACTCAGACTGTGAGCTCCCTACCTGCCAGCTCTCCCAGGTGCTCCTGGCATGGTGTTCCCAGGAGAACGGTGCCGACTCAGAGGCTGAGAGACATAGACCCAGCTTGGGCGCCCTGTGGGTGAACTGGGACCAGAACTCCTCTCCCTGGTGGGGATACAGTTTGAACTCTGGGACCCAGAGGTCGGACCTGCAGATCAGATCCCCTGCACCGAGGGCTAGCATTGCCTGGGGCACAGAAGGGTTATATGTGAACAGCCTACTGATGTGTGTGTGCCTCCAGGGGCGGATCAGCATCCTAGAGGGCAACCCTCCTCCAAGGAGGAGGCCGTGCGCCCAGCCCAGGTGGCGTTCCTGTGCAGGGAACCTCCCCACCGGCATCACAGTCCGGGGAGGCCTGGTGGCTTGTGGTCTGGCCTGCTGGCAGAAGCCCAGGAGTAGCTGCGGAGTTCGGGAGGGTGGAAAGAAGTGAGGCCCGCTCCAGACTGCAGGTCTCAGACAGCCCCACCTCCACACCCAGACTTTCTGGCTGAGCGGGACCATTCCAGCCCCACCCTGACAGCTTTTCCTGGAAGCAGAGAACAGAATATTGACGCCTGCTAACTGCCTGAGGGCAGGCTTACCCAACCCAGCCCCGCCCAGAACAAGAGCTGATAACAGGACACAAAATCAACTGCATAGCCTGTTCCTCCAAGCAAACGCCACCTACTGACAGGGACAGCATCTTGCACAGCCTTTCCACGGCACCCACAGACTCAGTGTAGAGGGAGTGGTCCAATCTCACCCACAGACACCACCTAACGCCTCAGAAACTAAACAAGGTGTGTGAATACCCAAACAATAACCTAAAGGAAAGAAACAACAACTGATTGACATGGGAAGAAACCAGCGAAAGAACTCAGGAAATATGAAGAACCAAACGGAAAACACACGCCCAAAGAGGAGCACCAGCCCGCTAGAAATGGACACCAACCAAAATCAGGCAACCAATATGACAGAAGAGGAATTTCGTATGTGGATCATAAGAACACTCACCCAGCTGAAACAACAACTCAATAACCAACACAAAGAAACCACAAAAAGCCTCCAGGATATGGGAAAAGAAATAGACTCAATGAAGAAAAGTGTAAGCAAACTCCTGGAAATGAAGAATCAATTCAAGGAACTACAAAATACAGTGGAAAGTCTCAAGAACAGGGTAGATGAAACAGAAGAAAGAATCTCAGAGCTTGAAGATAACACCCTCCAATTAAATAAATCAGTCAGAGAAATAGAGCAGAGAAACAAGAGAAAAGAGCAAAGCCTACAAGAGCAGTGGGATTATGTGAAGAAACCTAATGTGAGGGTCATAGGGTTTCCAGAAGGGGAAGAAGACAACACTCAAGAGTTTGACAAGCTGTTAGAAGATATAATAGATGCAATGGTGTATTGGCTAAGCTAACGAAAAGCAGAAAAGAGAAATCTCTAATAAGCTCCATCAGGAATAAAAAAGGAGATATCACAACTGATCCCAAAGAGATACAAGATACAATGTATGAATACTACAAAAATCTTTATGCACACAAACTGGAAAATGTGGAGGAAATGGACAAATTTCTAGAAACACACAGCCTCCCTAGGTTCAACCAGGAAGAAATAGATTCCCTGAACAGACTAATCTCAACAGCTGAAATAGAAACAGCAATTAAAAATCTCCCTAAAAAGAAAAGTCCTTGTCCAGATGGCTTCACATCTGAATTTTACCACACTTACAAAGAAGAACTGGTACCTATGTTTCAGAAAGTATTCCACAACATCGAGAAGAACGGAAACCTCCCTGACACCTTTTATGAAGTGAATATTACTCTGATACCAAAACCAGGAAAGGATGCAACAAAAAAAGAAAACTACAGACCTATATCCCTAATGAATATAGATGCAAAAATTTTCAACAAAATCTTAGCTAACCGAATCCAGACGCTTATCAAAAAAATAATCCACCACGACCAAGTGGGCTTCATCCCAGGGTTGCAGGGATGGTTCAACATACGTAAATCTATAAATGCAATTCACCACATAAACAGAAGCAAAAACAAAGACCACATGATTCTTTCAATAGATGCAGAAAAAGCATCTATTGAAAATTCAACACCCTTTCATGATACAAACACTTAAGAAAATAGGCATAGAAGGGATATACCTAAAAATGATACAAGCCATATATGACAGACCCATAGCCAACATCATACTGAATGGGGAAAAATTGAAATCATTCTCACTTAAAACTGGAACCAGACAAGGCTGCCCACTATCTCCACTTCTGTTCAACATAGTGCTGGAAGTCTTGGCTACAGCAATCCGTCAGGAAAATGGAATCAAAGGTATCCAAATAGGGGCAGAAGAGATCAAACTTTCACTGTTTGCTGATGATATGATATTGTATCTAGAAAACCCCAAGGATTCAACCAAGAAACTCCTGGAACTGATCAATGAATTTAGTAAAGTCTCAGGATACAAAATCAATACCCAGAAATCAGAGGCATTCATATACGCCAACAACAATCTAATTGAGAACCTAATCAAAGACTCAAGTCCCTTCACAATAGCAACAAAGAAATTAAAGTACCTAGGAATATACTTAACCAAGGACGTAAAAGACGTCTACAGGGAGAACTATGAAATACTGAGGAAGGAAATAGCAGAGGATGCAAACAGGTGGAAATCCATACCATGCTCATGGATAGGTAGACTCAATATCATCAAAATGTGTATACTACCCAAACTGATCTACAGATTTAATGCAATACCTATTAAAATCCCATCAGCATTCTTCACAGATATAGAAAAAATAATTTTACGCTTCGTATGGAACCAAAGTAGACCCCGAATATCAAGAGCTATTCTAGGCAACAAAAACAAAACGGGAGGCATTAACATGCCAGATATCAAACTATACTACAAAGCTGTAGTAATTAAATCAATATGGTATTGGCACAAAAATAGGAATATTGACCAGTGGAACAGATGTGAGAATCCTGATATAAAACCATCCTCATATAGCCATCTCATCTTTGACAAAGCAGACAAAAACATACGCTGGGGAAAAGAATCGCTTTACAATAAATGGTTCTGGGAAAACTGGATAGCCACCTGTAGAAGGCTAAAACAGGACCCACACCTTTCACCACTCACAAAAACCAACTCACGCTGGATAACAGACTTAAACCTAAGGTATGAAACTATTAGAACTCTAGAGGAAAAAGTTGGCAACACTCTCCTAGACATCGGCCTGGGCAAAGAGTTTATGAACAAGTCCCCAAAGGCAATCACAGCCGCAACAAAAATAAATGAATGGGACATTATCAAACTACAAAGCTTCTGCACAGCCAAAGAAATAGTCATGAAAGTAAACAGACAACCTACAGAATGGGAGAAAATGTTTGCATCCTATGCATCTGATAAGGGACTGATAACTAGAATATATTTAGAACTCACGAAAATCAGGAAGAAAAAATCAAATAAGCCTATTAAAAAGTGGGCAAAGGACTTGAACAGAAATCTTTCTAAAGAAGACAGAAGAATGGCCAGCAAACATATGAAAAAATGCTCAACATCTCTAATCATCAGGGAAATGCAAATCAAAACCACAATGAGATATGACTTAACCCCAGCGAGAATGGCCTTTATCAAAAAATCTCCAAACAATAAATGCTGGCGTGGTTGCGGAGAGAGAGGAACACTCCTACACTGCTGGTGGGACTGCAAACTAGTTCAACCTCTGTGGAAAGCAATATGGAGATATCTTAAAGCTGATCCAGCAATCCCATTGCTGGGCATCTGCCCAAAAGTCCCAATGACACTCTACAAAAAAGACACCTGCACTCGAATATTTATAGCAGCACAATTCATAATTGCAAGGCTGTGGAAACAGCCGAAGTGTCCATCAATCCAAGAATGGATTAATAAAATGTGGTATATATACTCCATGGAGTACTATTCAGCTCTAAGAAACAATGGTGACATAGCTCATCATATATTTTCCTGGTTAGTGCTGGAACCCATACTATTAAGTGAAGTTTCCCAAGAATGGAAAAACAAGCACCACATATACTCACCAGCAAATTGGTATTAACTGAACAGCACCTAAGTGGTCACATAGGTACTACAGTAATAGGGTATTGGGCAGGTGGGAGGGGGGAGGGGGGCGGGTATATACATACATAATGAGTGAGATGTGCAGCATCTGGGGGATGGTCATGATGGAGACTCAGACTTGTGGGGGGAGGCAGGGAAATGGGCATTTATTGAAACCTTAAATTCTGTAACCCCATAATACGCGGAAATAAAAAAAAAATCTATTGTTATGCAACATTCTAACTGATTAAACCCCCTCAATAATCTTCCAGAGGCATTGTTAGGTAATTATTTCTGCAGGGCATGATATTTCTTGAGAGCCTTATTATAATAGAGGTACCCTGAAAACGAGGTGTTTCAGAGAGTGTTTAGAGTGGAACTGTTTCATGTGGTGGCCTTCATTTCATCTTCATCTATGTCATACCAAATGATGTGGGCTCTGTTGGCAGGGAAATGGGTGAGGTTTGCAGGGAACCAGGACAAGTTTTTAGGTTTGAAGAGAGAAGGAGGGCGGGGTAAGCAAATTGACGAGATTAAGAGAATGAGAGTGAGGAGGTAAAACCTTTTTTTACTTTTAACAAGGAAATTTCATAACCATACCCATTTAGAAAATTATACCAAAGGAGACTCCACAGATCCCAAACAACCTCTTGGGCATCTTGGTTAAAGCATTCAGGGTTTGCAGCAACATATTCTGTAGCAAGTAAAGTAAAAATGAGAGTTATTTCAGGATACATGAGGACTGGCCTGGCCTGATGTCTCTGGAAGAATGTCTACTTTAGTTGTGGCTCTGGAGAATTGGCTGAGCTTCGGGTGTTTTTAAAACCACAGGCAGGTGTCTGAGACAGGTTTGGAGGTCCAGATGTGGTCAGAAATGTGTTTGGTCACTTGTTTAAGGTGTGAGATGTGAATCCAAGAAGCGACTCACTTCAATTTTGCAGCAGAAGAGTTAATTAAAAGTACCTGGTAAGGTCCTTTCCAGCGGGGTTTTAAGGAGTCCTTTAGTTGGTGCCTTTTCCAAGGAGCAAAGTCACCTCTTTGTAATCCGTGATCCTTGGCGTCTTTGGCCCCTGGGAGCTCACTGTGCGAAGACTCTGCTACCAGCATTTTATTATTATTTGTTAAGATTTTAGGTAGTCCTTGACAATAAAACAGTATTTCTCCCCTTTGAGTAAGTCCAACTCTTGTAAGCGTTTGTCCAGCCCCATAGGTCTTCCTGTTTGCATAATGTCTTTCTTGTTTCATAAGGTGATGAACAGTGTTTTCCAAAAGGAGTGGGTCTAAGGTTAAGCCAGACCAGTGGGAGGGCTTTTGGCCAAGGGACACTAAAAGCCTTTGTTAAGGTAGCTAGGTTAGTCCCTATTGTGCTATTTGTCCGTTCTACCAACCCGGAAGATTGGAGAGGATAGCACAATGGAAATGTTGTATTATGGGCCAGATTTTGCAAATGGATTGAACAACGTGTCCAGTGAAATGAGTCCCACGATCCCATCACTATGTAGCTAAGAAGGGTTTCCCCAAACTGGAATGATTCTTTCTAACAATAGTTTCCCTATGGTTAAGGCAATAGCTGCCTCCGACCTAATATTCTGAAATTTAAAAATAAATGAATAAATAAAAGAATCAAAACATTTTTAAAAAGTACTGTTTAAGCCCAGTTAAAAGAAAAAAATAATGCTACTACCAAATGGGAAAACATACAAACCTAGACCAACGTAATTTTGAGACGGTGGCATCTGTGTGAAGGCCAGTTGCCATAGTTCAAATAGTCCTATAGACAAAGAAAAGTGACCTGAGGACACTGAAAAAAAACTATCATTCTTGCTTTACTTGCCTATGGAATATATTGCCAGAAACCCTGAGTGCTTTAACCAAGACCCCAAAGAAATTGTTTAGAATCTGTGGAATCTCCCTTGGTATAATTTTTCTAATTGGATATGGTTATCAATTTCCTCATTTAAATTATATGGGGGCGATGTAAGGGCTAGCCAGTGGTATGTTTTGAAAATATACTAATAGTACATCGGGAGTGTACCTTTTGGGCTATTGTGAGGGATGGATTCCAAAAATATTGTCTTCCCCATGATATCATCTTCTCAGGGGCCCAATGAGTCATTTCAATGAGTGAGTAAACTGAATAAGAGTTAATTGTGCACTTGTGGTACACTAGCACATCTACATTACAGACTCTTAGTGCATCTACCTCTCTCCCCTGGGTCAATACTCCAGTGTAGGACACAACACTACAATCTATGGATTTTTCTTCTTTCTTACTATGTAGGAGAGTTCCCAGCAATGGAGGTGTTCCACAAACCTATCACCCCTGAGCTGAGAGGAAGATGTTTTATATGAGATGAAACCAGGCAAAGAATTCTAGCAATATAGAAAAAGAGGATATTTGACACTATCAAAGGATCACATTAGCTCCTAGGCAACAAACCCAAACAGAAAGGAAATTGTGAAAAAGTCATAAATGGCACTTAGAATATGGATGGCAAACAAGATGAAGGTAATGGAAAGAAAGTTGAAAACTATCACAAGGATCCAAAAAAAAAAAATCAAGACATGAATAAAAATATGAAAAACTACTAAAGGCATAGACCACATCAAAAAGGATATAACAGAATTTAAGTAAATAAGAGTAAATAAAAGAATCATTTAGGAAATTAAAAGTTACAGCAGAAAACTTCAACAGACTAGATCAAGCAGAAGAAAGAGTCTCAGAGTTGAAGACAAGGCTTTTAAACTAACCCAGTTAGCCAAAGATGAAAAAGAAAAAAAAAAAAGAATACAGAAGAATGAGCAATCACTCATAGGAATATGGGACTATATGAAACAAGCCAATATATGAATTATAGATAGCTCATAGGGCAAGAAGAAAAAGCTAAAAGCATTGAAAAACTATTAGAGGTAATTATCAAGGAGAACTTCCCTGAGATCACCAGAGATTCAGATACCCAGATACAATATGGCCATCAAAAATTGGGAAGATTATTAGCAAATAGGACATCTCCAAGCCATTTAGTCATCAACATGGCCAAAATCAACATGAAGGACAAAATTTTACAGGCTGCAAGACAAGCACAACAACAAACCTACATAAGAAGTCCCATCAGGCTAATTGCAGAATTTTCAGCAGAGACCCTAAAAGCCAGAAGGGATTGAGGCCTCATTTTTAGTCTTCTTAAAGGGAACAACTGCCAGCTAAGAATTTTTTATCCTGTAAAACTAAGTTTCATAAATGATGGAGAAATAAAGACTTTTCCAGGCAAGGAAACATTAAAGGATTTTGTTGCTACTAAACCTGTCCTACGGGAAATGTTAAAAAATGCATTTTACATGGAACAGCAAGATAGATACCAAGCAGTTTAAAACACCCAGTAGTTAAAGATCACTGCTCTTATAAAACCATACTACAAGAGTAAAAATGAAACAAGAAAGTGTAGTCTAACATGATGAACAGAAGAGTATCCCACATATCAATATCAACACTCAATATGTACGTTCTGAATGCCCAACTTAAAAGACATAGTCTGTTTGAATGGATGAGAAAGCACAACCAAAGTACTTGTTGTCTTCAAGAAACACACCTAACCCACAAGTAGTCACACAGATTAAAGGTAAAGGAATGGAATAAAATATTCCACAAATAATGGAAATCAAAAGTGAGCAGGTGTAGCCATTTACATATCAGATAAAATAGACTTTAAATCAATAGGGGGAAAAAGACAAAGATGGTCATTCTATAATGGTAAAGGGAGCAATTCCATAAGAAGACATAGCAATCCTAAATGTATATGCACATAACACAGGAGTTTCCATTTTCATCAAGCAAATTCTATTAGATTAATGCAAAGAAATAAAAAGAAGCATCTTACTCTCTAAGAACATTAATATGCCACTGACAGAACTAGACAGATTATTGAAGCAGAAAGTGAATAAATGAACACTTTACATGACCCAGACTCTAGAACAAATGTATATAATAGATATTTAGAGAACATTCTTTCCCCAAAAAACTAGTGAATACTACTAAATATATATACTCTTCTCATTAGCACATGGGACATTTTCAGGGTTTGATCATTCCTTAGGCTACAAAACAAGTCACAGCCCATTAAAAAAAACTGAAATAATACCATGTGTCTTTGAATACCATAATTGAATAAGACTAGAAATCAATTCTAAGAGAAATACTTGAATATCCACAAAGTCATGAAAGTTAACCTGCTGCAGAATGATTGTTGGGTCAATGATAAAATTAAGATGGAAATGGGAAGATTTCTTGAACTGAATGACAATGGGGCAAAATCTTTCAACATCCATGAAATATATCAAAAGCAATCCTAAGGGGAAAGTTCATAGCCTTAAATGCCTACATCAAAAAGACAGTAAGATCACAAATTTGGAGACTCAGACTTTTGGGGGGAGGGGGGGAAATGGGCATTTATTGAAACCTTAAAATCTGTACCCCCATAATATGCCAAAATAAAAAAAAATTAAAAAATTAAAAAAAAACCCTAGTACAATATCTCAAGGAACAAGAAAAAGAAGAAGAAACCAAACTCAAAGCCAGCAAAAGAAAAAAATAAAACAAATTAAAGAGAAGAATAAAACAAACAGAGAAGAACTAAATTAAATTAAATCAAAAAATTAATACAAATGATTAATAAAACAAAAATTAGTTTTTGAAAAAATAGATAAATTTGATAAATCACTAACCTGATTAACCCAAAATAGAAATGACTCAAATAAGCTCAGTCAGACATAAAACTATACATTAAAGCTGATGCAAGAGAAATATATAATATTATTATTAATGACATTAAAATCAGTAGATACACAACATAGAAAATGTAGAGAAAATGGGTAAATTCCTGGAAACACACAACCTCCCAAGCCTGAATCAGGATGAAATAGAAATTCTGCAGAAAGATTGAAGAAGTAACAAAAACTCTCTCAAAAACAACAACAAAAAGCCACAGACTAGATGGATTCACAATTTAATTCTATCAGACCAACAAAGAGGAACTGGTACCTATCCAAAAGAAACTATTCCATAACATGGAGGAGGGGATCCTCCCTAAAGTCTTCTGTGAAGTCAGTCTGACCTTGATACCTAAGCCATGAAAGGACACCAGAACAACAACAACAAAAAACTACAGACCAATATCCCCTATGAATATAGATATAAAAATCTACAAGCATATACTAACAAAGCAAATTCAACAGCACATCAACATGATAATTCACCATAATCAAGTGGGATTTATCCCAGGGAAACAAACATGATTCAACATATGCAAATAAATAAACGTGATTCCTATGGTCTATGTTTTTGCTTCTGTTTATGTGGTGAATCATATTTATTGATTTATGTCTGTTGAGCCATTCATGCATCCCTGGGACAAAGCCCATTTAGTGATTGTGGTGGATCTTCTTCTTTCCTCCTTCTTTCTTTCTTTCTCCTCCTCCTCCTCCTCCTCCTTCTCCTTCTTCTTCTGTCAACTGATCATATGGAACTCCCCATGAGGTTATTGGTGCAGGCTGGGAGAGAGAAGATATTGTAGCAGGAGTGAGAATCATGGGTATTTAAGCCACTCCCTCATGTAACTTACTTGAACCGTCAGTCAGGATCTGCTTGGACACAATCCCATATGTACCACTTCCCCACTTGGTGATGGGATGCCACTGTGCAAGCACAACTCTATGGTTTGATGGGTTAGACAACACCAAGTCCATGATGGGTATCTCAGTCCACTTGGCAACTTGGTGGCCCATGGCTAAGCGAGATCAGTAGCTGAATACCAGCCACCAGAAGTGTTCGTCTGTGCAAGCAATTAAACCACATCTGGTGGAGCAGCTTCAATTGGATTCACCACCTAGTTAAGCTTACAATAAACCAATATCATTCTCCAAACTTTACCTGTCTTCCACAGAAGACAAATAGGCTAGTTTGAATAGGAATTTGGTGGAAATCATGCACCTCTAAACCTTGCAAGCCCTGGATGGTG
Organism: Microcebus murinus; assembly: GCF_040939455.1. Lineage (NCBI taxonomy): Eukaryota > Metazoa > Chordata > Mammalia > Primates > Cheirogaleidae > Microcebus > Microcebus murinus. Next base: position 2,096,199 of record NW_027438947.1, on the reverse strand, counting down.
GTGCTAATCTCTGAAATCCTCCATGAATGTAGTATTGCTTTTGCTTTAGTATTTTTCTGAGTAGAAGTTCTTGTCACTTCCACTTGACTTTTCCTGGCATATTAGCTCTCACTCCCTTGGGCAGGGAACCAATGTTGGAATTCTGACAGTTATGGAGTATGCCTATTCCAATTATGCATTCTATAGCTGTGGAAACAACCACAGGATGGATTTGGTGACCCACTGTGCCCTCTGTAAGATGGATCTGATCTAAAACTCCATTGATAACCTGATCTCAGCAAGCCCCTACTCTGACTGGTGGACCACAGTGGTGTTTTGTGTTTTCTGGAATTAGTGTCAGTTCAGAGCTTGTGCCCAGTAATCCCCCAAAGGTCTGGTTATTTCCTTTTCTCCAATGCATACTTCCCCTGGTAAAAGGCCATAAGCCCCTTTGAGGGAAGGCTGGGATAAACATTAATAACAACATAAAATTTTGACAGTATACCAGGGTCTTTCCTCAAAGGGACCCTGCTTCATCCTTCATTCAAGGGATGTGGGTCTCTAAAGTGGATCAGTTCTGGGAACTGATTGAGAAACTGTGACTCTCTGGGGTTGTTAGTTAGTTAGTTAGTTAGTTAGTTAGTTAGTTAGTTAGTTTTATTCAACCTAGACTTTTGTTCACTTTGTTTTACTCAAGTTAGACTTTTGTTCACTTGATTGAGAAGTGTTCTATTTATAGGTATTAAGTAACAATTTAGTAGGCTTTCTATCCATTTCACTTCCAGGATCACTATGATCAACTAGCTGAACAGCTTAGGTCTCTCAGAGTCAGACTATTCTGATTGTTGTTTTGACTCTGCTGCCCCTCATGATAATCATGCCTACCTTGCCTTTGGCAGTTTAGTGCTGCCTCTTGGACCCTGACATCCTAGGATCCAATCACTGCCATTGAATTTAGACATCCCAATTCAGTGGCAGAAGTTTCTGTCTTTAGAGAAGAGCAATCTCAGAGCTCTTCAAGGATGCTGGGGCACCCCTCATAAATGTATTTCTCACCGTCACCCTAGTGAAGGGTGTGCTCTGTAGACCCACTCAGGGTGGATGAGTAGGTCTTAAATGACAAAGTCCCTCTAACATTCCAACTCCCTAAGCCTTTGAATACTTTCCAGGTAGGTCTGGCAATTCCAGTTTACTTACTGTGGGCCACCTGTTGGTACATGTTTCAGCTAAGCAAGCAAATGGTTAGAGGCCATTCCTAAGCTGCAACATTAAATGCAGAATCTCTGCTTAGTGGGTCCATATCAATATATTTTGCTTGTTCAAATTTTGTGCTCCTTCTACCATTATTCCGTACCCTTAATATCCATTCTCACACGTGTTCCTTGAATTTCTGTCTGTATAAGTTAGAAAAATCTAGTAGTATTTTTGGAGTATAGTGCAACCCATCATGGATCTCACTTTTACCTCACCTTTCAGGGCCTGTTGCTTCTAAACCTACAGTTAGAGGGGGTGTCAAGCAAGGGAACTGCCTCATGTGAGGCCATTACAGTTTTCTCAGGCAATATTGGACTAGGTGCCTAAGGAAGGGGTGGGAGTGGAGAGGCTGCACCTAATGGCAAAGAATACTTATGAGAATTTAAGGACTCAATGCCCCCAGCTTCATCAGGGTCTTTCCATACATTCCCATTCCAACGTTGAGATTCCCACTCCTTCCCAATCAATGCCATCCCTTTAGCAGTAGATATCCTTCAAGGTCAGGATTTCAATTTGGACTGTAACTAGTCACTCACATGATGAAATTCCAGGTTGGGATTTTAGCAATCTCAGCCCTGTGGCTATAGGAGAAAAAGGGCTCTTTGTGGGGGGCGGGGGTACATAGATGCTTTCAGGGCATTTATTCTGCACTTGAGCAGGCAATTTGAATCCATGACCCCATTCTTTTCTTTTCCTACTTTGCCCAATGACAGTAGGAGCAACCAGCCAATATAATTATACTCATTAGTTTGACAAAAAATATTTGAAGGCATCATATATATTGTCACCCAGATCCTTGACTCTTTCTTATAAGTATTTGAATAAGACTATCCAATGGCGATATTTTGTGTATCTCTATTATCACATCATGTCAGGGACTATCAGTGCTGTTTTCACTACCAGAGATAGAGTTCTTAGAGTCCGTTGTGTCTTTAAATCTAATAAAATTAGAAAGCCAATTCTAGAAATGCCAGAACCAATTCAGAAAACTTATCCTTAAGATTCTATTCTCTAGGACTCTAGGACCAGTCCTGGAACCAAAATCTGTATTATCTAGGGTTCTCAGAAAAACACAACCCAGTAAGATACATCATTCATACATATATAAATACACACACTCATTCACGTGTGCACGTGTGGACACACACAGACACACACACAAACACACATTCATGCAAACAGATATGATTTATTTAAAGAAATAAAGCTGGAGTCCCAGTGAAGAGCTAATGCTACAGTTCAAATCTAAAGGCCATCAGGCTGGAGATTCAATAAAGAGCTGATGTTGCAATTCAAGCCTGATGAAGGTGGCTTGCTGCAGAATTTCCTCTTGCTTGGATGTGTTCAGTCTTTTGCTCTATTCAGGTTTTCAACTGATTAGAGAGGCCCACCCATATTATAGAGGGTGATCTGCTTTACTCAAAGCCCATGGATTTAATAGTTGTTCTTATCTGAAAACACCCTCGCAGGAACATTCATTATAATGATTGACTACATATCAACAACATGTCCCAGCCAAATTGGCACATAAAGTTAACCATAACACTTTCTTCCTCTCCTCCTCCCTGTCCCTCTCTCCCTCTTTTTCTCTCTCTGTAATTCACACACACACACACACACACACACACACACACACACACACACACACAGAGAGAGAGAGAGAGAGAGAGATAGTATTTTATGGCAAGATATTTGTGACTTATGGTTTATATACTACATTTTTCACATAAAGTATTCTATGTAATCACTATCACAACCCTATTAAGTAGTAGTTAGGGAAAGCATTGATATATCCTTTCTACACATGAGAAGACTATATCTCAGAAAGGTGAGGTGATTTCTCTCAACGCTGAACAGCCAACATTTAACTGACTCACGAGTCAAACCCAAACCTTCTGACTTAAGATTCCTAGCTCCATCTAATCTTTTTTAGTCCTCAAAACCTCAGCTGACAGTGCACTGAAGGTTGCAATACTGCCCATATTTTGAACAACTTATTGACATTTATGGTATTTGGAGTCACTCTGGCTTTTGCGATGTGTAATTTGCAGGATGCAGGGCAAAGGTGGGTATTTTGGGTGCCATCTACTAGATTTTATTTCTTTTTTTAAATTTTGTATGCGTGCCTTATATATTTTTTTCTGTTGCCTTGGTCAGTTAGCAGAACTCAAGAGGCACTGGACCTGATGGTATGGTTCTAGAAGGAGCAAGGTGAATAAAGGTCTCCTTTCTATTCAGCCCAATTGTTTTTCAAACAGAAGCTGCCTATGAATCAGTAAGAAAAGGGAGCCTGAGGCATTGATATCCCTCCACTGGTGAGGCTGCCAGCTTTTTCATTTCTCACATTAGATAACACTTTCACCTCTTATATGGCCCTGGGTGGACCCTGTTGCCTTGGATTCGGCATTATTTTGTAGCTTAAGCAACAGGTAAGGATGTTATTTTTTAAATGATAAGCTCATGGATCAGACAGTATACCTCAAGCCTGGATTAACCTCTATTTCAATGATACCCCTTACATAATAAGAATGAATCAATAAGCTTCACAGGATAGACAGAAGTACAAAAGAAAAAAAGAGATAGAACCAGATGGTTTCAGTAAAAATAATACACGCATCTCAGCAAATGTAAACTTAAATGTGTTATCCATATTGAGTGGATTTTTGTGAGAGGAGAGAGGTAGGGATCCTGATTCACTCTTCTGCATGTAGGTATCCAGTTTTCCCAGCACCATTTATTGAAGATAGATTCTTTTCCCCAATGTATATTTTTGTCACCCAGTGAGATTGGCCCGTATTAAGAAATTCCAAAACAACAAATGCCGGCAAGGATGCAGAGAGACAGGAACACTCTTACACTGTTGGTAGGACTGCAAATTAGTGCAACCTTTGTGGAAAAGAATTTGGAGATACCTCAAACAGCTAAAAGTAGAAATACCATTCGACCCAGCAATAGCATTATTAGGCATCTACCCAAAAGAGCATAAGAAGTTCTATTATAAAGACATCTGCACCCAAATGTTTATGGCAGCACAATATTGCAAAGACGTGGAAACAACCAAAGTTCCCGTCAATTCATGACTGGATTACTAAAATTTTGTATATGTTTACAATGGAATATTACTCAATTCTAAGAAACGACAGCAAGCTAGCACTGCTTATATTTTCCTGGATTGAGCTTAAGCCCGTTATCCAAAGTAAGGTGACACAAGATCAGAAAAATGGGCTCCACATGTACTCGCCATCACATTAGTACTGACCGATTATCAATACGGTGCTCAAAGGGTGGTGGTGTCCACCAGAGATTTGAGGGGTTGGGGGATAGACCCACATCTGAAGGATGTGGTGAAAAGTGTGGAGGGGAAGGGCATACCTCTACCCTTTGCTAGGTAAAGGCAAAGTTATAAAATCTAACCAAAATATGATAAAAAAAAAAACAAAAAAACATTTATTGGGTGTCAGGCAGGTAGGGGGAGGGGACGGGTTTATATATATATACATTATAAATGCAATGCACATTGTCAGGGGGATGGACATGCTTGAAGCTCTGACTTGAGGGGGGGAGGGAAGCCAATAGCAATGTATGTAACCTTAACATGTGTACCCCCATATTATGCTGAAATTTAAAAAATAGGGAAAAAAACGCAGGTAGGATTTGTACAGACAGAGGGGGGAGAATGAGGAAAAAGTCAAAACAGGGGCAGAGATGGGAATGAGCATGGAAATGTAGAAAGCAGCAAGGAGAGCTATGCGGACCTGAAAGGAAGGACAATTGACAACATTATAGGAGTGGCCTCATGGGGCTGTGTAGGGTGTGTAGGGTGCCAGTGTAGCAAAAACCAGAGGGCCAGAGGGCATGAGGAATTTTCCTGGCTCTGCACTTTAAGTGAATGGCCTTGGTTAGGTTACTTAGCTGTTTGTGTGCCCTGGTTTACTTTCTGTCGTGGGAGGATACTGACATAGCCTGCTGTGCTCTGACACTTCTTGTGAAAATTACAAGAGATGATCCCCAAAGAAGTGATATTGTTTTTTAATGGTAAAGGCAAAACCAAGACCCTTCCTTCCATTTTGTATTATTCCAACATGGTGAGAAAAAATATGCTCCTGGCAGTGTTTGTTTTTTAGTAAGCTGCAGGCAGAAGGCTACTGCATGTGGGAAAGATGGGGGTGCTGATTAGTTAATACAAAGACAATTTTTGCCCTGGAAAGGACTAAGCCTGGGAGCCTGGAAACAAGGGAGACAGATCCGTCCTGCAAGAGGTGCTTCTTGGGTTCTCTGCTGGGAGGTGTGGGACCATGACCTCTTTGAAAGAGGTCCCTGGTATCTGACATCAGATGAAATAGTTGATAAAACTGGACATGAAGGCCAGTGAGGTGCAGTGGAAAGATATCTGGACTTGGAGTGAACTCTGTCTGAGATCAGGTTTTGGCGTTCACCGTATACTAAATATGTGAAATATGTTCACTAAATATGTGAATTTAAGTAAGCAACTTCCGCTCTTTGGAACTCAGTTTTGTCAATCTTCAAACTGAAGTAAAAACAGCACCTGTCCCATGTCCCCCCTGCTTATAGAGAGTGCCTTTGCAAAGATCAAATGCACAACATGTGAGAGTTTTTCCAGATTCCAAAGTGGTAGACCAGATTGAATTATTTTTATTTTTTCTTATTAATGTATTAAAACCGAATTTTCTCACCAGTGGCTATTTTAGCATGCTCTGTCATCACTTGAGAAAGGTCATATTCCAGAGGCCTAGCTATGCCCCTGCACAGTATCAGTACATCAGTTAAACTGAATTATTGGGGTCTCTATATAAAAAGCATGGAACCCTTCTCAAATGATGACAGAGCATGCTAAAATAGCCACTGTTGAGAAAATTTGGCTTGTTTTGGAAAGTATTTCTGCCTTATATAAGAAGCTTAGTTTTTTTTTTTTTTAATTATTTTTTTATTTTGGTATATTATGGGGGTACAGATTTTAAGGTTTCAATAAATGCCCATTTCCCCCCCCTCCCCCCAAAAGTCTGAGTCTCCATCATGACCATCCCCCAGATGGTGCACATCTCTCTCACTATGTATGTATATACCCGCCCCCCTCCCCCCTCCCACCTGCCCAATACCCTATTACTGTAGCACCTATGTGTCCACTTAGGTGCTACTCAGTTAATACCAGTTTGCTGGAGAATATATCTGGTGCTTGTTTTTCCATTCTTGGGATACTTCACTTAGTAGTATGGGTGCCAGCTCTAACCAGGAAAATATAAGGTGTGCTATATCACCATTGTTTCTTAGAGCTGAATAGTACTCCATGGTGTACATATACCACATTTTATTAATCCATTCTTGGATTGATGGGCACTTGGGCTGTTTCCACAGCCTTGCAATTATGAATTGTGCTGCTATAAACATTCGAGTGCAGGTGTCTTTTTTGTAGAGTGTCACTGGATCATTTGGGTAGATGCCCAGCAATGGGATTGCTGGATCAAATGGTAGATTCACTTGTATCGCTTTAAGGTATCTCCATATTGCTTTCCACAGAGGTTGAACTAGTTTGCAGTCCCACCAGCAGTGTAGGAGTGTTCCTCTCTCTCCGCAACCACGCCAGCATTTATTGTTTGGAGATTTTTTGATAAAGGCCATTCTCACTGGGGTTAAGTGATATCTCATTGTGGTTTTGATTTGCATTTCCCTGATGATTAGAGATGTTGAGCATTTCTTCATATGTTTGTTGGCCATTCTTCTGTCTTCTTTAGAAAAATTTCTGTTCAAGTCCTTTGCCCACTTTTTAATGGGGTTATTTGATTTTTTCTTCCTAATTTTCGTGAGTTCTAAGTATATTCTAGTTATCAGTCCCTTATCGGATGCATAGGATGCAAAAATTTTCTCCCATTCTGTAGGTTGTCTGTTTACTTTCATGACTATTTCTTTGGCTGTGCAGAAGCTTTGTAGTTTGATCATGTCCCATTTATTTATTTTTGTTGCTGCTGTGATTGCCTTTGGGGACTTCTTCATAAACTCTTTGCCCAGGCCGATGTCTAGGAGAGTGTTTCCAACTTTTTCCTCTAGAGTTCTAATAGTTTCATATCTTAGGTTTAAGTCTGTTATCCAGCGTGAGTTGGTTTTTGTGAGAGGTGAAAGGTGTGGGTCCTGTTTTAGCCTTGTACAGGTGGCTATCCAGTTTTCCCAGCACCATTTATTGAACAGGGATTCTTTTCCCCAGCATATGTTTTTGTCTGCTTTGTCAAAGATGAGATGGCTATATGAGGATGGTTTTATATCAGGATTCTCACATCTGTTCCACTGGTCAATATTCCTGTTTTTGTGCCAATACCAGATTGTTTTAATTACTACAGCTTTGTAGTATAGTTTGATATCTGGCATATTAATGCCTCCCATTTTGTTTTTGTTGCCTAGAATTGCTCTTGATATTCGGGGTCTTCTTTGGTTCCATACGAAGCGTAAAATTATTTTTTCTATATCTGTGAAGAATGCTGATGGGATTTTAATAGGTATTGCATTGAATCTGTAGATCAGTTTGGGTAGTATAGACATTTTGATGATATTGAGTCTGCCGATCCACGAGCATGGTATGGATTTCCATCTGTTTACATCCTCTGCTATTTCCTTCCTCAGTGTTTCATAGTTCTCCCTGTAGAGGTCTTTTACCTCTTTGGTTAAATATATTCCTAGGTACTTTAATTTCTTTGTTGCTATTGTGAAGGGAATTGAGTCTTTGATTTGGTTCTCAATTAGATTGTTGTTGGCGTATATGAATGCCTCTGATTTCTGTGTATTAATTTTGTATCCTGAGACTTTACTAAATTCATTGATCAGTTCCAGGAGTTTCTTGGTTGAATCCTTGGGGTTTTCTAGATACAATATCATATCATCAGCAAACAGTGAAAGTTTGATCTCTTCTGCCCCTATTTGGATACCTTTGATTCCATTTTCCTGTCTGATTGCTGTGGCCAAGACTTCCAGCACTATGTTGAACAGAAGTGGAGATAGTGGGCAGCCTTGTCTGGTTCCAGTTCTAAGTGGGAATGATTTCAATCTTTCCCCATTCAGTATGATGTTGGCTATAGGTCTGTCATATATGGCTTGTATCATTTTTAGGTATGTCCCTTCTATGCCTATTTTCTTAAGTGTTCGTATCATGAAAGGGTGTTGAATTTTGTCAAAAGCTTTTTCTGCATCTATTGAAAGAATCATGTGGTCTTTGTTTTTGCTTCTGTTTATGTGGTGAATTGCATTTATAGATTTACGTATGTTGAACCATCCCTGCATCCCTGGGATGAAGAAGCTTAGTTTTTGAGGATCACAAATTCTAGTCTGGCCATTATTCTCTTTTAGAATACTGAGGATGTATCCCTAGTCCTTTCTGGCTTGTAAGGTTTCAGTTGAGACATCTGCAGTTAGTCTTATAGGTTTTCCTTTATAAGTTCCCTGCTCTTTTCACCTTCCTACTCCTAGGATTGCCTCTTTTGTTTTTACTTTGGTCAGCCTAATGACTATGTGATGTGGTGTGTGATGTGATGTGCCTTTTCATCATGAATTTCCCAGGAGTTCTGTGGCTTCTTGTACCTTGATACGTAGATTTCAAGCTAGGCCAGGGAAATTTTCCTCAATTTAATAATTGAGGAATTACTAATGACTATTAATAATTGAGGAATTAATATTTCAACTTGAGTGCTCTCAAATAAATTATCCAACCCTTGTGTATTTTCTTTTTTCACCCTTAGAGATGCCTATGATTCTTATATCTGGCCTCTTTACATAATCTCACATTTCTTGTAGGCTTTGTTCATTCCTCTTGTTTTTCTGTTCTTTGTTTTAAATTATTTGTTTGGCTCATAAGTAATACATTAAATCTCTTAGATTCTTTCTTTTGCATGATCTGGACTGTTCTTAAGGCTTTCCACTGTGTTTTGTAATTCCTTGAATGAATTTTTCCCTTCTAGAATTTGTTTTTTCTTTAATACCTGGATTTGTTTGGAGAGTTTTCACTCATTTTCTGCATTGTTTTTGTGGCTTCTTTGTGTTTGATTTATATTTTCTGTTATATTTCATTCAGCTTTCTTATAATTGATATTCAAAAATTTTCATCTGTCATTTTATCCATTTCATTTATGTTGATATCCATTGGTGAGGAGTTATTGATTTCTTTGAGGACTATTTCCTCTGAGTTTTCATTTTTAGGGGTCCTTTCATGGATCCCTTCTCTTCAGCCCTCTTCGTTGAGAGCTGGGGGTGCTAGGGCTGGTTTATGGCTGTGTCTCTGAGTTTCCATATATCAATCCTGACTGTGCCAGGGGGAGGAATGTTGGTCCTGAATTGTCTTTGGGTTGTTTTAGCATCTATGATGAGCCTCTTGGGCTACCTCTGACCTGTTGTTGTCTTCACCTCCTCCCAATCGAGTGTAGTGAGTTTGGTCCCCTGAGCTGGTGGATTGTATTAATATTTGTCGGTACTAATCCACTGATCCCTAATAGCTCGTGATGTAAGGCACTGTGCTAGCTTTGAGTCTGTTCCTGCTGTTGTTGATTGTAGTTTGCATGGAGGAGCCAGTTGCTGAGGTAATGTATTGTGCTGGTGGTAGGCTCTGACCCCCAGGTCGGGTATATGAATGCCCTAGCTTTGGGAGTAGCCTTATAGCTTCCAGGGGTTCCTTGGACCCTGTTCTCCTTTAGGTGGTAGGAGGAGCAAGAAAGATTGTGGCTGGGATGTGACAGCGCATGTGTGGGGCTTTGCTGAGCCTCTATGGGGCTCAGAAGTTGCTTATCCAGCCACTAGGGATAGCCGCTGTGTGGAGTTTAGTACTATCTCCTCAAGCCTGGAGAGCTGCTCCTGATGGGTGTAGCCTAATTATGTGATTACTGAGGCCCCCAGCCATGCTTTTTCCATCCCTGTCCACTAGTCTGGTTTCTCTGTGGGGTTGGATGTGCACCCTCACTACTTGTTTTCTGGGACTCCACTGCACTTTCGCACTTTCCTCTCTATTGGTCTACATGTGTTCCCTTTCTGCCTAAGACTGGCTGTCAAGCTACCCCACAGTCCGTGTGTCCAACCCACTGGTGTGTGTCTCTGAGTGACACTGATGGATGGGGGACCTCAAATTGTGCACCACTTTTCCACTAGACCCCAAGTTGAGGTGGGTAGGCCTCTCTCTACAGAGGTCTCTGCCAGGGGGCTGCTCCCACCAGGGAAGTAGAAGCGGCTCAGGAGATTCTTGGATCAAGCTGCACTCCCTATTGAAGTGAGTAGGGTAGGGCAGTCACTGCTCTGGTTCAGCCTGACTGCAAGGCATTCAGTTGCCATAGGGACCAGGGCCTATGCAAATTCAGTCCCAGTGCCACAGCCTATTCCAGTATAATGATTCTCCAGTTGGAGGTGGGGGATGTGGCAAGTTCACAGCTCCCTGCTCCTCTGTGCTTCTCCATGCACTCCCGTTGGACTCTTGCCATCCAAGACTGGAGCCATGACCTCTTCCCTAGGTCTCCCGCCCCACTGTCTAAGCTATCAGTAGGTGAATGTGCCAAATGTCTTTGGGCAGGAAGATCATAAAATGCAGCTGTACTGCTGGCCCCAGTGAGAATGTGGCCCCGGTGCTGAAAAGCATTTCACTCAGCACAGAGTACTCTAGTAGCTGCTATGATTGGGGGAGGAGCTATGGTCTTCCTGCACTGCTCTTGTGTCTGAGCTTCAGCCACTGCAGATACACTCTCTAATATGACTTCAGGTGGGAATGTGCCCCCCTTGCTAGGAGCCAAGTGTCTCAGTGCAAAGTGCTTTCACGGTTGCTATGGGGAGGGTGGGGCTGTTGCTACATGCTGGCTTGAGCCAAAACTACTTTCTGGGATGCCGGGAGTGGAGGAGGTGTCCAGATGCAGGGATGCTGGCTCTCTGGTTCCTTCTGGCAGTCCCCTGAGAGTCCTGTGTCCTGTTGCAGGCCTGAGGCACCCAGGTGGGGAATGGGAGGCCACTTTTCCCTTCCTTGGGCTCCAGGACTCCTGGGATTTGGTTCATGTCACCAGTTTCTCTTTTCTATCCTCCTCTCTCTCAGTTTCACAGTTCCTCTTAGTGGGGTCCCTGGACTCCTCTGTTGTCTATCACTGTGGTTCACTTCCAAGCAATAATCATTCTCCACTCTCCTCCATCCACCCCTTAACTCTTCTGATGGGGCAGTCCAGCAAGCTGTGTCTCTAGTTGGCCATCTTGGCTCCTCAACCAGTTTTTCAGGTTTCTTTAAGTTGATTTTCCATTTTCTATTGGATTTCATTGAGCTTCCTTATAATTCATATGTGGAATTACTTATCTGTCATTTAAGTATTTTCCCTTTAGTTCTAGTATGTTGCTGGAGAGCTGGTGTGCTCCTATGGGGGTGTCCTTTCACTCTGCTTTTTCATACTTCTTGAGTTCTTGCAGTGGCTCTTTCTCATCTGGAGAAGCTGATGCTTCTTTGTTTCAGATTCCTTTTGTTTAGATGGAGCTTCCCTCCACTCTTATAAATGTGTCTGTAGCATATGTTGGGTAAGGATCTTTGGCTATGCTTGTGGGTACTTTGATGGGGATCTAGGCTCTGGATGGATAACTTGGTTATAAATATCTTAAGTGTGATGGTTTTCTCAATTGCCACTTGTTTGTCAGCTGTACCTGTGGTGTAATCTATGCATGGGCATGTTTCTGACTCTTGTTGACAACGAAAGATGGAGGTCTTTCAAATGCTTTCCCTTTCTCCAGCCCTGTGGTCTTCCTAACAGTGTTAATTTTTCTGGAACACCCAGCTTAATCTCTGATACATAGGTGATGATTGTGGGTAAGAGTTAGCTACACCCTGTATGATTGAGTCAGTAAATGCAGTAATGGGCTGTACAAGTTTTCCTCCCTACCAGTAAGTGACACTTGCAGGAAAAAGCCAGATGCAGTGTTGTTGTTTTGTTTTGTGTTTTTTTTTTTTTTCGGTGAGGTGTCCTGCAAACAGCTCTAGTTCATTAGGACAGGTACTCGGATGGCTCAGGTGGAGGGTAAGGCCCTGGAACTCCCAGGTGACTCTGTATTCTCCAGCACATCAGAAGTGGGTGAAGGAGCAAGTCCCAGCAGAGCTGGGTCAGATGAGCCTACCTTAAGGCTCCACAATGGCAAGCACTAGAGCTTTCTTGACAAGGGTCGAGGGTCAGCCCCCAGACCACTAGGGAAAGCCACCATAATGGGCTAAAGTGACCCCACCAAGAAAGAAAGTTTGCTCATGGTGGATGTGCCATCTGGAATTCACAGACTGTCTGTCAGTAGTAGGTTTTGCTTTTCTCCCCTGCGCCTCTCCCCTGGAGTTCTCATTCCAGCATCTGGCCACAAGCAGAAGCCCAAACTAGCTGAGCTTACCAGCAATGGTGTCACAGGCTGGGAGCTTCCCTGTGCATGATCCTGTGCTGGACCTTAAAAGCATAGCTTTCTTGTGTGTGTGGTGTGCTTTATGAGTACACTGTGGCTTAGACCAATACTACGCTCTCCTTTCAGTTCTCCTCACGTGGAGTTTGTTCACCTCCCAAAATTAGTTCCAAAATCTACCCTCCATGCCCCCAAACAATACAATCAAGTCATGGGGGTATGGAATCTGGCTTTCAGGCCAGCCCCCTGGACCCCAAGTTCAATACCTGACCATGGCAGTGATAAGTGTGCTCATCCTGAATTGCCTGTGGAGTACTCAAGTGGGCTTAATGTCCCTCTGTTATAGGGTATGTCCTGCTATCCTGGAGTAGCCATGTGACCTGCACTGGTAAGAGCCAGTGGGCAGAGAGTTCACACCCTGAGCACGCCTTGGTCTGCTGCACGACTATAAGAGGAAAGGTGTGAGCCCCACTCTCTGTGGGAGTCTTGGTGTAGTGGATGCACCAAAAGAGGGCAAGCAGCTGCTCCTGAGAGACCTGGCTCAATCATCCCTTGGGGCACCCATGCCACGCAGCGGCAGTGGCTGGGCAAGGGGTGGGAGAGGAAAAGAATCTGCATAGAGGAGATCTAGCACTATGGTTATTTTTGTCCCTCTCTCTGGAAGGCAACCTTCCCAGAATGTCTAATTCCCAATGCCCAGATCTCACAGATGCCCCATGACCCACAAGCCCCTGTGCCCACCACAGACTGGACAGCAGTTGGTAAATGTTTGTGTGGGGACCACTGACATGAAAAATGAAAGGCTCAACTCCCTGGGGAGGACAAAAGCACACAATAGGTAGAGAAACAGTATGGTGACCGCCCTCTTGGCTCAGGTCTATGGTGATGGAGAGTGATCCCAAGGGGGCTGGGAGCCCAGTGCTTTGTTTTCAAGAAACTCCCAGTTCACTAGTGGCAGCAGCTTTTGGTCTCATGAGGGTAGAAAAGCTCTTCAGCAGCTGGAGATCCTGATGACTACCAGAGGTGTGAGGGAAGGGGGAAAAATATACCTGCTGTTTCCATGGGGCTCCAAAGTACTCAGGGATTGATCTCTGCTGATATCTTGCTCCTTCTTATTCAGTTCCACAAGTTCTTCCCATGAAGTCTCCTGTAGGTTCTGGCATTTTTCCTTCAGAATTACACCTTATCTATGTTTTGTTTTGTTTACAAAAGTTTTTCTTTTTTTCTGAGAGAATGTGGAGACCCATGTTTCTAATCAGCCATCTTTAAAATTCATTCATGAAAATTAAATGACATGTTCCTGAGCCACTAAGGAGTTAACAAGGAAATTAAAAGGGAATTACAAAAATAAGTTCTTGAGACAAATGTAAATGGAAACACAATAGACCAAATTACCAGATACAGCAAAAGCAGTATTAAGAGGGATGTTTATACCAATCAACTCATATATTAATGTTAAAAAAGTAGAAAGATCTCAAACAAACTAACACTGCACTTAAGGAACAATAAAAAGTTTAAACTTAACTAAAAAATGGTAGAATAGAAGAAATAATAAGGATCAGAACAAAAATAAACAAAACGGAGCCACAAAAATATCAATGAAATGGAGAGCTGGTCTTTTTAAAAGCAAAAATTGAAAAATCTTTACAAACTAAGAGAAAAGAGCAAAGACCCACATAAATATAGTCAGAGATAAAAAGAGACACTGCAACTGATGAGGCAGAAATATGAAGGATCATAAGATACAACTATGAACAAATATATGCCAAGGAACTGAAAAACCTAGAAGAAATGAATCTCAAGACATGTACAAACTACCAAGATTGAATCATCAAAAATAAAGGAAAACAACCATTAGAGACAAATAATGAGTAATAATATTGAATCCGTAATAAAGAACCCCATCAAAGAAAAGCTCAGGACCTGATTGCTTCGCTGCCGAATTCTTCCAAACATTTAAAGAACTAATGCCAACTCAAACTATTCCAAAAAATTGGCGGTGAAGATATTCTTCCTAACTCCTTCTTGGAGGTTGCCATTGCCCTGACACCAAAAACCAGAGTATGACACAACAAATAATGAAAATGATAGGCTTATAACCTTGATGAAGATAGACATCAATATCTTTAACACAATACTAGCAGACTGAATTCAACAGGACATTAAAATATCATTGACCATGATCAAATGGGATTCATTCCAGGGATGCAAGAATGGTTAAACTTACACAACATAATGAATGTGATCTATTGCATTAACAGACTTAAACACAAAAACCATTTGATCATTTCAATTCATGTAGAAAAAGCATTTGATAAAATTTGACACCAGTTTATGATTAAGGGAAAAAAACCTCACAAGTAACATCATGGTGAATGGGAAAATAATTATGTATTACTTATTACATACTTACATAACAATATAAGTATGCCCACTTTTACCACCTCTCTTCACCATAGTACTGCATGTCCTAGCCATAGCTATTTGAAAAGAGAAAGAATAAAAACATTAATATTGGAAAGGAGAAAGTCAAAATTATCCTTGTTTGCAGATGCCATGATCTTATAGATAGGAAACCCTACAGACTCCCGAGCTCAAAAAACAAAACAAAACAAAACAAAAAAAACCCCACAAAACCAAAAAAACTAATAAACATACTTGGTAAAGTTGCAAGATAAAAAAATCAGTAGATTTTTATATGCTAACAATGAACTCTGTGAAAAAGAAATCAAGAAAGCAATGTTATTTACAAGAGCTACAACAATAAAAAACACCCTTAAACAAATGATGTAAAGGATCTCTACAATAAAAACTATAAGGCTTCAAAAAGAAATTGAAGAGGACACACATAAACGGAAAAAAATATACATTTTCATGGAGTGGAAGAATTAATATTGTTAAAAGGTTCATAGTACTCAAAGCAAAGTACAGATTCAATGCAATCCCTATTTCAATACTAATAACTTCTTTTTACAGAAATAAAATAAAAAATTGTAAAGCTTGTATGGAACCACAAAAGACCCAATAGGAATAGAAAACTTGAGCAAAAATAACAAATCTGGAGGCATTACACTACCTGACATCAAAATATACTATGAAGTTATAGTAACATAAAGATCATATAGTACTGAAATAAAAACAGACACATAGCTGAATGGAACAGAATAAAGAACCAAGAAGTAAATCCATGCATTTACCATCAACTGATTTTCAATTAAAGTATCAAGAACGCACATTAGGGAAATGACAGTCTCTTCAACAAATAGTGCTTGGCAAACTGGATATTCATATGCAGAAGAATGAAATTAGATTCCAATCAGTCACCAAACACAAAAATTGACTCAAATGGATTGAAGACATAAATGTAAGACCTGAAAATCTGAATCTACTAGAATAAAAAAAGCACAGGGAAAGTGTTTTATGATTTAATCTGGGCAAATATATCTCATCATTTCTGTTATTATTGTTTTTATTTTTGTTTTTGTATTTTAGATCAGGCCTCAAAAGCAGAGACAAGAATGGCAGAAATAGACAAACAGGGTTACATCAAACTAACAAGCTTCTACACTGAATAGAAAAGAATCAACAGAGCAAAGAGATCACCTACAGATTGGGAGAAAATATTTTCAAACTATGCATCTGACAAGGGGTTAATATCCAGAATATATAAAGAACTGAAACAACTCAAAAATAATAACAATCATCATCATCATCATAATCATCATTATCTATCCAATTAAAAGTGGGGAAAAGACATAAATAGACATTTATTTTCAAGATAAGACATACAAGTAACAGATCAGTACATGAAAAAACACCAGACATCACTAATCATCAGGGAAATGTAAACCTAAACCACAATGCGATATCACTCTACTCCAGTTAGAATAGCTATTACCAAAATGACAAAAAATAACAAGTGCTTGGGAGGGAGTGGAGAAAGAGTTACTCTTACGTATTTCTGGTGAAAATGTAAATTAGTCTAGCCAATATGAACAACAGTATGGAGATTCCTCAAAAAATTAAAAATACAACTGCCATAGGATCCAACAATCCTACAACTGAGTATATTTCCAAAGGAAAAATGAAATCATTATATTGAGGAAGTATCTGCACCCCTATATTTACTGAAGCACCATTCACAAGAGCCAAGATATGCAATAAACCTAGGTATCTACTGACAGATGAATGGATAAAAAGCGAAGTTTATATACATGATGGAATGCTATTCAGCTATAAAAGGGGGAAAATCCTGAAATTTGTGAGAGCATGGATGAAGCTAGAGGACATTACGTTAAGTGAAATAAGCTAAGAACACAAGAACAAATACCACAGGATGTCACTGATATGTGGAATCTAAAATGGCAACCTTTTAGAAGTAGAGAATAAAATAGTGGATACCAGAGGCTTAAGAGGGTGTAGATAAGAGGGTGGGGATTGGAAAAGGTGGGCCAACAGGCACAAAGTTACAGATAGGAGAAGTAACTTCTGGTGTTCTATTGTACACTAGGGTAACTATAGTAAACAACAGTGTATTGTATATTTCAAAATATCTAAAAGAAAGGATTGTGAATATTCTCACTACAAAGAAATGATAACTGTTTGAAGCAATGCATATGCTAATAACCACAATTTGATTATTATGCAATGTATATATTTAATAAAACATCACATTATTCTCCATAAATATGTACAATTATTTTGTGTCAATTAAAAACAGCTATGAAGCAAGATGGCAGACGAATAACACCGCCAGACAGAGGTTCTCTGCAGAAAAGACCGATTCTAGCAGAAACTAGAGGAAAGAAGCAAGAAGACGAGCATACAGCGGACAAGGGCCGGAAGGAGGAGTACCTGAGACCCCGGGAGACTCCACGGGAGGAGGCTGCGGAGGAGAACTGGAGGCTGAGACCACCAGAGCAGCCCCGAGACCAGCGGCAAGGGTAGGTGGATCTGCTGTTTCCCCTCCCCTGCATTCGGGACTGCTGGTGGGCTCCCCAGCGGGTGGAGAGACCTGCGGACATCAGCCCAGAGACTGCCACCGCCTGCCAACGGTGAGCCTGTAGCAGACGTGGCACCAGGTTCCCAACTTCCTCCGGGCACCTCCGTGTGCACGGACCCGAGCCGCGCGGCAGGCGCCATATTGCCTCCTCCTCCCCTCCGCCGACCCTACCCGCGACTGCCCAGAGAGACAATACAGCCACCAGCCAGAGGCACCTCCAGGGAACGGGACCTTCTCGTTTGGGACCCCGCCCGCCCTCCCAGGTGCTGCTGGCACCGTGTTCCCAGGAAAACGGTGCCGACTCAGAGGCTGAGAGACATAGACCCAGCTTGGGCTCCCTGTGGGTGAATTAGGACCTGAAATCCTCTCCCTGGTGGGAATACAGTTTGAACTCTGGGACCCAGAGGTTGGATCTGCAGACCAGATCCCCTGCACCGAGGGCTAGCATTGCCCGGGGCACAGAAGGGTTATACGTGAACAGCCTACTGAGGGCTGTGTGCCTCCAGGGGCGGATCGGCCCCCTAGAGGACAACCCTCCTCCCAGGAGGAGGCCGTGAGCCCAACCCAGGTGGCGTTCCAGTGCAGGGAACCTCCCCGCCGGCACCACAGTCCGGGGAGGCCGGGTGGCTTGTGGTCTGGCCTGCTGGCAGAGGCCCAGGAGTAGCTGCAGAGTTGGGGAGGGTGGAAAGAAGCGAGGCCTGCTGCAGACTGCGGGTCTCAGACAGCCCCACCCCCACACCCAGACTTTCTGGCTGAGCGGGACCATTCCAGCCCCGCCCTGACAGCTTTCCCTGGAAGCTGAGAACAGAACTTTGACCCCTGCTAACGGCCTGAGGGCAGGCTTATCCAACCCAGCTCCGCCCAGAACGAGAGCTGATAACAGGACTCAAAATCAACACCATAGCCTGTTCCTCCAAGCAAACGCCACCTACTGACAGGGACGGCATCTTGCACAGCCTTGCCACGGCATCCACTGACTCAATATACAGGGAGTGGTCCAATTTCACCCACAGGCACCACCTAACGCCTCAGAAACTAAACAAGGTGTGTGAATACCCAAACAATAACCTAAGGAAAGAAACAACAACTGATCGACATGGGAAGAAATCAGCGAAAGAACTCAGGAAATATGAAGAACCAAACGGAAAACACACCCCCAAGGAGGAGCACCAGCCCCCTAGAAACGGACACCGACCAAAATCAGGCAACCAATATGACAGAAAAGGAATTTCGTATGTGGGTCATAAGAACACTCACCCAGCTCCAACAACAACTCAATAACCAACACCAAGAAAACACAAGAAACCTCCAAGAAATGGAACAACTTTAACCGAAGTCCTGGAGATGAAGAATCAACTCAGAGAACTACAAAATACTGTGGAAAGTCTCAAGAACAGGGTAGATCAAGCAGAAGAAAGAATCTCAGAGCTTGAAGATAACACCTTCCAATTAAATAAATCAGTCACAGAAATACAGCAGAGAAACAAGAGAAAAGACCAAAGCCTACAAGAGCTGTGGGATTATGTGAAAAAACCTAACGTGAGGGTCATAGGTTTAGCCGAGGGGGAGGAAGACAACACTCAAGGGCTGGACAAGCTTTTTGAAGATATAATAGAGGAAAATTTCCCAGGCCTTGCTCAAAATCTCGATATACAAGTTCAAGAAGCCCAGAGGATCCCTGGGAGATTCAATGCAAACAGGAAGACGTCACGTCATGCAGTCATCAGACTGACCAAAGTATCAACTAAAGAGGCCCCTCTAAGAGCTGTAAGACAACAGAAGCAAGTGACATACAAGGGAAAGCCAATTCGAATAACATCAGACTTCTCTAATGAGACTTTACAAGCAAGGAGAGACTGGGGCCCCATTCTCACTCTTTTGAAACAAAACAATGCCCAGCCTAGAATATTATTCCCTGCAAAACTAAGCTTCATATATGAAGGAGAAATAAAAACATTCGCAGACAAGCAAAGGCTCAGAGAATTCACCAAGACAAGACCAGCCCTACAAGAAGTACCTAAAACAGCGTTATGCACGGAACATCATAATAATAATCCACAGATATAAAAACAACCAAAACCCAAAGATATTAAAGGCCAGATATTACAATGGCTGAAGACAGAAATCATAGCAACAACATCCAACCCAACAGAATGATCAGTAATCTACCTTACCTATCAGTTCTCTCAATAAATGTGAATGGCTTAAACTCTCAACTCAAGAGACATAGGCTGGCTGAATGGATAAGAAACTACAGGCCAAGTATATGCTGTCTTCAGGAAACACATTTAACCTGCAAGGATGCACATAGACTAAAAATAAAAGGGTGGAGATCAATATTACAAGCAAATAGAAGCCAAAAGAAGGCTGGTGTGGCAGTTCTAATTTCAGACGATTGAGTTTTTAAACCAACAAAAGTAGTAAAAGACAAAGAGGGTCATTATATAATGGTGAAGGGCACAGTCCAACAAGAAGAGATAACAATTTTAAATATATATGCACCCAACTTAGGTGCACCCAGATTCATAAAGCAAACCTTACTGGAGCTAAGCAAATGGATTAATAGCAACTCCATAATCGCCGGGGATTTCAACACCCCACTGACGGCACGAGACAGATCCTCCAAACAGAAAATTAATAAAGAAATAATGGACTTAAACAAAACTCTAGAACAATTGGGTCTGACAGACATCTACAGAACATTCTACCCAAAATCCACTGAATATACGTTCTTCTCATCAGCTCACGGGACATTCTCTAAGATTGACCATATCCTAGGACACAAAGAAAATCTAAAGAAATTTAAAAAAATAGAAATCATACCATGTATCTTCTCAGACCACAGTGGAATAAAACTAGAAATCAACCCTAACAGAAACTCACATTTCTACACAAAAACGTGGAAATTAAACAACCTCCTACTAAATGATTACTTCGTAAATGAAGGAATCAAGACGGAAATAAAAAACTTCTATGAAGAAAACGACAATGGAGAGACAAGTTATCAACTCCTCTGGGACACAGCTAAAGCAGTTCTGAGAGGAAAGTTTATCTCCATAAATGCCTATAACCAAAAGGCAAGAAGATCACAAATAGACAATCTAATGAAACGACTCAAAGAGCTGGAAAAAGAAGAACAGACCAACCCCAAACCCAGCAGAAGAAGTGAAATCAACAAGATCAAATCAGAACTAAACGAAATTGAAAACAGGAAAGCTATTCAGGAGATTAATAAAACAAAAAGTTGGTTCTTTGAAAAAATAAACATAATTGACACACCATTGGCTAAGCTAACGAAAAGCAGAAAAGAGAAATCTCTTATAAGCTCCATCAGGAATAAAAAAGGAGATATCACAACTGATCCCAAAGAGATACAAGATACAATTTATGAATACTACAAAAATCTTTATGCACACAAACTGGAAAATGTGGAGGAAATGGACAAATTTCTAGAAACTCACAGCCTCCCTAGGCTCAACCAGGAAGAAATAGATTCCCTGAACAGACCAATCTCAACAGCTGAAATAGAAACAGCAATTAAAAATCTCCCTAAAAAGAAAAATCCCGGTCCAGATGGCTTCACACCTGAGTTTTACCATACTTACAAAGAAGAACTAGTACCTATCTTGCAGAAACTATTCCACAACATCGAGAAGAACGGAAACCTCCGCGACACCTTTTATGAAGCGAATATTACTCTGATACCAAAACCAGGAAAGGATGCAACAAAAAAAGAAAACTACAGACCAATATCCCTAATGAATATAGATGCAAAAATTTTCAACAAAATCTTAGCTAACCGAATCCAGACGCTTATCAAAAAAATAATCCACCACGACCAAGTGGGCTTCATCCCAGGGATGCAGGGATGGTTCAACATACGTAAATCTATAAATGCAATTCACCACATAAACAGAAGCAAAAACAAAGACCACATGATTCTTTCAATAGATGCAGAAAAAGCTTTTGACAAATTCAACACCCTTTCATGATACAAACACTTAAGAAAATAGGCATAGAAGGGACATACCTAAAAATGATACAAGCCATATATGACAGACCCATAGCCAACATCATACTGAATGGGGAAAGATTGAAATCATTCCCACTTAGAACTGGAACCAGACAAGGCTGCCCACTATCTCCACTTCTGTTCAACATAGTGCTGGAAGTCTTGGCTACAGCAATCACACAGGAAAATGGAATCAAAGGTATCCAAATAGGGGCAGAAGAGATCAAACTTTCACTGTTTGCTGATGATATGATATTGTATCTAGAAAACCCCAAGGATTCAACCAAGAAACTCCTGGAACTGATCAATGAATTTAGTCAAGTCTCAGGATACAAAATCAATACACAGAAATCAGAGGCATTCATATACGCCAACAACAATCTAATTGAGAACCAAATCAAAGACTCAATTCCCTTCACAATAGCAACAAAGAAATTAAAGTACCTAGGAATATATTTAACCAAAGAGGTAAAAGACCTCTACAGGGAGAACTATGAAACACCGAGGAAGGAAATAGCAGAGGATGTTAACAGATGGAAATCCATACCATGCTCGTGGATCGGCAGACTCAATATCATCAAAATGTCTATACTACCCAAACTGATCTTCAGATTCAATGCAAGACCTATTAAAATCCCATCAGCATTCTTCACAGATATAGAAAAAATAATTTTACGCTTCGTATGGAACCAAAGAAGACCCCGAATATCAAGAGCAATTCTAGGCAACAAAAACAAAATGGGAGGCATTAATATGCCAGATATCAAACTATACTACAAAGCTGTAGTAATTAAAACAATATGGTATTGGCACAAAAACAGGAATATTGACCAGTGGAACAGATGTGAGAATCCTGATATAAAACCATCCTCATATAGCCATCTCATCTTTGACAAAGCAGACAAAAACATACGCTGGGGAAAAGAATCCCTCTTCAAAAAATGGTGCTGGGAAAACTGGATAGCCACCTGTAGAAGGCTAAAACAGGACCCACACCTTTCACCTCTCACAAAAACCAACTCACGCTGGATAACAGACTTCAACCTAAGATATGAAACTATTAGAACTCTAGAGGAAAAAGTTGGAAACACTCTCCTAGACATCGGCCTGGGCAAAGAGTTTATGAAAAGTCCCCAAAGGCAATCACAGCAGCAACAAAAATAAATAAATGGGACATGATCAAACTACAAAGCTTCTGCACAGCCAAAGAAATAGTCATGAAAGTAAACAGACAACCTACAGAATGGGAGAAAATTTTTGCATCCTATGCATCCGATAAGGGACTGATAACTAGAATATACTTAGAACTCATGAAAATCAGGAAGAAAAAATCAAATAACCCCATTAAAAAGTGGGCAAAGGACTTGAATAGAAATTTTTCTAAAGAAGACAGAAGAATGGCCAACAAACATATGAAGAAATGCTCAACATCTCTAATCATCAGGGAAATGCAAATCAAAACCACAATGAGATATCACTTAATCCCAGTGAGAATGGCCTTTATCACAAAATCTCCAAACAATAAATGCTGGCGTGGTTGCGGAGAGAGAGGAACACTCCTACACTGCTGGTGGGACTGCAAACTAGTTCAACCTCTGTGGAAAGCAATATGGAGATACCTTAAAGCGATACAAGTGAATCTACCATTTGATCCAGCAATCCCATTGCTGGGCATCTACCCAAATGATCCAGTGACACTCTACAAAAAAGACACCTGCACTCGAATGTTTATAGCAGCACAATTCATAATTGCAAGGCTGTGGAAACAGCCCAAGTGCCCATCAATCCAAGAATGGATTAATAAAATGTGGTATATGTACACCATGGAGTACTATTCAGCTCTAAGAAACAATGGTGATATAGCACACCTTATATTTTCCTGGTTAGAGCTGGCACCCATACTACTAAGTGAAGTATCCCAAGAATGGAAAAACAAGCACCAGATATATTCTCCAGCAAACTGGTATTAACTGAGTAGCACCTAAGTGGACACATAGGTGCTACAGTAATAGGGTATTGGGCAGGTGGGAGGGGGGAGGGGGGCGGGTACATACATACAAAGTGAGTGAGATGTGCACCATCTGGGGGATGGTCATGATGGAGACTCAGACTTTTGGGGGGAGGGGGGGAAATGGGCATTTATTGAAACCTTAAAATCTGTACCCCCATAATATGCCAAAATAAAAAAAAATAATTAAAAAAAAAAACAGCTATGAGAAACAACAGTGTTATAGCACCTCCTGTATTTTCCTGGATAGAGCTGGAACACATTCTATTAAGTGAAGTATCCCAAGAATGGAAAAATAAGCACCACATGTACTCTCCAGAAAATTGGTATTAACTGATCAACACCTAAGTGGACATATAGGAATAACATTTATCAGGTGTCAGGCAGGTGGGAGGTGAGAGACAGGATAGGTATATACATACATAATGAGTGTGATGTGCACCATCTGGGGAATGGGCACGCTTGAAGCTCTGACTTGAGGGGGTGGGGGAGCAAGGGCAATATACATAACCTTAACATTTGTACCCCCATAATATGCTGAAAAAATAAATAAAGAAAAAAAGAAAAGAAACCCTAAAAGAATCCTCTAATACATCAGTAAAATTGTAGTAGAAGCAATATTTCACCGTGATATTCAGAGGTGATATACTTAAGCTAGTCATTTGAGGAAAATAACAAAACATTAAATTCAATTTATGTCCTTTGCTCTTCATTCTTCACTCAACTAAAGTTGATTGAATTGAATAGAATATATGCTATAGAGGGCATGTAAGCACAGGAAGGCTGTCCAACTGGCTCTTGATTACATAGTACTAGACCTGAGCATGATTATTTGAATATTAAATAGAAAGATGGGAGAAGAAAGCATAAAATGATAATAGTGCAATACAAAGTGATGAGTATAAGAACAGAAGTGTTGTAAGGCAGAGAGGGGAACACAGAAGAAGGAAGGACCTATCCTTTTGGGGACAGTAAGAGGTGGGAGAATTCTTGAGGATTTCAAGTAACAAGGTAATTTTAAAAATAAATTTCATTGTGTACATTTAAGGTATACAAAACTATGCTATAAGATATATATACATATATATATATATATCTTTATATAGAGATAGATATATACAGTAAAATAGTAAGTATAGTGAAAAATATCACACTCGTCATCCTTACATGCATAACCATTTTCCTCCCTGTGGCAAGAGTAGCTATATTCTACTCATTTAGTGAGAGTCCTTAATACAATACGTTATTATTTACTATAGTCATGTTGTACATTAGATCTTTTGACTTGCTCTACTTACATTTTTTCCTTTGTATCCTTTGAACTACATCTCCCCATTTCTTCTCCCTGACCCCAACCATGACAACCACAGTTTTATTTTCTGTCTCCTTACTTAATCTTTTTTTAAAAATTCCACATGTAAGTAAAATGATGCATTGTTTTTGTTTCTTATTTCACTTAGCATGATGTCCCTCAGGTCCACTTATATGGTGAATGACTGGATCTCCTCCTTTTTAAAGTCTGATGTGTGTGTGTTTGTGTAAATATATATGTGTGTATATATATACGTGTGTGTGTGTATGTATGCACAAATATGTATAAAGTTTCTTGATCCATTCTTTCATTGACAGATACCTAGTTTGTTTCCATATCTTGGCTATTGTGGATAATGCTGCAATGAACATGGGAAGGAAGATATCTTTACAAAATGGTGATTTCTAAACTCTGTTTGATGGTTGAAGCAAAAATTATAACATTATGGTTCTCCATGTAGAAAAATTAGACCACAAAGCAATGTTTTAATTAAATATTTTAAAATAAAGATGATGAATCAATCCTCAATGTATTGAGTGCCTACCTCATGTTGGGAATATTTTCTATTATCTTTAATTTTATTTGCCTTTTGTAGTGGCAGAGCTAGGCCTACTTGGCAGATATGAAACCTGAGACTTTGGTTCCCCTAGTGTAACCAGTGATAGTGGTGTAGAGGTGGGTTGCTAAGCAAGAATCGTAGAAGATGAACATTTAGGAAGAAGGCAGAACATACATGAAGATATAGGTATCTATGAGTATTCAAGCTCTTTAGTGTATACTAAAGTATACAGTATATATACTTCCTATATCTGTACATATGATGATCACTGGAGACCATCTCTCTGCCCCCCTAAGAAAGCACAAGTTCACAAGCAGCTGGTAACAGTGGACCAAGTGATACACACAATCCATGAAAGGTGTAAAACAGTTTTTCCTTTTTCGAAAAGAAAAAAAATAAAACATGGAGGATGCATTATGTGCAGTTGTATATCAGTGGCAGTTTTGAGACAAAATATTGAGTTATGAGACTAAAGAATCTCACTTTGCTGTGATTTGTATTTCTCCTGTTAACATCACCCAGGCCTCATGAATTTAACTGTAGAATGTAAGAGGCCACATGGGACTACAGGTTATATATCCACAACAATATGGAATAATGGAAAGTCTCTGACATTTACAGTCACAGGGACTTAGATTTATATACTCAATCCAGAAATTACAAGCCATGTTGTAATAGAAAGGTTACTTAGCCTCTCTGATTTTCATTTTTCCCATTTCAAATGAGGATATGAGAATGCATATCTGGTGTGGTTTGTGGGGGTCAAATGAGAAAAACGTATATAAGTTCTTAGAATACTGACTCTATTCTGTAAATGTTAGCTCGCTGCTCTACCAAAACCCTCCTTCCTTCAAGGCAAAGCAACTGGGTTTCAGATTTTGTAGTGCTGTCCACTAAATTGTGATGAGGTTTTAACTTTTTCCCTAAGGAACACTGAGTTGTATTCCTTAGGTAGAGCAGGTCCTGGGTAGAGCAGACTTTGAATAACAATTTATTCAGGACATCATACTTGAATGACTTGGCAATTGTGGAGAGCATGTTAAAATGTCTTGATAAATGGAAAGAGGGCACGCTACTTCTCAACCACTAGAAGGAATAAAGTACTAAAGTACACTCAATCCATCCAACAGAAATCCAATCAATCAATCAGAATGATGCATGAGAAGCAGGGGAAAAATTCAAAATGGATCCATCTGCTCTTCATAATCACACTGAAGAGTTAAAAGTAAATAATTGTGAACTTTTTTATGATTTCAATTCTTAAATGAAAAAGGAGGAAGTCAGGGTACATATACAGCACTTATAATTATTATGTATATAAATTATGAAGCCTCAAAATATACATGTATCAAAAATTCACTGAAATTGACAAATCCACAAAGTGAGAACTTTTAGCATATTGCTCAGTACCTGATAGCATAAGAAAACAATAATCATTAGCCGTAATGAGGAAATTTGAAGAACTCTATTAAAAACTAGATAAAATGGACATGTGTAGAATACTCGGTCCAACAGCTACAATACCTACTCTTGGGAAGCACAGATGGAACATGTAGAGAAATGGATCAGATACTAGGCTGAAGATATATGCCAGAAAATGTCAAAGAGTCATTAAGGTGTAAACCATACTCTCCAACCACAATGTAATGGAGTTAAAAAATAACTCAATTGAGGAAAACAGAAACAAACCTCTCAGGGTGGGAACACCTTGAAATACAACCTGAATCCAGTGATAAACGTGACCAGCAAGTTATAAATTATGATTGCAAATCATAATGGAAATTAGGAAATATTTGAACCAAATCATAATGAAAATATTACCTAAAAAGTTGTGTGGAATATACTGAAGTGGTACTGTGAGTGTCATTATAACACCAAATACTTATATCAGAAAAGAAAGAAGACCACAAATTAATGAGCTAAGCAACCAAAATATGAAATTGGAATAAGAATAACAGGGCAGATTCAAGAAAGTGGAATGAAAGGATATTTATAAAAATTAAATAAAGATAAACCAAAAAACCATAAATAAGTTCAAGCAAACCAAATGCTTGTTATTAGGAAATACAAATAAAATCAATAAATGTCCAACAATGGTTACTAAGAGGAAGTATGAATTAAAGCTATTAGGAATAAAAAAAAGAATCTTAATTACAGATATAATCTTGATTACAGATACATATATTTTAAAGTAGCATACTAGTATTTACAATTTGAAAATACAATTTTGAAATAAATCATTTTCTAAATCTACCAAAATTAAAACAAGTAGAAACAGTCTTATCATTTCTACAACACAACTTTCATCCACTATAAATATGAAATTGTAAAACTAAAGTTAGTAAAGCCCTTGAAAACTATTCCTCAAGTATTGGTCTCAAGTATTACCATTAACTTTAATCTCTGTAAGATCAACCCAAGCTGGGACTCACAAGTTATCTAGTTATTAATTCATATCAGGCCATCCTATACATTTCAAAACTTCATCTCCAATTATGGGTTCTACCCTTTTTCAAACTGGTATGATTATAATTACTTCAAAGTACCCATATGATATTTCCAGCTTTATCATGTGGGTATCAGCTACATTTCCAAAACACTCACCTAAACAGTCTTTACAGAATCTGCAGCCTGGATATTGGGTCTTCAGAAATTGGCATCAGAATAACCTGTCCTTGATCCTAGGTAAAAGAGATATTATTATGTACTGTTAACAACTAACAACAGTGAACTCCAAGGTGTTTATCCTTGAATTCATGTTTTCTATCACATCCTCCTATCTAATGGGTATCCCCTCCATCTGGAGATCTGAAGCTGTGGATTCTTAGCTATCTTCCATGAGATGCTGACTTCAGAGGTGGACAAATTTTTTTCCAAGAGGATAGAATAAAATTTTTTTTTCTGATTCTTCAACATCTTTTTCTCACCCTTACTTTACTACTAATATAATGAGAAAAGGAGTCATGATTATAATAGACACCTTTTAGAGCAGTATACAATTATGTACATTTTGAAAATACAATTTAAAATAAATAATTTTCTAAAAATACCAATATTCAATCAAGTAGAAATAATCTGATCATTTCGTGACCTATTTTTTTGCCCATTTTTTCTTTCCTTTTTAAATTTTAATATATTTGGAGGTACAAGTTGAATTCTGTTACATGTATATATTGTATAGTGATGGAGTCTAGGCTTTCAGTGTACCCATCACCCAGCCACATAGTGTACATTGTACACCATAGGTAATTTTTCATTCCTCACCTGCTTCACACCCTCCCACCTTGCGAGTCCCCAATGTCCATTACACCACTCTGTGTGTCCTGCATAACCATTTTATGATCTATTATTACATAGTGATGCCTTCTAGAACACTAATATGACCTCCCTTATCTTCATCCTATTATCTTTTACCCCTTATGTTCTCATTCTGTGACTTACAGGAAAACAAATACTGGATCGCTGGATCTGACATTCCCCATCTGACCCTGCTGACAAACAAAGTATGCTGTTCCTTTAAACACTCCTAAAGGTGGATGTCTCTTTGAAGGCTCCTATTGATATAAATGTTTCCCTTACAGCTAATCCCACCTTTCAGTCTTAAAAAAATGGATTTTGACCTCACATAAACAAAATACTTGTCCTGTATACCCTGGTTTCCCTTCAGATTGCATAAATCTTTCACCCTTTACAAAATACTCCTGCTGAAATCATTACAATCCTATCAGCAAGGCCTAGTCAATCCAGAGTAGCCACTAATATTGTGGCTATCCTGGTCCTGACAGCCACTTTGCTCATAGTATTCAGTTCATTCTTGAGAATCTGCCTGCTTTTGAAACTAATTAACACAGCTAAACACATTGTCTATCTTGAGGAACACAAAACTGGCGTTCTCGTATTGTGATAAATGATATGCATACTCCCAATACAGTCTGTGTTATACTGGGGGCACTGATTCTTATATAAGATTTTGTATAAAGATCTCATACAAACACCCATTTTACAGCAATGCTAACTTATCCTGTGTACTCAGGATAATTGTTAGAAACTTTCAGACATTTAAAACAGAAAACTCCAGTGGCTTGTGTTTCCCTGGAGGCAAGGTGAATGTCCAGAAACCTTCAAAACAATTTCTTCAAAGCACTTTAGGGAAGAATAACCAACTCCCTCATCCTAAATGTTTTGTGACCTGCAATTCCCACATTAGGGATAATAACAACTGGCAAAGATGGCCCAAACTTGTGTCTGATTCTAACAAAATTCATGTGGCTCTCTAAAGCAAACCCAGCTAGTTTCATTGCTTGAGTTCTATCATCTGAGCCCCTGAATTCAAACTCGTTTCAAGGACTAACAGTTATTCTGTTTCTTATAACCACTTGTTTTGCAGTTTGCCAAGGGATCCTGTCCAGCATCTTAAATGTTATTGCACAGCCAATGTCACATCAGAGGAGACAACAGTGCATGCTACATACAATGAAAGGAGCAGGAGAGACTAACCCATGTTCAACCATAGACTACATTCTCTAAATAAACTCTAAATAAGCAAAATCAGACCAATGGTGAAAACCTAGACAACATGGATTCATGACCTGTAGCCCAATGCTGTCTGTCCTGAGCCAAAAGGCGACAGTAAAAACACAAAACAAAACAAACTCCTGACTTCAAGTAATAGGCCTTGTGCTCACAGCTAGGCCTCAGTCTTGTTAAAAGCTGTCCTGGTACTCAGAGCTAGAACATGTTAATCTCCCATTGTATATAAAATCTCACAGAACACCAACTTTAGACAAAGTCACTCTGAGACTATGATAAAGTGAGACAAAATAAAGGTCTCTTAATAATTATTTTTCTAAGCACAGCCAAAAGCACGATCACTGTACAACTCACAATAAAGATCCCTTTCCTAGGTAGTATGTGCGACTCCTAGGTAATATAGTTCTTTTTATTAATTTTGTTTTATTTTATTTATTTATTTATTTATTTATTTTTTTATTTATTTATTTATTTATTTATTTATTTATTTTGTTTGCTTGTTTGTTTCAGCATATTATGGGGGTACAAATGTTAAGGTTACGTATATTGCCCATGCCCCCATCCCCCTTGATTCAGAGTTTCAAACGTAACCATCCTTCAAACGTTGCACATCTCACACATTGTGTTTGCATATACCCCTTCCCCCTCCCCCCTCCCACCTGCCCGACACCCCATAAATGTTATTCCTATATGTCCACTGAGGCGTTGATCCGTTAGTACCAATTTGCTGGTGAGTACATGTGGTGCTGGTTTTTCCATTCGTGGGATACTTCACTTAGTAGAATGGGTTCCAGCTCTCTCCAGGAAAATACAAGAGGTGCTACATCACCATTGTTTCTTAAAGCTGAATAGTACTCCATGGTATACATATACCACATTGTATTAATCCACTCATGAATTGATGGGCACTTGGGTTGTTTCCACGTCTTAGCAATTGTGAATTGTGCTGCTATAAACATTCGAATGCAGGTGTCTTTTTCATAAAGTGACTTTTGATCTTTTGGGTAGATGCCCAGTAGTGGAATTGATGGATCAAATGATAGATCTACTTGTATTGCTTTAAGGTATCTCCATATTGCTTTCCACAGAGGTTGAACTAGTTTGCAGTCCCAACAGTAGTGTAGGAGTGTTCCTATCTCTCTGCATCCATGTCAACATTTATGGTTTGGGGAGTTTTTGATAAAGGCCATTCTCACTGGAGATAGGTGATATCTCATTGTAGTTTTGTTTTTCATTTTTCTGATGATTAGAGATGTTGAGCATTTTTCATATGTTTTTTTGGCCATTATTCTGTCTTCTTTTGAAAAATTTCTGTTCATGTCCTTTGCCCGTTTTATGATAGAGTTGTTTGATTTTTTTCTTGCTGATTTTCCTGAGT
Organism: Microcebus murinus; assembly: GCF_040939455.1. Classification (NCBI taxonomy): domain Eukaryota; kingdom Metazoa; phylum Chordata; class Mammalia; order Primates; family Cheirogaleidae; genus Microcebus; species Microcebus murinus. Next base: position 2,064,783 of record NW_027438947.1, on the reverse strand, counting down.
TCTAATAAATTCTAATAATCAGCCTTTTATCGGATGTGTAGCTTGCAAAAATTTTCTCCCATTCTGTAGGTTGTCTGTTTGTTCTCTTAACAGTTTCTTTGGCTGTGCAGAAGCTTTATAATTTGGTCAGGTCCCATTTATTTATTTTGTTGCTGTTGTGATTGTCTTTGGGGTCTTCTTCATAAATTCTTTGCCTAGTCCAATGTCTAGAAGAGTGTTTCCAACGTTTTCCTCTAGAATTCTAATAGTTTCACACCTAAGGTTAAAGCCTGTTACCCAGCATGAGTTGAGTTTTGTGAGAGGTGAAAGGTGTGGGTCTTGTTTCTACATGTGGCTATGCAGTTTTCCCAGCACCATTTATTGAATAAGGTTTCTTTTCCCCAGTGTATGTTTTTGTCTGTTTTGTTGAAGATTAGTTGGCTATATGAGAATGGTTCTATATCTGGGTTCTCTGTGTTGTTCCACTGGTCAATGTCCCTGTTCTTGTGCCAGTCAAAAGCTGTTTTAATTACTATAGCCTTGTAGTATAGTTTGAAGTCTGGTAAATTGATACCTTATATTTTGTTTTTATTTCCTAGGATTGATTTTGCTGACTTCAAGTAACTGGCCTTGTGCTATCTGGCCTCAGTCTTGTTAAAAGCTGTCTTGTTAAAAAGGTCTTCTCTGGTTCCATACAAAGCATAAAATTACTATTTCTATATCTGTGAAAAATTATGATGGTATTTTGATAGGGATTCCATTGACTCTGTAGGTCACTTTGGGTAGTATAGACATTTTAACAATGTTGATTCTGCTGACCCATAAGCATGGTATATTCTTCCACCTGTTTACATCCTCTGCTATTTCCTTCTTCAGTGTTTCATAGTTATCCTTGTAGAGATCTTTTACCTCCTTAGTTAAATATATTCCAAGGTACTTTATTTCCTTTGTTGCTATTTTGAAGGAAATTGAGTCTTTGATTTGGTTCTCACTTGTACTGTTGTTGGCGTATATGAATGCCTCTGATTTCTGTGTATTGATTTTGTATCCTGAGATTTTACCAAATTCATATATCAATTCAAGGAGTCTCTTGGTTGAATCCTTGTGGTTTTCTAGGTATAATATCATGTCATCAGCAAAGAGTGAGTGTTTGATCTCTTCTGCTCCCATTTGGACGCCCTTAATTCTGCTCTCTTGTCTGATTGCTGTAGCAAGGACTTCCAACACTATGTTGAATAGAAGTGGAGATAGTGGGCAACCTTGTCTTGTTCCAGTTCTAAGTGGGGATGCTTTCAATTTTTCCCCATTCGGTATGATATTGCTGTGGGTTTGTCATATATGGCTTGTATCATTTTTAGGCAAGCCCCGTCTATGCCTATTGTGTTGAGCGTTCTTATCAGTTCTTTTCTTGTTTGCTTCTTGGTTGGTTAGTTGGTTTTTATTGCTTGGCTGGTTGGCTTGCTGATTTTTTTTTTAACAAAGTACAGCTGTAACCTCACTCTAATCTGCTCTCTCTATACAAGAGATTTATTGGGCTACTTGAATATAGAATTATTCTCTCTTCCTGATAGCTTCCAATCCTGATCAAAATCCTATTTCCTTAAACCCTAACTCAAATCACCCAATACAAGCCCAAATATTTAAATTTACCTTTTCTATCACCCTCTTATTTATATTGCCCACATTTCCCCATTGTGTGTATTCTCCCTCTCTGCAACAAATAATAAATCCAACTTGCTAAGCTACCATATTGTAGTATGTGTCAGGTTACCTTTAGTGATAAAGAAAAATAAGGAATCAAATATGGTTATTACAATAAGCCCGTGACTAAACTTTCTGAAGTAATTTTCAGGTTACACAGACATTTTCTCCACACTCCCTCAAGTGACAGTTCCAAGGCCATTAGATTGAGAAGAAGGCTGGGGTAATGGTGGAGATATTAACGATAAGAAGAGTAATAAATTGAACATAAAATATATTGAAAATTGGTTTTCATGTTAGCAGAATGGGAGATGGAAAGAAAAGATGACTTTTGGACAATGAGTTTTAGATGATGATCTGAACACTAGGAGATGGCCTATGGGCCATAGAAGGCAAGACCCAAATTCCTCAAGTCCCAGAGCACAGGATTTCAGAAAAAATCTTCCCCAACTCCCTATAATAGCTCAACAAGCATAATGGATGGCTACTACCCCTCCAGAAATCCAGTCCCCAGCCTCTATAACAACTAAATAGGCACAATGTGACAAAAGAGACCTTATAAATCTAAAATGTGATCACTTTTTTTCTCTTTTTATTTCATCATATTATGGGGGTACAAATATTGTTAAGGTTACATATATTGCCCCTGCCACCCCTCCCCCTCCGCTGTGCCAGAGCTTCAAGCGTGTCCAAGCCCCAGGTGGTGTCCACCACACTCATTATGTAAGTATACACCCTTCCCCTACCACATGTCCACCACCTGATAAAAGTTTGTTTGTTTTTGACACTTTGGTTACATTATATATCTTTGCCTCTCCCTAAGAAGGGTTAGAGGTATTCCCTTCCCCCTGACAATGCTCGCCACATCCCTAAGATGTGGGTCACCCCCAACTCCCCAACGAATCCCTGGTGTACAGTACCATCCTTTGAGCACCATAGTTTTAGTCAATCAGTACCCTCAAACGTTGCACATCCTACTCATTGTGGTTGGATAACGGGCTTAAGCTTAATCCAGGATAGCATAAACAGTGCTAGCTCACTGTTGTTCCTTAGGATTGAGTAATATTCCATTGTGAGCATGTACCAAATTTTAGTTATCCACTCATGAGTTGATTGACACTTGGGTTGTTTCCATGACCGTGCAATAGTGAATTGTGCTGCCATAAACATTCAGGTGCAGATGTCTTTCTTATAGAATGTCTTATGCTCTTTTGGGTAGATGCCCAACAATGCTATTGCTGGGTCAAATGGTATTTCTTTGTAGAAAAGAATTTGGAGATAAATCAAACAGCTAGAAATAGAAATAAAATGTGATCACTTTTAATTTCCATTTTTGTATCTCCTCTCCATACCCACAAACCTCGCCAAGCCACTGAGAGAGAAAAACCACTGAAAAAGTAAGTAAAAAGTTAACTAGACAACCATTATATTGCAGAAGTAGAAGGAAAGGTACAATTCACTTTGGGCAACTAATTATGGAACAACACACTATCCAATAGAATTCTTTTCACTGATGGAAATGTTCTATGTATGCCATACACAGTGTAGTAGCCACTATCCACATGTGGCTGTTGGGCATTTCAAATGTGGCTAGTGAGACTGAGGAACTTAATTTTCAATTTTATTTAATTTTAATCAATTTAAATAGTCACATGTGGCCCAGTGGCTACCATATTGGAGAATGCAACACTAGGGGAAGGCTCCTCTCCTGCTGGAAGATGACACTCAACCACTCGCCTTCACGCAAAACGTGCTCTTCATGACTGCTTGAAAATTTCTAATTCACTTAGCCAGACTTCTTCATAAAAGTCTACATTTCAAATACACTACTCAGAATCATCAGTTGGCTTGTAGCGTATTATTTATTTTTTACCATTGCCTTATTTTATTTTTACTTTTTAAAAATAATTGACCAGTATCACCAATGTAATACATTATGTTTATGTGACAAACACTTTTCTGAGAATTATGAATCTTTTAGATACTCAATCTTGTCATGAACATTCCCAAATTTTAAAAATGTTCTACACTGTATCATATAACCCCACTTCTAGGCCTTAAGCCAAATATGATAGTTGAATTTTGCTACAATATGGAGTGAAATAATCCTTTGGGGTCTAATGTGGGGATCCAATCGTAACCTTGATGTGGAAAAGTGTTCACAGTCTAAACCAAACTTTCATCTGCACTGTTAGAAAAAAAATATTCCCAAAGACTGTTCATATATCAATTTGCCATTTAACCATCTAAATATGAGGTAAATTTCAGTTATCTTGTCTACTAGAAAAAATGCTATGTTCGAAACATCATGAATATACAGATATTTATCTGTGCATGTTATATTTCTATGCTCTGTAAGACATAAGATGATCAGAAAACCCATCGAGGCAAAATTTTGTTTTTGAAACACAAACACTTAACAAAGGAACACTTTCAGCACACATCTTGGCCATTACCTTTTTACAACTGTTGATGTCTTTCTACTCATTTCTTGAAATGAGGGAAGGAAGATATACTCAGATTAAAATTTGTTGACTGGACTGTATGTTCTATTTTGTTACTTTGGAGATTGCTGCACCTTTGAGATTGCAGACCAGACTGCCGGATATAGGTCTGGGTACAAAGGAGAGGCCCATGCGTAAGCTATGTATTTGAGAGTTTATGACATTTTATTGACAACTGAAGTCAAGTTAGTAAACCTTGAAACATGGGGCACATGATACGATTCTTTCAAGTGAATTAGTCTGAATAAAGGGAAGAGCCTAAAGGCCTAGGAAGCTGAGTGCACAAAGAAAGTATGGATCCTTATGTGGTCTCATAAAATATAAATATCTTAAGAATCACAATACTAACTGAACAGGGGATGACATTGAAACATTGGGTTTTGTTCCAATCTAGTTATTTCAATATCTGTTACTGATACCAATCCAAAATTTTCAGTTTAATCCCATGGTTTGGGCTCTGTACTTAACTGAGTGGATGACTTTTGCTATATTCACTCTCTCTCAGCTGCATTTCCAAATTCTGTGAGTGAGACTTGAGGTCAGGGTGGGGTACCTTCCTGTAGACCCTATGGATAGACACTCTCCCTTCTTTTTCTTTTCCACTTAAAAAGATGGTTTTCTAGTACCCTGACAGATATTTCATTGGAATCCAAGGACAGATTTGCACTGTTTATTTATAGACACTTTCCACATTAGCACATTTTATACTTGTCAGTGTCCATCCCACCTGCATCCCGATGACACCTCTTTCTCCTTCATAGGCCTTTGTTTATTTGGGTCCCCTACTATCTTTGAACATGAGCCCTAGGACTGTTAACCTCTGTTTTCTCACAGACTACTGAAGCTGGCATATGAACATCACTGGAAGGGAACAAAGCAGAAGGTTTGTGTACTGAATTGTAATCACATTTTAGTCCTGCCTCCGTGAGACAGGCAGATACAGAGACTGATTATAACAAAAGATCTAAAAGAGCCCAGAGAATGGACAGCCTGGCAGACAGAGACAGCCCAACAGATGGACAGAGATAGATATGCCAACAAGAGTAAATGGGCAAGGATACATAGAAAGGGAAAGACAGAGACAGGTAGAAACAGTTAGAGATGGAGAAAGACAAAGAGACAACACAGAAAGAGACAAAGATAGTTCCTGACAGAGATGGGGGACAGGCACAGACTGATAGACACAGATAGAAAGATACAGACTGAGGGGCAGACAAGGAGACAGAGAAATACAGACAGAAAGAGAGAGGTACACAAATAGAAATAGAGGCAGCAAGAGAGGAAGAAAGGAGAGATAGAGAGATAGAGAAACAGACACACAGAGAAAGAAAGAGGCACAGGGAGAGAAATAGATATAGACAGGCATAAACAAAAGCAACAGAAACAAAAACAGAACTAGAGAGACCAAGATAGACACAGATCAACAGAGACAGCCAGAAAGAGAAAGAAACAGTAAGACAGTGACAATCTTTGTTTATCTTCCTCTCTATCTTAGGAAGAGTGAGAAAGAGACAGAGATAGACAAAGACAGAAAAAGGTAGAGATGAAGTAAGGACATACAAATACAGACAAGGATGCAGACAGAGACACACAGACAATAGAGACAAAGAGAGATAGGGAGAGGCAGAGAGACATATAGAGAAGACAGAGACATAGATAAATCCTCATAATCATTAAAGACTGCATTGCATCCCACAGAGGTACATCTCCCTTGGTGTGGCATTTAGTTTGCTCCCATTTAGTCTGATTGCCTTGTGTAGCATTACCATAACTGTACATTGTGTTCTGCTTCCCCATTTGGTTACCTAGAGACTGTAAAACAAAGTGAGTGTCAATGTGGAAAGCTTTCCTCCTCTGCCTTAGCAGTCGAAACAAAAAACTTCAATAAATAAATAAAGACTGGTACTGGATAAATGGCCCAAGCTGGCAAATGGCAACATTCAGGGTTTGTGAGAGTATAAATGAATGTATTTCAGCCGTCACCATTTGTACAATATTTAACATCTTTCTAATGCAAACAGAAAAACACAATTTAAAGATTTAAAGTTAGTTTGGTAGCAAAAGAAAAGCAGATCTCTGAGGCAATTTGGATTTCTAGCTAAGTAGTCTCTAAATTTCTCAAGTGAAGCTACATCTTTTTTTGACAAAATGGCATCCTGGCAGTCAGCTCAAGAAAAAAGTAATTTGAAATTGCTTAAAAAGTTTATATGAAAGAAGTGAAATTAAAAACACACACACACACATGTTTTACCCTTATGCTGAATTATTAATTACATTCTCCTCAACTCTAATTATTAAAAAAATGAAGTACAATGAGGTGTGTTGTAGTCAGTTAGATAGATAGAGTGTAAGAGAACACACAGAGGACAACTGCATAATTAAGAGAGAGAGCAAACAGGTGCAGCAGTGGCTTCCTGATTGAGGCATTTCATATTACTGTTATGAAATGATTCTTCTAACACTACTATGTGGGTTTGGTATGGCCAAGCCTTTCAAAGCTTCTTAAGAAAGAAAAAAATAAGTAAATAAAGGGTCAAAAGTAATTTCTTTACTGGATGACAAAGTATAAAATTTAATTGAGAACAGAAATATAAACCCATAAGCAAAGTTCTGGTTTCAGATAAGTAAAACATTAAATCTGATTATTAATCTTGATTATTTTTTATTTATTTCTTCATCCTGTTTTAATTTTTTACACTCTTTCCAAGTATGTGTTTATTATTTATATGGATTCTTAAACAGAGTTTTCAATTCTTTGACATTGTTTAACCACAAAAATCACTCAGTAAAATGAAAACAAGTGAGACTTTGGGAGGGGGTAGGGTGGTAGCAGTTTTAAAATTAGCAGTAATCAGAAACAAACATATTCAAATCATGACTAGTGTCTCTCTCCTTTTATGACAAAAACACTCTCTATTTTACCCTTTTGATTACTGGCTTGGAATTCCCATCTTTCAATCCCATTTTCAGATGCCAAGCAATTTCCATTACACTTCAAAGCCATTACATTTCAGAGGTTACCAGGCCTGCTCTTAACAAGGAAACAATCTTTCCAAATACAATTTGAATAGCAAATATTTCTGAAGAGCAAAGGCCATCAACATGCTTAAAGAGTAGTTTCTGGTGCATAAATAATTCATAACTATATGCCACACACACACACAAAAAAAAACTGTATTTAATAAAGGGATATCCTCATAGAATCAAACTGCTTCCTTCCACTCCCACTCCCAATATAGAATGTTATAAAGTTTGAAATGTCTTTCTGGGGTTACAATGCTAGGAAGTTAGAGTAAAGTCTGATTAACATTGAGATGTTCTTAGGTTGAAGACCAACCCACAAAAAGATCATCTGTGTAGTCTGGGTGAGTTCACATAGTGAGAAAACATGGAAACCAAGTACTACACTCAGTAGCAGGAAATAGGGAAGGGAGAGCAGCAGAACAAAACCAGTGAGTGTTGGTGGTAATAATGAGTCTGGCAAGGCAGCTCTAAATACACCAACTGAAAAAGAAGTCAAAGTACCCCTTTAACATTCACTGAAACTAAAGAAACGAATGTTTTAAAAGAGTTTCATCAAGAGTATAGTAAAGTAGCTAGGCTCACAGTTTCTCTCTATAGTCAGTTGGTCTTTTTCTTCTCAGAAATGACGTGGAGGTCGATGGATGGTAAACCAGGACAGGTTGCCACATTAACAGTATGGTTGAATTCTGGAGGTATTTGGGTGGGGAGGGGCTTTAAAATTTGTGCTCTTCATATGCACCTTAAATAGTCTCAAGCGTTATGGGCTACACTTCAACAAAGCCTCTGACAGAGGTGATCACATGAGATGGGCAAATCTGGTTGGTCTCACAGCATCTCAAGCATGCTGCCTACCCCTGTCCGCAGGGAAGAGCTACTCAGCTCTCTGGGCTTTTGCAAGGGTCCTCACTCAGGGCAGCATCCCTCTCGGGGGAGGTAAAGGAAATTACATGCCACATATATGGGGAAGACCACATCTTGGTTCTCCAGGTTCACCACCTCCAGCTCTTGATCCTTTCTCAGGGACAGCATCTGGTACTCCGTGTCCTTCCTGAAAATGGCTCTTCCAGCCCTGTCCAAGGAGGCCAGGCGCAGGCGGAACGCAACCTTTCTCTGCCAGAGTAAGCTGACCCCAAGGCCGCAGGATTTGTTCAACGCGCTGCGACGGAAAATGATTCGCCGGTTGGTGTAACACACCACCAGGTCCCAGCCAAAGTTGAAGCCCGCCCACCTCCAGCTGCACTGCTCATCCCTGCGGAGCTGGCCCCCGCACCGCATGCTGCTCCCTTGAAGGTCGGACACGTAGACGTCCATGGGTCCGAGCTCCCTGGTCTGCTCAGCCCGGAGGAGGGCAAGCCACTGTTCTTTGTACACCGGGGTCAGCCAGGCGGCAGGGATCAGAGCATCCTGTTCGATGACACGCGCCGAAGGCAGGTCGCAGATTATGTAGGCGAGCCGCAGCTGCTGGAACACCGGCACGAAGACTCTGCCCTGTTCGGTCTCCAGGAAAGGGGCACCCTCTGACTCCCTCCTGTACCTGGCAAACCACAGGTCGGCGTCAGGCAGTAGGGCTCTGCAGGGGCCCCTCCATGTTGGCTGCAGCTGTAGGAACATCCACTTTTTCAGCGTGGTGTACACGTCCATCTCCACCTCCATCACCAAGAGCTCTGAAGAAGCGATGAGCTCTTTCATGAGATCCAGGTGGACTGCTCGTAATAGCTCCTCACTATGCTGGGTCATCAGGTTGTCAAGCAGCCACTGGAGGCACATGGCCCTCATGTTTTGGAGGCCATAGCTCTCAGCAGCGTAGTAGTAGCTGCACACGGTCTGCTCACTCATAGTCTCTTTCATTACCTCCCCACACTGTTGTATCAGTTCATCTAGTTGGAGCATGCTGGCTGTGGCCAAGATGGCAACAACTCGGCTGGGATGGATGAACGTGGTTTCACGATACAGTGAACCAAAAGCCTGGTGTAGTGCCTCACCATCAATGTTGTCGTCAGGCATCTGCAGCTCTATGGTATTCATGTTTGTCTCCCGCCAGGCACCGCTGAACATGCTAGCAAAGTACCCTGACTGGCAAAGGTAGACCTTATGCAAGTTCCACTCTTCTCCCAAAGCACGGATTTGTACGTCACTGTCCTCTCCCCTCAGGAAGAGAGCCTCATAAATGGACCCGGACCTGTTTTTGGCACACTCCCTGCGAGAGGCTTTTGCCAGAGGCCCTCCTGGGCTTGTCTTCCGCTTGCGGCCGCTCTGACTCGTAGTGATTCCGACATCTTCACCTTCCTCCTCCCCCTCCTGTACCACTGCCGCTGCTGCCTCCACACCCTCCTCTTCTCTAGGGGCACCTGGTTCCTCTGGGTCATGACCCCCTCTTCGCCACAGAATTCGACTGCTTAGTGCTCCCATGGCGTGTGCCTTAAGGGTCAGAAGGAAACACTTCCTATCCAGGAGCAACTTCCAAGGGCAATAGCTCTACCCAGAGGGCTTCTGGGAACAGCTTACGTCTGCCTGAACGTAACCCAGGACGCCAAGACAAGCCACACTCCTTTCTGCCCTTGGTCCTGCAGGACAAGGGCGCACCCTACCTCGGAGGACCACACTGCACCTTCCCCTCTCAGGGTGTTTGCTCTGCTGCTCCCTTCACAGGCTGATGGCAGAAAAATTTTGCGTGAATTTCTCTCATTACTTTCAAGAACACAACAAGCACTTCTCCATTTGAAACTTTTAGGGATCATTCCTTTTCACAGAATTGCATATTGGTCCCAGCATTGTCCTTTGTGCAGTTTATTTCTCTTATTAACTTCTAAGACCACCTCATCACTTGAGACAGTGAAGCCTCCTGTGATAAATATGTTAATTTTCCCCCAGTCTCTGCTATGTTTTTAACTATCTTTTTAAATAGTTTTTTCCAGTTACAGAGCCATTTTGAACTGTGTGTGCACATCCAAATCAGCTGCTTTGGGACTCGTGCTTTCATTCTCCCCAGGCACCCAAACCTTGGCCTTTGGGGAAGTTGTTAAGGTCGCCAGCATTCTTTAGCTTTATGGCATTTTTTTTCTTCTTCCATCTGTTTGTATTTCTTGAGTTTCTGCCTGTAGCACTTTCCTTGCTGTTTGCAAACTCCTGCCCCTTCTTCAAGATCTGAGATCTGCCTCAAACACCTTTTCTCACACCTCCTATGCAGATATCTCTTTCATCAACTGTATTTCCATAAGGCCTTAAAACCTTTCTCCCCACATGGCTACAGATATTTATTTGTTTGCCATTTTATCTATACTAGACTTTGAATACTTGAGGGAAGGACTTCATTTTACTTGGCTCTAGATTTATCGGCATCAGCCACCAAGCCTATCATGTAACAGGTTTACAATGAAAAAGAAGTGGAATGAATGAATGAAATGGTCTTCCATTTCTGAGGAAATGAGGAATATTAAATACTGTAGGAACAAGTGATATAATACTCTAGGCAAATAAGATGTTGCAGAGGAGGTCTGAATGCTATTAATAGCAAAGATAGTGCAATGTGAAGATAAATAAAATATTTCTCTGACTTGGTAACATATGATTTATTGAAAAGAGACAAGTCTAAGCCACTTGGAGGCCCCTCAAAATAAACTCTTTAATTTCCCAAAGGGACTTTTGACCCTGAGAAGCCTCCTTGTTCATTTGGCCCTGCCTGAACTAGAATGTTCCACAAAGTTGTATATTGCAGTGTATTGTAAACAGGGCAGTAAATCCTCCTTGTAGAATATTTAATGATCTTTCCAACAGGGTTTTGGAAATTATACAAAGAGCATTATATCTCTCAATTAAACCTACTATGTGGGATCTACCACAGGCGTGAAAGTTCTATTGAATGACTATTCTCAGAGGCCAGCATGGTGTATTTTAAGAAGTGAAATTGTGTCTTGGGTGCATTTAGTAATGCCTGTAACTCTGAAGGGAATATGATTATTTGGGTAAGGCCTGGTATTGTGTCATTAGTATATGTAAAGATGTGTGATTTTGATTTATATTTTGGGTATCTGTGAGGCAAGAAATTCTAGTAGGTTTTGTCCTAAACAGAAAAATTTTAAAGCAATGGCTCAAGAGTTTATAATAAATGTGCAAATGGGATGACTTGTTGGCTAGGTCATCTGGTGCTAAGATAATTGCCTGAAATTTGGCCAAGTGTGTTGTTTTCTAGGCCTCATCCTTTTGAGGGACATTCTGGCTAATGGCTAGAAAACAGTAACATTCCAGTAGATAGCCAGTTATTTGTTATTTTAATGATGTATAGCATTAGGCTAAGAGAGAGAGTTTTTGTTGCATCAGAAGCCCTGGAGCAACTTATGACCACCGTGAGTAGTGCAGGGACTCCAGGAGGCATGGAAAAGTTGCCAAAGCCTGTACAGTGAAGGAATTTTTCAATTTATTTATTTATTAAATATATATTTTTTTATTTTTGCATATTATGGAGGTACAAATGTTTAGGTTTGAATTCACTAACAGGAGTGCCTATTGATTTTAATTTGTAAGTAAAATTTGTAAATGAGGAATATGTTGCAAAAAGAACCCAAGTGTACTAAAATATGTTGAACTTACAAGACATTAATAAGTATATCAAATGAATCTCCTTGGAGGAGGATGTTATAAATGTAATGTGATACCTGTTTTCCTGGACAAAGGTGGATGTAGTTAAGAACTTGTATGCAAACATTGTATGTGATGGAAAAGATGCTAAGGTAACCCATGTGTAGCCAGGAAAAGGTGCATTGTGTTTCTTCAGAGGTGGATGCAAATTTGTTGAAAGGCTACTGAAATAGCCACATGTTAGTCAATCTATAACAGTAAAATTTTTACCAGTTGTCAACTAAACTGAATCAATAATTCTAATAATATTGGATATTAGGCATGGGGCCTTCATAGATGGGACCACAGTATTGTAGCCATGTATTAGGAAGCACCCTTTATCTTTTCTAGGTTTACTAGATGAGGTTGTCAAATGGAGAAGCAGCAACGATAATCACTTCTTTATTAATTAGGTTTCATATAATATATTTTAACCTTTTAAAGACATGTTTTAATTTATACTGGGCCATATTAACTATTTTGACTAAAGGGTTTATGTGGTTCCATTTTATCAAGTGTCAAAGATTTAACGTTAATTTTAATTTATTAGTTATTACATTACAGTGTCTACATCCAACTCAGAATATTGTAGATCGGTGGGTACTATAACTATGGGAAATATAAGCAAGGCTACAGTTAAAGTGAGGCATAACTATATTTCCTCTATTTCATGTTTAGTTACCTTTTAAAGATTATATGAGGCACAATGTTTAAGTTACTGGGATCCCCAGGTATAACTATAATTCAAGCCCCAGTATCAATGACCTCCATGAACTTTTGTCAATTGGTGTACTTTAGCAAAAATTAAAGTTATATTAGAATGTATATTGTAGAGGTACAAAAGCCAATCAGCACCCTTTTCATGTTTCTGTTATATAACTTCAGTATATAAATTTTGGATGTTGGCTTGCATCAAATTATAAAATGCTGTTTTAATTTAGTTATTTGTTATGTGTACATATACATAATTTATCATATATTATATTATATATTTATACAGAATCTATTTAATTATCTTTTATTGTCTACCCCTGTATCTACAGCTTTGTTTTTAAATCAGTAAATATCCAAGATTTGTATTACATTTGCTAGACCTGGCATTTGCTCAGTACATATAAGGTTTAAAATTCTTTTCTTCTTCTTGGGCTCATAGCTGCCTAAAGGGACAAGGATTTTTCCACCCTTTTTTCCTTTTTTATTATGTTTAAAGCTTTCAGCCACCTGTAGCCATGTTTTCAGTTTCTGTCTCTGGTAGATAAGGGGAAAAATGGGAAGAGGAAGAGACCTAGTGTCTCTAGGCAGTAGCCTCTCTCCCAGAAAGCCTGATGGCAGAGTAATCAGTCCCTTCCCTCTCCCTTTTTTTCTTAAGCAAAATCTTCTAGAATGGCTTGTATCTTAGATGGTGAAATATATATTTTTTAGTTCTTCTGCTTTTGGATATTTACTTGAAAAGCTCCTAGTGGTCCCAATGGTCCCTGTTGTAAGCATTGACCTCCCATTCTAGGGTGTCTCAATCAACCTTAGAGGGGCTAGGCTTTACATCCAGGAGAACAATAGTGACCTCAACTTTATTATATTCAGCTACCAGGTTCCATGGATGAGATATGTGATACTCAATCGTGTTGGGAAACAAAGAGTGACAACAGCAAGGGATGTAGCAGAAAAGGGGTCATAGGTCCCTGGCAGCATCAACTTTTATGAGGTGCCCTGGAAGACTCTCCCAGGGAGGGGTTCTCTCAGAAGCTAAGAGGGAGGAGAGTGAATTATCACTTTCTCCCAAGTGATAGTCAAGGACCCATGGAAAGATATGGGTGGGGCAAGGCCTTTCTTTGTGGCCTTAATATATTTAAAGATGTGTGATTTTGCACCATAATGCAACCCACTGACCCCCTAAGCTTTCCAGGCTCAAACTCAGCAATATACACTAAGAAAAATGCCATGATAGTTGAACTCCACTTATGTGGCATGGATCCTTCTTCAAATCACACAGAGGCACACTGAGAAATACCCAAAGTACATGACATAGTTTCTTTGCATCCTGGAGAGTGATAGGATAATCATCTCCATCTTGCTAAGATCACAGCTTGGGAGGTGGTTTCCTGGGATGTGTTTTGGGGATTGGGGCAGGATCTGCACTTAAATATAGAGACTCTTGGCAGCACCCAGAAGAGGAAACACAAAGCCGTGCAAAGTAGTCCACAAAAAATGACAGCAGGATAGAGATCCCTCCCAAATGGTAGAACACAACTGGGATAGACAGTAGGTAATCCATGAGAAGGCAAAGGATATCTCCAATGAACTTTCCACTGGAGCATAGAATGATTTCCATTCTTGTCATCAATTGTGTTGTAAATGAGAGAATAAATATCATTATGGGGTCTTCAAATATCATTTCAACAGGACTGTGAAAATTGTTCTCACAGAGAGGCATATAATTTTAAAGGATTTGTTATCTTCATAGATCTCAGATATAGGAGACAGGGTAGGCCACTCAGGGGGCCATGTGGGAGGAGCTTTCAGGGAGCTTGCTCAACCAAGCAGATGAAGAGCCAAAGAGAGAGTGTGGGCTTGTGGGCAAGTGCCTTTATTGGGGGCCAAGGTGGGGGTATATAAGAAAAAAATATGAAGAGACTAGTGGTACCTTTGAATGTCACAGTCAGGAGATGGCAAGAAGGGGAACCTGATGCAGGGACCAACCTTATCACACTTGTGCACTTGATCACCTTGGTGGGGTATTCACAAACATTGTGTGCGTATGTTGAGGCATCAGAAAAGGATGAAATATATATATATATATATATATATATATATATATATATATAATTCTGGCGTATTATGGGGGTACAAGTGTTAAGGTTACGTATATTGCCCATGCCACCACTACCCCCTTGAGTCAGAGCCTCAAGCGTGACCATCCCCCAAACGTTGCACATCTCACACATTGTGTTTGTATACAACCCCTCCTACCCCTCCCACCTGCCCAAAACTCAATAAATGTTATTCCTATATGTCCACTGAGGTGTTGATCCATTAGTACCAATTTGCTGGTGAGTACATGTGGTGCTTGTTTTCCCATTCTTGAGATACTTCACTTAGTAGAATGGGTTCCAGCTCTCTCCAGGAAAATACAGGAGGTGCTACAGCACCATTGTTTCTTAAAGCTGAATAGTACTCCATGGTATACATATACCACATTTCAATAATCCACTCATGAATTGATGGGCATTTGGGTTGTTTCCACAATTTTATAATTGTGAATTGTGCTGCTATAAACATTCGAGTGCAGGTGTCTCTTTCATAAAGTGACTTTTGATCTTTTGGGTAGATGCCCAGTAGTGGAATTGCTGGATCAAATGGTAGATCTACTTGCATTGCTTTAAGGTATCTCCATATTGCTTTCCACAGAGATTGAACTAGTTTGCAGTCCCACCAGCAGTGTAGAAGTGTTCCTATCTCTCCGCATCCACGCCAACATCTATTGTTCGGGTAATTTTTGATAAAGGCCATTCTCACTGGATTTAAGTGATATCTCATTGTGGTTTTGATTTGCATTTCCCTGATGATTAGAGATGTTGAGCATTTTTTCATATGTTTATTGCCCATTTTCTGTCTTCTCTTGAGAAGTTTTTTTTTATGTGCTTTGCCCATTCTTTGATAGGGTTATTCAATTTTTTCTTGCTGATTTTCCTGAGTTCTAAATAAATTCTAGTTATTAGCCCTTTATCAGATGTGTAGCTTACAAAATTTTCTCCCATTCTGTGGGTTGTCGGTTTGTTCTCTTGACAGTTTCTTTGGCTGTGCAGAAGCTTTTTAATTTGGTCAGGTCCCATTTATTTATTTTTGTTGCTGCTGTGATTGCCTTTGGGGTCTTCTTCATAAATTCTTTGCCTAGGCCAATATCTAGAAGAGTATTTCCAATGTTTTCCTCTAGAATTCTAATAGTTTCACACCTAAGGTTCAAGTCTGTTACCCAGCGTGAGTTGAGTTTTGTGAGAGGTGAAAGGTGTGGGTCTTGTTTCAGTCTTCTACATGTAGCTATGCAGTTTTCCCAGCACCATTTATTGAATAAGGTTTCTTTTCCCCAGTGTATGTTTTTGTCTGCTTTGTCAAAGATTAGTTGGCTCTGTGAGGATGGTTTTATATCTGGGTTCTCAATTCTGTTCCACTGGTCAATGTCTCTGTTCTTGTGCCAGTCAAAAGATGTTATAATTACTATAGCTTTGTAGTATAATGTGAAGTCTGGTAAATTGATACCTCCTATTTTGTTTTTATTTCCCTTGATTGATTTTGCTATATGGGGTCTTCTCTGGTTCCATACGAAGCGTAAAATTATATTTTCTGTATCTGTGAAAAATGATGATGTTATTTTAATAGGGATTGCATTGACTCTGTAGGTCACTTTGGGTAGTACAGACATTTTAACAATGTTGATTCTGCCGACCCATGAGCATGGTATATTCTTCCATCTGTTTACATCCTCTGCTATTTACTTCTTCAGTGTTTCATAGTTCTCCCTGTAGATGTCTTTTACCTACTTAGTTAAATATATTCCTAGGTACTTTATTTTCTTTGTTACTATTTTGAAGGGAATTGAGTCTTTGATTTGGTTCTCACTTTCACTGTTGTTGTTGTATATGAATTCCTCTGTTAAAGTCTACTTTGAGCAATTTTGAATTATACATTATTATTAACTCCTGGTTACTATGCTGTAAAATAGAGACATATTTTAATATAACAATTACCACATTTAGAAATGCTAGTACATCCATCAGGAGATAAAAGTTTGGAGTCATAGTTTCTATTTCAATCCACGAAACAGGATTAATCCACTGAGGAAGTGTGTGTATAGAGAGCAAAGGAGAGGACTTAAAATTGAGGCTTGGATAATTCTGACATTTTTAGTTTGGTAATATGAAAAAGAACAGCAAAAGATACTACAAAAGAATAACCAAGGATATACAGCAAAACTAGGAAAGTTCCGCATTCTAGCAACCAAGTGAAGAAGAACATCTTTCAAGGAAGATAAAGCTATCAGCTATTAAATATGCCAAATATTGTGGATAGGTTAAGTAAGAAAAGACCTGAGAAGTATACATTGGATTTAACAATGGTTAAATCATTGGTGACATTGATAAAAACAGCTTCAGTGGGAGTAGGAAAATAAAAGCCATGTTGAAGAAGATCCAAAAGATCCCAGAGAAGAATCAGAAATAATGAGCTGAGATAATTCTTTCAAAAAGTTTTTCTGTATATGGAATGAGATAAAAGGGGAGGTAGTTGGAGGACATAAAATTAAAAGAGGCTTTTTGTTGTTGTTGTTAAGTTGGGGGATATAAAAGCATGTTTTTAAGGTGAACAATCATCCCAATTTTCTTGGGCTTATCCTAATTTGGACACCGACAATTCCACATCCAGGGAAATGCCTTAGTCACAGACAAAACAAGATGGTTTGTAAGTCGACAGAAATAATCCAGTGTGGCAGAGGTGAGGAGAAGGGGAGAGGAATTGATGATGTTGCAGAAAAAAAGACAGAAGTTTAATAAACCTAAATAGTTGCAATGGGACAGGGTTTGGTACACATATTTATCATTTATTTTTAGTAAGTAGCACAAAAATTGAAACCATTGCAACAGGAGAGATGGCAGAACAAAGAGGCACTGATTCAGTAGGTACACATGGTGGTAGAATCTTGTTGAAGTACTCCGACTGGTTCTACTAATATTTCCTTGCTGAAAGAGGAAGTGAGATCATTAGCAAAAGTGAGGACTGTGATTGGAGGTTGGAAAAGATAGGGGTACTGAAAAAAAATCATCTATGGCAATAAGAGTTGAATGGACTTGATAAATGTCATACAACTGACATACAGCTGAGCAACATGAATACTTAAAGTTAGTTACCATTGATTTTAAGTGACACAAGTAAAAATTATTTTTCCCAGCCTCATAAGAGCTTTTTAAAGTGATTATGTTAAAGTGATAAAGGAACCAAATAATTAAGGATGTATTCAAGGAAGAATTCAAATAATTCCCTATGGAATTTAAGCTGAGAAAGGACAAAATGGAGTACAAAGGGGATAGAAGCTCTAAAATTGTAGCATCAGTGGATAGCAGTGTGATCAAAGGATTTGGAGTTCAGTTACAAGAGGGAATGAGCTAAAAAGATAAAAGGGTAGTGGCCAGAAAAAGGAAGGCTTAGAGATAATTCTGACTCATGTTGCTTTTCCCTAAATATGTTATTCATGCCTCACCATTGATGATGTCTTGTCTTATCAGCTACACCTGATTACTTGACTGGGTTTTCTGTGCTTTGCAAACTCATAAATACCATAAAGAATTAATCTCCATAAACATGAGTCTCTCTCTCTCTCCAAGACTTCCCTTGCTATTTCTAGACCCAGGATATTTATTAACAGTATTTTCCCCTTCTAAACATGCCACCTCTAACAAATGGGTAAAATTAAGAGTTCAGACAAATTAGGCCTTTGAAAATACCATGTGAAGCCAAAAACAAAATGTTACTCTGAAAATAGGTCTGCAACTCTTTTTAAAATAATGGTGTATTTGGTTCACATTCCACTGAAAGGGGTACACACAATGACTGAGATTCCTAACACTGACTGACCTGAAAAACAGATTTTAATAACTGGAACTTATCCACATGGCCCACTTAGCTGTTTATTTATTTATTTTTTTTGGTATATTATGGGGGTACAGATTTTAAGGTTTCAATAAATGCCCATTTCCCCCCCTCTCCCCAAAAGTCTGAGTCTCCATCATGACCATCCCCCAGATGGTGCACATCTCACTCACTATGTATGTATATACCCGCCCCCCTCCCCTCTCCCACCTGCCCAATACCCTATTACTGTAGCACCTATGTGTCTACTTAGGTGCTACTCAGTTAATACCAGTTTGCTGGAGAATATATCTGGTGCTTGTTTTTCCATTCTTGGGATACTTCACTTAGTAGTATGGGTGCCAGCTCTAACCAGGAAAATATAAGGTGTGCTATATCACCATTGTTTCTTAGAGCTGAATAGTACTCCATGGTGTACATATACCACATTTTATTAATCCATTCTTGGATTGATGGGCACTTGGGCTGTTTCCACAGCCTTGCAATTATGAATTGTGCTGCTATAAACATTCGAGTGCAGGTGTCTTTTTTGTAGAGTGTCACTGGATCATTTGGGTAGATGCCCAGCAATGGGATTGCTGGATCAAATGGTAGATTCACTTGTATCGCTTTAAGGTATCTCCATATTGCTTTCCACAGAGGTTGAACTAGTTTGCAGTCCCACCAGCAGTGTAGGAGTGTTCCTCTCTCTCCGCAACCACGCCAGCATTTATTGTTTGGAGATTTTTTGATAAAGGCCATTCTCACTGGGGTTAAGTGATATCTCATTGTGGTTTTGATTTGCATTTCCCTGATGATTAGAGATGTTGAGCATTTCTTCATATGTTTGTTGGCCATTCTTCTGTCTTCTTTTTTTTTTTTTTTTTTAATTATTTTTTTTTATTTTGGCATATTATGGGGGTACAGATTTTAAGGTTTCAATAAATGCCCATTTCCCCCCCTCCCCCCAAAAGTCTGAGTCTCCATCATGACCATCCCCCAGATGGTGCACATCTCACTCACTATGTATGTATATACCCGCCCCCCTCCCCCCTCCCACCTCCCCAATACCCTATTACTGTAGCACCTATGTGTCCACTTAGGTGCTACTCAGTTAATACCAGTTTGCTGGAGAATATATCTGGTGCTTGTTTTTCCATTCTTGGGATACTTCACTTAGTAGTATGGGTTCCAGCTCTAACCAGGAAAATATAAGGTGTGCTATATCACCATTGTTTCTTAGAGCTGAATAGTACTCCATGGTGTACATATACCACATTTTATTAATCCATTCTTTGATTGATGGGCACTTGGGCTGTTTCCACAGCCTTGCAATTATGAATTGTGCTGCTATAAACATTCGAGTGCAGGTGTCTTTTTTGTAGAGTGTCACTGGATCATTTGGGTAGATGCCCAGCAATGGGATTGCTGGATCAAATGGTAGATTCACTTGTATCGCTTTAAGGTATCTCCATATTGCTTTCCACAGAGGTTGAACTAGTTTGCAGTCCCACCAGCAGTGTAGGAGTGTTCCTCTCTCTCCGCAACCACGCCAGCATTTATTGTTTGGAGATTTTTTGATAAAGGCCATTCTCACTGGGGTTAAGTGATATCTCATTGTGGTTTTGATTTGCATTTCCCTGATGATTAGAGATGTTGAGCATTTCTTCATATGTTTGTTGGCCATTCTTCTGTCTTCTTTAGAAAAATTTCTGTTCAAGTCCTTTGCCCACTTTTTAATGGGGTTATTTGATTTTTTCTTCCTAATTTTCGTGAGTTCTAAGTATATTCTAGTTATCAGTCCCTTATCGGATGCATAGGATGCAAAAATTTTCTCCCATTCTGTAGGTTGTCTGTTTACTTTCATGACTATTTCTTTGGCTGTGCAGAAGCTTTGTAGTTTGATCATGTCCCATTTATTTATTTTTGTTGCTGCTGTGATTGCCTTTGGGGACTTCTTCATAAACTCTTTGCCCAGGCCGATGTCTAGGAGAGTGTTTCCAACATTTTCCTCTAGAGTTCTAATAGTTTCATACCTTAGGTTTAAGTCTGTTATCCAGCATGAGTTGGTTTTTGTGAGAGGTGAAAGGTGTGGGTCCTGTTTTAGCCTTCTACAGGTGGCTATTTAGTTTTCCCAGCACCATTTATTGAAGAGAGATTCTTTTCCCCTGGGTATGTTTTTGTCTGCTTTGTCAAAGATGAGATGGCTATATGAGGATGGTTTTATATCAGGATTCTCACATCTGTTCCACTGGTCAATATTCCTGTTTTTGTGCCAATACCATATTGTTTTAATTACTACAGCTTTGTAGTATAGTTTGATATCTGGCATATTAATGCCTCCCATTTTGTTTTTGTTGCCTAGAATTGCTCTTGATATTCGGGGTCTT
Organism: Microcebus murinus; assembly: GCF_040939455.1. Taxonomy (NCBI): domain Eukaryota; kingdom Metazoa; phylum Chordata; class Mammalia; order Primates; family Cheirogaleidae; genus Microcebus; species Microcebus murinus. The sequence goes on along the minus strand of NW_027438947.1, from coordinate 2,043,956 downwards.
CTTTGGTTCCATATGAAGCGTAAAATTATTTTTTCTATATCTGTGAAGAATGTTGATGGGATTTTAATAGGTATTGCATTGAATCTGTAGATCAGTTTGGGTAGTATAGACATTTTGATGATATTGAGTCTGCCGATCCACGAGCATGGTATGGATTTCCATCTGTTTACATCCTCTGCTATTTCCTTCCTCGGTGTTTCATAGTTCTCCCTGTAGAGGTCTTTTACCTCTTTGGTTAAATATATTCCTAGGTACTTTAATTTCTTTGTTGCTATTGTGAAGGGAATTGAGTCTTTGATTTGGTTCTCAATTAGATTGTTGTTGGCGTATATGAATGCCTCTGATTTCTGTGTATTAATTTTGTATCCTGAGACTTTACTAAATTCATTGATCAGTTCCAGGAGTTTCTTGGTTGAATCCTTGGGGTTTTCTAGATACAATATCATATCATCAGCAAACAGTGAAAGTTTGATCTCTTCTGCCCCTATTTGGATACCTTTGATTCCATTTTCCTGTCTGATTGCTGTAGCCAAGACTTCCAGCACTATGTTGAACAGAAGTGGAGATAGTGGGCAGCCTTGTCTGGTTCCGGTTCTAAGTGGGAATGCTTTCAGTTTTTCCCCATTCAGTATGATGTTGGCTATGGGTCTGTCATAAATGGCTTGTATCATTTTTAGGTATGTCCCTTCTATGCCTATTTTCTTCAGTGTTCGTATCATGAAAGGGTGTTGAATTTTGTCAAAAGCTTTTTCTGCATCTATTGAAAGAATCATGTGGTCTTTCTTTTTGCTTCTGTTGATGTGGTGAATTGCATTTATAGATTTACGTATGTTGAACCATCCCTGCATCCCTGGGATGAAGCCCACTTGGTCGTGGTGGATTATTTTTTTGATAAGTGTCTGGATTCGGTTAGCTAAGATTTTGTTGAAAATGTTTGCATCTATATTCATTAGGGATATTGGTCTGTAGTTTTCTTTTTTTGTTGCATCCTTTCCTGGTTTTGGTATCAGAGTAATATTCGCTTCATAAAAGGTGTCGGGGAGGTTTCCGTTATTCTCGATGTTGTGGAATAGTTTCTGCAAGATAGGTACTAGTTCTTCTTTGTAAATATGATAAAATTCAGGTGTGAAGCCACCTGGACCGGGACTTTTCTTTTTAGGGAGATTTTTAATTGCTGTTTCTATTTCAGCTGTTGAGATTGGTCTGTTCAGGGAATCTATTTCTTCCTGGTTGAGCCTAGGGAGGCTGTGAGTTTCTAGAAATTTGTCCATTTCCTCCACATTTTCCAGTTTGTGTGCATAAAGATTTTTGTAGTATTCATAAATTGTATCTTGTATCTCTTTGGGATCAGTTGTGATATCTCCTTTTTTATTCCTGATGGAGCTTATTAGAGATTTCTCTTTTCTGCTTTTCGTTAGCTTAGCCAATGGCGTGTCAATCTTGTTTATTTTTTCAAAGAACCAACTTTTTGTTTTATTAATCTCCTGAATAGCTTTCCTGTTTTCAATTTCGTTTAGTTCTGATTTGATCTTGTTGATTTCACTTCTTCTGCTGGGTTTGGGGTTAGTCTGTTCTTCTTTTTCCAGCTCTTTGAGTCGTTTCATTAGATTGTCTATTTGTGATCTTCTTGCCTTTTGGTTATAGGCATTTATGGAGATAAACTTTCCTCTCAGAACTGCTTTAGCTGTGTCCCAGAGGAGTTGATAACTTGTCTCTCCATTGTCGTTTTCTTCATAGAAGTTTTTTATTTCCGTCTTGATTCCTTCATTTACGAAGTAATCATTTAGTAGGAGGTTGTTTAATTTCCACGTTTTTGTGTAGAAATGTGAGTTTCTGTTAGGGTTGATTTCTAGTTTTATTCCACTGTGATCTGAGAAGGTACATGGTATGATTTCTATTTTTTTAAATTTCTTTAGATTTTCTTTGTGTCCTAGGATATGGTCAATCTTAGAGAATGACCCGTGAGCTGATGAGAAGAACGTATATTCAGTGGATTTTGGGTAGAATGTTCTGTAGATGTCTGTCAGACCCAATTGTTCTAGAGTTTTTTTTAAGTCCATTATTTCTTTATTAATTTTCTGTTTGGAGGATCTGTCTCGTGCCGTCAGTGGGGTGTTGAAATCCCCGGCGATTATGGAGTTGCTATTAATCCATTTGCTTAGCTCCAGTAAGGTTTGCTTTATGAATCTGGGTGCACCTAAGTTGGGTGCATATATATTTAAAATTGTTATCTCTTCTTGTTGGACTGTGCCCTTCACCATTATATAATGACCCTCTTTGTCTTTTACTACTTTTGTTGGTTTAAAAACTCAATCGTCTGAAATTAGAACTGCCACACCAGCCTTCTTTTGGCTTCTATTTGCTTGTAATATTGATCTCCACCCTTTTATTTTTAGTCTATGTGCATCCTTGCAGGTTAAATGTGTTTCCTGAAGACAGCATATACTTGGCCTGTATTTTCTTATCCATTCAGCCAGCCTATGTCTCTTGAGTGGAGAGTTTAAGCCATTCACATTTATTGAGAGAACTGATAGGTAAGGTAGATTACTGATCATTCTGTTGGGTTGGATATTGTTGCTATGATTTCTGTCTTGAGCCATTGTAATATCTGGCCTTTAATATCTTTGGGTTTTGGTTGTTTTTATATCCGTGGATTATTATTATGATGTTCCGTGCATAACGCTGTTTTAAGTACTTCTTGTAGGGCTGGTCTTGTCTTGGTGAATTCTCTGAGCCTTTGCTTGTCTGAGAATGTTTTTATTTCTCCTTCATATACGAAGCTTAGTTTTGCAGGGAATAATATTCTAGGCTGGGCATTGTTTTGTTTCAAAAGAGTGAGAATGGGGCCCCAGTCTCTCCTTGCTTGTAAAGTCTCATTAGAGAAGTCTGATGTTATTCGAATTGGCTTTCCCTTGTATGTCACTTGCTTCTTTTGTCTTACAGCTCTTAGAAGGGCCTCTTTAGTTGATACTTTGGTCAGTCTGATGACCGCATGACGTGACGTCTTCCTGTTTGCATTGCATCTCCCAGGGGTCCTCTGGGCTTCTTGAACTTGTATATCGAGATTTTGAGCAAGGCCTGGGAAATTTTCCTCTATTATATCTTCAAAAAGCTTGTCCAGCCCTTGAGTGTTGTCTTCCTCCCCCTCGGCTAAACCTATGACCCTCACGTTAGGTTTTTTCACATAATCCCACAGCTCTTGTAGGCTTTGGTCTTTTCTCTTGTTTCTCTGCTGTATTTCTGTGACTGATTTATTTAATTGGAAGGTGTTATCTTCAAGCTCTGAGATTCTTTCTTCTGCTTGATCTACCCTGTTCTTGAGACTTTCCACAGTATTTTGTAGTTCTCTGAGTTGATTCTTCATCTCTAGGACTTTGGTTAAAGTTTTCTTCACTGTGTCAATCTCTTTGTTGAACCTTTGTTCCATTTCTTGGAGGTTTCTTGTGTTTTCTTGGTGTTGGTTATTGAGTTGTTGTTGGAGCTGGGTGAGTGTTCTTATGACCCACATACGAAATTCCTTTTCTGTCATATTGGTTGCCTGATTTTGGTCGGTGTCCGTTTCTAGGGGGCTGGTGCTCCTCCTTGGGGGTGTGTTTTCCGTTTGGTTCTTCATATTTCCTGAGTTCTTTCGCTGATTTCTTCCCATGTCGATCAGTTGTTGTTTCTTTCCTTAGGTTATTGTTTGGGTATTCACACACCTTGTTTAGTTTCTGAGGCGTTAGGTGGTGCCTGTGGGTGAAATTGGACCACTCCCTGTATATTGAGTCAGTGGATGCCGTGGCAAGGCTGTGCAAGATGCCGTCCCTGTCAGTAGGTGGCGTTTGCTTGGAGGAACAGGCTATGGTGTTGATTTTGAGTCCTGTTATCAGCTCTCGTTCTGGGCGGAGCTGGGTTGGATAAGCCTGCCCTCAGGCAGTTAGCAGGGGTCAAAGTTCTGTTCTCAGCTTCCAGGGAAAGCTGTCAGGGCGGGGCTGGAATGGTCCTGCTCAGCCAGAAAGTCTGGGTGTGGGGGTGGGGCTGTCTGAGACCCGCAGTCTGCAGCAGGCCTCGCTTCTTTCCACCCTCCCCAACTCTGCAGCTACTCCTGGGCCTCTGCCAGCAGGCCAGACCACAAGCCACCAGGCCTCCCCGGACTGTGGTGCCGGCGGGGAGGTTCCCTGCACAGGAACGCCACCTGGGTTGGGCGCAAGGCCTCCTCCTGGGAGGAGGGTTGTTCTCTAGGGTGCCGATCCGCCCCTAGAGGCACACAGCCCTCAGTAGACTCTTCACGTATAACCCTTCTGTGCCCCGGGCAATGCTAGCCCTCGGTGCAGGGGATCTGGTCTGCAGGTCCGACCTCTGGGTCCCAGAGTTCAAACTGTATTCCCACCAGGGAGAGGATTTCAGGTCCTAATTCACCCACAGGGAGCCCAAGCTGGGTCTATGTCTCTCAGCCTCTGAGTCGGCACTGTTTTCCTGGGAACACGGTGCCAGCAGCACCTGGGAGGGTGGGCGGGGTCCCAAACGGGAAGGTCCTGTTGCCTGGAGGTGCCTCTGGCTGGTGGCTGTATTGTCTCTCTGGGCAGCCGCGGGTAGGGTCGGCGGAGGGGAGGAGGAGGCAATATGGCGCCTGCCGCGCGGCTCGGGTCCGTGCACACGGAGGTGCCCGGAGGAAGTTGGGAACCTGGTGCCACGTCTGCTACAGGCTCACCGTTGGCAGGCGGCGGCAGTCTCTGGGCTGATGTCCGCAGGTCTCTCCACCCGCTGGGGAGCCCACCAGCAGTCCCGAATGCAGGGGAGGGGAAACAGCAGAGCCACCTACCCTTGCCGCTGGTCTCCGGGCTGCTCCGGTGTTCTCAGCCTCCAGTTCTCCTCCGCAGCCTCCTCCCGTGGAGTCTCCCGGGGTCTCAGGTACCCCTCCTTCTGGCCCTTGTCCGCTGTATGCTCGTCTTCTTGCTTCTTTCCTCTAGTTTCTGCTAGAATCGGTCTTTTCTGCAGAGACTCTCTGTCTGGCGGTGTTATTCGTCCGCCATCTTGCTCCGCCCCCCACTTATTTAATGAGGCAATCTCTGAACCTTAAAATGATATATGTCTCACTAGATTAACCCTTTAATAAAGACAATCAACATACCCTTCAAAGGGCCTCTCTAATTGATTTGGAAAAATTATTTCCATGAAGTTCTTTTGTAACTACAAAGTACACATCTTGCCAAAATTATACATCTTTCCCTCCTGACAGATGAAGATGGCAGAAAGAAGCAGCACATGAGCATAATGCTCTCAAGGAAAGCAGTGTAAATTGCAGGCAGATGCCCACCTACACATATTTCTTCTTAGAAGGAACACAGTGAAATCACAAAGTGATGTACTATACTTGGAGTGAAGAAGATCAACAGTCAATACATTTGACAAGACTGAAGGTAGCTGAGGGGAGACTTCTACACAAGAGGAAAATTAGGAGGACAGAGTGCTGGGGTGCCACATTCACCCCTTATACATTGTGTCCAAGATGTGACAAGGCTCCCTTCACCACCACAGGCCTCTGCCTGGATGAACCAGAGACCCACTTAGAGTCTGTGTAGAATCATTGCACCAGATGACAGGTGTGGTGGGGATCAGGCGGCAGTTGATCCTGGGTTTCTGAAAATGAAGCCATAATGTGGTCTCAGGTACATGGTGTCAGGTTAGCATGGGATTCAGCTTTGTGGCAGTGGCCCTCACATCACCCCACCAGGCTGCAGAGGGAGCAGGCTAAGCAGAGGATCCTCTGGGCCATGTCTAGTGATGGGAAGCCAAGTGCCCCTACCCTACATTACAATGACATCTGAGCATGGGAATTGACTAGAGCACTGATGTCTCTGACATGGGAGGCTTTGGGCTACTGCTTTGGTGAGACTTTGGGGTAGGGTAGGAAGAACTCCATAGCCCTGGTCCACTGTAACTGACCTCTGTCCATGTAGCCTGGCATCTCTGTGGTCCCTGTGCCTGCAGAACAGACAGTACCCTGCTCAGCCCTGACTCCACCCTCCAGGTCCAAACAGCCTGCCTCCTGCTATGCCCTGATTCTACCCTCCAGTTCATATCAGGCTGCCTCCCACAGGGCCTTGCTTCTGGATATGAGGTCCTGCTCAAGAGCCCTGCTTCTGGCTCCTCCACATTCTTGACTTTGAGACTCTCATATTGGAGCCTAAAGCTCTGTCTCTGTGGATCCAATGCTCCTGCCAGACTCAGGACACCACCCACAAGGTTCCAGCACAGCAACTGGACCAAAGACCCCCACCCCTGAGCCTCCACCACTGATTCAGAGCTGGCAGAACTGTTCCGATATTAAACACCCCATAAGGAGCCCCTGAGTTGAGAAAAGAGGTTTCAGTTCAGAAGAAACCAGCAAAAAAAGAGAGAAAACACTGGCAACATGAAAAAACAAAATAATTGGACATTCATCCCCAAGGGATCATAATGGAGCTACACTAGTGAAATCCAACCACAAGGAAATAGCCCAAATGATCAGAAATGGAATTGAGAATATAGATGGCAAATAAGATGAATGGAATAGAAGAGAAAGTTGAAAACCAAGCAATATAAGCCAAGCAAATATTTCAGGAAGTTAATGAAAAAGTCACTAAAGAGCTAGACAACATAAAGAAAAATATAATATAATTTTAAAAATTAAAGAATCATTTAGGGAATTTCAAACACAGCAGAAAGCTTCAGCAACAGACTAAACCAAGGAGAAGAAAGAACCTCAGAGCTTGAAGACAAAGATCTCAAGGTAACCCAGTCATTTATAAAGGAAGAAAAGAAGAAAAAACGCAGAGCAATCAATTAGAGGGATTTGGGACTATGTGAGGTGAACTAACATATGAATAATGTGTATTCCTGAGGAAGAAGAAGAAAAAAACAAAAGTGTGGAAAATTTATTTGAAGGAATTATTGAGAAAAAACATCCCTGATATTGCCAGAGATCCAGACATTCAGCCAAAAGATGCTCATTGAAACCCCAGAATATTCATAGCAAATGAAACACCCTCAAGAACATAGTAATCAACCTGGTGAAAGTCAAAATGAAAGAGAAAACTCTACAAGCAGGTAGATGTAAGCAACAACTGATCCACAAAGAAAAACCCACCAGAATAACAGCAGGCTTCTCAGTGGAAAACTCGCAAGCCAGAAAAGAGTGGGACATCATCTTCAATCTAAAACAAAACAACTGCTAGCCTATAATTTTGTATCCTTCAAAATGAAACTACACAATTGATGGAGAAATTAAGTCTTTTCCAGACAAGAAGACAATGAGGGAGTTTGGCATGACCAGATCTTCCATTCAGGAAATACTCAGGATTGCAGTATATACAAATCTGCACAATAGATACCCAGTGAAAAATCACCCCCAAAATATAAAACTTACATCTCTTATAGAACAATAGCACAAGAGGCACAACAAAGCAATAGATGATGAACTAAACAAACCCAGCATGATGAACTGAACAGCATCCCACATATGAATTATACCTCTCACCTGAACAAATTATATGTGCCACTCAAAAGACAGGCTGGCTAAATGGATTAAAAATATCCACAACCCAAGTGTCTTCTGTCTCCAGGAGACACATCTAAACCACAATAACACACACATCCTGAATGTGAGAAGGTTGAAAAAAATATTCCATACAAATGGAAACCAAAAAAGAGCTGGTGTAGTTATTCTCATATCAGACAAAATTGATGTTAAATCAACAATGATAAAGAAAGAAAAAGATGGTTATGATATGATGCTAAAGGTTGCAATGCAACAAAAAGACATAACAATCCTAAACATATATGCACCTAGCCCAGTAATTCCCAGATAAATAACACAAATTCGACTCTCAGAACTGGACAAATGAACAAACCAAAAAAAACCCCAAACAAACAAACAAAAAACAAATAAACATTGGATTTAAGTAGGACACTAAAACAAACGCACCTACAGAAATTAACAGAACCTTCTACCCCAAAACTACTGAATATATATTCTTCTCATCAGCACATGGAACTTTCTCCAAGATTGATGATATATTAAGGCCCAAAACCAAGTCTTAAAACATTACAAACAAACTAAAATCATACTATGTATCTTCTTAGACCATAGTCAATATTACTCAGTCATTAAGCAGAAAATTAAAGAACCTGCTGCTGAAGGATTAGTGGATAAATAATAAAATTAAGATGGAAATCGGGGAAAAAGATGGCAGATGAGAAACACCACCAGACAGAGTGTCTCTGCAGAAAAGATAGATTCTAGCAGAAATCAGAAGAAAGAAGCAAGAAGACAAGCCTACATCGGATGAGGGTCAGAAGGAGGAGTACCTGAGACCACGGGAGACTCCACGGGAGGAGGTCACGGAGGAGAACTGGAAGCTGGGACAGCTGGAGCAGCCTGGAGACCAGCGGGAAATATCGGCCGTTTCCCCACCCCTGCATCCCGGACTGATGGTGGGCTCCCCAGCAAGTGGAGAGACCTGCGGACACCAGCACAGCGACGGCCGCTGCCAGTGAGCGGTAAGCCAGTGGCGGACATGGCACCGGGCTCCCAACTCGATCAGGGCACCTCCGTGTGCACAGACCCGAGCTGCGCAGCAGACGCCATATTGCCTCCTCCTCCTCTCCCCCAACCCTACCCACGGCTGCCCAGAGAGACAGAGAGACAATATAGCCACCAGCCGGAGGCACCTACAGGGAACACAACCTTCCCTTTTGGGGCCCTACAGCTGACTAAGGGGAACTCAGACTGTGAGCTCCCTACCTGCCAGCCCTCCCAGGTGCTGCTGGCATGGTGATCCCAGGAGAACAGGGCAGACTCTGAGGTTGAGAGACATAGACAAAGCTTGGGCTCCCTGTGGGTGAATTGTGACTGACACTGCTCTCCCTGGTGGGGATATAGTTTGAACTCTGGGACCCAGAGGTCAATCCTGCAGACCACATCCCATACACGGAGGCCTCACATTGCCTGGGGCACAGAAGGGATATTTGTGAACAGCCTACTGCGGTGTGTGAGCCTTCAGGGTCAGATCAGCATCCTAGAGGGCAACCCACCCCCAAAGGGAAGCCCTGTACCCAGCCCAGGTGGCGTTCCCGCGTAGGGAACCTCCCCGCAGGTAGCACAGCCAGGGGAGGAGTGGTGGCATGTGGTCTGGCCTGCGGACAGAGGCCTAGCAGCAGCTGTGGAGTTGGGACGGTGGAAAGAAGCCAGGCCCACTCCAGACTGCAAGTCTCAGACAGCCCCATCCCCACACACAGACTCTCTGACTGAGCTGGGCCATTCTAGCCCCAACCTGAAAGCTTTGCCTGGAAGCAGAGAACAGAACTTTGACCCCTGCTAACGACATTGGTGTTGCCTGAGGGCAGGCTTACCCAACCCAGCTCTGCCCAGACTCTCTCCTAGACTAGCCCTACTGAAGGAGAGAAAAGGACACACCTGGAAGTCCCATGGCCCCACCCACCACCTGAGGCACTACAGTTCTCTCTACAGGAACAAGAGCTGATAACAGGGCATAAAAACAACTGCATAGCCTGTTCTGACAAACAAGCGCCACCTACTGACAAGGAGAGCATCCTGCACACCCTTATCAGGACACGGAGTGGAAAATCTCACCCACAGACACCACCTTCTGGCTCAGAAACTGAACAAGGCTTGTGAATACCCAAACAAAAAACTAAGGAAAAGAAACAACAACTGATAGATATGGGAAGAAATCAGCGATGGAACTCAGGAAATATGAAGAACCAAACGGAAAATTCTCCCCCAAAGAGGAGCCCCAGACCCCTAGAAACGGGCACAAACCAAAATCATGCAAACAAAATGACAGAAGAGGAATTTCATCTGTGGATCAAAAAAACACTCACCGAGCTGCAACAACAACTCAATAACCAACACAATGAAACCACAAAAAGCCTCCAGGATCTGGAAAAAAAATGGACACAATGAAGAAAAGTTTAACCGAACTCCTGGAAATGAAGAATCAATTAAAGGAACTACAAAATACAGTGGAAAGTCTCAAGAACAGGGAAGATCAAACAGAAGAAAGATTCTCAGAGCTTGAAGATAACACCCTCCAATTAAATAAATCAGTCAGAAATAGAGCAGAGAAACAAGAGAAAAGAGCAAAGCCTACAAGAGCTGTGGGATTATATGAAGAAACCTAACGTGAGAATCACAGGGATCTAATGTGAGGGTCATAGGGTTACCAGAAGGGGAAGAAGATAACACTCAAGGGTTGGACAAGCTGTTTGAAGATATAATAGAGGAAAATTTCCCAGGCCTTGCTCAAAATCTTGATATACAAGTTCCAGAAGCTCAGAGGACCCCTGGGAGATTCAATGCAAACAGGAAGAAGTCACAACACGCAGTCATCAGACTTACCAAAGTATGAACTAAAGAGGCCCTTCTAAGAGCTGTAAGACAAAAGAAGAAAGTAACATACAAGGGAAAGCCAAATTGAATAACACCAGACTTCTCTAATGAGACTTTACAAACAAGGAGACACTGGGACCCCATTGTCACTCTTCTGAAACAGAACAATGCCCAGCCTAGAATATTATTCCCTGAAACACTAAGCTTCGTATATGAAGGAGAAATAAAGACATTCTCAGACAAGCAAAGGCTCAGACAATTCACCAAGACAAGACCAGCACTACAAGAAGTATTTAAAACAGCGTTACGCACGGAACATCATAATAATAACCCACGAATATAAAAACAACCAAAACCCAAAGATATTAAAGGCCAGATATTACAATGGCTCGAGACAGGAATCATAGCAACAACATCCAACCCAACAGAATGAACAGTAATCTACCTTACCTATCAGTTCTCTCAATAAATGTGAATGGCTTAAACTCTCCACTCAAGAGACATAGGCTGGCTGAATGGATAAGAAAATACAGGCCAACTATATGCTGTCTTCAAGAAACACATCTAACCTGCAAGGATACATATAGACTAAAAATAAAAGGGTGGAGATCAATATTACAAGCAAATAAAAGCTAAAAGAAGGCCGATATGGCAGTTCTAATCTCAGAAGAGTTAGCTTTTAAACCAACAAAAGAAATGAACGACAAAGAGGGTCATTATATAATGGTGAAGGGCACAGCTCAACAAGAAGAAATAACAATTTTAAATACATATGCACCCAACTTAGGTTCACCAAGATTCAAAAAGCAAACCTTACTAGAGCTAAGCAAATGGATTAATAGCAACTCCATAATCGCCGGAGATTTCACACCCCACTGACGGCACGAGACAGAACCTCCAAACAGAAAATTAATAAATAAATAATGGACTAAAACAAAACTCTAGAACAATTGGGTCTGGCTGACATTCACAGAACATTCTAACCAAAATCCACTGAATATACGTTCTTCTCATCAGCACACGGGACATTCTCTAAGATTGACCATATCATAGGACACAAAGTAAATCTCAAGAACATTTAAAAAATAGAAATAATACCATGTAACTTTTCAGATCACAGTGGAATAAAAGTAGAAATCAACCCTAACAGAAACTCACATTTCTACGCAAAAACGTGGAAATTAAACAACCTCCTACTAAATGATTACTTCATAAATGAAGAAAACAAAATGGAAATAAAAAAATTCTATGAACAAAATGACAATGGAGAGACAAGTTATCAAGTCCTCTGGGACACAGCTAAAGCAGTTCTGAGAGGAAAGTTTATCTCCATAAATGCCTATAACCAAAAGGCAAGAAGATCACAAATAGACAATCTAATGAAACGACTCAAAGAGCTCGAAAAAGAAGAACAGACAAGCCCCAAACCCAGCAGAAGAAGTGAAATCAACAAGATCAAATCAGAATTAAACGAAATTGAAAATAGGGAAGCTATTCAGGAGATTAACAAAACAAAAAGTTGGTTCTTTGAAAAAATAAACAAAATTGACACACCACTGGCTAAGCTAACGAAAACCAGAAAAGAGAAATCTCCAATAAACTCCATCAGAAACAAAAAAGGAGATATCACAACTGATCCCAAAGAGATAAAAGATATAATTTATGAGTACTACAAAAATCTTTATTCACACAAATTGGAAAATGTGGAGGAAATAGACAAATTTCTAGAAACACATAGCCTCCCTAGGCTCAATCAGGAAGAAATAGATTCCCTGAACAGACCAATCTCAACTGCTGAAATAGAAACAGCAATTAAAATTCTCCCTAAAAAGAAAAGTCCTGGTCCGGATGGCTTCACACTCGAATTTTACCACACCTACAAAGAACCAGTACCTATCTTGCAGAAACTATTACACAACATCGAGAAGAACGGAAACCTCCCCGACACCTTTTATGAAGCGAATATTAATCTGATACCAAAACCAGGAAAGGGCGCAACAAAAACAGAAAACTACAGACCAATATCCCTAATGAATATAGATGGAAAAATTTTCAACAAAATCTTAGCTAACCGAATCCAGACGCTTATTAAAAAAATAATCCATCACGACCAAGTGGGCTTCATCCCAGGGATGCAGGGATGGTTCAACATACGTAAATCTATAAATGCAATTCACCACATAAATAGAAGCAAAAAGAAAGACCACATGATTCTTTCAATAGATGCAGAAAAAGCTTCTGACAAAATTCAACACCCTTTCATGACATGAACACTTAAGAAAATAGGCATCGAAGGGACATACCTAAAACTGATACAAGCCATATATGACAGACCCATAGCCAACATTATACAGAATGGGGAAAAGCTGAAAGTATTCCCACTTAGAACTGGAACCAGACAAGGTTGCCCAGTATCTCCACTTCTATTCAACATAGTGCTGGAAGTCCTGGCTACAGCAATCAGACAGGAAAGTGGAATTAAAGGTATCCAAATAGGGGCAGAACAGATCAAACTTTCACTATTTGCTGATGATATGATATTATATTTATAAAACCCCAAAGATTCAACCACGAAACTCCTGGAACTGATCAATGAATTTAGTAAAGTCTCAGGATACAAAATCAATACACAGAAATCGGAGGCATGCGTATACGCCAACAACAATCAAATTGAGAACCAAATTAAAGACTCAATACCCTTCATAATAGCAACAAAGAAATTAAAGTACCTAAGAGTATACTTAACCAAGGAGCTAAAAGACCTCTACAGGGAGAACTATGAAACACTGAGGAAGGAAATAGCAGAGGATGTAAACAGATGGAAATCCACTCCATGCTCATGGATTAGCAAACTCAACATCATTAAAATGTCTATACTACCCAAACTGATCTACAGATTCAATGCAATACCTATTAAAATCCCATCGGCATTCTTCACAGATATAGAAAAAATAATTTTATGCTTTGTATGGAACCAAAGAAGACCCCAAATATCAAGAGCAATTCTAGGCAACAAAAACAAAATGGGAGGCATTAACATGCCAGATATCAAACTATACTACAAAGCTGTAGTAATTAAAACAATCTGGTATTGGCACAAAAATAGGAATATTGACCAGTGGAACAGCTCTGAGAATCCTGATATAAAACCATCCTCATATAGCCATCTAATCTTTGACAAAGCAGACAAAAACATACACTGGGGAAAAGAATCCCTTTTCAATAAATGGTGCTGGGAAAACTGGATAGCTACTTGTAGAAAGCTAAAACAGGACCCACACCTTTCACCTCTCACAAAAATTAACTCACGCTGGGTAACAGACTTAAACCTAAGGTATGAAACTATTAGAATTCTAGGGGAAAATGTTGGAAACTCTCTCCTAGATATCGGCCTAGGCAAAGGGTTTATGAAGAAGTCCCCAAAGGCAATCACAGGAACAACAAAAATAAATAAATGGGACATGATCAAACTACAAAGCTTCTGCACAGCCAAAGAAATAGTCATGAAAGTAAACAGACAACCTACAGAATGGGAGAAAATTTTTGCATCCTACGTATCCGATAAAGGGCTGATACCTAGAATATACTTAGAACTCACGAAATCAGCAAGAAAAAATCAAATAACCCTATTAAAAAGTGGGCTAAGGACTTGAACGGAAACTTTTCTAAAGAAGACAGAAGAATAGCCAACAAACGTATGAAAAAATTCTCATCATCTCTAATCATCACGGAAATGCAAATCAAAACTATAATGAGATATCACTTAACTCCAGTTAGAATGGCCTTTATCAAAAAGTCTCCAAATAACAAATGCTGGCGTGGATGCGGAGAGAGAGGAACACTCCTACACTGCTGGTGGGACTGCAAACTAGTTCAACCTCTGTGGAAAGCAATATGGAGATACCTTAAAGCGATACAAGTGAATCTGCCATTTGATCCAGCAATCCCATTGCTGGGCATCTACCCAAATGATCCAATGACACTCTACAAAAAAGACACCTGCACTCGAATGTTTATAGCAGCACATTTCATAATTGCAAGGCTGTGGAAACAGCCCAAGTGCCCATCAATCCAAGAATGGATTAATAAAATGTGGTATATGTATACCATGGAGTATTATACAGCTATAAGAAACAACGGTGATATAGCACATCTTATATTTTCCTGGTTAGAGCTGGAACCCATACTACTAAGTGAAGTATCCCAAGAATGGAAAAACAAGCACCAGATATATTCTCCAGCAAACTGATATTAACTGAGTAGCACCTAAATGGACACATAAGTACTACAGTAATAGGGTATTGGGCAGGTGGGATGGGGGATGGGGGCGGGTATATATATACATAAGGAGTGAGATGTGCACCATCTGGGGGATGGTCATGCTGGAAACTCAGACTTGTGGGGAGGGAGGGCATTTATTGAAACCTTAAAATCTGTTCCCCCATAATATGCCACAATAAAAAAAAAAGCAAATAAGCATCATTATAGGACAGAGACTTGTTCAAGGCATTTTGCAAACATTACTTCTCTTGTTTATGGTAATGTGCCAGAGTTATCTTTTGGGAAATATACAAGTCACAATTTGCTAATCCCATTCATTTCCCATGAAGAAGGAAATCATTAATTGCATGATGGATTAGGATGTGAGGAATTTTGGGCTCTTGAAGGGGGAATTTGACTCAAGTTCTCATGAAACACCCCACTGGAGCCTTAACACAATTTGTATATGGACTGTTATTAAGTGATATTAAGGAATCACTATTTTTGTTGGGTGTGATAATGACAGTAACCCTATAGGGAGAAATCTTTATATTTTTAGAAGATGCAAGCTGATGTATTTGGGGATAAGATGTCATTATAGCTATAATTTACTTTCAAATACTTCAACAAAAAATAAATAGATAAATCAAAAAAAAAAGATGGAAATCAAGAGGAACCTTGAACTGAATGACAAAGGGGACACAAGCTATCAAAATCTATGGGATATAGCAGAAGAATTCTTAGGGGAAAATTCATAGACCACAATGCACACTTCGAAAGTGTGAAATATAACAAATTAAAAATGTAATATCACATCTCAAGAACTAGAAAATAAAAAGCAAATGACACCCAAAGCAAGCAGAATAATACAAATAGCAAAAGTCAGAGCAGAATTAAATGAAATGGTAAACAAAAATATAATACGAATGCAGCATTACACATGAATCAGTACAAAGACACTCACCAGTGTAAAATCATGCAAAAGTTAAAGGTTAAATGCCAGATACCATAATGGCTCCAAAGAGAAAACAAAACAACAAAGTTCAACTCAACAGGATGAACAAAAATCCACCCTACTTCAAATTCTTTCAATAAATGTGAATAGCTTGAACTGCCAACTAAAGAGACATAGGGTGGCTAAATGGATAAATATACACAAGCCAAGTATCTGCTCTCTGCAGGAAACATATCTAACCCCTCAGACTCAAGGCGAAGGGATAAAAAACAATATTACATGAAAATGGAAGACCACACACACAAAAAAAATCTGGTGTAGCAGTCCTGATTTCAGATAACTTAGTCTTCAAATAAACAAAAGTAATGAAAGACAAAGATGGTTATTACATAATGATGAAGGGTACAATTCAATAAGAAGACATAACTATTCCAAATATTTATGCACCTAACACAGGTACATACTGATTCATAAAGCAAAATGTACCTAATCTAAACAAAATGATAAGCAACAACACTGTAATAGCTAGGGATTTTAACAGGATTCTGACAGAACAGGACAGATCCTCCCAAACAGAAAATAAACAAAGAAACAATGGATCTAAACAGAAAACTAGAATAAATGGCCCTGACATATGTTTAAGGAACATTCTACCCCCAAACCACTGAATATACATTTTCTCAGCAGCTCATGGGGCATTCTCTAAGATTGATCATATCTTAGACCACAAAACATGTGTCAGTAAATTTACAAAAATAGAAATCATACCAAGCATCTTCTCAGACCACAGTGGAATAAAATTAAAAATTAACTCCAACAGAAACACTCATCTCTACACAAAGTCAAGGAAGCTAAACAATCTTCTGCTGAATGATTATTTGGATAAGGAAGTAATTAACATGTAAATCAAAAGATTATTTGAACTAAATGATAAAGGAAGAATAAGCTATCAAAATCAGTGGGACACAGCTAAAGCAGTCCTCAGAGGAAAATTGATATCCATAAATGCCTACATCCAAAAGACAGAGAGATCACAAGTCAACAATCAAATGAATTGTCTCAAAGAACTGGAAAAAGATGAGCAAACAAATCCCAAACACAGCAGAAGAAAAGAAATAACCAAGATCACAACATAACTAAATAAAATTGATAATAAGAACCATATACAAAAGATGAATAACACAAAAAGTTGGTCCTTTCAAAAAACAAACAAAATTGACATGCTTCTCACTAAATTAACTAGAAGCATAAAAGAAAGGACTCTAATAAGTTCCATCAACAATCAAAAAGTAGAAATTACAACTGGTGCCACTGAAATACAAAATATCATCCATTAATACTATAAAAATGTCTAGGCACATAAACTTGAAAACATTGAGGAAATGGACAAATTCTTGCAGCCACACAACCTCCGTACACCCAGTCGGGAAGAAATAGAATTGCTGAACAGACCAATGTCAACTACTGAAACTGAAGCAGCAGTTAAAAAATAATCTTCCAAAAAAAATTTGCAGACCAGATGGTTTCAAACTCAAATCCTACCAGACCTACAAAGAAGAATGGGTGTCAATCTTGCAGAAATTATTCCACAAAATTGAGACAGAAAGAATGCTTTCCTACACATTTTAGGAACCCAACATTACTGTGATTCAAAAACCAAGAAAGGAACCAAGAAAAAAGAAAACTAAAGACCAATGTTCCTGTTAATATAGATGCAAAAAATCCTAGCAAACCAAATTCAGGTGTTTATAAAAAAAAATAATCCATCACAACCAAGTGGACTTCATTCCAGAGATGCAGGGATGGTTCAACATACACAAATCTATAAATTTAATTCACCACATAAATATAAATAAAAACTAAGACTATATGATCCTCTCAATAGATGCAAAAAAAGCATTTGACAAAATTTGGCACCATTTCATGAGAAGAACACTTAACAAAACAGGCATAGATGGGACTTATCTAAATATGATAAATGACATTTATGGCAAACTGATAGCCAACATTATACTGAATAGGAAAAAATTGAAAGCATCCCCACTTAGAAGTGGAACCTGACAAGCTTGCCCTCTCTTACCACTTCTATTCAACATAGTGCTGAAATTTGTAGCCAGACCAATCAGACAAGAGAAAAAAATCAAGGTTAGCCAAATGAGGGCGGAAGAGGTCAAACTATCAATCTTTGCTGACAATATGATCTTATATCTAAAAACCCCACAGATTCTGCCACGAGAGTACTGGCATTGATAAAAAAAAATCAGCAAAGCCTCACATTAATAGTATCAATGTACACAAATCAGTAGCATTCATATACTCCAGCAGCAGTCAAGGTGAGAGCCAAATGAAAGACTCAATAACTTTCACGATAGCAACAAAGAAAATAAAATACCTAGGAATACATTTAACTAAGCAGGGGAAAGACCTCTATAGGGAGAACTATGAAACATTGAGGAAGGAAATGGCACAGGGCACAAACAGAATGAAAACCACACCATGCTTATGAATTGGCTGAATCAACATTGTTAAAATGTCTGTGCTACCCAAAGTGATCAACAGATTCAATCCAATCACTATCAAAATACCAAAATCATTTTTCACAGATGTAGAAAAAATAGTTCTACACATCGTATACTAGAGAAGACCCAAATGTATATCTAAACCAATCTTAAGTAAAAAGAACAAATTAGGAGGCATCAATTTACTGGACTTTAACCCATACTACATGGCCATAGTAACCAAAGCAGCATGTCATTGGCACAAGAACAGAGACACATATCTTTGAAAAAGGACTGAGGACCCAGATTCAAAACCATCCTCATATATCATCTGATTTTTGACAAAACATAAAAAAAATACACTGAGGAAATAATTCTTTTTCAGTAAATGGTGCTGGGGAACCTTGGTCACCACATAGAGAAGACTGAAACAGGATCTGCACCTCTCACCTCTCACAGAAATCATCTCATGATGGATAATAGACTTAAACCTAAAGCATGAAACTATAAGAATTCTAGAAGAAAATATTGGAAAAAACTCTTATAGACATAAGCCAGGGGAAATAATTTATGAAGAAGACCCCAAAGTCAATTATAGCCACAACAAAAATGAATAAATGGATCCTAACCAACTTAACCACTTTGGGACCAGTGTTGACTGTAGTCGATAGCCATAGATGAAAACGTACAGTGACTTTAGCCGACACCTGTGATATGAAGGTGCACAGCCGAAGGTTGACTTGAGCTGACAGCCATGATATGACTTTTCTAATTTTTCATTTATCAAAATAAAATTGTGAACATTTAAAAATAACATAATGAAAACATATATGTATATGTTACCTATTCTGATATTTACATTACAAGTAAAGCTGCCTGCAAAGTAAAACAAGCTTTCAGTGCTTTAAAGCTTTCCTCATCACACAAGAGCAAAATGGATTCGAACTCAATGCACAGCACTAGTTATTGGGAAGACTATGAGTGCTGGCTGTGGGCAAAGTTTCATGGCCAGTGAGCGCAGTCCCGAAGTGGTTAAAATGCTTCTGTGCAACCAAGAAAAGTATCATGAAACCATATAGACAACCTACAGAATGGGAGAACATATTTGCATGCAATGCATCCGGAAAAGGGCTGATAAGCAGAATCTAAAAAGAACTCAAGATAACTAGACTCTATTTAGAACTCAGGAAAATCAGCAAAAAAAAAATCAAACAACCCTATCAAAAGATGGGCAAAGCACATGAACAGAAACCTCTCAAAAGAAGACAGAATAATGGCCAATAAACATATGAAAAAATGTTCAACATCTCTAATCATCAGGGAAATGCAAATCAAAACCACAATGAGATATCACTTAACTCCAGTGAGAATGGCCTTTATCATAAAGTCCCCAAACAATAAATGCTGGCATGGATGCGGAGAGATAGGAACACTCCTACACTGCTGGTGGGACTGCAAACTACTTCAACCTCTGTGGAAAGCAATATGGAGATACCTCAGAGCGATACAAGTAGATCTACCATCATCCAGCAATTCCATTACTGGGCATCTACCCAAAAGATCAAAAGAAACTTTATGAAAAAGACACCTGCATTCGAATGTTTATATCAGCACAATTCACAATTGTAAAGCTATGGAAACAACCCAAGCGCCCATCAATTTATGAGTGGATTAATAAAATGTGGTATATTTACACCATGGAATACTACTCAGCTTTAAGAAACAATGTTGATATAGCACCTCTTGTATATGCCTGGATAGAGCTGGAACCCATTCTACTAAGTGAAGTATCTCAAGAATGGAAAAACCAGCACCACATGTACTCACCAGCAAATTGGTATTAATGGATCAACACCTAAGTGGACATATAAGAATAACATTTATTGGGTGTCGGGAGGGTGGGAAGGTGGGGGTAGGGGAGGGGTCTATACAACCACAACGAGTAAGATGTGCAGCATTTGGGGGATGGACATGCTTGAAGCTCTTACTCGAGGGGGGAGGGGAGCATGGGCAATATAAGTAACCTTAACACTTGTACCCCCATAATATACTAAAATAAATATAAAAATAATTCAAGTAAATCAGCAAGAAAAAATTAAACAACCCAATTAAAAGGTGGCCAAAATACATGAACAGAAACTTTTCAAAAGAAGACAGACTAATGGCCAACAAACATAAGAAAAATGCTCAGCATCTATAATCATCAAATCAGAACTACAACAAGATATTACTTAACTCCAGTGAGAATGGTGTGTACAAAAAGTTCCAATACTACAAATGTTACATGGATTTGAAGAGATAAGAACATTCATATTCTGCTGGTGGGACTGCAAAGTAGTACAAACTGTATGGAAATTAGTATGGAGACATCTCTAAGAACTGGAAGTAGACATACCATTTGATGCAACAATCCCACTACTGGGTATTTGCCAAAAGGAAATAAAGTCATTCTATAAAAAGGACATCTCCACTCAAATGTTTATAGCAGCGTAATTCACAATCATAAATATGTAGGACCAATACAACTGTCCATCAGTACATGAGTGGATTAATAAAGTATTGTATATGTATACCATGGAGTACTACTCAGCCACAAAGAAACAATGGTGAACTAGCATCTCTTGTATTATCCTGGATAGAGATGCATCCCATGTACCAAATGAAGTATTACAAGTAATCTATGTATTTACCACCAAATTGGTACTAATTGATCAACACTTATGTGCACATATGGTAGTAACATTCATCAGGTATTGGGCAGGTAGAAGAAGGGAGGAGGGGATGGGTATATTCACACCTAATAGATATGGTGAGCACTGTCTGGGGAATGCATATGCTTGTAGCTCTGACTCAGGCAAGGCAAAGGCAATATATATTACTTAAACATTTGTATTCCCATGATATTCTGAAATTTTAAAAAAAATTATATAAAATAAAATAAAAAACATGAGTTCAAAATGTCAATGAAACTCAAAGTTACTTCTCTGAAAAAATAAACAAGATGGATAGACCTCTTGCTAGATTAACCATGATTAGAAGAGATAGGACCCAAACAAATTCAATCAGATATGAAAAGGAGATATTATTATTGATACCACAGAAATATATAATAGCATGCATGAATACTATGAGAATCCCTACACCCCATAACTAGAAAATGTAGAGGAAATGGACACATTCCTGGAAACACACAATCTTCCAATACTCAATCAGAAAGATATAGAACTCCTGAACAGACTAATAATGTGCAGCAGGATCAAAGCAGTAATAAATATCTTCCAACAACAACAACAACAAAAGTCTTGGACCAGATTTGGATTTATGGATGAATTCTATAAGAACTACAAAAAACTGGCACCCATACTTCAGAAATTATTCCATAACTTTGAGAAGGAATCATCCTCAATTCATCCTACTAATCCAGTATTACCTTGATACCAAAGCCAGAAAAGAACACAACAAAAGGAAACTACAGACCAATATATACACAAAAATTTTCAATAAAGTACTAGCAACATGAATTCAACAACACATAAAAAAATTCACAATGGGCCGGGCGCTGTGGCTCACGCCTGTAATCCTAGCTCTTGGGAGGCCGAGGCGGGCGGATTGCTCAAGGTCAGGAGTTCAAAACCAGCCTGAGCAAGAGCGAGACCCCGTCTCTACTATAAATAGAAAGAAATTAATTGGCCAACTGATATATATATAAAAAAATTAGCTGGGCATGGTGGCGCATGCCTGTAGTCCCAGCTACCCGGGAGGCTGAGGCAGAAGGATCACTTGAGCCCAGGAGTTTGAGGTTGCTGTGAGCTAGGCTGACGCCACGGCACTCACTCTAGCCTGGGCAACAAAGCGAGACTCTGTCTCAAAAAAAAAAAAAAAAAATTCACAATGACCAAGTGGGCTTCATTCTAGTGTATCAAGGATGGTTCAAGATATGTAAATAAATAAATGTGCTACAACACATAAACAGAAGCAAAAACAAAGAACCTATGATCATCTCATAGATGTAGAAAAAGCATTTGACAAAATCCAAGACCCTTTCATGATAAAAACCCTCAACAAACTAGGCATAGAAGGAGCATATCTCAAAATTCTAAAACAAAACAACAACAACAACAAACCATATATGACAAATTGACAGCCTATATTATACTGGATGGAGAAATGTTGAAATCATTCCGCTCAAGAACTGAATGAAGACAAGTGTGCCCAATGTCACCACTTCTATTAAACATAATGCTGAAAGTCCTAGGCAGAATAATCAGGTTAAAAATAAATAAAAGTTATCCAAATCTGAAAGAAATAGGTCAAACTATTGTTTTTTTGTTGTTTTGTTTTGTCTTTTTATTTATTTATTTATTTTATTTCGGCATATTATGGGGGTACAGATTTTTTTTTTCAGTATGTTTTTTTTTTAATTAATTTTTTATTTTGGTATATTATGGGGGTACAGATTTTAAGGTTTCAATAAATGCCCATTTCCCCCCCTCCCCCCAAAAGTCTGAGTCTCCATCATGACCATCCCTCAGATGGTGCACATCTCACTCATTATGTATGTATATACCCGCCCCCCTCCCCCCTCCCACCTGCCCAAAACCCTATTACTGTAGTACCTATGTGTCTACTTAGGTGCTACTCAGTTAATACCAGTTTGCTGGAGAATATATCTGGTGCTTGTTTTTCCATTCTTGGGATACTTCACTTAGTAGTATGGGTTCCAGCTCTAACCAGGAAAATATAAGATGTGCTATATCACCATTGTTTCTTAGAGCTGAATAGTACTCCATGGTATACATATACCACATTTTATTAATCCATTCTTGGATTGATGGGCACTTGGGATGTTTCCACAGCCTTGCAATTATGAATTGTGCTGCTATAAACATTCGAGTGCAGGTGTCTTTTTTGTAGAGTGTCACTGGATCATTTCGGTAGATGCCCAGCAATGGGATTGCTGGATCAAATGGTAGATTCAGTTGTATCGCTTTAAGGTATCTCCATATTGCTTTCCACAGAGGTTGAACTAGTTTGCAGTCCCACCAGCAGTGTAGGAGTGTTCCTCTCTCTCCGCAACCACGCCAGCATTTATTGTTTGGAGATTTTTTGACAAAGGCCATTCTCACTGGGGTTAAGTGATATCTCATTGTGGTTTTGATTTGCATTTCCCTGATGATTAGAGATGTTGAGCATTTCTTCATATGTTTGTTGGCCATTCTTCTGTCTTCTTTAGAAAAATTTCTGTTCAAGTCCTTTGCCCACTTTTTAATGGGGTTATTTGATTTTTTCTTCCTAATTTTCGTGAGTTCTAAGTATATTCTAGTTATCAGTCCCTTATCGGATGCATAGGATGCAAAAATTTTCTCCCATTCTGTAGGTTGTCTGTTTACTTTCATGACGATTTCTTTGGCTGTGCAGAAGCTTTGTAGTTTGATCATGTCCCATTTATTTATTTTTGTTGCTGCTGTGATTGCCTTTGGGGACTTCTTCATAAACTCTTTGCCCAGGCCGATGTCGAGGAGAGTGTTTCCAACTTTTTCCTCTAGAGTTCTAATAGTTTCATATCTTAGGTTTAAGTCTGTTATCCAGCATGAGTTGGTTTTTGTGAGAGGTGAAAGGTGTGGGTCCTGTTTTAGCCTTCTACAGGTGGCTATCCAGTTTTCCCAGCACCATTTATTGAAGAGAGATTCTTTTCCCTAGCGTATGTTTTTGTCTGCTTTGTCAAAGATGAGATGGCTATATGAGGATGGTTTTATATCAGGATTCTCACATCTGTTCCACTGGTCAATATTCCTGTTTTTGTGCCAATACCATATTGTTTTAATTACTACCACTTTGTAGTATAGTTTGATATCTGTTATATTAATGCCTCCCATTTTGTTTTTGTTGCCTAGAATTGCTCTTGATATTCGGGGTCTTCTTTGGTTCCATACGAAGCGTAAAATTATTTTTTCTATATCAGTGAAGAATGCCGATGGGATTTTAATAGGTATTGCATTGAATCTGCAGATCAGTTTGGGTAGTATAGACATTTTGATGATGTTGAGTCTGCCGATCCACGAGCATGCTATGGATTTCCATCTGCTTACGTCGTCTGCTATTTCCTTCCTCAGTGTTTCATAGTTCACCCTGTAGAGGTCTTTTACCTCCTTGGTTAAGTATATTCCTCGGTACTTTAACTTCTTTGTTGCTATTGTGAAGGGAATTAAGTCTTTGATTTGGTACACAATTAGATTGTTGTTGGTGTATATGAATGCCTCTTATTTCTGTGTATTGATTTTGTATCCTGAGACTTTACTAAATTCATTGATCAGTTCCAGGAGTTTCTTGGTTGAATCTTTGGGGTTTTCTAGATATAATATCATATCATCAGCAAACAGTGAAAGTTTGATCTCTTCTGCCCCTATTTGGATACCTTTAATTCCATTTTCCTGTCTGATTGCTATAGCCAATACTTCCAGCACTATGTTGAACAGAAGTAGAGATAGTGGGCAGCCTTGTCTGGTTCCAGTTCTAAGTGGGAATGATTTCAATTTTTCCCCATTCAGTATGATGTTGGCTATTGGTCTGTCATATATGGCTTGTATCAGTTTTAGGTATGTCCCTTCTATGCCTATTTTCTTAAGTGTTCATATCATGAAAGGGTGTTGAATTTTGTCAAAAGCTTTTTCTGCATCTACTGAAAGAATCATGTGGTCTTTGTTTTTGCTTCTGTTTATGTGGTGAATTGCATTTATAGATTTACGTATGTTGAACCATCCCTGCATCCCTGGGATGAAGTCCACTTGGTCGTGATGGGTTATTTTTTTGATAAGCGTCTGGATTCGGTTAGCTAAGATTTTGTTGAAAATTTTTGCATCTATATTCATTAGGGATATTGGTCTGTAGTTTTCTGTTTTTGTTGCATCCTTTCCTGGTTTTGGTACCAGAGTAATATTCGCTTCATAAAAGGTGTCGGTGAAGTTTTCGTTCTTCTCGATGTTGTGGAATAGTTTCTGCAAGATAGGTACTAGTTCTTCTTTGTAAGTGTGGTAAAATTCGGGTGTGAAGCCACCTGGACTGGGACTTTTCTTTTTAGGGTGATTTCTAATGGCTGTTTCTATTTCAGTTGTTGAGATTTGTCTGTTCAGGGAATCTATTTCTTCCTGGTTCAGCCTAGAAAGGCTGTGTGTTTCTAGAAATTTGTCCATTTCCTCCACATTTTCCAGTTTGTGTGCATAAAGATTTTTGTAGTATTCATACATTGTATCTTGTATCTCTTTGGATCAGTTGTGATATCTCCTTTTTTATTCCTGATGGAGCTTATTAGAGATTTCTCTTTTCTGCTTTTTGTTAGATTAGCCGATGGTGTCTCAATTTTGTTTATTTATTCAAAGAACCAACTTTTTGTTTTATTAATCTCCTGAATAGCTTCCCTGTTTTCAATTTTGTTTAGTTCTGATTTGATCTTGTTGATTTCACTTCTTCTGCTGGGTTTGGAGTTGGTCTATTCTTTTTTTCCAGCTCTTTGATTCATTTAATTGTATTGTCTATTTGTGATCTTTTTGGCTTTTGGTTATAGGCATTTATGGAGATAAACTTTCCTGTCAGAACTGCTTTAGCTGTGTCCCAGAGGAGTTGATAACTTGTCTCTCCATTGTCATTTTGTTTAAAGAATTTTATTATTTCCATCTTGTCTTCTTCATTTATGAAGTAATCATGTAGTAGGAGGTTGTTAAATTTCCATGTTTTTGTGTAGAAATGTGAGTTTCTATTAGGGTTGATTTCTAGTTTTATTCCACTGTGATCTGAGAAGATACATGGTATGATTTCTATTTTTCTTTTTTATTTTGGCATATTATGGGGGAACAGATTTTAAGGTTTCATTAAATGCCCATTTCCCCCCCTCCCCCCAAAAGTCTGAGTCTCCATCATGACCATCCCCCAGATGGTGCACATCTCACTCATTATGTATGTATATACCCGCCCCCCTCCCCCCTCCCACCTGCCCAATACCCTATTACTGTAGCACCTATGTGTCCACTTAGGTGCTACTCAGTTAATACCAGTTTGCTGGAGAATATATCTGGTGCTTGTTTTTCCATTCTTGGGATACTTCACTTAGTAGTATGGGTTCCAGCTCTAACCAGGAAAATATAAGATGTGCTATATCACCATTGTTTCTTAGAGCTGAATAGTACTCCATGGTATACATATACCACATTTTATTAATCCATTCTTGGATTGATGGGCACTTGGGCTGTTTCCACAGTCTTGCAATTATGAATTGTGCTGCTATAAACATTCGAGTGCAGGTGTCTTTTTTGTAGAGTGTCACTGGATCATTTGGGTAGATGCCCAGCAATGGGATTGCTGGATCAAATGGTAGATTCAGTTGTATTGCTTTAAGGTATCTCCATATTGCTTTCCACAGAGGTTGAACTAGTTTGCAGTCCCACCAGCAGTGTAGGAGTGTTCCTCTCTCTCCGCAACCACGCCAGCATTTATTGTTTGGAGATTTTTTGACAAAGGCCATTCTCACTGGGGTTAAGTGATATCTCATTGTGGTTTTGATTTGCATTTCCCTGATGATTAGAGATGTTGAGCATTTCTTCATATGTTTGTTGGCCATTCTTCTGTCTTCTTTAGAAAAATTTCTGTTCAAGTCCTTTGCCCACTTTTTAATGGGCTTATTTGATTTTTTTCTTCCTATTTTTCATGAGTTCTGAGTATATTCTAGTTATCAGTCCCTTATCGGATGCATAGGATGCAAAAATTTTCTCCCATTCTGTAGGTTGTCTGTTTACTTTCATGACTATTTCTTTGGCTGTGCAGAAGCTTTGTAGTTTGATCATGTCCCATTTATTTATTTTTGTTGCTGCTGTGATTGCCTTTGGGGACTTCTTCATAAACTCTTTGCCCAGGCCGATGTCTAGGAGAGTGTTGCCAACTTTTTCCTCTAGAGTTCTAATAGTTTCATATCATAGGTTTAAGTCTGTTATCCAGCGTGAGTTGGTTTTTGTGAGAGGTGAAACGTGTGGGTCCTGTTTTAGCCTTGTACAGGTGGCTATCCAGTTTTCCCAGCACCATTTATTGAAGAGAGATTCTTTTCCCCAGCGTATGTTTTTGTCTGCTTTGTCAAAAATGAGATGGCTATTTGAGGATGGTTTTATATCAGGATTCTCACATCTGTTCCACTGGTCAATATTCCTGTTTTTGTGCCAATACCATATTGTTTTAATTACTACAGCTTTGTAGTATAGTTTGATATCTGGCATACTAATGCTTCCCATTTTGTTTTTGTTGCCTAGAATTGCTCTTGATATTCGGGGTCTTCTTTGGTTCATCCGAAGCGTAAAATAATTTTTTCTATATCTGTGAATAATGCTGATGGGATTTTAATAGGTATTGCGTTGAATCTGTAGATCAGTTTGGGTAGTATAGACATTTTGATGATATTGAGTCTGCGGATCCATGAGCATGGTATGGATTTCCATCTGTTTACATCCTCTGCTATTTACTTCCTCAGTGTTTCATAGTTCTCCCTGTAGAGGTCTTTTACGTCCTTGGTTAAGTAAATTGCTAGGTACTTTAATTTCTTTGTTGCTATTGTGAATGGAATTGAGTCTTTGATTTGGTTCCCAATTAGATTGTTGTTTGCGTATATGAATGCCTCTGATTTCTGTGTATTTATTTTTTATCCTGAGACTTTACTAAATTCATTGATCAGTTCCAGGAGTTTCTTGGTTGAAACCTTGGGGTTTTCTAGATATAATATCATATCATCAGCAAACAGTGAAAGTTTGATCTCTTCTGCCACTATTTGGATACCTTTGATTCGATTTTCCTGTCTGATTGCTGTAGTCAAGACTTCCAGCACTATGTTGAACAGAACTGGAGATAGTGGGCAGCCTTGTCTGGTTCCAGTTCTAAGTGAGAATGATTTCAATTTTTCCCCATTCAGTATGATGTTGGCTATGGGTCTGTCCTATATGGCTAGTATCATTTTTAGGTATGTCCCTTCTATGCCTATTTTCTTAAGTGTTCGTATCATGAAAGGGTGTTGAATTTTGTCAAAAGCTTTTTCTGCATCTATTGAAAGAATCATGTGGTCTTTGTTTTTGCTTCTGTTGATGTGGTGAATTGCATTTATAGATTTATGTATGTTAAACCATCCCTGCATCCCTGGGATGAAGCCCACTTGGTCGTGGTGGATTACTTTTTTTATAAGTGTCTGCATTCGGTTAGCTAAGATTTTGTTGAAAATGTTTGCATCTATATTCATAGGGATATTTGTCTGTAGTTTTCTTTTTTTGTTGCATCCTTTCCTGGTTTTGGTATCATAGTAATATTCGCTTCATAAAAGGTGTCGGGGAGGTTTCCGTTCTTCTCGATGTTGTGGAATAGTTTCTGCAAGATAGGTACTAGTTCTTCTTTGTAAGTATGGTAAAATTCAGATGTGAAGCCATCTGGACCAGGACTTTTCTTTTTAGGGAGATTTTTAATTGCAGTTTCTATTTCAGCTGTTGAGATTGGTCTGTTCAGGGAATCTATTTCTTCCTGGTTGAGCCTAGGGAGGCTGTGTGTTTCTAGAAATTTGTCCATTTCCTCCACTTTTTCCAATTTGTGTGCATAAAGATTTTTGTAGTATTCATAAATTGTATCTTGTATCTCTTTGGGATCAGTTGTGATATCTCCTTTTTTATTCCTGATGGAGCTTATTAGAGATTTCTCTTTTCTGCTTTTCGTTAGCTTAGCCAATGGTGTGTCAATTTTGTTTATTTTTTCAAAGAACCAACTTTTTGTTTTATTAATCTCCTGAATAGCTTTCCTGTTTTCAATTTCGTTTAGTTCTGATTTGATCTTTTTGATTTCAGTTCTTCTGCTGCGTTTGGGGTTCATCTGTTTTTCTTTTTCCAGCTCTTTCAATCGTTTCATTAGATTGTCTATTTGTGATCTTCTTGTCTTTTGCTTATAGGCATTTATGGAGATAAACTTTCCTCTCAGAACTGCTTTAGCTGTGTCCCAGAGGAGTTGATAACTTGTCTCTCCATTGTCGTTTTCTTCATAGAACTTTTTTATTTCCCTCTTGATTTCTTCATATACGAAGTAATCATTTAGTAGGAGGTTGTTTAATTTCCACGTTTTTGTGTAGAAATTTGAGTTTCTGTTAGGGTTGATTTCTAGTTTTATTCCACTGTGATCTGAGAAGGTACATGGTATGATTTCTATTTTTTTAAATTTCTTGAGATTTTCTTTGTGTCCTAGGATATGGTCAATCTTGGAGAATGTCCCGTGAGCTGATGAGAAGAACGTATATTCAGTGGATTTTGGGTAGAATGTTCTGTAGATGTCTGTCAGACCCAATTGTTCTAGAGTTTTGTTTAAGTCCATTATTTCTTTATTAATTTTCTGGTTGGAGGATCTGTCTCGTGCCGTCCGTGGGGTGTTGAAATCTCCGGCGATTATGGAGTTGCTATTAATCCATTTGCTTAGCTCCAGTAAGGTTTGCTTTATGAATCTGGGTGCACCTAAGTTGGGTGCATATATATTTAAAATTGTTATCTCTTCTTGTTGGACTTTGCCCTTCCACATTATATAATGACCCTTGATTTCTATTTTTTTTAAAATTTCTTGAGATTTACTTTGTTTCGTAGGATATGGTCAATCTTAGAAAATGTCTGTGAGCTGATGAGAAGAACATATATTCAGTGGATTTTGTGTAGAATGTCCTGTAGATGTCATTCAGACCCAATTGTTCTCGGGTTTTGTTTAAGTCCATTATTTCTTTATTAGTTTTCTGTTTGGAGGATCTGTCTTGTGCCGTCAGTGGGGTGTTGAAATCTCAGGTGATTATGGAGTTGCTATTAATCCATTTGCTTAGCTCCAGTAAGGTTTGCTTTATGAATCTGGGTGCACCTAAGTTGGGTGCATATATATGTAAAACTGTTATCTCTTTTTGTTTTAGTGTGCCCTTAACTGTTATATAATGACCCTCTTTGTCTTTCACTGCTTTTGTTGGTTTAAGAATGAAATCGTCTGAAATTAGAACTGCCACGCCTGTCTTCTTTTGCCTTCCACTTGCCTTTAATACTGATCTCCACCCTTTTACGTTTAGTCTATATGCATCCTTGCAGGTTAGATGTGTTTCTTGAAAACAGCATATACTTGGCCTTTATTTTTTTTTCCATTCATCCAGCCTATGTCTCTTGATTTGAGCATTTAAGCCATTCAAATTTATTGAGAGAAATGATAGGTAAGGTAGATTACTATTCATTCTGTTGGATTGGATGTTGTTGCTTTGATTTCTCTCTTGAGCCATTGTATGATCTGGCCTTTAATCTTTGGGTTTGGGCCTTTTTATATTCGTGAGTTTTCATTATGGTGTTCCATGCATAACACTGTTTTGAGTACTTCTTATAAGACTGGTCTTGTCTTGGTGAATTCCCTGAAGCTTTGCTTGTCTGAGAATGTCTTCATTTCTCCTTCATATACGAAGCTTAGTTTTGCAGGGAATAAAATTCTAGGCTAGGCATTGTTCTGTTTCAGAAGAGTGAGAATGCGGCCCCAGTCTCTCCTTGATTGTAAAGTCTCGTTAGAGAAGTCTGGTGTTATTCGAGTTGGCTTTCCCTTGTATGTCACTTGCTTCTTTCGTCTTACAGCTCTTAGAAGGGCCTCTTTAGTTGATGTTTTGGTCAGTCTGATGACTGCATGTCGTGATGTCTTCCTGTTTGCATTGAATCTCCCAGGGGTCCTCTGAGCTTCTTGAACTTGTATATTGAGATTTTGAGCCAGGCCTGGGAAATTTTCCTCTATTATATCTTCAAATAGCTTGTCCAACCCTTGAGTGTTCTCTTCTTCCCCTTCTGGTAACCCTATGACCCTCACATTAGGTTTCTTCACAAAATCCCACATGTCTTGTAGGCTTTGCTCTTTTCTCTTGTTTCTCTGCTCTATCACTGTTACGGTTTTATTTAGTTGGAGAATGTTATCTTCAATCTCTGAGATTCTTTCTTCTGTTTGATCTACCCTGCTCTTGAGGCTTTCCACTGTATTTTGTAGTTCCCTGAATTGATTCCTCATTTCCAGTAGTTCGGTTAAACTTTTCTTCATTGTGTCTATTTCTTTAGTGAACTTTTCTTCTAGGTCCTGGAGGCTTTTTGTGGTTTCTTTGTGTTGGTTATTGAGTTGTTGTTTCAGGTCGGTGAGTGTTCTTACCATCCACATACAAAATTCCTCTTCTGTCATTTTGGTTGCTTGATTTTGGTTGGTGTCCCTTCTGGTAACCCTATGACCCTCACAGAGGGCTGGTGCTCCTCTTTGGGGGTGTGTTTTCCGTTTGGTTCTTCATATTTCCTGAGTTCCTTCGCTCATTTCTTCCCATGTCCATCAGTTGTTGTTTCTTTCCTTTAGGTTTTTGTTGGGGTATTCACACACCTTATTTAGTTTCTGAGCCGTTACGTGGTGTCTGTGGGTGAGATTTGACCACTCCCTGTATAATGAGTCAGTGGGTGCTGTGAAAAGGCTCTGCAAGATGCTCTCCCTATCAGTAGGTGGTGTTTGCTTGGAGGAACAGACTATGCTGTTGATTTTGTGTCCTGTTATCAGCCCTTGTTCTGGGTTGAGTTGGGTTGGGTAAGTCTGCCCTCAGGCACCACCAATGCTGTTAGCATGGGTCAAAGTTCTGTTCTCTGCTTCCAGGGAAAGCTGTCAGGTCGGGGCTGGAATGGTCCCGCTCAGCCAGAAAGTCCTGGTGTAGGGGTGGGGCTGGCTGAGACCCGCAGTCTGGAGCAGGCCTGGCTTCTTTCCACCCTCCTCAACTCCGCAGCTACTCCTTGGCCTCTGCCCACAGGCCAGACCACAGGCCACCAGTCTTCCCGGGACTGTGATGCTGGCGGGGAGGTTCCCTGCACAGGAACACCACCTGGGCTGGGCATATAGCCTCCTTTTGGGAGGAGGGTTGCCCTCTAGGATGCTGATCTGCCCCTGAAGGCACACACATCTCAGTAGGCTGTTTATATCCCTTCTGTGCCCCAGGCAATGCTAGACCTGGGTGCACGGCATCTGGTCTGGAGGTCCAACCTCTGGGTCCCAGAGTTCAAACTGTATCCCCTCCAGGGAGAGGAGTTCTGGTCCCAATTCATCCACAGGGACCCCAAGCTGGGTCTATGTCTCTCAGCCTCTGAGTCGGCACCATTCTCCTGGGAACACCGTGCCAGCAGCACCTGGGAGGGTTGGCGGGTAGGGAGCTCACAGTCTGAGTTCCCCTTAGTTAGCTGTAGGGTCCCAAAAGGGAAGGTCCCGTTCCCTGGAGGTGCTTCCGGCTGGTGGCTATATTGTCTCTCTAGGCAGCCCCGGGTAGAGTTGGTGGAGGGGAGGAGGAGGCAATATGGCACCTGCTGCGTGGCTCGGGTCTGTGCACACGGAGGTGCCAGGAGGAAGTTGGGAGCCTGGTGCCGCGTCCGCTATAGGCTCACCGCTAGCTGGCGGTGGCCGTCTCTGTGCTGGTGTCCTCAGGTCTCTCCACCCACTGGGGAGCCCACCAGCAGTCCCAAATGCAGGGGAGGGGAAACGGCAAAGCCACCTACTCTTCCCTCTGGTCTCCGGTCCCTCCGGTGGTCTCAGCTTCCAGTTCTCCTCAGCAGCCTCCTCCCGTGGAGTCTCCCGGGGTCTCAGGTACTCCTCCTCCCGCCCTTGTCCGCTGTATGCTCATCTTCTTTCTTCTTTTTTCTAATTTCTGCTAGAATCTGTCTTTTTTGCATAGACACTCTTTCTGTCAGTGTTCTTCATCCGCCATCTTGATCCACCCCCCCAGATAAGTTTTTATCACACACTTCAACTTTTGTAGTTATTAAATCTATATTCTTGGCTTGTTATAACCTACTTTTGCTCTTGTGCTAGTTTTTTATATGAGTACTCAGTTACTTTATTGCTCAATTTAATTCTTTAATAATGAAATCATGGAAAATCATAAATTCTCCTCCAAGTACAACTATCACTGGGATCTATACATTCTGTTATGAAGTTTCCTCTTTCTCACTGCTTCATGTAAAAATTGCAATTTTTCTTTTAACTTCGTTTTCCATCCAAGGATCATCTAGAAATGAACAGGTTTATTAATTTGACTGTAATTAAGGCATTATAGCCATTTTCATATTTGTAGTAATAGTATTCAACTATGATTAGAGAATATAACATGTAAAATATCAAGTTGATCAGCAAGATGGCTGAGAAGGAGGCTCCTGACTTTCCCTTTTCCACAAGCATGCTGAATACATAGCTACAAATGAATTAATTTCCTCTGAGAGAAATCCAGAAACTAGTTGAGACACTCCTACACGCTTGGAAACAGAAAAAGCACACCTCAAAATAAATAGGAAAAACTGAGACACACTAGTGCCACAAACCTCATCCTGGGTGAAGCATCTTTCAAATTGACACCTGATGTAGTCTGGATGTAAATTCTCTTCAAACTTCATGTTGAAATTTGATCCCCACTGTTGGAAGTGGGTCCCTATGGGAGGCATTGTTGTCATGTGAGCATATTCTTCATGAATTGATTCATATCATTCTGCTGAAAAAAGCCTGGCACCTCCTCCTCTCTCTCTTTTGCCCTTTCTCTCACCATGTGACATGCCAGCTCCTCTTCACCTTCTGCTGTGAATGAAAGCTTCGTGGAGCTCTCATCAGAAAAAGATGCTAGTGCCATGTTTCTTCTACAGTCTGCAGAATGATGAGCCAAATAACCTCCTTTTCTTTATGAAATACCCAGCAATGCAAATGGACTTACACAAAACTCAAATCCCAGCACCTCCCTGAGGAGTGAACTGTTTGGACCACATTTATAGCACACAAACTTTTTAAAGATGAAAACATTTATTTATCTCAGGTTCTAAAATCTATACAATTTTTTTATTTGTACAAATTTATGAGATACATGTGACCTTTTTTCCCTGTATATTATGGTTAGTGATCAAATCAGAGTATTTAGGGTGTTCATCATCTGAGTACATTTTTGTTAACTGTAGTCATCCTCCTTTGCTATCAAACATTGAACATATTTCTTCTAACTGTATACTTTAATCTTTAACCCACTTCATTTATCCTTCCACCTCCCTACCACTCAACCTTCCCAAACTGTCATATACCTTTCCACATTTTATCTTCATATGATTACTTTTTTACCTCCTACATATAAGTGAGAACTTCTTTGTTCATGATTGACTTATTTTTCTTAAGATAATAACCTCCACTTTCATCTGTTATTTGAAATGACAGAATTTTTTATGACTGAGTAGTATATAATTTTTATATATACCACAATATTTTTATCCATTCATCTGTTATAGACACTTGAGTTAATTTCAAAGCTTTAATATTGTGAATAGTGCTGCAAGAAACATTTGAATGCAGGTATATCTTTGATATATTAAGTTATTTTCTTTGGGTACATGCCCAGTAGTAGGAATTCTGTATTGAATTGTAGTTCTATTTTTAGTATCTTGAGAAATCTCCATACTATTTTTCCATAGTGGTTGAACTGGTTTACATTCCCACTATTGTATAAGAATATACTTTTCTTTGTATACTCACCAACATCTTTTAAATTTTAACTTTTAATAATGGCCATCCTGATTAGGGTAAGATAACATCCCATTGTGGTTTTAATTTGCATTTACCTGATGATGTTGATAATTTTTTCATATGCCTGTTGGCCATTTGTATGCCTTCTTTTGAGAAATGTCAACTCACTCCCTTTGTTCATATTTTATAAAGATTATTTCTTTTTCTTCTGTTCAGTTTGAGTGTTTTGTATATTCTGGATATAGTCCCCTGTTGAATAAATGTTTTGAAAATATTTTCTCCCTTCAACAGGCTGCCTCTTTACTCTGTTAATTATTTCTTTTGTTGCGCAGAGGTTTTTAATTTCATTAAGTTTCGATTATCTATTTTTGTTTTTATTACCTATGATTTTGATGCCTTATTCATAAATATTTCACCTAGACCAATGTCTAGAAGAGCTTTCCTTAGGTTTTATTCTGGTATTTTTAGGGTTTGCATCTTACATTTACATCTTTAATCCAGTTTGAGTTGATTTTTATATATAATGAGAGATGAACATATACATTCTTCTGCATGTGGTTATCCAATCTTCCCAGTACCATTTATTGAACAGGGTGTCTTTCCCCAATGTAAATTCTCATAAGCTTTGTCAAAGATCAAGTAGCTCTAAATATGTGGTTTAATTTCTGGGTTCTCTATACTGTTTTATTTGTTTATGTGTCTATTTTTACAGCAA
Source organism: Microcebus murinus (assembly GCF_040939455.1). Classification (NCBI taxonomy): domain Eukaryota; kingdom Metazoa; phylum Chordata; class Mammalia; order Primates; family Cheirogaleidae; genus Microcebus; species Microcebus murinus. The sequence goes on along the minus strand of NW_027438947.1, from coordinate 2,008,593 downwards.
AACCATTATGTTTTCCTCACTATAGCCTTCTAATATACTTTAAAGTCAGGTAATTTGCTGCTTCCAGCTTTGTTTTTTTACTCAGGGTTTGTTTTTTCTATATGGGTCCTTTTTTCCTTCCATATTAATTTTTGGATTGTTTTTTCTAATTCTGTGGAAAAAATGGCATTAGCATTTTCATAGGGATTGCATTGAATCTGTAGTTTGCTTTGGATAATATGGTCATTTTAATAATACTGATTTATACAATACATGAGCATGGGATATTTTTGTTTGTTTGTGTCCTCTTCAATTTCTTTTATCACTGTTTTGTTGTTTTCCTTGTAGAGAACTTTTGCACCTGTGGTGAATTTTATTCCTAGGTATTTAATTTTTTTTTTTTTTTTTTTTAGCTATTTTCAATGAGACTGCCTTCTTGATTTCCTCTTTGGCTATATCATTATTGTTGTGTTGAAATGCTACTAGTTTTTGTACATTGATTTTGTATTCTGCAACTCTACTGAATTTATCTATTAAATCAAATCTAAGAGGGTTTTGGTAAAGTCTTTAGGTTTGTTTAATTATCATTCATCAAAGAGAACTTTTTGACTTCCTTATTTCCAATTTAGATGCCTTTATTTATTTCTCTTGTCTAATTGCTCTTGCTAGGACTTCCAGTACTATGTTGAATAGGAGTGGTAAAAGTTAGCCTCCTTGTCTTGTTCCAATTCTTAGTGAAGTGTCTTTCAACTGTCCCCCATTCAGTATGACATTAGCCACAATTTTGCTGTATATGTCCTTGATTATCTTCATGTGTACTCCTTCTATGACTACTTTATTGAGGATTTTTATCATGAAAGGATGTTCAATTTTATCACATGGCTTTTCTTAGTCTATTGAGATGATTATATGATTTTGTTCTTTATTCTGTTGATATAAAGTATCCAGTTTATTGATTTGTTTATGTTGAATTTGTTATTATTTCGTCCCTAGTATAAATTCTACAGTTTGTAGGACATTTTCTCTTTGATATATTCTTTGATTCTGTTTGTTACTATTTCACTGAGAATTTTTGTGTTTGTTTTCATCAGAACTATTAGCCTGTAGTTTGTGTTGTTGTTGTTTTCTTATTCCTTTATGGTATCAAGGTGACGCTGGCTTCATAAAATGAGTTGGAGAGAATTACCCTCTCCTGGATTTTTTGGAATAGGTTAAGGAGGATTATTATTATTTATTCTTTGTACATTTTGTAGAATCCATCTGATCCTGAGATTTACTTTGTTGGGAAACTTTCTATTACTGATCAATTTCACTACTTATTATTGGTCTGTTCAAATTTCCTATTTCCATCTGATTCAATTTTGGTAGACTATGTGTTCCAGGATTTTATCCATTTTCTCTAGGTTTTCCAGTTTTTCAGAATATAGTTGTTCATAATAGTTTCTTATAATCTTTTTCTTTTTATTTCCGTATTAGTTGTGATGTCTCCTTTTTCATTTCTGATTTTGTTTCTTTGGGTTTTCTCTCTTCCTTTCTTGGTTATACTACTTAGAAATGTATACATTTTGTTTATCTTCTGAAGAATCATTTTTTATACTTATCCTTTGTATTTATTTTAGTCTCCATTTCATTTAGTTCCACTCTGATCATCATTATTTCTTTCCTTCTGTTAATTTTGGGTTTGATTTTTTCTTGCTTTTTACGTTTCTTGAAGTTTAATTTTAGGTTCATTATTTGTAATCTACTTTTTTGATGTAGGCATTTTTTTTTAGTATAAACTTTCCTCTTAGCACTACTTTTTTTTTTAGACAAAATATCACTCTGTTGCCCAGGCTAGAGTGCCATGGCATTAGCCTAGCTCACAGCAACCTCAAACTCCTGGCTTTAAGCAATCCTTCTTCCTCAGCCTCCCAAGTAGATGGGACTACAGGCATGCACCACCAGGCCTGGCTATTTTTTTCTTTATATATTTTTACTTGTCCAGCTAATTTCTTTCTATTTTTAGTAGAGACAGAGTCTCACTCTTGCTGAGGCTGGTCTTGAACTCCTGACCTCAAGTAATCCTCCCACCTCGGCCTACCATAGTGCTAGGATTACAGGCATAAACAACCACATCTGGCTGTTAGCACAACTTTTTATGCCTTCCATAAGATTTGGTATGTTGTGGTTTTATTTTATTTTTTTTTTCATTTTAAAGAATAGTACTTTATTGAATAAGATTTATTCACAGAAAAATAAGCTTTAATCTACAATGAATGGCAGATTATACAGCAGAAAGCAATTTTCTTAGTTTTCCATATTGATATAAAGGTTCCTACTAAATGAAAAAAGCCATAAAATTATATTCACAAATATAGTACTCTATCTCAAACCATTTCACAGGATTATTCACAATACTAATACCATGACATAATAATCAGTCATTCTGTCAGGTTAAAGTATAACAGTAATGAAAAAAATGCAAAATCTAACAGAAATTACATTAAAGCCTCTGTTATATCAAATCAAAAATGCAAATTTGGTACTAAGTATATACAAAATGATAAAATATATAGTAATTTTAAATGTTACATTAATGATACATAATAGTAAATTCCAAAAATCTATATGCATATCTGAAAACTCTAGACTTCAAAATAGAATCTTACCACCCAAACATTAATGTCATATTGTCCAATTTGAAGATATAGTCGTCCCTTGGTACCTGCATGGGGTTGGTTCCAAGGACTCCCCAGAGATACCAAAATCCTGGGATGCTTAATCAATTTGAATATAACCTATGCACATCCTCCCTTAAACTTTAAATTATCTTTAGATTTTTATAATGCCTAATACAATGTAAATGCTATGTAGATAGTTGTTACACTGTATTGTTTTTTAACTTATATTTTTTTATTGTTGTATCATTTTTTATCATTTTTTCCCAAATATTTTCAATCCTTGGTTGGTTGGATTCTCAGATGCAAAACCTGAAGGGCCAGCTGTATATGTATTTAAGATTGTCCTATTATATTAGTTATAAAGTGTCACTTAATATGTAGTGAAAATTATGGCATAGTGGAAAGAATAGTGGAAAAAATAAACATGTGAGACCTTCCAGGAGAGGTAGCTTGGTGAAAATTTTCACCTTCAAACTATGTCCTAGTCAAGGCTCTGCCACTAATTAGCTATTATATCTTTGAACAAATTACCTCACCTTTGAGCCTCAGTTGCCTCACCTGTAAAATGAGGGGGATGAATTAGACCCTCTCTAAGGTCACTTCCAGCTCTGACATTCTATGATTCCATTATGCTGAAAAAGAAACACTATGTTAAGTGTATTGAAACTGACTATTACAGTATAATTGAAACTGATTATGGACAGGGGAATAAGCCAACTGTTTCTATTGAGAGCACAACTAAATTTGAGAATAATTTTTTTCAGATTTTTTTAAAAATAAATATTTTTAAGGGTCTGACTTATTTATTTATTGCAATTTATGTCTTAACTATGAGAAATACCAAAGATGAGTAGGAGTCACTGAAAGAGTTACTAAGAATTTCTTCTAAATTTTAGCTCAAATTTCCAGGTCAAGGTAAAACCCACAAAGGGGTAAGAGGGTATTAGCATGGGAATTAACATTTATAGCAGAAGCTTTACATATATGATCTCCTGAACTCTCATAACCTTGTAAGGTAGGTATTACTCTCATTTTACAGATGAAGAAGTTTGAGTTTTCTTTTTAAGCTTTATTTTACTTTCTTTTTTTAGCTCCAGTTAATGGAAGAGAAGTTTGAGTTTTTTATATTCCTTCCTATTTTCTTATTTCTCTAATAGCAATGATATGCAACCTATCCCATTTCTCCTACACCCCTTTCACCCTTTCCTCATTCAACACCTGGGTAATCAGGAAATAAAACAATAATTTGGGTCTAAGGGGCACAACATATTCAACTAATGCTGGGGTGGTAATCTTCATTCAGAGAGTTCAAAATACAATTTGTATCCACTAAAATGAAAACAGAAAAAACTACCAAATTTAAATAACATAACAAGCACAAAATATCATAATATACAGGGCCAAATCAGATTATATACACTCACTACACCTACCCTAACCCATGTCACCCACCCCCCAACCAAGGGGAAGAGAGAAAAACCAATTCTATCAGGAAAAGCAATACAAAGCCATTAATTAATAAACTGGAATTTACTCTATAAATGCTAAACCCATTTCTCAAAAAGTAAGACAAGGCTTTTCAGCACACTAAATCATTACAAATAAAGATAACTATTACAAAGCAACTTGAATCTTCACATGACCAAAATGTAGTCAAATAGGTGGTTGCTTGAAATCTTAGTCAACTTTATACAGAAAAGGAATGTCCACATGTAGATACTGAGAGCTGTTGGGGAGGGGGGGCACACAGTTGGATCTGGTTATATTTTTTAACCTTGCAAATGATCAATTTTTACTTCATTAGATGGAAAGGATTCGGTGCTTTTTATAGTGGGTGCATAGACAAACACTGGTAAGTCTCCAAAAATTTGATTAGAAGTTGGAGTTCTGAATGATTTTAAGAACCCAAAGCAAAAGCATTTCTAAACAATTCTTAAAATGAACTTGTTAGCCACATCAGCTTCATGCATTATATTTCACAACTCATGGAGAGAGAAAAAAAGTCTTGCTTAACTCTAAACATGTAAGTCTTAAAAGAAGAATTTTAATGAACTGAGGCTCCCAAAACAGGAAAAGTCTTAGGTTAAAACAATTCAGTCTTTGATTTCTTGGCTAACAACTAGATTGAACTACCTATCTGACCTGGAGCTGAAGTGTCCTGGAAAACATAACTGAAAAATTTTAACACTTTTCTTACCTTGTAGGAAGCTTTAAATTTAAATCTTAGGTTATACAAGTCAAATTCAACTTAATGACTACATAATTGAACCTAAGTGGAAGACACTGCAAAGGTGAAGAACTGAGGATTTACATAATAAAACAGAAACAGGGCAGTCATTATTTAATTTTAAAAATTCTCATTTAAATTTGCAATGCTTTAAATGAATATCACTTAAAGTAGTAATCAACAGAGGTTAGGAGAACATAACAATACTCCTTCTCTTAGAAAATACAACAAAAATATGGTTTCACTATCAAACTTTTCTCTGCAGTAACATGCCTCACTCACCTCTACAATAGGTCTGCTGTGAGAGTCTTGTAAACCCTGGATGTTCCTTGAAGCATTTTCAAACTTACATTTTTTTACCCATATTGACTCTTATTCAAATGTTTTTAAAAAATATTTAAACAACTATTCTTGTCTTGCCAATATTTTATAATTTTCAAGAGGTTTTAAGGATCTTGAGAGAACATTTCAGAAATATCTACTACTATTACTAGTCAAGAAAACAATTTAGGTAAAGGAAAAACTTAACATTTTGTCCTATATACATCTTAATCATCCTAACAGTAAAAACTCACATGAAACTTTAAGATACAAGATAATATGAGAATCTCAACATGGAAAGCTGTCACTATAACTACAAGCAGTGTACAAACATGCTTCTACTTTTACCTACGTAAGCTGACAGATGTTTAAAATACTGGGTTAACAAAGATCTTTTAGTAAAGTGACTTAGGCAGGCTTAAACTAGCAAGGATTAAGGATGAATTCTTACTAATTAATTGGAAGATCTGAGACATATTTTATATTTCATTTTACAAAATCAGAAATATTTATTTTGAAACAAGATAAGAAGACATGGTCTACCTGTCAGAAAACTACCACTCAGAAATATTTCTCATCCACAAGGCAGGAAAAACATAAAAACATTTAAATTTCACATTGGCACCAAAAAGGTTAACTGCCCTGCCTTCTTGGATTAGAAAAACTAAAACTGAGCAATAAGTAGTTTTGCAGGCGTTTGAACATGCCTAAGCCTTTAAATCAGTAAAATACTTTCTAAAATTTCTGATTACCAAAGTAATACATACTTATAAAAAACTGAAACAGAACAAAATAAAAAAAAAAGTGAAAGGCCCCTGGCAAACCCCCTCTGGGACCTACCCCTCACCCCCCACCAAGAGAAACCACATTTAACAATTTGGTGCATATCTTTCCAAATCTTTTGTTCTATACATGTACAAAACACACACACCTTGATTTGGCTCATACTATACATAGTGTTTTGCCACTTGCATTTTATACTTAATACATCTTTGATATCTTTCCATGTAGTATATGTTGGCTAGATGGTATTCTATCATTAAATACCCTTTCAAAGACGGCATTATTTTATTATTTATAAAAAGTATTTTTATTTTCATATTTTCTTCTTCCTGATCCAATGTTCATTCAGCAGTATATTATTTTAATTTCCATGTATTTATATATCTTTGAAAGTTCATCTTGGTATTAATTTTTGGTTTAATTCCATTGTAGTCTGCAAAGATTCCCTTATATCCTTTTGATTTCTTAAAATTTGTTGAGAGTAGTTTTATGGTGTAACATATGGTCTCTCCTAGAAATTGTTCTATGTGCTGATGAAAATAATGTATATTCTGAAGTTGATTTGTAGAATGGTCTATAAGTGTCTATTAGGCCTGTTTGGTCTAGATTCCAGTTTAAATCTAGTGATTCTTTGTTGATTTTCTGTCTGCAAGATATGTCGAATGCTAAGAATGGGGTATTGAAATCCCTCACTATTATTTTATTGTAGTCTATCTCTTCAAATTGAGTAATATTTGCTTTCTAAATCTGGGTGCTCTAGTGCTGGATGCAAATATATTTAGAAGTCTTATATCCTCTTTTTTGATTTAGCCCTTTATTATTATACAATGACCTTCCTTGTTATTGTTTTTTGGCATACAGTCTGTTTCATCTGATAAGCATAGCTATTTCTGGTCACTTTAGGTGTCCATTTGTGTGAAATATCTTTTCTCATCCCTTTCCTTTCAGTCTTTATGTCTTTGCTGTAAGTTGAGTTTCTTGTAAGCACCATAGAGTTTGATCATGTTATTTTATTTATTCAGCCATTCTATATATTTTAGATGGACATTTTAATTCATTTACATTCAAGATTATTATTGATATGTGAGGATTTCTTTCTCCCATACAATTAATTATTTTCTGGTCATTTTATATGTTCTTTTGTTTTTCTTATTGTTTGTCATTGTGGTTTGGTGGATTTCTGTAGTTGCAAAATTTGATTTCTTTCTACTCTCCCTTTTTTATTGCTTTACAAGTGATTTTTATACTTTAATACATTTTCATGTTAATAAATGTCATCCTTTCACTTCCAGATTTAAGAATCACTTGAGAATTTCTTGTAAAGATATTCTACTGGTGATGAATTCCTTCATCATTTGCTTCTCTGGGAAATATTTCTATTCTTTTTTCATTAATAAAGGATAATTTGCTGAACATAGTATTCTTAGTTGACAGGGGTTTTTGCCCAGCACTTTGAAACTCTCATGCCAAATTTTTCTGGCCTGTAAAGGTTTTACTGAAATATTTCCTCTTAGCATGATGGTGTTTTCTTTATAGGTGACCAGACACTTTTCTTCTGACATTTTAAGTATTCACTCTTTACCTTTGGCTTTATACAATCTGATCATAATGTGCAGTAGAGAAGACCTTTTTGCATTGCATCTACCTGAGGTTCACTAAGTCTCCTGTATATGGATGTCTAAATCTCTTTCTAGACTTGGAAATTTCTTATCTATTATTTCATTAAATATGTTTTATAATCCTGTCATTATCTCTTTGCCTTTGGGGATATCAATAATTTGATTATTTGGCCACATTATGTTGTTCCAATTGTTACAAAAGATTTGCTCATTTTTCCTCTTTTCACTTTATTTTTTCTGACTAGATTGTTTCAAAAGACCTATCTTTAAGTTCTGAGATTATTTTTTCTGCTTGATGGTGTTTATTGTTGAAGCTTTTCTTTGTAATCTAATACTTATAAAGTCTTTGAAGATAGGAAGATTTTATAGCTTATAAGTGATAAAAAAAACTCACAAAGAAAGTAACCAATATAGTTATAAAATGTTAACATTAGAAGGTTCAAAACTTTACCAAAGTTGAAAAGCAAATAAAAAAGAAAATATTTGCAACAAATATAGCAAAGTGATAAAACCTCTTTTCTGCTATAAACTCATAAATCTAGAAGGAAAATACCACAAACATATGAGGAGGAAACATGAATGGACAATTTATGAACACAAAATCAAATTTCTAATAAACACATGGGAAAATATTTTATGTCAAAGGCCACCAAGGCACATATGTACCCAAGGGTCAAGAACAAGACCCAGATCACACAGTGAAAAGAAGTCATAACAATAACTGACAAAATTTCTCTCAGATTATGAAGCCCAGGTATGCTCATTTGTTTCACGTATAATGCCCTCATGCCAAGCCTCAAATTTCTGTTGTTTTTTTTTTATTTCAGGATATTATGGGGGTACAAATTTTAAGGTTTCGAATAATTTCCTTGCCCCCCTCACCCACAAGCCTGAGCTTCAGGTGTGACCATCCCCCAGAAGGTGCACATCTCATTCATTATGTATGCATATACCCACTCGCTACTCACCTGTCCCACCTCCCAATACCCAATAAATGTAATTCCTATGTGTCCACTTAGGTGCTTATCAGTTAATACCTATTTGCTGGTGAGTATATGTGGTGCTTATTTTTCCATTCTTGGGATACTTCACTTAGTGGTATGGGTTCCAGCTCTATCCAGGAAAATACAAGATGTACTATATCACCATTGTTTCTTAGAGCTGAATAGGACTCCATGGTATACATATACCACATTTTATTAATCCACTCATGTATTGACAGGCACTTTGGTTGTTTCCACAGCTTTGTGATTGTGAATCGTGCTGCTATAAACATTGGAATGCAGATGTTTTTTTTGTAGATTGTCCTATGTTCCTTTGAGTAGATGCCCAGTAGCGGAATTGCTGGATCAAATGGTAGATCTACTTGTATCACTTTAGGGCATCTCTATATTGCTTTCCACAGAGGTTGAACTAATTTGCAGTCCCACCAGCAGTGTAGGAGTGTTCTTACCTCTCTGGATCCCCCCCAACATCTATTGTTTTGGGATTTTTTGATAAAGGCCATTCTTACTGGAGATAAATGATATCTCATTGCAGTTTTCATTTGCATTTCCCTGATGATTAGAGATGTTGAGCATTTTTTCATATGTTTCTTGACCATTCTTCTGTCTTCTTTAGAAAAGTTTCTGTTCATGTCCTTTGCCACTTTTTGATAGGGTTCTTTGATTTTTTTCTGGCTGACTTTCGTGAGTTCTAAGTAGATTCTAGTTAGCCCTTTATCAGATGTGTAGGATGCGAAAATTTTCTCCCATACTGTAGGTTGTCCGTTGTTTTCATGACTGTTTCTTTGGCTGTACAAAAGCTTTTTAGTTTGATCATGTCCCATTTATTTATTTTTGTTGCTGTTGTGATTGCCTTTGAGGTCTTCTTCATAAACTCTTTGCCTAGGCTGATGTCTAGGAGAGTGTTTCCAACATTTTCCTCTAGAATTCTAATAGTTTCATACCTTAGGTTTAAGTCTGTTACCCAGCATGAGTTTATTTTTGTGAGAGGTGAAAGGTATGGATCCTGCTTCAGCCTTCTACAAGTGGCTATCCAGTTTCACAGTATCATTTATTGAATAGGGATTCTTTTTCCCTACATATGTTTTTGTCTGCTTTGTCGAAGATTAGATGGGTTTATGAGGATGGTTTTATATCTGGGTTCTCAGTTCTGTTCCACTGGTCAATATACGTATTTTTGTGCCAATACCAGACTGATTTAATTACTACTTCTTTGTAGTATAGTTTGATATCTGGCATATTAATGCCTTCCATTTTGTTTTTGTTGCCTAGAATTGCTTTTGATATTCGGGGTCTTCTTTGGTTCTATACAAAGCATAAAATATTTTTTTCTATATCTGTGAAGAATGCTGATGGGATTTTAATAGGTATTGCATTGAATCTGTAGATCAGTTTGGGTAGTATAGACATTTTAATGATGTTGAGTCTGCCGACCCACGAGCATGATATGAATTTACATTTATTTACATCCTCTGCTATTTCCTTCCTCAGCATTTCATGGTTCTCCCCATAGAGAACTTTTACTTCCTTAGTTAAGTATATTCCTAGGTACTTTATTTTCTTTGTTGTTATTGTAAAGGGTATTGAGTCTTTGATTTTGTTCTCAATTTCATTGTTGGTGGCATATATGAATGCCTCTGATTTCTTCGTATGGATTTTGTATCCTGAGACTTTACTTAATTCATTTATCAATACCAGGAGTCTCTTGGTTGAATCCTTGGGATTTTCTAAATATAATATCATATCATCAGCAAAGAGTGAAAGTTTGATCTCTGCTGCCCCTATTTGTATACCTTTAATTCCACTTTCCTGTCTGATTGCTATAGCCAGGCCTTCCAGCACTATGTTGAATAGAAGTGGAGATAATGGGAAACCTTGTCTAGTTCCAGTTCTAAGCGGGAATGCTTTCAATTTTCCCCCATTCAGTATGATGTTGGCTGTGGGTCTGTCATATATGGCTTGTATCATTTTTAGGTATGTCCCTTCTATGCCTATTTTATTAAGTGTTTTTATCATGAAAGGGTGTTGAATTTTGTGAAATGTTTCTTTTTCATCATTTGAAAGTATCATATGATCTTTGTTTTTGCTTCTGTTTATGTGGTGAATTACATTTATAGATTTTTAATATATTTTTGTATTTCATTCATTGAATTCTTCTGTTCAGAATTTCTGGTTTTTTCTTATGTAAAATGTTCATATCTTTGGTAAATTTCTCATTCATATCTTGAATCATTTTTACCATTTTTCTTTATTGATTTTTTCACAAATCTCTTGACTTTCACTGAGCTTCTTTTTATTTCAAAATATTAAGAGATTACTAATGTTTTTGTTATTGAATACACTGTATATGTTTGAAATTAATGATGAGTACACATGAACAGAAAGAAACATAAAGGCCACTGATCCTCTTTTCAATCATTATTTTGTATTATTTTTCTGTGTTTTGATCATTTTGGAATTTGTTTTTGTATAGGAACACTTTTTCCTGAAAATGTATATATGTTGTAGATTATGTAGGGCACTTTGGCTTTGATTTTGGATGCATGGAGCAGTTTAGTCTCTGTATGATTTTTTTCTGCCATAAAGAACACCAGTGATATCTGGGACTTCACAGTTGCTTGGGGTGTAGTTATTAGTGAAGACTATGATAAAGTTTTTCTGGACACTAGAATGCCAGGTGAGCCAGTCTTTGGTTCCTGGTGATGGCTGCACTGGGCTGGCAATTCCTGTAGTTGATTTTAAGGGTGACATCACTGCTACTGGTGTTATCAGGTCTAAACAGGCTGATTCTTGGGCCTCTAAGTGGCTTGCTCGGATCCTGTTAGTGTTAATGGTTGGCCAGACATGTGAGTGGGTCCTCACTTCACTGGGCAGTGGGTGTGTTGTGGGCAATGGCAATATCAACAGTGGAACAGCCCACTAGAATGCGAGGGAACTGTGCTGGTTTGATGGTGGTTGCAACAGGTTGAGTAACTCAGTAACCTGGGCAACTCATAGTGTATGAGTGGTTTACAGCTGTAGTAATATCAGCAGGTTGTGTTGTCTCACTCTCATAACCTTGGAGCAGTTTTTAGGTGTCATTAATGGTGAATTGTGCTGGGTAAATTTCAGGACCCTGCATAGCATGCTTGAATACTCAAGGGACAGGACAGGGATGGAAGACCTGTCTTTGGGCCCATTGGTAGGCATTTTTATGCCAGGACACTAGCAGAATTCTCAGGTGTGAGAAGTGGAAGCTGCACTGTGGGCCTGCCTCTGGGGCAGATGAGGTTACTCTCAGTTAGAACAGAATATGTAGGTAGCTATGAGACACGAAGTTTCCTTGTGCCTGTTTCTGTGAGTTTGTGAAATTAAACAAGTTATGTATTTCCAAAACACAATGGTCGACAGTGATAGGGCAGATTTTCCCATTCTGAAAAGGATCAATGAACAAGAATTAAAAAGTAACAGGTCTCAAGTAAGTCCAAAATGCAACAGGGAAAAAGCCACAAGTCTTAAAGCTGAAGAATGAGGGCCAAGATGGTGAGTAAGAAGCCTGCACAAGCTACTCTCATGGAAAAGATCAAAAGTGGTGAGTGGATATTCACTTCCAGATTGATCATCTAAGAAAGAACATTGGTAATCAAGAGAGGCAATAGATTCACAATGTGAAGGAGAGGGAACTGGGAACCCCATAAGTTCCCAGTGCCCACTTGGCAGAACTGAGGTACACAGGGAAGGCACCCACATATGGGATAGGAATAGAGGAAAGAATACCAGGACTCCATACTTCACCCATGAACATTGCAATTTGAGCTACAAGAGAGCCCTCAGCACAGCAGGCCACTGAACTGACATAAAGAGCTGACTGGAGGCTGTGCACTGGCACTGCTCTAGAGAGAAAACACAGGAAGAAGGATCGGCTGGCTTACAAAGCCTGAGCGCTGAAGAGTGTGCTGTTTTGAGTTCCCAGCCCCAGAGCTCTACATCTATTCTGGGGTCAGATTCATTGCTGATGCTTTCCCATTACCCCTTCTGGGACATCAAATGAAGGGGGAGGCCAAGCACTCTTGCATGTCCTGTGGATTGGTGCCACATGTCCCCATCACTTCTGGGGAACATGAGTGGAGCACATGCTCAAGCTACTGTGTAGCAATCTCCACTTCCAATGCTGGACAAGGGCAGGGCAGCACTCAAGCTGCCACAAGCTGAAGAATTCCACTGTGCTCAGATTAATAAAACAAATTCTACTAGATCTAAGCAAAGAAACAGTAATACAAACTCCCAACTCCCTTCTTTGTGTCTATATTCATAAGGGATATTTGTCTGTAACTTTGTTTTTTTGTTGTTGTGTCCTTTCATGGCTTTGGTACCAGGGTCATCTTGGCTTTGTAGAATGTATTAGGTAACACTCCCTTTTTCTCAATGATATGAAACAGTTTTAGTAGAATAGATGCTAGTTCTTTGTAGGTCTGGTAGAATTTGACTGTATATCTGTCTTGTCTAATGCTTTTTTTTTTTTTTTGGTTGAGTGTTTTTTTATTACTGTTTCAATATCTCCACTTATTATTGGCCTGTTCAGGATGTCTATTTCTTCCTATTTCAAGCTTGGGAAGTTGTGTTTTTACAAATATTTGTCCACATCCTCTAGATTTGTTACTTTATGTGCATACTGGTATTCAGAAGAGACATGGATAACATTTTGTATTTGTATCATATCACTGTTTTATTTCCAATTGAGCTTATTTTAATCATTTCTCTTCAATTTCCAGTTATTCTAGCTAATAGTGTATCAATTTTGCTTATATTTTCAAAGAACTAAGTGTTTTGTTTTGTTGAATCTTTGTATTATCTTTTTGTGTGTCCATTTAATTTAAATCTGTCCTGAGTTTTTATTTTCTTTTCTTTTGCTATCTTTGGGTTTGGTTTATTCTTCTTTTTCTAGTTCCTTGAGATATAGGACATTAGGTTGTTAATTTATGACATTTTTGTCTTCTTTTTGTAAGCATTTAATACCATGAACTTACACCTTAGCACTGCTTTTTGGTGTCTCACAGATCTTGAAGAATTGTGTAAACTTTGTTATTAAGTTTGAAAAATCTTTTTATTTCCATCTTAATTTTTTTATTGACCCAAGAATCATTCACAGAAGGTTGCTTGATTTCCATGACTATATTAGCATCATAGTAACTAAGGACTTCAACACTTCACTTACAAAACTGGATTTCTCATTGTGGCAGAAAATCAAAAAAGAAATATTGAAATTAAACAAGACTCTAGACCAAATCTACCTAAAACACATTTAAATAGCATTTTATTAAACAATTGCAGAATATCCATTCTTATCATCAGCACATAGAACATTTTCCAAGATAGAGCATATGTTAGACCAAAAAACAATTCTAAGCAAATTCAGAAAAATCAAACTCATACCATATAGCATCTCAGACCAGAGCAGAATAAAACTAGAAATCAATCCCAAGAGAAACTCTCAAATATCCTCAAAGTCATGGAAATTAACTGCTGAATGACCCTTTGGTCAGTGACAAAATTAAGATGAAAATCAAAAGATTTCTTAAATTTAATGACAAAGATTACACAATAATTCAAAATCTAGAAGATACCAAAAAAATTATTGAAATGTCCATAGTGACCAAAGTGACTTACATATTTCATACCATTCCCACCAAAACACTAACATCATTTTTCAAAAATCTGGAAAATATAATTCTAACTTTCATATGGAATCAAAAAAGAGCCTGAATAGACAAAGCAATCCTAAGCAAAGGAATAAATCTGGAGATATTGCATTACCTGATTTCATATTAAACTACAAGACAACCAAAACAACATGAAAGTGGTATGAAGGTAGAAATACATATCAATGGAACAGAATAAAGAACCCAGAAATAAAACCGTATGGCTATGAACAACTGATTTTTAACAAAGTTAACCAAAATATACACTGCAGAAATGATGCCCTATTCAATAAATGGTGCTGGGAAAATTGGATAGCCACATGGAAATAAATGAAACTAAATCCCCTTTCTCACCATATACAAAAATTAATGAGAGCTCCATGATGGTGGACCAGAGACACCATCATCCAGAACATCTTATTAAGAAGGATAAATTTTAACTCTTTGCTGATGACATGATATTATACCTAGGATTCAACCAAGAGACTCCTTGAATTTATAAATGAATTTGGTAAGGTCCCAGGATACAAAATCAATACACAGAAATCAGAGGCATTCATATACGCCAACAACAATCAAATTGAGAACAAAATCAAAGACTCAATTCCCTTCAAAATAGCAACAAAGAAAATAAAGTACCTTGGAATATGTTTAACTAAGGAGGTAAAAGACCTCTACAGGGAGAACTATGAAACACTGAAGAAGGAAATAGCAGAGGATGTAAACAGATGGAAGAATATACCATGATCATGGGTCGGCAGAATCAACATTGTTAAAATGTCTATACTACCCAAAGTGACCTACACAGTCAACACAATCCCTATCAAAATACCATCATCATTTTTCACAGATACAGAAAATATAATTTTACACTTAGTATAGAACCAGAGAAGACCCCATATAGCAAAATCAATAGGAGGTATCAATTTACCAGACTTCAAACTATACTACAAGGCTATAGTCATTAAAAAAGCTTCGGACTGGCACAAGAACAGGGACATTGACCAGTGGAACAGAACCGAGAACCCAGTTATAAAACCAACCTCATATAGCCAACTAATCTTCGACAAAGCAGACAAAAACATACGCTGGGGAAAAGAAACCTTATTCAATAAATGGTGCTGGGAAACCTGCATAGCCACACATAGAAGACTGAAACAAGAACCACACCTTTCACCTCTCACAAAAAATCAACTCACGCTGGGTAACAGACTTTAACCTTAGGTGTGAAACTATTAGAATTCTAGAGGAAAATGTTGGAAATACTCTTCTAGACATTGGCTTAGGCAAAGAATTTATGAAGAAGACCCCAAAGGCAATCACAGCGGCAACAAAAATAAACAAATGAGACCTGACCAAAATAAAAAGCTTCTGCACAGCCAAAGAAACTGTCAAGAGAGCACAGACAACCCACAGAATGGGAGAAAATTTTCACAAGCTGCACATCTGACAAAGGGCTTATAACTAGAATCTATTAAGAACTCAGGAGAATTAGAGAGAAAAAATCAAACGACCCCATCAAAAAATGGGCAAAGGACATGAACAGAAACTTTTCTAAAGAAGACAGAATAATGGCCAACAAACATGAAAAATGCTCAACATCTATAATCATCAGGGAAATGCAAATCAAAACTACAATGAGGGGTCGGGGGAAAAAATGTCAGAGTAGAGGTAACTCTCCGGACTTCTGGTCCCAGAGAAGAAGACATAGATCTTGGTCTCCTACACACGAGTGGATCTCCCCACTACAAGGACAGCATTGAGAATCCACAGAGGTTCAGCGCCGGACTCTCATAAAAGGATAAACAAGGTGATCGGGAAATAAGAACGCGTACTCTGAGAGTGCAAAGCAAACAATAGGGTGCATGGGAGGGCACTAGCCCACCGGGCCAGGTGGTGAAGTGGGATCAGACCCACAGGAGAACTCCTTGCTTCCCCATTGACCTCCACACCCACCCAGCCAGAGAACTGTCTGAAACTGGAGCTAAATCACAGCAGGAGAAGAGGGTGCTGGAGGGTGCAGTTGATGGTTAGAGGTGGCAGCGTGGTCTCCCCTGAGCCCCGTGCTAGGACAGCTCCAAGACGGAAGGAAACTAATCAGCGTGGACAGGGGAGGCAGTTAGAGGTCTCGCCTCCGGTAACCTGCGAGACTAAGCAGGGGCTCTAAGCTGGAACTGCCCTGGGCGAATAAAACCGCACAGGGCTATCAGTAAATGCTTGGGCTCCGACTGAACAGGTGGGCAGGCAGGTGGTGTGGAGGAACCTGGGGGGCGTACTATTGACCCAGGTCCCTAACCCGCCACCAGCTGCAACCTAATCAGTCGCCCCCAGTACTGGTGCCCTACCAATGGGCTAGCAATCGCCACTGAGGGGGTCCACAGCCCAGCATTCAGCGGCCAAGCCCCCCCCCAGCTTCTGCCCAGACAAGAGTCTCTCCTGGCAAATCTCGCCCCTACACAATCTGCGATCAGCTCCTCAGGCCTGGCTCCATCAAGGATCTACTGAGAAGTCTAGCAGCCCAGGGAAGTTGCAGCCACTGGGGTGCAGGGCATGCAGGACAGACTGGGGAGATACCACCTCCCCTCAGCCCACATCTCTCTTGCCCAAAGTGGTATGCTCCACCCCTGGAGGCGGGGCGAGACAAGAAAACCCACTTTTCTCAAAACCTACCCCTGTCAGGGGAACCTTCCAAGTGTGTTGGAAAAGCTCCACCCAGTGGTTGATCAAGAAACTACAAAAAGTAGACGACTGAGCACTAGCAATTGACCCAGATGGGGAGGACACAACACAATTCAAAAAATCAAGCCCAAAATACTCCCCCTAGGAGATACACCAGCTCTGAAGAAATGGAGCCTGAACAAACCCAAAACACTAAAATGAAAGAAGACGAATTGCAAAATTGGATTGCTAAAAAGCTCAATGAAATGCAAGAAAAAATGGATAACTAACACAAAGAAACTACAAAGAAGATACAAGAATTGAAACAAAGATTCACGAAGGAGATCGACATCTTGAAGGAAAATCAATAAGACATCCTCAATATGAAGAATTTATTCAGGCAAATTCAAAACACAGTGGAAAGCCTCAAAAATAGGGTGGACCAAACAGAAGAAATAATCTCAGAGCTGGAAGACAACTCATTCAAATCAAATAGGTTACCCACAGAGCTAGAGCAGAAAAATAAGAGACATGAGCAAAGTTTACAAGAATTGTGGGATTATACGAAGAAAAATAACCTGTGGGTCCACTGGATTCTGGAGAAGGAGGAAGAAAAAACCCAAGCGTTGGATAAGCTTTTTGAAGAAACAATTGAGGAAAACTACCCAGGTCTAACCAGTAACCTAGCATTAGAAATACAAAAGGCCAAAAGGACTCCTGAGAGATACAATGCAAACAGGAAAACACCACGCAATGTAATCATGAGACTGACCAAAATATCAACAAAAGAGACCCTCCTACAAGCTGTTAGATGCAGGAAGAAAGTTACATATAAAGCAACCCAATCAGAATAACTCCAGATTTCTCAACTGAAACCATACAAACAAGGAGGGAATGGAGACACACTCTCACTCTTTTAAAACAAAATAACGATCAGCCTAGAATCTTGTACCCTGCAAAAATTAAGCTTCAAATATGAAGGAGAAATTAAGACATTCTTAGAAAAACAAAGTCTCAGAGAATTCACCAAGACAAGACCAGACCTACAAGAAGTACTCAAAACAGTGTTACCAACGGAACACCATAATAAAAACTCATGAATATAAAAAAACCAAAACCCAAAGATTAAAGACCAGATATTACAATGGCTGAAGAGAGAAATCAAAGCAACAACATATAACCCAACAGTATGAACACTAAACAACCTTATGTTTCAGTTCTCTCAATAACTGTGAATGGCTTAAACGCTCCACTCAAGAGACATACGTTAGATGAAGGGATAAGAAAATACAGGCCAAGTATATGCTGTCTTGAGTAAACACATTTAACTTGCAATAATGCACATAGACTAAAAGTAAAAGGGTGGAGATCAGTATTCCAAGCAAGTGGAAGCCAAAAGAACGCTGGCTTGGCAGTTCTAATTTCAGATGATTTAGTTTTTAAACCAACAAAAGTAGTGAAAGACAAAGAGGGTCATTATATAATGGTGAAGGGCTCACTTCAACAAGAAGAGATAACAATTTTAAATATATATGCACCCAACTTAGGTGCACCCAGATTCATAAAGCAAACCTTACTGGAGCTAAGCAAATGGATTAATAGAAACTCGATAATCACTGGATATTTCAACACCCCACTGATGGCACAAGACAGATCTTCCAAAGAGAAAATTAATAAAGAAATAATAGACTTAAACAAAATTCTGGAACAATTGGGTCTGAATGACATTTACAAAACATTCTACCCAAAATCCACTGAATATACGTTCTTCTCATCAGCTCACAGGACATTCTCTAAGATCGACCATATCCTAGGACACAAAGAAAATCTCAAGAAATTTGAAAAAAAAGAAATCATACCATGTACCTTCTCAGATCACAGTGGAATAAAAGTAGAAATCAACCCTAACAGAAACTCACATTTCTACACAAAAACGTGGAAATTAAACAATCTCCTACTAAATGATTACTTCATAAATGAAGAAATCAAGACGGAAATAAATAAGTTCTATGAAGAAAACGACAATGGAGAGACAAGTTATCAACTCATCTGGGACACAGCTAAAGCAGTTCTGAGAGGAAAGTTTATCTCCATAAATGCCTATAACCAAAAGACAAGAAGTCACAAATAGACAATATAATGAAATGAATCAAAGAGCTGGAAAAAAAAGAACAGACCAACCCCAAAACCAGCAGAAGAAGTGAAATCAACAAGATCAACTCAGAACTAAACGAAATTGAAAACAGGGAAGCTTTCCAGAAGATTAATAAAAAAAAAGTTGGTTCTTTGAAAAAATAAACAAAATTGACACACCATTGGCTAAGTGAATGAAAAGCAGAAAAGAGAAATCTCTAATAAGCTCCATCAGGAATAAAAAAAGGAGATATCACAACTGATCCCAAAGAGATACAAGATACCATTTATGAATACTACAAAAATCTTTATGCACACAAACTGGAAAATGTGGAGGAAATGGACAAATTTCTAGAAACTCACAGCCTCCCTAGGCTCAACCAGAAAGAAATAGATTCCCTGAACAGACCAATCTCAACAGCTGAAATAGAAACAGCAATTAAAAATCTCCCTAAAAAGAAAAGTCCCGGTCCAGATGGCTTCGCACCTGAATTCTACCACACTTACAAAGAAGAACTAGTACCTATCTTGCAGAAACTATTCTACAACATCGAGAAGAATGGAAACCTCCCCGACACCTTTTATGAAGTGAATATTACTCTGATACCGAAATCAGGAAAGGATGCGACAAAAACAGAAAACTACAGACCAATATCCCTAATGGATATAGATGCAAAAATTTTCAACAAAATCTTAGCTAACCGAATCCAGACACTTATCTAAAAAATAATCCACCATGACCAAGTGGACTTCATCCCAGGGATGCAGGGATGGTTCAACATACGTAAATCTATAAATGCAATTCACCACATAAACAGAAGCAAAAACAAAGACCACATGATTCTTTCAATAGATGCAGAAAAAGCTTTTGACAAAATTCAACACCCTTTCATGATACAAACACTAAAGAAAATAGGCATAGAAGGGACATACCTAAAAATGATACAAGCCATATATGACAGACCCATAGCCAACATCATACTGAATGGGGAAAGATTGAAATCATTCCCACTTAGAACTGGAACCAGATAAGGCTGCCCACTATCTCCACTTCTGTTCAACATAGTGCTGGAAGTGTTGGCTACAACAATCAGGAAAATGGAATCAAAGGTATCCAAATAGGGGCAGAACAGATCAAACTTTCACTGTTTGCTGATGATATGATATTGTATCTAGAAAACCCCAAAGATTCAACCAAGAAACTCCTGGAACTGATCAATGAATTTAGTAAAGTCTCAGGATACAAAATCAATACACAGAAATCAGAGGCATTCATATATGCCAACAACAATCTAATTGAGAACCAAATGAAAGACTCAAGTCCCTTCACAATAGCAACAAAGAAATTAAAGTACCTAGGAATATACTTAACCAAGGACATAAAAGACCTCTACAGGGAGAACTATGAAACACTGAGGAAGGAAATAGCAGAGGATGTAAACAGATGGAAATCCATACCATGCTCGAGGATCGGCAGACTCAATATCATCAAAATGTCGATACTACCCAAACTGATCTAGAGTTTCAATGCAATACCTATTAAAATCCCATCAGCATTCTTCACAGATATAGAAAAAATAATTTTATGCTTCGTATGGAACCAAAGAAGACCCCGAATATCAAGAGCATTTCTAGGCAACAAAAACAAAATGGGAGGCATTAATATGCCAGATATCAAACTATACTACAAAGCTATAGTAATTAAATCAATATTATATTGGCACAAAAATAGGAATAATGACCAGTGGAACAGATGTGAGAATCCTGATATAAAACCATCCTCATATAGCCATCTCATCTTTGACAAAGCAGACAAAAACATACGCTGGGGAAAAGAATCCCTTTTCAATAAATGGTGCTGGGAAAACTGGATAGCCACCTGTAGAAGGCTAAAACAGGACCCACACCTTTCACCTCTCACAAAAACCAACTCACGCTGGATAACAGACTTAAACCTAAGGTATGAAACTATTAGAACTCTAGAGGAAAAAGTTGGAAACACTCTCCTAGACATCGGCCTGGGCAAAGAGTTTATGAATAAGTCCCCAAAGGCAATCACAGCTGCAACAAAAATAAATAAATGGGACATGATCAAACTACAAAGCTTCTGCACAGCCAAAGAAATAGTCATGAAAGTAAACAGACAACCTACAGAATGGGAGAAAATTTTTGCATCCTATGCATCCGATAAGGGACTGATAACTAGAATATACTTAGAACTCACGAAAATCAGGAAGAAAAAAATCAAATAACCCCATTAAAAAGTGGGCAAAGGACTTGAACAGAAACTTTTCTAAAGAAGACAGAAGAATGGCCAGCAAACATATGAAAAAATGCTCAACATGTCTAATCATCAAGGAAATGCAAATCAAAACCACAATGAGATATCACTTAACCCCAGTGAGAATGGCCTTTATCAAAAAATCTCCAAACAATAAATGCTGGGGTGGTTTCGGAGAGAGAGGAACACTCCTACATGGCTGGTGGGACTGCAAACTAGTTCAACCTCTGTGGAATCTACCATACAGCGATACAAGTGAATCTACCATTTGACCCAGCAATCCCATTGCTGGGCATCTACCCAAATGATCCAATGACACTCTACAAAAAAGACACCTGGACTCAAATGTTTATAGCAGCACAATTCATAATCACAAGGCTGTGGAAACAGCACAAGTGCCCATCAATCCAAGAATGGATTAATAAAATGTGGTATATGTATACCATGGAGTACTATTCAGCTCTAAGAAACAATGGTGATATAGCACATCTCATATTTTCCTGGTTAGAGCTAGAACCCATACTACTAAGTGAAGTATCCCAAGAATGGAAAAACAAGCACCAGATATATTCTCCAGCAAACTGGTATTAACTGAGTAGCACCTAAGTGGACACGTAGGTATTACAGTAATAGGGTACTGGGGAGGTGGGAGGGGGAGGGGGGCGGGTATATACATACATAATGAGTGAGATGTGCACCATCTGGGGGATGGTCATGATGGAGACTCAGACTTTTGGTGGGAGGGGGGAAATGGGCATTTATTGAAACCTTAAAATCTGTACCCCCATAATATGCCGAAATAAAAAAAAATAAAAAAGTCCCCAAACAATAAATGCTGGCGTGGATCCGGAGAGAGAGGAACACTCCTACACTGCTGATGGGACTGCAAACTAGTTCAACCTCTGTGGAAAGCAATATGGAGATACCTCAAAGCGATACAAGTAGATCTACCATTTGATCCAGCAATTCCTCTACTGGGCATCTACTCAAAATAACAAAAGTCACTTTATGAAAAAGACACCTGCACTTTAATGTTTATAGCAGCACAATTCACAATTACAAAGCTATGGAAACAACCCAAGTGCCCATTAATTCATGAGTGGACTAATAAAATGTGGTATATGTACACCATGGAATACTACTCAGCTTTAAGAAACAATGGTGATATAGCACCTCTTGTATGTTCCTGGATAGAGCTGGAACCCATTCTACTAAGTGAAGTATCTCAAGAATGGAAAAACCAACACCACATGTACTCACCAGCAAATTGGTATTAACGGATCAACACCTAAGTGGACATATAAGAGTAATATTTATCGGGTGTCAGGAGGGTGGGAGGGGGGGAGGAGGGGAGGGGTCTATACAACCACAAAGAGTAAGATGTGCAACGTTCGGGGGATGGACACGCTTGAATCTCTTACTCAAGGGGGGCGGGGTGCATGGGCAATATAAGTAACCTTAACACTTGTACCCCCATAATATGCGAAAATAAAAAAAATATTAAAAAACAAACAAACAAACAAAAAACAGTGTCAGAACAATGACAAAACCTCCCTCTGACTTAGTGCCAGGATATGAAAGGCTTCCAATATCACTAGGCAACAATATAAAACCTGAGTATAGACTAGGAGCCTGTGGAGGATGGGATGATTGTCTCATCACAATGGGATGTGAGCTCCAAGAGAATGGAGACTAACAATTCTGTTCACTGCCTGGTCAAGTGTAAGCCTCCCTCTGACTCAAAGCAAGCTGATGTGATATCAATAATATTACCATGGAACAATCCAAAATTTGGTTATAGTCCAGGAATCCAGAAAGTTAGGGGATAAAGGCATAACTGGTGAACACAGTGTTTTACATTGATTGTGTATGTCTTCTTTCTACTAGCTCACTAGGTTTAGTATTCTAAACCTCTAAAACACAGTTAAAACTGAAGTCAAAACTTGCTCTGAGTGACAGGTTGTAGGATATCCCCAAATCACTATAAGACAATATAAAGCCTAAGGGCCAGGAGTGATAAAGAGGGGTGATGGCTGTCTTTTCCTATTAGGATGTATGCTCTAAGAGAGCAGGGATTTTGTCTGGATAGTTCAGTGTTCTATCCCCATGCACTATCATCATGAAACAATGTAATGCATGGTTCAGAACTTGGGGCCTAATGCGAGAGCAGGAACCAGGAAGCAATATTATATATCTATGTTGCTGTTGTTATCATTGTTGTCTGATAAAATTTTTATTTTGTCTACTGCTATGTCCCAAACTCTTAAAACAGTGCCAGGATTAGGGCTAGACTATCTCTTAGTGTCATAATGTGGGATAACCCTTATATCATCATGAAGCAACATAAGGCATGTGTCTGACGTAAAGGTCAAAGGTGGGTGGTGGGTATATGCCTCCCCATGTACTTTCTCCTTGCAACCTCTGTGAGAAATGAGATTTTGGGTTTTGACACAAGCCCTGGGGCTGCAGCTAGAGCCAAGCCTCACTGACTATCAAGAGCAGTGAAAGGGCCTAGAACATTAATTAGCATTCTAAGGTCAATGCTATTGGTTGCTTGTGTTGTTGCAATCTGTTTTCCAATTTGAAAAAAAAATAGATCCTTAAAATAAAAACCAAAACAAATTCCACATGATTTAAAGTTTACCATTCATGTTAAAATTATTTTGAAAAATACAAAACTCAATAAGCATGGGCAAGATTCACACCAAATTAATGACAGTCTCTACCTATGCAGAGGAAGGAAGTGGCATGGTACTTGGAAACAAATTTGTTACCTGTAATGTTCTGATTATTTAAAAATATAAATCTCTAAATCAACTATTCCAAAAAGTTGACATTTGTTCATTTTAGGTAGAGATAACCAATGTTTGTCGTATCTTTCATACTTTCCTATATTTTGTTTTAATTTTTTTAAAATAAAAGGATACAAAGTATTTAAAACACCATTATGGGTGATGATTTTATTATGTTTTCAGAACTGGACAAATCTAGTTGACATAAAACACACAAGGACATAAAGCATCTGAGTAGAACAATCAACAAGCTTCATAATGAGAAAATGTTTAACTTTGTATTTCACAGAGAATATATGTTCCTTTTCAATAAGAGGTTTGAATAAACAAGTAACTCTTGAAGAAACCACAAAGCTGATTAAATATCTACCATCAAAAATCTCACCAGGATTAGATTGTTTTACAGCTTTGTACTAGTTAACTTTTAAAGAACAAATAATTCTAATGCTATTTAAATTATTCCAGACCACAGAAAAAGACTAAAAACTCACCAATTCATATTTTTTAAAGCTAGCATAACCTCAGTAACAAGACTTGATAATGACAAGGTAAGAAAGAAAAAAAAAACACAATTTCACTTTGGAATGTAAATGAAATAATTGTAAATAAAATACTGGTAAATAAAATCCAGTATGTAGCAAATGATTATTTTACCATAACCAAGCAGAATTTTTTCCAGAAATACAGGTTTGGTTCAATATCAAATACCCACCATTCTAATTAATAACATCAAGAAATTTGTAAAAAATAATATGATTTTATCAATAGATGCTAAAAAGACATTTAATAAAATCCAGGAGTCACTCTATGTAAAACATGAACAGAAGAAACTTCTAAACATGTTAATGATGATTTGCTAATAATCACAGCAAATGTCATACCAATACGGAATACAATACTGAAGACATTCCCATGAAAATTAAGAACAAGACAGGCATGTCTATTATTATCATTATTCATCATTCATCATTGATTTGGAAAATCCACCTAATGTAATAATAATTAGTATAAACATTAGAAGAAGTAAAATGGTCTCTATTTACAGGTGAAATAATTTTATATCTAAAAAGTACAAAATATTCTATTTTAAAATATCCACCGTAACTTGGAGGATTAAATAAGCTCATTGGATAGAAGATAAAAATACAAAAATCTATAGTTTGCTATATTGCCCAAAATAACAAGTTATAAAAGAAGAAAAAATACTCAATTCAAATTGTCAAAGTGTGACAAAAACTGTATAAACACTTAGAAATACATTCAATTGGCTATGATGGACTTACATGAAGAATATTACAAAAACAAGACCAAAAGATTTCAATGATGTTTCTAAAACTCTTGAGTGTTAAGGATTAATATTATTAAATAATTCTTTAAGCAGAAATGCAGATATTTACTATAATTTGTAACATACAAAACTTTTTAAATGTGAAAAAAATGCTTTCATTTTCCATATGAAATAATGAATGTCTGGGACAAATTATATAAAAGATAAAAACTAATGAAGGGGGACTTGCTTTAAAAGGGGGGCTTGTTCCTAAAATTTATGGTCAAGCCACTATAATTAAAACTATGTGATATTGACTCAGTAATTTGAAAATGGGTAATTTTTAAAATAAATGTCACAATGAGGTATCCAATGTGAAGAAAATATATAGTTGGATCCTTACCTTTTACCATATACAAAAATAAAATTTACATGACTCAAACATTAGAACATTAAAAATAATAAAATTATTAGAATAAAATGCAAGTGAAGATTTGCATGACTTGGATTGAGAGCATCCATCTGAAAAAGATAGGAAACCAAAAAGCTATAAAAGATAGTTTAAAAATTGTCAAGTAAAAGATATCACCAATAAAATCAAGATTAATGATATGGGAAAAAATCATAACACATTAGAGCTACGAAAGATCAATATGCACCATATACTAAGAATTCCTACACATTTATAAGAACAAAAATCAATAATTCAATAGATAAATGAGCAAAGGATAAGAATTCACAAATCACAAAAAAGTCCAAATAGTGAAGAAAACAACAACAAAAATCTCTTTGAAGTCGATAAAAGGTAATTAAGGTATCAAGCAATACCATGTGACCTTTCATATTTTCAAGCATTAACAAGTACTAGAAAGGATTCTGAAAATAGGCACTTTCATTTTGGATGTTAATCTTGAAATATTTCTTAAAATTAAACATATGCCTACTTAGCATTTCTGGAAATCCAGACTGTTTAAATAAAAGTACCAATATGTATTACAGTGTTATGGTGGGGGGAAAGGAACATAAATGACCATCAATAACAAAATAGTTGAATACCTTTTTGGTAGATCCACATGTACTGTGTATACATACAGCTGTTAGAGGGAGAAAAGGATAGAGGGAGGGAGGGGAAGAGGAGAGAAAGAGAGAGAGATAGAGTGAGGCAGAGAGAAACTAAAGCTACTGAACAGAAAAGATGCCATCTGTATGCCAAGTGAGAGGAGCAACTACAGAGAAATGCATGTGGCTTGTCATTTTTACAGAAACTACTATAACAAACTTCCAGAAGGAGGATGGGGAAAACTTGTAGGATATACATCATGTCCTCAACACTTGTTGAGGAAGAAGAAAGGGGCAAGGTAAGGAAAGAGAGGAGAAGGACATGGTGTGGGATTACACCATTAATATTTCTCAATCAATTTTTGCATTGTTCCAATGGTTGCAGACACTTTTAAATTTTCTATCAGCACCTAATTTAAGTTTTCAATTACAGAACAAAGCAATATCAAAAGTACCAAAGTACACTTGAGGCAAAACTGTGGAACTAGCCAACATAAGATTTTCCAGAGCCACAATAAGGTTTATCCACTTTCCTGAATTTCTGACACCAAAACTCTTCTGAAAGTTCACAATTACAAGAACACGAAATAATTTACATCTAATAGTTCCACAACTTTTGCAAAGAGCATAATGAATTTAGGGAGTTTTCACCAAACCATAGACATAAATGTGAATATCGTCATCAAACTTAATGAAGTAAACAGAGGGCTTGGCCACCACCTGATGAATGAAAATGCCAGTTCTCTTGGACCCGTCATCTTTGGCATGCTCCACCTGCTTGCCCACAAGGCTGTCGACTACCTCTCCAGGCTCTCGTTCTGCCATAGGGAAGTAATAGTTGGAATCTGGAATTATGCGCAGGTCACCATCTTTGTAGTCATCCAGCAGCGTGTACATATACAGAACAGGATCTTTCTCATAGGTGATGTAAAACCAAGTATCCATCACAGGGGCTCGCGCCAGAACCATACCCTTCCATTCATCCTTCCTACCCTGCTCACTTTCAAACACATGCCCTACCGCCTTACCAATCAGGGAATCTGCCAGGCGTGAATCGATGCGAGGAGTTGGCACTCTTTCAGGAAGGATCTCTAACGCTAAAACTCTCTTATCTCGGTGCAGTTCTAGTCCATACACACTATCTTTGTCATCATATTTAATGATGTAGAGAGTGGGCTTCACGGAAACCTGTTCGAGCACCGTGCCCTTCCACTGCTCCACGGGCTCATTGCCTTCCTTCCAGCCGTGTTGAATGCGGCAGCCCACGATGTTTCTACGAGTGAGGAAAGTGGGCTTGCGCCTCTGCTTCCTGTGAGTGTGTCTTTTCTTCATCAGGTATGCCGACACTCCATCTACCCCCATGGGAGGCACAGTTGGAGGAGCCATGGCTCAGGATTTAAGTAAGGGGACTTGGGCAAAGCTACCGCTTTGCTCTATTAAGCTGACAAAAAGGCAACACTATTCAATATGAGATCTTTTTTCGCGATCTCTGAGACCCGGTCCGTGCTTTCTTCTCCAAGCACAAGGCTCTCACCAGGACTTGGCAGAAACGCTCTGTGACCCTGAGCACTGGGACAGCGTGTGCTCTAGACAGTGCTTTCCTCTCCCGCCCGGGAAGGGTAACTACAGTAGAGGCTGCTGCTAGAGATGGCGGGCTTGCGTCTGCTGTCCGCGCCTTGCTTCCCGCCCCGACTCCCGACACCAAGTCCCTGAATCCGCCACTTAGCTGTTGTCGATGCTGCTGCAGCTGCGGCACGGCGACAGTGGAGACGACCGGGAAGATAGGGAAGGGATGAGAGGGATGGCTGCAGACGCAAAGGCGCAGACGGCAGCAAGTCTCTTAAGAGTACGCGCGGCCTGAGCTTCGCAGCGCTACTCTGCGTTAGGATTTTTGCAGCTTAGGGAACCCGGCCCCTCTAAGCCCGCCTGCGCTTTGGCCCCGCCCCACCGGCATCCCGCCTTCCGCTCCAGGGCAACTGCGGGGCAGGTCGCCGCTCTTGCCCTCCTTTAGTTTGCTCTGACATATCTTTATGCACCCCTTCCACACACCGTTTCTCTCAAACCCTAGCCAGACAAGGCGGCTCCCCTCCTCCGCCTCTCTGGCTGCCTGCTGCCTGCCACCCTCCTCCACAGCGGCTCCATCTGCTTTCTGTCTTCTAGGAATTCCTCACAAACCCTTTTTTTTTTTAATATTCACAACAGACACACAAACGCGCGCACACACACACACACACACACACAGAGTGGTGAGTGGGGGAGAGAGAAGGAGGGAGGGAGAGAGATTGTACATGCAAATCATTTTTTTTTTTTTTGGTTTAAGGGATTTGAGACCAGACAAGAAAAAGCCTGTGTACAGTCCACCATCTTGATCCAAACTCTCCTTTATATTTTCTACCTGGTAATTACTATTTAATATTTCTTTTCTGAATGTAAAGGAGATTTTCTAAGATTCGGTGAAACAAACTAATTTTAATTTTATCATCCAGACTACACTAAAATGTTAACAAATGGTGCTGTTTGTCTCATTAATATATCAGCGCTTGTATTTTACAAAATTGGAAGAATATTTCATACTTTCATAGTTTGCTTTTAAAATTTATATCATGAGCATTTTTCGAGATTATTAAATACTCTGAAAACATGATTTTTAATGGTTCCATAATATTCCTTTTAATATTCCTTTGATGATCCATTATTTATCGTAAGTGGTCTATGACAGAAGAATAAATAATAAAACTCTTTTACCTTCATCTATGAATTTATTGAACTTATCTAAACCATGCTTTCAAAGCATATTTAATGACATGGAGATATACACATGAGATTTGAACAGTGCTTGAAAAAACAGATCATTGAGACAAAATTCTGGCCCCAACTTTGTAAAGAGAGAAAAAAAAAAGGGTTCTTTGTGTGTATGTATTTTCTGTTTTTCTGATCATAAAAATAATGAGTGTTTACATGGAAAATCTGAAAGATAGGAGAGAAAAGAAAGTGTCCATAATTTCACTATCCTCAAGCCACAGGGCTGCTATGAGGATTAAATGAGAACATACAACTTTTAGCACTATATTCCACTTATGAGATGTCAATAAAATCTAGGGATCTAGGGGAATCTAGACCCTTCATTTTCACTCCTCCACCCTTTGCTGGTGAAAAGAGAAGGCCTCATGTCAACATGAGTAATAAAGGCAAATAATTCATCTGGAAACTAAGGAAATCAGGGGCAAAATCTGTAGGGTGGCAATACTGGCTACCTCCACATTTCAAATCAGCAACAGAAAAACCTAGTCCTCAAACTGTTTAATAGCTGGTTGCACAGAATATGTGAGGTATCTTTCCATTTCCCATGTTTCCTGGGTTAAGGATTGTGGAGATAGGATAATTCTCTAATATTATATCACAAGAAAGTGATTCAAAGGAAGCAAGAAAACTATATGTGTGTGTGAAAAGTTATTTCCAAACTCTTTAGAATGGCATAGTGGTGTATGCATATTCATACATATATACAACCTACATATGCATACTCAAAGGCAGAAGGTGAGTATGTGTAAATGTCATGCCATTATGCTCCACAAATAATGTCCACCAAATACTTACCCATACCGAGGTGCACCAGGCTGTCTATGCTTAGAAGAGCAGTTGACAGGTGAGAGAAGAAGACAGCGGACGGGACACAAATGTGGGGCAAAAAATTTCATCGGGACTTTGGTTGCATCCTTCAAAGGAATCCTTGCTCACAATTCCACAAAGCAGTATAAAGAGACAAAAGAAATCCTAATACTCTTTATTCTCTAAAATTATAATTCTGATGTTTAGAATGTTTGCTACCGTTATAGATTCAAAGGACCTTAGGATGCAGACATAATTTTTACTTTGTATGTTTCACACTAGATAATAAACTCACAAATACCACTATAGGTGTTTACAGCCAAATAAATCATGCAGAGCATGCACTACTACATACATGGAGAACCAAAGCCAAAGTGCCCCACCAAACCAATACCATAGATATAGCATCAGGAAAAAAGTCCTCCCATACAAAAGTAAGTTTAAAAATAGGAAGAGGCCACTGTTAATCAGATACACAGATAACAATATAAGGACACACACACATAAACATGAAAAAACAAGGAAATATGAAATTTCCAAAGGAACACAATAATTCTTCAGCAATATATTTTTACTAAAAATAATTTTTGGAAACCTCAGATAAATAATTCAAAATATTGATTTTTTAAAAAGCTCAGTGAGGTATAATATACTCCTGAAAAATGATACAGAAAAATCAGAAAAACAATTAAGGATGTGATTAAAAAGTTTACCAAGAGCATAGATATTTTTTTTTGTATTTCGGCATACTATGGGGGTACAGATTTTAAGGTTTCAATAAATGCCCATTTCCCCCCCTCCCCCCAAAAGTCTGAGTCTCCATCATGACCATCCCCCAGATGGTGCACATCTCACTCATTATGTATGTATATACCCGCCCCCCTCCCCCCTCCCACCTGCCCAATACCCTATTACTGTAGCCCCTATGTGTCCACTTAGGTGCTACTCAGTTAATACCAGTTTGCTGGAGAATATATCTGGTGCTTGTTTTTCCATTCTTGGGATACTTCACTTAGTAGTATGGGTTCCAGCTCTAACCAGGAAAATATAAGATGTGCTATATCACCATTGTTTCTTAGAGCTGAATAGTACTCCATGGTATACATATACCACATTTTATTAATCCATTCTTGGATTGATGGGCACTTGGGCTGTTTCCACAGCCTTGCAATTATGAATTGTGCTGCTATAAACATTCGAGTGCAGGTGTCTTTTTTGTAGAGTGTCACTGGATCATTTGGGTAGATGCCCAGCAATGGGATTGCTGGATCAAATGGTAGATTCACTTGTATCGCTTTAAGGTATCTCCATATTGCTTTCCACAGAGGTTGAACTAGTTTGCAGTCCCACCAGCAGTGTAGGAGTGTTCCTCTCTCTCCGCAACCACGCCAGCATTTATTGTTTGGAGATTTTTTGATAAAGGCCATTCTCACTGGGGTTAAGTGATATCTCATTGTGGTTTTGATTTGCATTTCCCTGATGATTAGAGATGTTGAGCATTTTTTCATATGTCTGTTGGCCATTCTTCTGTTTTCTTTAGAAAAGTTTCTGTTCAAGTCCTTTGCCCACTTTTTAATGGGGTTATTTGATTTTTTCTTTTTGATTTTCGTGAGTTCTAAGTATGTTCTATTTATCAGACCCTTATCGGATGCATAGGATGCAAAAATTTTCTCCCATTCTGTAGGTTGTCTGTTTACTTTCATGATTATTTCTTTGGCTGTGAAGAAGCTTTGTAGTTTGATCATGTCCCATTTATTTATTTTTGTTGCTGCTGTGATTGCCTTTGGGGACTTATTCATAAACTCTTTGCCCAGGCCGATGTCTAGGAGTGTGTTGCCAACTTTTTCCTCTAGAGTCCTAATACTTTCATACCTTAGGTTTAAGTCTGTTATCCAGCGTGAGTTGGTTTTTGTGAGAGGTGAAAGGTGTGGGTCCTGTTTTAGCATTCTACAGGTGGCTATCCAGTTTTCCCAGCACCATTTAGTGAAACGGGATTCTTTTCCCCAGTGTAAGTTTTTGTCTACTTTGCAAAGATTAGATGGCTGTATGAGGATGGTTTTATATCAGGATTCTCACATCTGTTCCACTGGTCAATATTCCTATTTTTGTGCCAATACCATATTGATTTAATTACTACAGCTTTGTAGTATAGTTTCATATCTGGCATATTAATGCCTCTCATTTTGTTTTTCTTGCCTAGAAATGCTCTTGATATTCTGTGTCTTCTTTGGTTCCATACGAACCGTAAAATTATTTTCTCTGTATCTGTGAAGAATGCTGATGGGATTTTAATAGGTATTGCATTGAATCTGTAGATCAGTTTGGGTAGTATCAACATTTTGATGATATTGAGTCAGCCGATCCACGAGCATGGTATGGATTTCCATCTATTTACATCCTCTGCTATTTCCTTCCTCAGTGTTTCATAGTTCTCCCTGTAGAGGTCTTTTACCTCCTTGGTTAAGTATATTCCTCGGTACTTTAACTTCTTTGTTGCTATTGTGAAGGGAATTAAGTCTTTGATTTGGTACACAATTAGATTGTTGTTGGCGTATATGTATGCCGCTGATTTCTGTGTATTGATTTTGTATCCTGAGACTGTACTAAATTCATTGATCAGTTCCAGGAGTTTCTTGGTTGAATCTTTGGGGTTTTCTAGATACAATATCATATCATCAGCAAACAGTGAAAGTTTGATCTGTTCTGCCCCTATTTAGATACCTTTGATTCCATTTTCCTGTAAGATTGCTGTAGCCAAGACGTCCAGCACTATGTTGAACAGAAGTGGAGATAGTGGGCAGCCTTGTCTGGTTCCAGTTCTAAGTGGGAATGATTTCAATTTTTCCCCATTCAGTATGGTGTTGGCTATGGGTCTGTCATATATGGCTTGTATCATTTTTAGGTATGTCTTTTCTATGCCTGTTTTCTTAAGTGTTCATATCATGAAAGGGTGTTGAATTTTGTCAAAAGCTTTTTCTTCATCTATTGAGAGAATCATGTGGTCTTTGTTTTTGCTTCTGTTTATGAGGTGAATTGCATTTATAGATTTACGTATGTTGAACCATCCCAGCATTTCTGGGATGAAGCCCACTTGGTCGTGGTGGATTATTTTTTTGATAAGTGTCTGGATTCGGTTAGCTAAGATTTTGTTGAAAATTTTTGCATCTATATTCATTAGGGATATTGGTCTGTAGTTTTCTTTTTCTGTTGCATCCTTTCCTGGTTTTGGTATCAGAGTAATATTCGCTTCATAAAAGGTGTCGGGGAGGTTTCCGTTCTTCTCGATGTTTTGGCATAGTTTCTGCAAGATAGGTACTAGTTCTTCTTTGTAAGTGTGGTAGACTTCAGGTGTGAAGCCATCTGGAACGGGACTTTTCTTTTTAGGGAGATTTTTAATTGCTGTTTCTATTTCAGCTGTTGAGATTGGTCTGTTCAGGGAATCTATTTCTTCCTGGTTGAGCCTAGGGAGGCTGTGTGTTTCTAGAAATTTGTCCATTTCCTCCACATTTTCCAGTTTGTGTGCATAAAGATTTTTGTAGTATTCATAAATTGTATCTTGTATCTCTTTGGGATCAGTTGTGATATCTCCTTTTTTGTTCTTGATGGAGCTTATTAGAGATTTCTTTTTTCTGCTTTTCATTAGCTTAGCCAATGGTGTGTCAATTTTGTTTATTTTTTCAAATAACCAACTTTTTGTTTTATTAATCTTATGAATAGCTTCCCTGTTTTCAATTTCATTTAGTTCTGAGTTGAACTTGTTGATTTCACTTCTTCTGCTGTGTTTGGGGTTGGTCTGCTCTTCTTTTTCCAGCTCTTTGAGTCGTTTCATTAGATTGTCTATTTGTGATCTTCTTGTCTTTTGGTTATAGGCATTTATGGAGATCAACTTTCCTCTCAGAACTGCTTTAGCTGTGTCCCAGAGGATTTCATAACTTGTCTCTCAATTGTCGTTTTCTTCATAGAATTTTTTTATTTCCATCTTGATTTCTTCATTTATGAAGTAATCATTTAGCAAGAGGTTGTTTAATTTCCACGTTTTTGTGTAGAAATGTGAGTTTCTTTTAGGGTTGATTTCTATTTTTATTCCACTGTGATCTGAGAAGGTACATGGTATGATTTCTATTATTTTAAATTTCTTGAGATTTTCTTTGTGTCCTAGTATATAGTCAATCTTAGAGAATGTCCCGTGAGCTGATGAGAAGAACGTATTCAGTGGATTTTGGGTAAAATGTTCTGTAAATGTCAGTAAGACCCAATTGTTCTATAGTTTTGTTTAAGTCCATTATTTCTTTATTAATTTTCTGTTTGGAGGATCTATCTCATGCCGTCAGTGGGGTGTTGAAACCTCCAGCAATTATGGAGTTGCTATTAATCCATTTGCTTAGCTCCAGTAAGGTTTGCTTTATGAATCTAGGTGCACCTAAGTTGGATGCATATATATTCAAAATTGTTATCTCTTCTTGTTGAACTGTGCCCTTCACCATTATATAATGACCCTCTTTGTCTTTCACTACTTTTGTTGGTTTAAAAACTAAATCATCTGATATTAGAACTGCCACACCAGCCTTCTTTGGGCTTCTATTTGCTTGGAATATTGATCTCCACCCTTTTATTTTTAGTCTATATGCATCCTTGCAGGTTAGATGTGTTTCCTGAAGACAGCATATACTTGGCCTGTAGTTTCTTATCCATTCAGCCAGCCTATGTCTCTTGAGTGGAGAGTTTAAGCCATTCACATTTATTGAGAGAACTGATAGGTAAGGTAGATTATTCTTCATTCTGTTGGGTTGGATGTTATTGCTATGATTTCTGTCTTGAGCCATTGTAATATCTGGCCTTTAATATCTTTGGGTTTTGGTTGGGTTTTGGTTTAATATCTTTGGATATTCGTGGGTTATTATTATGATGTTCCATGCGTAATGCTGTTTTAAGTACTTCTTGTAGGGCTGGTCTTGTCTTGGTGAATTCTTTTGCTTCTCTGAGAATGTTTTTATTTCTCCTTCATATACGAAGCTTAGTTTTGCAGGGAATAATATTCTAGGCTGCGCATTGTTTTGTTTCAAAAGAGTGAGAATGGGGCCCCAGTCTCTCCTTGCTTGTAAAGTCTCATTAGAGAAGTCTGATGTTTTTCGAATTGCCTTTTCCTTGTATGTTACTTCCTTCTTTTGTCTTACAGCTCTTAGAAAGGCCTCTTTAGTTGATACTTTGGTCAGTCTGATGACTGCATGTCGTGACGTCTTCCTGTTTGCATTGAATCTCCCATGGGTCCTCTGAGATTCTTCAACTTGTATATCAAGAGTTTGAGCAAGACCTGGGAAATTTTCCTCTATTATATCTTCAAACAGCTTGTCCAACCCTTGAGTGTTGTCTTCTTCCCCTTCTGATAAACCTATGACCCTCACATTAGGTTTCTTCACATAATCCCACAGCTCTTGTAGGCTTTGCTCTATTCTCTTGTTTCTCTGCTCTATTTCTATGACTGATTTATTTAATTGGAGGGTGTTATCTTCAATCTCTGAGATTCTTTCTTCTGTTTGATCTACTCTGTTCTTGAGACTTTCCACTGTATTTTGTAGTTCCTTGAATTGATTCTTCATTTCCAGGAGTTCGGTTATACTATTCTTCATTGTGTCTATTTCTTTTCCCATATTCTGGAGGCTTTTTGTGGTTTCTTTGTGTTGGTTATTGAGTTATTGTTGCAGCTGGGTGAGTGTTCTTATGATTCACATACAAAATTCCTCTTCTGTCATATTGGTTGCCTGATTTTGGTCGGTGTCTGTTTCTAGGGGGCAGGTGGTCCTCTTTGGGGGTGTGTTTTCCGTTTGGTTCTTCATATTTCCTGAGTTCTTTCGCTGATTTCTTCCCTTGTCAATCAGTTGTTGTTTCTTTCCTTAAGTTATTGTTTGGGTATTCACACACCTTGTTTAGTTTCTGAGGCATTAGGTGGTGTCTGTGGGTGAAATTGAACCACTCCCTGTATATTGAGTCAGTGGGTGCCGTGGAAAGGCTGTGCAAGATGCTGTCCCTGTCAGTAGGTGGCGTTTGCTTGGAGGAACAGGCTATGCTGTTGATTTTGTGTCCTGTTATCAGCTCTTGATCTGGGCGGAGCTGTGTTGGGTAAGCCTGCCCTCAGGCAGTAAGCAGGGGTCAAAGTTCCATGCTCTGCTTCCAGGGAAAGCTGTCAGGGCAGGGCTGGAATGGTCCCACTCAGCCAGAAAGTCTGAGTGTGGGGATGGGGCTGTCTGAGACCCGCATTCTGGAGCGGGCCTCGCTTCTTTCCATCTTCCCCAAGTCCGCAGCTACTACTGGGCGGTTCCCTGCACAGGAATGCCACCTGGGTTGGGCGCACGGCCTCCTCCTGGTAGGAGGGTTGCCCTCTAGGACGCCGATCTGCCCCTGGAGGCACACACATCTCAGTAGGCTGTTCACGTATAACCCTTCTGTGCCCCGGGCAATGCTAGCCCTCGGTGCAGGGGATCTGGTCTGCAGTTCCGACCTCTGGGTCCCAGAGTTCAAACTGTATCCCCACCAGGGAGAGGATTTCTGGTCCCAATTCACCCACAGGGAGCCCAAGCTGGGTCTATGTCTCTCAGCCTCTGAGTCGGCACTGTTCTCCTGGGAACACTGTGCCAGCAGCACCTAGGAGGGCGGGTGGGTTGGGAGCTCACCGTCTGAGTTCCCCTGAGTAAGCTATAGGGTCCCAAAAGGGAAGGTCCCGTTCCCTGGAGGTGCCTCTGGCTGGTGGCTGTATTGTATCTCTGGGCAGCCGCGGGTAGGGTTGGCAGAGGGGAGGAGGAGGCAATATGGCGCCTGCTGTGTGGCTCAGGTTTGTGCACATGGAGGTGCCCGGAGAAAGTTGGGAACCTGGTGCCACTTCTGCTACAGGCTCACCGCTGGCTGGCGGCGGCTGTCTCTGGGCTGGTGTCCCCAGGTCTCTCCACCCGCTCGGGAGCCCACCAGCAGTCCCAAATGCAGGGGAGGGGAAACAGCAAATCCACCTACCCTTGCCGTTGGTCTCCAGGCTGCTCCGGTGGTCTTAGCCTCCAGTTCTCCTCAGCAGCCTCCTCCTGTTGCGTCTCCGGGGTCTCAGGTACCCCTCCTTCCGACCCTCGTCCGCTGTATGCTCGTCTTCTTGCTTCTTTCCTCTAATTTCTGCTAGAATCTGTCTTTTCTGCAGAGACACTCTGTCTGGTGGTTTTATTCGTCCACCATCTTGCTCCCTCTTTGATATTTTTTAGAAGTACCAAATAAAAATTCTGCAACTGAAAAATTAATTGAAGGAAAAACAAAATACATTAGAAAACATCAACAGTAGAAAGATCTAGTAGAAGAAATTATCTCAGAATGTGAATACATGTCATTTTAAATAATCCAGTCAGACAAAAATAAAAGAAAAAAAGGAATGAGTAAAGCCTTTGAGATGTTTGGGACAACATAAAGTTACCAAATATTTGGACTATCGATGTTCCCAAGGTGGAAAAGAGAACAAAAGGATCATAAAGCCTACTTAAGGAAATAATAGATGAAAACCTCCTAAATCCAGCAAGAGATTTACACATCCAGATACTAGACCAGGCAGGTGTCATGCAAAAAGGTCTTCATTATGATGCATTATAGTCATAATGCTTAAAGTTATAAATAACAAGCATCCTAAAAACAGCAAGAGACAAATGTTTAGTCACCTATTTAAAAAGCCATATCAGACTAAAAGCAAATATCTCAGCAGAAACCTTACAGGACAGAGGAGATGCAATTATATATTCCAAGTGCTGAAAGAGAAAAACAACTTGGCTGCCAAGAATACTATATATACAAAAATTATATTTCATAAGTGAAGGAGGAGTGTAGTCCTTCCCAGAGAAGTAAATGCTGAGGTAATTAATTTTCACTAGTTAGACTTACCAGAAATGTTCAAAAGAATCCTAAATCTAAAGTGAAGCAATGACATTTATCATCGAGAACACACACAAAATTATGAAACTCACTTGTAAAAGCAATCACACAAAGGAGGAAAAGAGAGGAGTCAAATGGTGCCACTACAGAAATCCACCAAAGCACAACAACTAATAAAAAGGTACAAAATATATAAAACAGCTAGAACACAATTAAAATATGATAAAAAACAAAGCTTCATATATCAGTAATAACAATGAACATAAATAGGTTAAATTCTCCACTTAAAAGGTATAGAATGGCTGAATGGAAATGATGGTCCAACTATATGCTGCTTAAAAGAAACTCACCTTACCAGAAAGACACATATAGACTGAAAGTAAAGAAATGGAAAAATAGAACTCAGTCTCTTGGGGCTGGAGGAAGGGGAGAGGAGGGTTAGGAGCCCAACTTCAATAAATCCTTACATAGCAAACACACTGCCCAACTTCTCACTAACATCTTCCAGGACTTTCCACTAGCTTATCAAGCACTTAAAACCTCTCCTGAGAAGATGGCGGATGAGAAACACCGCCAGACAGAGTGTCTCTGCAGAAAAGATAGATTCTAGCAGAAATTAGAAGAAGCAAGAAGATGAGCCTACATCAGATGAGGGTCGGAAGGAGGAGTACCTGAGACCGTGGGAGACTCCACAGTAGGAGGTCACAGAGGAGAACTGGAAGCTGGGATCCCCAGAGCAGCCTGGAGACCAGCGGGAAGTGTAGGTGGATATGCCATTTCCCCTCCCCTGCATCCTGGACTGCTG
This sequence comes from Microcebus murinus, assembly GCF_040939455.1. Classification (NCBI taxonomy): domain Eukaryota; kingdom Metazoa; phylum Chordata; class Mammalia; order Primates; family Cheirogaleidae; genus Microcebus; species Microcebus murinus. Next base: position 1,969,825 of record NW_027438947.1, on the reverse strand, counting down.
GTGGGCTCCCCAGCGAGTGGAGAGACCTGCGGACACCAGCCCAGCGACGGCTGCTACCAGTGAGCGGTAAGCCAGTAGCGGATGCGGCACCAGGCTGCCATCTCCATCCGGGCACCTCCGTGTGCACAAACCCGAACCTCGCAACAGACACCATATTGCCTCCTCCCCTCCGCCGACTCTACCCGTGGCTACCCAGAGAGACAGAGACACAATAGCGCCACCAGCCGGAGGCACCTACAGGGAACTGGACCTTCCCATTTGGGGCACTACAGCTGACTAAGGGGAACTCAGACTGTGAGCTCCCTACCCGCCAGCCCTCCCAGGTGCTGCTGGCATGGTGATCCCAGGAGAACGGGGCAGACCCTGAGCTTGAGAGACATAGACCCAACGTGGACTCCCTGTGGGTGAATTGGGACTGGCATCGCTCTCCCTAGTGGGGATATAGTTTGAACTCTGGGACCCAGAGGTCAGACCTGAAGACCACATCCGGTGCACCAAGGCCTCGCATTGTCTGGGGCACAGAAGGGATATTTTTGAACAGCCTACTGAGGTGTGTGTGCCTTCAGGGGCAGATCAGCTTCCTAGAGGGCAACCCTCTCCCCAAAGGGAAGCGGTGCACCCACCCCAGGTGGCGTTCTTGCACAGGAAACCTCCCCACCGGCAGCACAGCCAGGGGAGGCCTGGTGGCGTGCAGTCTGGCCTGCTGGCAGAGGCCAAGGGGTAGCCGCAGAGTTGGGGACAGGGGAAAGAAGCGAGGCCCGCTCCACACTGCAAGTCTCAGACAGCACCACCCCCACACGCAGACTCTCTGACTGAGCTGGCCCATTCCAGCCCCTCCCTGTCAGCTTTGCCTGGAAGCAGAGAACAGAACTTCAATCCCTGCTAACGACATTGGTGGTGCCTGAAGGCAGGCTTACACAACCCAGCTCCACCCAGACTCTCTCCTAGACTAGCCCTCACTGAAGGGGAGAAAAGGACACACCTGGAAGTCCCAGGGCCCCACCCACCACCTTAGGCACTAGAGTTCTCTCTACAGGAACAAAAGCTGATAACAGGACATAAAAACAACAGCGTAGCCTGTACTTCCAAGCAAGCGCCACCTACTGACAGGGAGAGCATCCTGCACACCCTCTTCAGGACACCTACTGACTCATTATACAGGGAGTGGTCGAATCTCACCCACAGACACCACCTACCAGCTCAGAAACTAAACAAGGCATGTGAACACCCAAACAAAAACCTAAAGAAAAGAAACAACAACTGATTGACATGAGAAGAAATCAGTGAAGGAACTCAAGAAATAGGAAGAACCAAACTGAAAACACACCCCCAAAGAGGAGCCCCAGACCCCTAGAAATGGGCATCAACCAAAATTAGGCAACCAAAATGACAGAAGAGGAATTTCATATGTGTATCATAAGAACACTCACCGACCTGCAAGAACAACTCAATAACCAACACAAAGAAACCAAAAAAAGCCTCCAGGATCTATAAAAAAAGTTCACGAAAGAAATAGACACAATGAAGAAAAGTTTAACCGAGCTCCCAGAAATGAAGAATCAATTCAGGGAACTACAAAATACAGTGGAAAGTCCCAAGAACAGGGTAGATCAAACAGAAGAAAGAATCTCAGAGATTGAAGATAACACCCTCCAATTAAATAAATCAATCACAGAAATAGAGCAGAGAAACAAGAGAAAAGAGCAAAGCCTAAAGGAGATGTGGGATTATGTGAAGAAACCTAGTGTGAGGGTCACAGGGTGACCAGAAGGGGAAGAAGACAACACTCAAGGGTTGGCAAGCTATTGGAAGATACAATAGAGGAAAATTTCCCAGGCCTTGCTCAAAATCTTGATATACAAGTTCAAAAAGCTCAGAGGACCCCTGGGAGATTCAATGCAAACAGGAAGACCTCCCAACATGCAGTCATCAGACTGACCAAAATATTAACTAAAGAGGCCCTTCTAAGAGCTGTAAGACTAAAGAAGCAAGTAACTTACAAGGGAAAGCTAATTCAAATATCACCAGATTTCTCTAATGAGACTTTACAAGCAAGGAGAGACTGAGGCCCCATTCTCACTCTTTTGAAGCAAAACAATGCCCAGCCAAGAATCTTATTCCCTTCAAAACTAAGCTTTGTATATGAAAGAGAAATAAAGACATTTTCAGACAAGCAAAGGCTCAGACATTTCACCAAGACAAGAGCAGCCCTACAAGAAGTACTCAAAACAGCATTACACATGGAACATCATATTAACAACGCATGAATATAAAAACAATCAAAACCCAAAGATTAAAGGCCAGATATTACAATGGCTCAAGACAGAAATCATAGCAACAACATCCAACCCAACAGAATGAACAGTAATCTACCTTACCTATCAGTTCTCTCAATAAATTTGAATGGCTTAAACTCTCCAATCAAGAGAAATAGGCTGGCTGAATGGATAAGAAAATACAGGCCAAGTATATGCTGTCTTCAGGAAACACATCTAACACGCAAGGATGCATATAGACTAAAAATAAAAGGGTGGAGATCAGTATTCCAAGCAAATGGAAGCCTAAAGAAGGCTGGCATGGCAGTTCTATTTTCAGATGATTTAGTTTTTAAATCAACAAAAGTAGTGAAAGACAGAGGGTCATTATATAATGGTGAAGGGCACACTTCAACAAGAAGAGATAACAATTTTAAATATATATGCACCCAACTTAGGTGCACCCAGATTCATAAAGTAAACCTTACCGGAGCTAAGCAAATGGATTAATAGCAACTCCATAATCACCAGAGATTTCAACACCCCACTGATGGCACAAGACAGATCCTCCAAACAGAAAATTAATAAATAAATAATGGACTTAAACAAATAATGAACTTAAACAAAACTCTAGAATAATTGGGTTTGACTGACATTTACAGAACACTCTACCCAAAATCCACTGAATATACATTCTTCTCATCAGCTCACGGGACATTCTCTAAGATTGACCATATCCTAGGACACAAAGTAAACCTCAATAAATTTTTAAAAATGGAAATCAAAGCATGTATCTTGTGAGGTCACAGTGGAATAAAATTAGAAATCAACCGTAACAGAAACTCACATTTCTACACAAAAACGTGGAAATTAAACAACCTCCTACATTCAGCTCTAAGAAACAATGGTGATATAGCACATCTTATATTTTCCTGGTTAGAGCTGGAACCCATACTATTAAATGAAGTTTCCCAAGAATGGAAAAACAAGCATGACATATACTCACCAGCAAATTGGTATTAACAGAGCAGCACCTAAGTGGTCACATAGGTACTACAGTAATAGGGTATTGGGCAGGTAGGAGGGGGGCGGGTATATACACATATAATGAGTGAGATATGCACCATCTGGGGGATGGTCATGCTGGAGACTCAGACTTGTGGGGGGAGGGGGGAAAATGGGCATTTATTGAAACCTTAATATATGTACCCCCATAATATGCCGAAATAAAAGAAAAACCTCCTACTAAATGATTACTTCATAAATGAAGAAATCAAGATGGAAATAAAAAAATTCTATGAACAAAATGACAATGGAGAGACAAGTTATCAAATCCTCTGGGTCACAGCTAAAGCAGTTCTGAGAGGAAAGTTGATCTCCATAAATGCCTATAACCAAAAGTCAAGAAGATCACAAATAGACAATCTAATGAAACGACTCAAAGAGCTGGAAAAAGAAGAGCAGACTAACCCCAAACCCAGCAGAAGAAGTGACATCAACAAGATCAAATCAGTACTAAATGAAATTGAAAACAGGGAAGCTATTCAGGAGATTAATAAAACAAAAAGTTGGTTCTTTGAAAATATAAACAAAATTGACACGCCACTGGGTAAGCTAATGAAAAGCAGAAAAGAGAAATCTCTAATAAGCTCCATCAGGAACAAAAAAGGAGATATCACAACTGATCCCAAAGTGATACAAGATATAATTTATCAGTACTACAAAAATTTTTATTCACACAAACTGGAAAATGTGGAGGAAGTGGACAAATTTCTAGAAACACACAGCCTCCCGAGGCTCAACCAGGAAGAAATGGATTCCCTGAACAGACCAATCTCAACAGCTGAAATAGAAACAGCAATTAAAAATCTCCCTAAAAAGAAAAGTCCCGGTCCAGATGGCTTCACACCCGAATTTTACCACACTTACAAAGAAGAACTAGTACCTATCTTGCAGAAACTATGCCACAACATCGAGAAGAACGGAAACCTCCCCGACACCTTTTATGAAGCGAATATTACTCTGATACCAAAACCAGGAAAGGATGCAACAAAAAAAGAAAACTACAGACCAATATCCCTAATGAATATAGATGCAAAAATGTTCAACACAATCTTAGCTAACCGAATCCAGACGCTTATCAAAAAAATAATCCATCACGTCCAAGTGGGCTTCATCCCAGGGATGCAGAGATGGTTGGACATACGTAAATGTATAAATACAATTCACCACATAAGCAGAAGCAAAAACAAAGACCACTTGATTCTCTCAATAGATGCAGAAAAAGTTTTTGACAAAATTCAACACCTTTCATGATATGAATACTTATTAAAATAGGCATAGAAGGAACATACCTAAAAATGATACGAGCCATATATGACAGACCCATAGCCAACATCATACTGAATGGGGAAAAATTGAAAGCATTCCCACCTATAACTGGAACCAGGCAAGGCTGCTCACTGTCTCCATTTCTAGTCAACATAGTACTGGAAGTGCTGGCTACAGGACCAAATTTTTTGAACCTCAAATATTAGCAATCCGATTCAAGTTCAGAAAGACTAGTAGGTGATTAGTAACAAAATGCCTTTGTTTCTTTGCAAAAGTGCATTATACTCAATATTATAGAGGAGATTCTTTCACAGGAGTGCAGCTGGTAGATGTTAACCAGGTGTCCCAGTAGATAAAATGCAGACTTATTATGTTTAATGTTGGCTCTGTAACAATACTGTATAAGCCAAGTCTTTTGTTTATACTAGAAGTCTAAAAATGTACAATCTAGAAATCTAATAGTGTCAAGAATCTGGAAGAAACGTCAGAGGAAGAAAATCAAGAGGATTTCGTTCTCTAAGCATTGGTAGCAAATATCACAGGCATAAAAATTTATAACACCACAATCATTTTCTCTTTAAAAGCCACCTTTATTGTGCACCAATGTGACAAATTGGGAAAATGTATGGCAGGTATACTAGAAGGAGGTGCAATATGTGTGTAATTTCAAAGATTATCTTTTGCAAATGTTTGAAACAATGTACAGAGAGAGTGGAGGTCCCAGGTTCATCAATCTTGGGTAATGGAGTAATGTACAAAGAGACAATAAGAAAAATGTTAAGGCTTGACATTTCTTTCCTTTAGTCTCTTGTATAAGTTGCCCTTGGTTGCTATCATTGGCTTCAAATAACATGCTGTTCCATCTATCCTGTATCTGTCTGTTTCCTTTTGATGAAAGCTAAAGTTTAAAAGAACAGGAGGAAGAAAATCAAACTAAATCAAACAAATACTACACAAAGCCTGAAAGAAATTCAAAACCATTAAAAGGTAATTTTTGACCAAAAAAAATTCCCTTCAAAAATCAAGATGCTAAGGGCATTTTAAATAAGAAATAGTTCGTTATTTGGTTCTCAATTTGACTGTTATTATCATAAAGGAATGCTTCTGATTTGTGTGTGTTGATTTTTTATCCTGAAACTTCACTAAATTTGTTTATCAATACCAGGAGTCTCTTGGTTGAATCCTTAGGATTTTCTAAATAAAATATCATATCATCAGCAAAGAGTGAAAGTTTGATCTCTCCTGCCCCGATTTGGGTACCTTTAATTCCACTTTCATGTCTAATTGCTATATCCAGGACTTCTAGCACTATGTTGAATAGAAGTGGAGATAGTGGGCAACCTTGCCAGATTCCAGTTCTAAGTGAGAATGCTTTCAATTTTTCCCCATTCAGCATGATGTTGGCATCATACTGATGCCAGTAAGTTCTGTCGTATATGGCTTGTATCATTTTTAGGTATGTCCTTTGTATGGCTATTTCATTAATTGTTCTTATCATGAAAGGGTGTTGAATTTTGTCAAATATTTTTTCTTCATCTATTGAAAGGATCATATTGTCTTTGTTTTTGCTTCTGTTTATGTGGTGAATTACATTTATAGATTTGCATATGTTAAACCACCCCTGCATCCCTGAGATGAAGCCAACATGGTTGTGATGGATTATTTTCTTGATAAGAACCTGGATTCAGTTAGCTAGGATTTTGTTGAGAATTTTTGCATCTGTGTTCATAAATGCTATTGGTCTTTTGTTTGCTTCTTTCTTGCATCCTTCCTGGTTTTGGTATCAAAGTGATAATGGCTTCATAAAATGAATCAGATAGGATTCCATCCTCAATGTTGTGGAATAATTTCTGCAGGATAGGCACCAGTTCTTCCTTGTAGGTGTGGTAAAATTCAAGTGTGAAACCATCTGGTCTGGAACTTTTCTTTCTAGGAAGATTTTTTTTTTTTTAGAGGTTAATTACTTTATTATTGAAGTATATTGTAAGGTCTACATCTACAGTTTAATCAGGAAGAAATGCTTTGCACTTACATCAAGGACACATTTACTCTAGTGGAATAAAATAGACACAGACAAAAGACCAAATACATGTTTTTTAAAAAATGACTACATGTTTTACCTGGCACTACTTTTGCTATTTTGGACCATACTTTTAGAGAATTGATTTTTACATACATGTTAAGTCTGATTTATCTCCCCACATTTTAAACATTAAATGGAGCTTCTCACAATTTCAAATTATAAACAAAGGACTGAAAACAATATGGGAAACAAAGCTTAAAAACAAATAATGTATACTGCTATTACCTTATATGGAAAAGTTGAGTAAAACGTGCCCCTTCTGTGGCTCATCTCAAAGAAACACTTTTACTCAGAGAGGCAAACATTTCTGATCTAGGAGTTAGTTTCCCACTCACCCTGCAGGACCAGACGTACAGATGTTTCTGGTTGCAATTGCAAAGTAAGTGAAAATGTCTACAAAATAACTAAAAGCTAAATACCAGAACACGGCTGATTCAAATTAAAATTGTATGCTGGTCTAAATATACATCTTCAGCTTCTTCCTTTTTAAAAAGTATGTTTTAATTTCAGATGATATTTAAAAATAACTTACATTTTTAGTGTGCTTTCTGATCACTGTAAAGTTGAAACTCAAATGAATGTTTAAATTTTTTGTTTTACTTGATTCTCCTGAAATTTCAATCACCTACTACTTTACTTAACCAAGTTATGCATGAGGTAAGTTTCAGCTAAAAAAAAAAAAAATCGGGGGGCGGAGCAAGATGGCAGACGAATAACACCACCAGACAGAGGGTCTCTGCAGAAAAGACAGATTCTAGCAGAAACTAGAGGAAAGAGGCAAGAAGACGAGCATGCAGCGGACAAGGGCCGGAAGGAGGGGTACCTGAGACCCCGGGAGACTCCACGGGAGGAAGCTGCAGAGGAGAACTGGAGGCTGAGACCACCGAAGCAGCCGGGAGACGAGCGGCAAGGGTAGGTGGAATTGCTGTTTCCCCTCCCCTGCATTCGGGACTGCTGGTGGGCTCCCCAACGGGTGGAGAGACCTGCGGACACCAGCCCAGAGACCGCCGCCGCCAGCCAACGGTGAGCCTGTAGCACACGTACCACCAGGTTCCCAACATCCTCCGGGCACCTCCGTGTGCACGGACCTGAGCCGCGCGGCAGGCGCCATATTGCCTCCCCCTCCCCTCCGCCGACCTTACCCGCGGCTGCCCAGAGAGACAATACAGCCACCAGCTGGAGGCACCTCCAGGGAACAGGACCTTCCCATTTGGGACCCTGCCCGCCCTCCCAGGTGCGGCTGGCACCGTGTTCCCAGGAAAAAGGTGCTGACTCAGAGGCTGAGAGACATAGACCCAGCTTGGGCTCCCTGTGGGTGAATTAGGACCGGAAATCCTCTCCCTGGTGGGCATACAGTTTGAACTCTGGGACCCAGAGGTCGGACCTGCAGACCAGATCCCCTGCACGGAGGGCTAGCATTGGCCGGGGCACAGAAGGGTTATACGTGAACAGCCTACTAGGTCTGTGTGCCTCCAGGGGCGGATCGGCGTCCTAGAGGGCAACCCTCCTCCCAGGAGGAGGCCGTGCGCCCAACCCAGGTTGCGTTCCTGTGCAGGGAACCTCCCTGCTGGCATCACAGTCCGGGGAGGCCTGGTGGCTTGTGGTCTGGCCTGCTGGCAGAGGCCCAGGAGTAGCTGCGGAGTTGGGGAGGGTGGAAAGAAGCGAGGCCTGCTGCAGACTGCGGGTCTCAGACAGCCCCACCTCCACACCCAGACTTTCTGGCTGAGCGGGACCATTCCAGCCCCGCCCTGACAGCTTTCCCTGGAAGCAGAGCATGGAACTTTGACCCCTGCTAACGGCCTGAGGGCAGGCTTACCCGACCCAGCTCCGCCCAGATGAAGAGCTGATAACAGGACTCAAAATCAACACCATAGACTGTTCCTCCAAGCAAACACCACCTACTGACAAGGACGGCATCTTGCACAGCCTTTCCACGGCACCCACTGACTCAATATACAGGGAGTGGTCCAATTTCACCCACAGGCACCACCTAACGCCTCAGAAACTAAACAAGGTGTGTGAATACTCAAACAATAACCTAAGGAAAGAAACAACAACTGATCGACATGGGAAGAAATCAGCGAAAGAACTCAGGAAATATGAAGAACCAAACGGAAAACACACCCCCAAAGAGGAGCACCAGCCCCCTAGAAACAGACACCGACCAAAATCAGGCAACCAATATGACAGAAGAGGAATTTCGTATGTGGAACATAAGAACACTCACCCAGCTGCAACAACAACTCAATAACCAGCACCAAGAAACGACAAAAAGTCTCCAGGATATGAGAAAAGAAATAGACACATTGAAGAAAAGTGTAACCGAACTCCTGGAAATGAAGAATCAATTCAAGGAACTACAAAATACAGTGGAAAGTCTCAAGAACAGGGTAGATGAAACAGAAGAAAGAATCTCAGAGCTTGAAGATAACACCGTCCAATTAAATAAATCAGTTACAGAAATAGAGCAGAGAAACAAGAGAAAAGAGCAAAGCCTACAAAGGCTGTGGGATTATGTGAAGAAACCTAATGTGAGGGTCATAGGGTTACAAGAAGGGGAAGAAGACAACACTCAAGGGTTTCACAAGCTGTTTGAAGATATAATAGAGGAAAATTTCCCAGGCCTTGCTCAAAATCTTGATATACAAGTTCAAGAAGCTCAGAGGACCCCTGGGAGATTCAACGCAAGCAGGAAGATGTCACGACATGCAGTCATCAGACTGACCAAAGTATCAACTAAAGAGGCCTTTCTAAGAGCTGTAAGACAAAAGAAGCAAGTAACATACAAGGGAAAGCCAATTCGAATAACATCAGACTTCTCTAATGAGACTTTACAAGCAAGGAGAGACTGGGGCCCCATTCTCACTCTTTTGAAACAAAACAATGCCCAGCCTAGAATATTATTCCCTGCAAAACTAAGCTTCGTATATGAAGGAGAAATAAAAACATTCTCAGACAAGCAAAAGCTCAGAGAATTCACCAAGACAAGACCAGCCCTACAAGAAGTACTTAAAACAGCGTTATGCACGGAACATCATAATAATAACCCACGAATATAAAAACAACCAAAACCCAAAGATATTAAAGGCCAGATATTACAATGGCTCAAGACAGAAATCATAGCAACAACATCCAACCCAACAGAATGATCAGTAATCTACCTTACCCATCAGTTCTCTCAATAAATGTGAATGGCTTAAACTCTCCACTCAAGAGACAGAGGCTGGCTGAATGGATAAGAAAATACAGGCCAAGTATATGCTGTCTTCAGGAAACACATCTAACCTGCAAGGATGCATATAGACTAAAAATAAAAGGGTGGAGATCAATATTCCAAGCAAATAGAAGCCAAAAGAAGGCTGGTGTGGCAGTTCTAATTTCAGACGATTTAGTTTTTCAACCAACAAAAGTAGTAAAAGACAAAGAGGGTCATTATATAATGGTGAAGGGCACAGTCCAACAAGAAGAGATAACAATTTTAAATATATATGCACCCAACTTAGGTGGACCCAGATTCATAAAGCAAACCTTACTGGAGCTAAGCAAATGGATTAATAGCAACTCCATAATTGCCGGAGATTTCAACACCCCACTGACGCCACGAGACAGATCCTCCAAACAGAAAATTAATAAAGAAATAATGGACTTAAACAAACCTCTAGAACAATTGGGTCTGACAGACATCTACAGAACATTCTACCCAAAATCCACTGAATATACGTTCTTCTCATCAGCTCACGGGACATTCTCTAAGATTGACCATATCCTAAAACACAAAGAAAATCTCAAGAAATTTAAAAAAATAGAAATCATACCATGTACCTTCTCAGATCACAGTGGAATAAAACTAGAAATCAACCCTAACAGAAACTCACATTTCTGCACAAAAACGTGGAAATTAAACAACCTCCTACTAAATGATTACTTCGTAAATGAAGAAATAAAGACGGAAATAAAAAAACTTCTATGAAGAAAACGACAATGGAGAGACAAGTTATCAACTCAACTGGGACACAGCTAAAGCAGTTCTGAGAGGAAAGTTTATCTCCATAAATGTCTATAACCAAAAGACAAGAAGATCACAAATAGACAATCTAATGAAACGACTCAAAGAGCTGGAAAAAGAAGAACAGACCAACCCCAAACCCAGCAGAAGAAGTGAAATCAACAAGATCAAATCAGTACTAAATGAAATTGAAAACAGGAAAGTTATTCAGGAGATTAATAAAACAAAAAGTTGGTTCTTTGAAAAAATAAGCAAAATTGACACACCATTGGCTAAGCTAACGAAAAGCAGAAAAGAGAAATCTCTAATAAGCTCCATCAGGAATAAAAAAGGAGATATCACAACTGATCCCAAAGAGATACAAGATACAATTTATGAATACTACAAAAATCTTTATGCACACAAACTGGAAAATGTGGAGGAAATGGACAAATTTCTAGAAACACACAGCCTCCCTAGGCTCAACCAGGAAGAAATTAGATTCCCTGAACAGACCAATCTCAACAGCTGAAATAGAAAGCGCAATTAAAAATCTCCCTAAAAAGAAAAGTCCCGGTCCAGATGGCTTCACACCTGAATTTTACCATACTTACAAAGAAGAACTAGTACCTATCTTGCAGAAACTATTCCACAAAATCGAGAAGAACGGAAACCTCCCTGACACCTTTTATGAAGCGAATATTACTCTGATACCAAAACCAGGAAAGGATGCAACAAAAAAAGAAAACTACAGACCAATATCCCTAATGAATATAGATGCAAACATTTTCAACAAAATCTTAGCTAACCGAATCCAGACAATTATCAAAAAAATAATCAACAATGACCAAGTGGACTTCATCCCAGGGATGCAGGGATGGTTCAACATACGTAAATCTATAAATGCAATTCACCACATAAACAGAAGCAAAAACAAAGACCACATGATTCTTTCAATAGATGCAGAAAAAGCTTTTGACAAAATTCAACACCCTTTCATGATACGAACACTTAAGAAAATAGGCATAGAAGGGACATACCTAAAAATGATACAAGCCATATAAGACAGACCCATAGCCAACATCATACTGAATGGGGAAAAATTGAAATCATTCCCACTTAGAACTGGAACCAGACAAGCCTGCCCACTATCTCCACTTCTGTTCAACATAGTGCTGGAAGTCTTGGCTACAGCAATCCGTCAGGAAAATGGAATCAAAGGTATCCAAATAGGGGCAGAAGAGATCAAACTTTCACTGTTTGCTGATGATATGATATTGTATCTAGAAAACCCCAAGGATTCAACCAAGAAACTCCTGGAAATGATCAATGAATTTAGTAAAGTCTCAGGATACAAAATCAATACACAGAAATCAGAGGCATTCATATACGCCAACAACAATCTAATTGAGAACCAAATCAAAGACTCAATTCCCTTCACAATAGCAACAAAGAAATTAAAGTACCTAGGAATATATTTAACCAAAGAGGTAAAAGACCTCTACAGGGAGAACTATGAAACACTGAGGAAGGAAATAGCAGAGGATGTAAACAGATGGAAATCCATACCATGCTCGTGGATCGGCAGACTCAATATCATCAAAATGTCTATACAACCCAAACTTATCTACAGATTCAATGCAATACCTATTAAAATCCCATCAGCATTCTTCACAGATATAGAAAAAATAATTTTACGCTTCGTATGGAACCAAAGAAGACCCCGAATATCAAGAGCAATTCTAGGCAACAAAAACAAAATGGGAGGCATTAATATGCCAGATATCAAACTATACTACAAAGCTGTAGTAATTAAAACAATATGGTATTGGCACAAAAACAGGAATATTGACCAGTGGAACAGATGTGAGAATCCTGATATAAAACCATCCTCATATAGCCATCTCATCTTTGACAAAGCAGACAAAAACATACGCTGGGGAAAAGAATCTCTCTTCAATAAATGGTGCTGGGAAAACTGGATAGCCACCTGTAGATTGCTAAAACAGGACCCACACGTTTCACCTCTCACAAAAACCAACTCACGCTGGATAACAGACTTAAACCTAAGATATGAAACTATTAGAACTCTAGAGGAAAAAGTTGGAAACACTCTCCTAGACATCGGCCTGGGCAAAGAGTTTATGAAGAAGTCCCCAAAGGCAATCACAGCAGCAACAAAAATAAATAAATGGGACATGATCAAGCTACAAAGCTTCTGCACAGCCAAAGAAATAGTCATGAAAGTAAACAGACAACCTACAGAATGGGAGAAAATTTTTGCATCCTATGCATCCGATAAGGGACTGATAACTAGAATATACTTAGAACTCACGAAAATTAGGAAGAAAAAATCAAATAACCCCATTAAAAAGTGGGCAAAAGACTTGAACAGAAATTTTTCTAAAGAAGACAGAAGAATGGCCAACAAACATATGAAGAAATGCTCAACATCTCTAATCATCAGGGAAATGCAAATCAAAACCACAATGAGATATCACTTAACCCCAGTGAGAATGGCCTTTATCAAAAAATCTCCAAACAATAAATGCTGGCGTGGTTGCGGAGAGAGAGGAACACTCCTACACTGCTGGTGGGACTGCAAACTAGTTCAACCTCTGTGGAAAGCAATATGGAGATACCTTAAAGCGATACAACTGAATCTACCATTTGATCCAGCAATCCCATTGCTGGGCATCTACCCAAATGATCCAGTGACACTCTACAAAAAAGACACCTGCACTCGAATGTTTATAGCAGCACAATTCATAATTGCAAGGCTGTGGAAACAGCCCAAGTGCCCATCAATCAAAGAATGGATTAATAAAATGTGGTATATGTATACCATGGAGTACTATTCAGCTCTAAGAAACAATGGTGACATAGCACATCTTATATTTTCCTGGTTAGAGCTGGAACCCATACTACTAAGTGAAGTATCCCAAGAATGGAAAAACAAGCACCAGATATATTCTCCAGAAAACTGGTATTAACTGACTAGCACCTAAGTGGACACATAGGTACTACAGTAATAGGGTATTGGGCAGGGGGGAGGGGGGAGGGGGGAGGGGGGTGGGTATATACATACATAATGAGTGAGATGTGCACCATCTGGGGGATGGTCATGATGGAGACTCAGACTTTTGGGGGGAGGGGGGAAATGGGCATTTATTGAAACCTTAAAATCTGTATCCCCATAATATGCCAAAATAAAAAAAGAAAAAAAAATCTCCAAACAATAAATGCTGGCGTGGTTGCGGAGAGAGAGGAACACTCCTACACTGCTGGTGGGACTGCAAACTAGTTCAACCTCTGTGGAAAGCAATATTGAGATACCTTAAAGCGATACAAGTGAATCTACCATTTGATCCAGCAATCCCATTGCTGGGCATCTACCCAAATGATCCAGTGACACTCTACAAAAAAGACACCTGCACTCGAATGTTTATAGCAGCACAATTCATAATTGCAAGGCTGTGGAAACAGCCCGAGTTCCCATCAATCCAAGAATGGATTAATAAAATGTGGTATATGTATACCATGGAGTACTATTCAGCTCTAAGAAACAATGGTGATATAGCACATCTTATATTTTCCTGGTTAGAGCTGGAACCCATACTACTAAGTGAAGTATCCCAAGAATGGAAAAACAAGCACCAGATATATTCTCCAGCAAACTGGTATTAACTGAGTAGCACCTAAGTGGACACATAGGTACTACAGTAATAGGGTATTGGGCAGGTGGGAGGGGGGAGGGGGGCGGGTATATACATACATAATGAGTGAAATGTGCACCATCTGGGGGATGGTCATGATGGAGACTCAGACTTTTGGGGGGAGGGGGGAAATGGGCATTTATTGAAACCTTAAAATCTGTACCCCCATAATATGCCAAAATAAAATAATTAAAAAAAAATCAATCACAAATATAAACCATTTCAAGAGTAACAAAATCATAATGCCCAACTCATTCAGAGTTTACAATTTTAAGTATTAACTACTGCTTAGTATGTAATTTAAAACCAAATACTTTTTGCACTTTTAATCAAATTACTCTGTGAAGTACAGGGCAAAAAAACTTAGCAAAATTTGTTCTTGGTAACAGAAGACAATGCAATAATGAATCCAAATGGAACACAAGACCAGTGTTTAATATTTCTAACTTCTAAACACACACATACTTATCTAAAAAATATTTTGGTAGCAAACTGTATTGACAGAATAAATGTTTTGCTGTAAATAAAAGTACAAATTTCCAATTATAGCCTTATAGCTAGCTGCCAGTCTTTTAAGACATGTGCAGTCAGCTAAGAGTTCTCTAAAACATGTACATGTTGCACTAAAAGATCCCTGCTAAAATCAATTATCTAAATGGGTATTACTTAAGTAGGATTTTCATGATATTAGAAATGTTTTAAAAAGTATGATAGGTCTAAAACAATGACATTACTATTAATAAAATTACAGAAGAGATTATTGCTGTACTTTTCCTCATAAAACACCATCAACTTTTGTAGTTACAAAAAGTACAACCAAATTACTTTTTCTCTTACCAAATTTCATTGTTTCACATTTGTGAAGTTTTTATTTAGCAGAGAATAAGTCTTAAAATCTTTTCTGTAAGAATTCAAAGTATTTAAATGTGTAGCTTCACATTATACTACCATGTTTTGCCCTTCTTGTTTCTCGAATACACAAAAACAAATATACATTTTTTTTCAAAAATGAAATAAGATGCCCACATTAAAAAAATAAAGCCTACAAAAAAGTTCCAGAGCTAAAAAAGATTCATATGGCACAAAGTGATCTCCTACTAGTCCAAAGTCCAAAAACATTTTAATGAAGTCCATTTATATATTTTGTTTGCTTTGCAATGGAATACTATATTTATTGAGGTGAAATCACATTATTTTTAGTTCTTGGAGTCAACAAATGTACACAAATATTTTTCAATACAGTTGTTAAAAATAGGAGACCAAGTTGAGTGTGCCAAAGAGATATCATTCAGTTGGATTTTAGAGAGTTATTAGGAAGAAACTTAAAGAAGGGATTTCCTTGGTTGGTTTCCATAGCTTGATAGACCAAAAACAAAAAAACTGCCACAACAACAAACAGCAAAATTTTTATCTACATGGGAATGGAGCGTCCCTTTTTTGTCTTTTCAGACTTGACGTCTGCCAAGGGAACATACTTAGGAACATATTTAGATGAAAAGGACTCCTCCATCCTGAAATCACTGAGTTCTAATGGCCGGCCTGCAGCCCCTTTGATTGGTCTGCGGCAATTAGCACTAATTCCTGTTGGTGTAGATGCTTCATAGGGAAACATTTCCTTAAGAATATCCCTTTCTACTCTTCTTTCCTCTGTTTTTTCTCCCACTTCAGCTCTTGTCAATGGTTTCTTTGGTGTTCTTCTGGGAATGTCTGAGAATTCAGTGATTGGCAGAATAGGAGTTGCATGCTTGAAATTTCCAGTCACCCTGTTGACAACTAAAGTTTCGTTGCTTGAAGCCATTATAGTTTCAGCTATGGGAGTACTCTCTGAAATTACTGCACCATCTATACGAAAATGTTCTGAAGTTTCCACCTTTTTCCTTGGAGTTCTTCTCGACCCTCTTGTAGATTCCCTAGTTAATGCCTGCAGAGGTCCGCCTTTTGAAAATCCACTTGTCCTTCCAGTCTCAATTATTCCAACTTGAGAATAGCTCTGATTGTGCTCAACTCTTCATTGCTTGAGTGTTACTGGAGTCTTTGCTCTGCCCTTTAGTGGTTCTCTCTTCTCAAGCTTGAGCTCTATTTTAGAGTCTTCTTCATTGTCACTGTATCTGTCAGAATCATTACTTCCATTTTGCCTTGTATTTTCTGCTGATGAAGAAATTGTTGGCAGAGGAGTAGAAGATCTTGATTCTGTTCCTTGTTCCCTAAGTTTCAACAGCTTTTTCTCATATAGCTTCCTGGTTGTTCCAAATCTCCAGTGTTCATAATTTCACACAACACAGAAGATCAAAATGGATTTTCTCATCTTGAAGTTATTGCCACGGCCCTCCAAAACTAAGCCATAATCAACCTTACAAAATCATCATCACCCACAATAGGACCAGGATTCACTCCATATTTCACAAGCTGATCCAGAAAATCTTCATTAGTCAGCTCTGTTACATCTAGATCATCTTTATCTTCAAGTCTGGGTTTATCAGTTTTCTTTGTGGCTTTCGCTTTCGGGCGCCGTTTCCTCTCCTCCCTGCTTAAGAAGCAGCCTTCCTCTCTGGGGTCGAACGGGCCGAATTCCACGCTAGCTGCCAGGATCCTTGGCTGGGCCTTTCTTCCTCCCGGGACACTGACCCCTCTAGGAAGATTTTTAATTGTGGTTTCTATTTTGGCTGTTGATATTGGTCTGTTCAGGAATTCTATTTCTTCCTGGTTGAGCCTACGGAGGCTGTGTGTTTCTAGAAATTTGTCCATTTCCTCCTCATTTTCCAGTTTGTGTACATAAAGGTTTTGGTAGTATTCATAGATTATATCTTGTATGTCCAAGGCATCAGTTGTAATATCTCCTTTTTTGTTCCTGATGGAGCTTATTAGAGTTTTCTCTTTTCCGATTTTCATTACTCTAGCAAAATGGGTGTCAATTTTGTTTATATTTTCAAAGAACCAACTTTTTGTTTTATTAATCTTCTGTATATGCCATTAACAGTCAAATTGAGAACCAAATCAAAGACTCAATACCTTTCACAATAGCAACAAAGAAAATAAAGTACCTAGGAATATACTTAACTAAGGAGGTAAAAGACTTCTACAGGGAGAACTATGAGACTCTGAGGAAGGAAATAGCGGATGTAAACACATGGAAATCCATACCATGCTCATGGGTTGGCAGACTCAACATTGTTAAAAGGTCTATACTACCCAAAGTGATCTACAGATTCAATGCAATCCCTATTAAAATACCAACATCACTTTTCACACATATAGAAAAAATAATTTTATGCTTCGTATGGAACCAGAGAAGACCCTGTCTATCAAAAGCAATTCTAGGCAATAAAAACCAAATGGGAAATATCAATATGCCAGATTTCAAACTATGTTACAAAGTTTCAGTAATTAACTCAGCTTGGTATTGGCACAAAAATATAGACATTGACCAGTGGAAGAGAACTGAGAACCCAGGTATAAAACCATAATCATGTAGCCATCTAACCTTTGACAAAGCAGACAAAAACATACACTGGGGAAAAGAATCCTTATTTAATAAATGGTGCTAGGAAAACTGGATAGCCACATGTACAAGACTGAAGCAGGATCCACACCTTACACCTCTGACAAAAATCAACTCACACTGGGTAACAGACTTAAATGTAAGGTACGAAACTATTAGAATTCTAGAGGAAAACGTTGGAAATACTCTTCTAGACACTGGCCTAGGCAAAGAATTTATGAAGAAGACCCCAAGGGCAATCACAGTAACAACAAAAATAAATAAATGAGACCTGATCCAACTAAAAAGCTTCTGCACAGCCAAAGAAACAGCCACAAGAGCACATAGACACCTTACACAATGGGAGAAAATTTTCACATGCTACACATCCCATAAGGGGCTGATAACTAGAATCTATTTAGAACTCACAAAAATCAGCAAGAAAAATCAAATAACCCTACCAAAAAGTGGGCAAAGGACATGAACAGAAACTTCTCAAAAGAAGACACAATAATGGCCAACAAACATATGAAAAAATGCTCAACATCGTTAAGCATCAGGGAAATGCAAATCAAAACTGCAAGGAGATATCACTTATCCCCAGTAAGAATGGCCTTTATCAAAAATTCCCCAACAATAAATGTTGGTGTGGATGTGGAGAGAGAGGAACACTCCTACACTGCTGGTGGGACTGCAAACTAATTCAACCTCTGTGGAAAGCAATATAGAGATACCTTAAAGCGATACAAGTGTATCTACCATTTGATCCAGCAATTCCCCTACTGGGCATCTATCCACAAGAACAAATGACACTCTACAAATAAGACACCTGCACTCGAATGTTTATAGCAGCACAATTCACAATTGCAAAGCTGTGGAAACAACCCAAGTGCCCATCAATACATGATTGGATTAATAAACTGTGGTATATATATACCATAGAATACTATTCATCTGTAAGAAACAATGGTGATATAGCATTTAATGTTTGTTCAAATCTTTATAGGGTAGGTTGAGGGATAGTGAGAAAAGGGCATAGATTACTCTGATTAGAGTTTGGTCAGGGAGAACATGTTTAACAAAAAGCTTGCAAGTAAAGGAAACGGTGAGCATTATAAGCATTATAGAGGGGAAGGGCATGCCTCTAATCATCGCTAGGGTGAGCCAAAGACATAAAATGTAACCAAAATATTTGAACCCTGAAATACAAAAAAGAGAAAAGAAAGCTTGTAGGTAAGTATATGTATCACATGAATAACCTCAGAATCATTAAGTACTTAATTTGGCAAACTACTTCAAAAGATTGACATGCCGTTATTCCACTGAGAAGTGAACCAGACAGAGTCACTGCTCACAAAAAGTTCACATGCCAGTGAAAACACAAACTGATAAGCAAATATAGCCAAAGCAATCTTAAGTAAAAAGAACAAACTAGGAGGCATCAGTCATCCTGACATCAAGCTGTACCATAAAACAATAATAGTTAAATCTACCTGGCACTGGCACAAGAATAGAAGCATCAATATCTGGAATAGAACTGAGATTCCAGAGATGAAACCATCTGTATATGGTAACCTAATCTTTGATAAAGCAGACAAAAATATACAATGGGGAAAAGATTCTCTCTTCAATAAATGGTGCTGGGAAAACTGGTTAGCAACATGCAGAAGAGCAAATCAGGATCCCAATCTCTCATCTCTCACAAAAATTCACTCAAGATGGATAACAGACCTAAACCTAAGGCATGAAACTTTAAGAATCCTAGAAGAAGATGTTGAGAAAACCCTATCAGATATTGGTCTAGGCAAAGAATTCATGAGGAGGACCCCCAAGGCAATCACTACTGCATCAAAAATAAACAAATGGGATCTGATCAAATTAAAAAGTTTCTGCACTGCCAAGGAAATGATCATTAGAGAAAATAGACAACCCACAGAGTGGGGGAAAATATTCGCTCTCTACATTTCTGTTAAAGGTCTAATAACAAGAATCTATCTAGAACTCAAAAGAATAAACAAGAAAAAGTCACACAACCCCATCAAGAAATGGGCATTGGAAATGAACAGAAACTTCTCCAAAGAAGACAGAATAATGGCCTGCAAACATATAAAAAATGTTCAAAACCTCTAATCATTAGAGAAATGCAAATCAAAACCACAATGAGATACCACCTAACCCCAGTGAGAATGGCCTGTATCAAGAAATCCCAAAATAACAAATGCTGGAGAGGATGCGGAAAGACAGGAACACTCTTACACTGTTGGTGGGACTGCAAACTAGTGCAACCTTTGTGGAAAAGAATTTGGAGATACCTCAAAGAACTAAAAATAGAAATACCATTCGACCCAGCAATAGCATTGTTGGGCATCTATCCAAAAGAACACAAGTCACTCTATTATAAAGACATCTGCACCCGAATGTTTATGGCAGCACAGTTCACTATTGCACAGTCATAGAAACTACCCAAGTGCCCGTCAATTCATGAGTGGATAACTAAAATGTGGTATATGCTCACAATGGAATATTACTCAATCCTAAGAAACGACAGTGAGCTAGCACTGTTTATGCTATCCTGGATGAAGCTTAAGCCCGTAATACAAAACGAGACAACACAAGATCTGGAAAATGGGCTACACATCTACTGGCCATCCAATTGGTACTGACTGACTAAAACTATGGTCCCCAAAAAACGGTAGTGCTCAACAAGGAGTTGGTGGGGACAGGGCAATCCACATCTTAAGGAAATGGCGAGCATTATGGGGGGAAGGGATTACCTCTATCCCTTTTTAGGGAGAGCGAAAGATATACATGGTAACCAAAATGTCTGAAAAAAAAATCTGTAATCGGGAAGTGGGCAGATGGAAGGGGGGAGGGGGGGAAGGGTATGTACTTACACGGTGGGTGGGGTGCGCACCACCTGGAGGCTGGACACGCTAGAAGCTCTGGCATAGCAGGGTGGGGAGGGTGGCAGGGGCAAGATATGTAACCCTAACAATATCTGTACCCCCATAATATGAGGTAATAAAAAATAAAATAAATTTTAAAAAAAGAAATACAAATATAATATAATATAAAATCTAAGTAGTAATAAGCACTAGAAAAAAATAAAATGGGTATGGAAAGAAAGATTTGCCACAGGCGGTTAACATCAGAAAGGTTGGTCAAATGACATTTGAAGTTACAGAGCCTGTTGTGGGAAGATCTTTGGAAATGTATCCCAGGCATTGGAACTGCACATACAAAAGCTCTCAGCCAGGTATGAGCTTAATATTTTAGAGAACAAAAAGACCAAAATATAAAAAGATAAAAAAGACCTAAATAGCTGAAATAGAGTGAGCAAAGGGGAGAACACTATGACATAGTGTCAGCAGACAATGAAAGGCCAAATCAAAGAAGGTCTTCCTTGTAGGCTTATGTCATGTGTGTAAAATGAAACCAATCCTACTGCTTGGTCAATACTGACGACCAGGAATTATTATCTGAGGTGATAGATATGAGGGATCACATCATTCCACAAGGTGGCTTGATGTGAAACTTTATCTAGCATTGGATCACAAAGAATCAATCCACTCATATTCTCGCTTAAGAAGAAGGTGAACCTAGGAACCCTGAATACCAGTTCCTTGTGCTATATATGCATTATGAATCATAATGAGCTATTTTTATTACCCGTACTCTCCAGGAAGGTTAGGCTTAGAATTGCTAAAGCCCAGGGTAATCAGATGGATTCTCCCTGCTCAGTTTTCTGTGTAACTTAAAATAAATTCCTCACTGAAAATAATCTGGGCAAGCATGTATATTCTTTGTAATTTTCGATGATCTAATTCAGGCCACCTTCTATGGTCTAAGAGTCCTCCCTCCTTTGCTTTGTATGTATGCACTTTTCGGTTACTGAGTTAGAGTGTAATTACTGGGTCAAAGATGTTTAGTTTCTTTGTGTGTGCCTGGCATACATAGTGCTTTGATTAGCCAACTGCCTAAGTCTGGCAGAGCAGAGGCCTAGGGCAAACAGTCTATTTAAAGGTCCTCTATGTAACCAAGTAGACTATAAATAAACAAACGGGTGGCTAGTTAATTACCTTAGAATTCTCTCCAGATGATAAATATCAGATGGCTTAAGTAGGTGAAGTTATAATTGACAAGAAAGGATTTTGATGTAGGCCAGAGACAGCATTCTGAAAGTATTTAAAGGAAGAATTGTGTTAGCCAGTACTATCGTTGATTTTATTTTATTCGTTTTTTAGTTTTCAGAAATGTCTTTCTCAAATGACATAATCATAAGTACTATTTTCCCTCTATTAAGTGCTTTAAATGTAAGAAAAAATATGCATATCTGTAAGTCTTGCATTAGAATTTGACCCTTAATATAGTAAAGCTAATGGTTCAACAGTAAAACAATTTTTTATTTCTTATGACTCTAATTTTTGCCACCAATTTGCCATGATTTCTCTCTGCAGTGAGAACACTATCTCACATTTATACTGAAGTGTTTTTGAATCTCTTCTAAAAATGCATAAAAAAAAACAGTCAAATAATTATAGATTGGTAATCACAATGAGAAACAGAAAACAACACATCCTAAATATACAATAGGACAATTTTGAAGTAAATTCTGGTATGTTTATTTACTCAATATAATGCCATAAAATAATGCTTAAAAGGAGTTAATATTAACTTAAGAAAATTGAAAAGCAAAATAAATTTATATGTATATTATAATCATAATTATGCAAAAAATCTATTAAGTATTTAAAAGAATGGAAATCAATACAGCAGAATTAAATTTAATGTCAATGGTAATTCTATGAGGATAAGTTTGAGTATTGTTTTTCATTATTCTACATTTTTTATTTTTAAAATTTTACATAACTAGCATATATGTTTTAATAGAAAGGAACAAAAAATTTAATCAAAAAGCAATATTTCCAAAGTTACTTTTCTTTCTAAGTACAATAGTTGATGATCTGAGCCTCCAGGTCATATATTAGAGCATTCCAGTTTTTATTCCTTGAGTCCCTGGGATTATATATTAAACTGTCAAATAAGAAATTAGACTTACTATCCAGAATATACACACATACACACAAACACACACATCTTAGGAGTAATGATAACTTATCATTAGATTTTCTATAAATTGAACAACAAAAAAAGAAATCTTATTAATTGAAAGTTTGAATAGTTTTGTGTCTATTTAATATAGAATGTAATCATCATATATTTTGT
Organism: Microcebus murinus; assembly: GCF_040939455.1. Classification (NCBI taxonomy): domain Eukaryota; kingdom Metazoa; phylum Chordata; class Mammalia; order Primates; family Cheirogaleidae; genus Microcebus; species Microcebus murinus. The sequence goes on along the minus strand of NW_027438947.1, from coordinate 1,946,751 downwards.
TTCAATTAAGTATAAGAATATATAAAGCTGGAACCCATTCTACTAAGTGAAGTACCTCAAGAATGGAAAAACCAGCACCAAATGTACTCACCAGCAAATTGGTATTAACGGATCAACACCTAAGTGGACATATAGGAGTAACATTTATCAGGTGTCGGGAGGGTGGGGGGGGAGGGGATGGGTATATACAACCACAATGAGTAAGATATGCAACGTTTGGGGGATGGACATGCTTGGAGCTCTTACTCGATGTGGGAGGGGGGCATGGGCAATATAAGTAACCTTAACACTTGTACCCCCATAATACGCTAAAATAAAAAAAAATGTTTTTTCAAATAAAAAAAAGAAGAAATCAGAGGGGTTTGTTGGTAAGAATGTCGGCATTGGAAGGAATTGCTAGTGTAGGGTTTGCAAACAGAAATGCCTGCAAGTAAGGCAATTGGTCAGCTGCTAGGAACCAGTAGCATGGGTTTACCAGTTACTTATGGCCAGGGTTAGTCTGCTGGGGCCATCACACATTTTTATTATGTGGTGCCTGGGCCATATGGGTTGTTAAATTTTTTAAGTATCGCCCCCGCTACAGAAATCAGGCAAAATAAAGTGAATGAGTAAGTGAAATAGGACAGATCGAAAATAGGCAGCCAGAAAGACTAAAAGTAGGTAGATACATAGATATGATGAAGAAGAAGGAGGAGGAGGAGAGATAGATGACAAGTAGCTAGCTAGCTTCAGAGATAGGGAAGAGGGAAGGATAAACGGATGAAGCTACATGTAATACTTAGCAACCTATCAACATCTATAAATCCCCAAAGCAAAATGTTGACTAAGAAAAACATGCAAAATGAAGCCTAAAATATTATAAAATTCACATAAATTAAAACATATATAGTACTATATATTATTAATTGAATTATAAATCTATATATAAAAGTTAGGGTTAGGGAAGAAGAAAACATGTAAAATTCATGACTACAATTGCCTGGTTTGGATAAGGTGGGGTATGGATGGTATCAGGGAAGGGGAAATTCAAACACTATCTGTACCATATCCATTCTTATGCTAAAAAACAATAACGTTTGGAGACAGACAACCAAGCATTAACAACTGTCGATTCTTGGTCATGGGAACTTTGGGTGATTGTTACCTACTTCTTTATATTTTCTTTATTATTTTTAACTTCCTCAAAATAAAAATCACAACTTAAGAAAAAAAATAAGCTAGGATAATGAACATATTTAACCAAAACTTTATCTCTTCTAGTTTAGAATATCTAGCATTCCAAAAGGTTGTTACCTTTACACTCAAAAAGGGAGCAGGTGTTTAAGGCTTTTCCAATTTATTTTGAGTTAATTTAACTTCTAGGCAAATCATTCTTTTTGTAAATAAAGTTTTATTGCAATATAGTTACACTTACATGTTTAGGTATTGTCTATGGCTGCTTTCATGCTACAAGCACAGAGTTGAGCTGTTGTTACAGAAATTGGGCAGTCCACAAAGACTAAAATATTTACGATATGATCTTTTGTAGAAAAAGTTTGTCAACACTACCAGAAAACTCCTCAGCAATACCTTGGCCTATTCAAGATATAAAGAGTTATTTATTTATTTATTAATTTTTCTATCCCAATACTTTTAGTTTTTTATTTTTGTTTTATTTCAGCATATTATGGGGGTACAAATGTTAAGGTTATGTATATTGCCCATGTCCCCCCTCCCCCATCGAGTCAGAGCTTCAAGCATGACCATCTCCCAAACGTATAAGGAGTGAGATATAAAGAGGTTAACAACCAAATTCCAGAGGATTTAAAAATCAGCTCTCCATACCACTGACAACTATTAGCCTAGTTCAGATCTCAAGAAGTACAGATGTATGTGTGTGTGTGTGTGTGTGTCTGTGTGTGTGTGTGTGTGTGTGTGTGTGTGTGTGTGTGTGTGTGTAGGAGAAGAGGTATTTGCCCTCCATGACTAAAGTGCTTCATTGCTTCTCTTCTCCAGGTCTCTGTTTCTGCTCATACATGTGTATTTGAAATCAGAAAGCAAAAAAGTAAGAAAACAAAAATAAGACACAAAATTATAGTAAGGCATATTTAACATGTGTTACATTTTCTGCCATTTTAACTTCAGAAGCCGAAACCCAAAAATTTGGGTGATTTTTTTGTCTTTTTATATTATTGGGAGAATTATGGCAAAGACTCTGTCCTTGACCAAAGTTTAGACACGCTCCTCTTAGCCATATTTTTGACTAGGCTTCATTCTTGGGCCTTGTCTTTAGCCTAGTTGTACAATTGTAATAAGAATCCTGCTGTTAGTTTAGAGAGAATCCCTTACCCTTGATATCTGGTCACCCTCATATCAGATCAAATTACTTATCTCTCACCCTTAGTATCTATCACTCTAGCTAGCATCAACAAGAATCCTATTAAGTTGGTTTATCAAGTATTTTCCCTACCTGCTGTCTCTCCTCTTAGTAATTTTCCATATACTGAACTCCTCACTTTGCTTGTTGGCTATAAATTCCCAACTGTCTTTGCTGTATTTGGAGTTGGACCCAATATCTTTCCCCTGTTGCAATAGTGCTGACATCTATTGCAATAGTCCTGACTAATTTTCCTTACCATTTAAACAAGTGCCAGAATAATTTTTCAATAATCATGAGGCCACAATTTAGACAACATCAAATTTATCATTGGATCCCTAGATCTCTCACCCAAGACCCTAAATGCACATCATTCAAGCCTTTGTCTTCACTCCTGATGTATTGATCAGAGATCCAGTGATGAGTTCAACTCCTGAGCCTTTGCTCCAGATGACAGTTCACTGAAGCATGGTAAGTCAGATTCTGATTCTTAACATCCCGAGTATATTCTCTGAAGCTGAATTAGAGTTTCAGGCTTCTTTGTTTGAAAGATACTTCCTGGGCTAAGAGTTCTACCTAACATCTTTTTTTTGAGTGGAGATTCCCTCACTGACTCCTGGTCTGTTTTGTTTTTTTTTTTTCCTTGCTCTTTGTGACAGCTGTTTGTTCTCTTTATTGATCCTGAGCTCCCATAGGAACTTTTCAGTCGACTGAAACTTTTCTTCCTGAACCTCTGTTGACTGTATATTCCACTACTATGCTAACTTTGTCTACTTGCTTTCTCCTTGGCATGATTTTACTAACAATAATTTGGAACTCTACTGGCTTCTTTGGGAAATTTAAATCTCTTCGAACTTGCACATCTATGTCCTCTCCCTTCCAATAGCCTCTGCTCATCTGTTCTCCTTTTAGCATTTTCAATCTTCCTTTCAGTTCCCTTGAATTCTTTGATATGCCCCCCTTCACTCCTGTTTACCTCCTCCACCCCTCCATGCACCCCTGCCAGACTTTTCTCTTCCCATTCCACTTCCTAAATTCCATGTAGTCACTTGAACTTTAGGGCCCTTGTTCCCCATTGGGGGCTCTCAAGGAATTTGGGTAACTCAAAAACAACTACATATCAGAACAAAAGAAAATCTTAAACATCTCTTCCTTAAATCTTGGTAAAAAGCAATATTATTGAGTAGGTAACTTGTTTAATCTGCCAGGAACACAATTCAGATTAGAATTTGAATTGCAGCAAAGATGAGATGCAATTATTTTATATAAACCAGTGAGTTTTGCATTACTGAGTTTATCAGACCCATGACTAAAATTTTAGAATATAAGCTGTAGTCTCCATTCACATCTGTTTATGTATATATGTTATATATGTACATATATAGGTTTATGTGTGTATGTATGTTATGTTTATGTGATATTTTTTGTTTCCAGGTAGAGTTACCAAATTAATTCATAAAATTTTGTAAAGAAAGTCTATCTTGATTGGCTTAGAGATAAATAAGCATTTATATAAATTAATATTCTTTAACCCCCCCCAAAATATAGAAACTAACACAATCTTTTTCAAGTTCATGTAATTTAGATAAATATTGATAAATAAGACTAGCTTGGTGTTATAGGTTTAATAAACATGAGGGTGATTATCAGCATTAAATATGTAAGGGAAGAAAAATATCTTCTTTCTACCCTTTGAAGTTGTCAGCCAGGGCCCTATAACAAAAGACAGATTAACAAGAGAAAAGCATAGAAGTAAGTATATTTATTATAAGTTTTATGTGACATGGGGCCCTTCATAAAGAAAGGAAGACCTGAAGAAATAGCTAAGCTTTAGTGTTTTTATGCTAGGTTTGATGAAGTCTAGAAAGTTGTGGAAGAATGTGAAAGGACAATGGATAAGTGTATTAAACTGAAAGAAATTTAGCATAGTTTGTTCATTCAGATTCCTCTCAATTTCCCTCCTTCTTCAGAGATAAGGTTGCTCCATTCCTCTGGGTATAGGAAGGGCACCTCTCCTATTAGGGTATTTTGATCTGCATTAGTGCACAGAGTAAAAAAGCAAAGGAAGGTCAGAAAGTCCTTTCTGACATTTCTCAAGTTCCTTCAGCTCAAAATATTTAATATGCCAAGGTGTCATGTTTTGGGGCAGTGTGCACTAATCTCTATCAAGAATAATATGAACATATGTTTTTACTCTACTTGAGTTTGCTAGTGAAATAAGGTAATATTATATCTACTAAATGTTTGAGATTATAAAAATTATAGATTCAACCTAAGAATAGTGTACAAGTAAAGACGGTAAAAAAAATGAAATACTTTATGTATATCAAGTGCAGTAATAAAAGACAAAACAAAAGTGTATTTAACTTTTTGAGGTTTTTTTTCTCATACTTTTCTAACATGCATGTGTTATAAAAATAGTGAAAAGGGAAATAGCTTGAGAGAATGGATAACTTTGTTTACTGTTATATCTGCTTAAAAGTAGCCTTCAAAATCTTTTTGATAATTTTCAACCCTAAAGTTATGCTAAATTAAGTAATACATATTCATTAAACATTAATATTTAATAATTAATATTAAATATTAATATATAGAAGTAAGATAAAATATTTAAGTTTATGTAGTTTTGGGGGCTTCTTGTTTTTACATGATATGGAGAGGTTAAATATATTGAATCTGTTATGAAAATGTTCTTATTGTCACATTGAAAAACTGTAGTCTGAGGGAACATATACCTATAAATTTTCAAAAGATATATTTATAAAATTTGCTAGTCTGCTACAGAATCTTGGTATGTGACAGACAATTCACAATTGTCTACTTCCTAGTTTTCTCTGTTAAAAAAGGGTTACTGATGGTTAAAAATTATAATGAATATATGAAAATAAAGTTACTGGAAACAATGAGGGTGAAGGAAAACAATTTTGTATGCAAAGTATGCAAGGTATTATGTAAGATGTATTTTTGATAAAGAAATCCACACAAAGTATAAAGGATGTGTTTTTGTTAAGGAAAAAAAAAGAGTAATTTTATCCCAAAGTAAAATGTTCCAGAATGAGAGAGAGGAAAATATAGGACAAAAACTAAAGGAACATACAAAGTTCTAGAAGGTTTACAGAAAAGTAATCTTATACTGCTTGGCCAAAGCTGGCTACAATTAAACAGATTTATTTGTAAGATGTTTTGAAAATGAACTTTAATAACAAAAGCACACTGATGTAAAATTAGAATTTAGTTTACTCTCTGTTAAAACCACAAAGTATTTTTTTATTATTGGTCTCTTTAATAAAGAGTGCAAATGGTTTTTCTTTACTTTTTAAGTAGTCTGCTAGGAAATGAAGATTTGTGTGTTATCAGAATTATTTTCTGTGCTTTATTTTAACATTTATCATCCCATTGTTTATTTATGAGAAACGTTTTCTCATTATTAAAAAGAACTAAGGAAAAAAAAGAACTAAGGGGTTTTTTTAATAACAATTTTGTCTCCTATAGTTATTTTTTTTATTGTTACTTTGTTCCATAGATAGCTAAGTATTGTTTCACAGTGAATTAGAATCTTACTTAGTCAAGTGTTCAAACCTGTTGACATTTTTAACAGCTTTTGACATTTTGACTTCTCAAAATTAAATCTTAAATGAAATCTTGATCTTGAACTGATCCTGACATTTTCCAGAGGATCCCTAGAAATTCTCAAAGAATATGTTCTTTCTCCTCATAAAAAGAGAAATGTTAGAAATAATTAGATGTATTTAATATTTTGATTTGCATAAAAAGCATTACAAAATAAAAAGACATGCTTATCTTCCCCTAGGTTACACTTGTATGGACAAATGTTATTGATATAAATATTTCAAACGTTATATGCTCATATGAATTTGTAAACACTCAATATTCATGATAAGTGCTGGTGTAATATTATCAGTCATTATTCCAATTATTATTTTAAAATGTATGCCACAGAAATAACCAAATTTCTTTGTCAATTGAATTACTTTTGCAATTAGTTCTCATCATATCCTTAACCACAATCATTTTAAGTCTGCTGTCATCCACATTTAGTTTTCATTTTATTCTGATGTTTCTCTTGAAAGTGTTTATAATAAACTATAAGCCAGAGTGCATCTATGAAAAAAGAACATAAAGGACTTGAACAAAAAGAGACTATATCAGAGATCCATACAAAGGACTGTGACTAGTACTCCAGGGAACAGGCTTCTGAAGCCATTGCTTAAATAATGTTGAAAACACATCACTGGGCTAAGTAAGGACTTCCAGAATTCTAATAGAAGAGCTGATGAATTCCTCAAACTGCTAACCCAATAAAAAGCAGAATAAGAAGTAATTACATGGAACTGAATGAATTTGTGAAGAATGATTATGTTTTTGTGGTTTGTTTACTCAACATTGAGAAATCCTCTTAACTGGCTGCTCTGTGGACTAAGAAACTGTGTTCATAGTCTGCTTCAATCATTATTCTTTGTTTTTCACTTTGTTTTCATAGTAACTTCCCTTATTTAAATGCCTGATGGCTTGCACCAGAAACTATTCTCTATACCACACTTCAAAAGTTGGTTTATCTTTCCATTCTTGGGATACTTCACTTAATAGAATGAGTCCCAGCTCTATCCAGGAAAATACAAGAGGTGCTATATCACCGTTTTTTTCTTATAACTGAATAGTACTCCATGGTATACATATACCACATTTTTGTGCCATACGCACCATCTAGGGGATGAACATGCTTGAAGCTCTGACTTGATGGGGGAGGGGGACAAGGGCAATATATGTAACCTTAACATTTGTACCCTCATAATGTGCTGAAAAAAATAAAAAAATGTTGGTTTATCTGATCCTTAATGAATAAAAGGTGATAAAATAAACAATGTCTCTTCTTTCCTTGAACAAAAGGAGAGAATGACAAAGATTCTCTCCATGATCAATCTTTAAACTGGCTCATCTGAGCCATCTTTTCAACTAGGACTCATAATTGTACCTTATCTTTGACTCACCCAGTACAGTTGCAGCAAGAAGCTTGCTAAGTTAGTTTAGAGATGTTAAATTAATTTGGCCTAAAGCTGCATCATTACATTTTGAGTCTCGCTTAAATGTTTCTCTGTAGATATTGAACTATAATATAACTTGATATGTAAAGAGAGTGTAATCTACTCTTGTAACAAGTAGCTGAGTCTCAGCAAATCACAGCAGCTGAATTTCAGTCAACCATAGGCACCCAACCATTCAAACCAGAAATACGTAACTGTAACCAGTACAGTTGTTTCTGAACTTCACTTTGGTTTTCTGTATATCATTTTCTTTTTCTGTCCATAAATGTTATCCTGTCATGTGGCAGCATTGGAATCACTCTGAACTTATTCTAGTCCTGGAGACTGACCGTCTGATTCATATATCAGCCTTTGCTCAATTAAGCTCTATTAAATTTAATTTGTTGAAAATTTTAATTTTAATAGAGAGAATACTCTACCCTTGATATCTGATCAACCTAGCCTTTTAAATCAGTTTATTAAGAATCACACCTACATTTGGTGTCTTCTTAATAATTTTCCATATGCTAACACTCTCTCTGTTCTTTGAATATAAATCCCCAAATGTTTCTACTGCATTTGTAGTTTAGTCCAATCTCTATCACCTATTAGGATAATCATGACAGCTATCACAATAAACCTGAACAAAATCTTTCGTACCACTGTAGCAAGTGCAGAATTTAATGAAATTGATAACAAAAAACTATACAGAAGATTAATAAAGCAAAAAGTTGGTTCTTTGAAAAAATAAACAAAATTGACATGCCTCTTGCTAGATTAACAAGAAGCAGAAAAGACAGAGCTTTAATAAGCTCCATCAGGAATGAAAAAGGAGGTATTATGACTGATACCATAGAAATACAAAATATCATCTATGAATACTATAAAAACCTCTATTCACATAAACTTGAAAAAGTGGAGGAAATGGACAAAATCTTAGAAACACACAGCCTCCCTAGGTTCAATCAGGAAGGAAAATAATTTCTGAACAGAGCAATATCAAGTACCAAAATTGAAGCAGCAAAAAAAAAAAAAAAAGAAAAAGAAAAAAGAAAAACTAAAACTTCCTGAAAAGAAAATTCCTGGACCAGATAGATTCACACCTGAATTTTGCCAGACCTACAAAGAAGAACTGGTGCCTATCTTGCAGAAATTATTCCACAACATCGAGAAAGACAGAATCTTCCACAGCATGTTTTTTTAAAATAATTTTTTATTACTTCATATTATGGGTGTACATATATTGTTAGGGTTACATATCTTGCCCCTGCCCCCACTTGCCCACCCCACTATGCCAGAGCTTCTAGCGTGTCCAGCCTCCACATCATGTTTTATGAAGCCAACATCACTATGATATTAAAACCAGGAAAGGATGCAACCAAAAAAGAAAACTACAGACCAATATCCCTTAAGAATATAGATGCAAAAATTGTCAACAAAATCCTAGCAAACAGAATTCAGGTGCTCATCAAAAAAATAATCTGTCATGACCAAGTGGGCTTCATCCCAGCAATGAAGGGATGGTTCAACATATGCAAATCTAGAAATGTAATTCAACAAATAAATAGAAGTAAAAATAAAAATCATATCATCTTCTAAAAAATGCAGAAAAGCATTCCACAAAATTCATCACTCTTTAATGAAAAGAACACTTAACAAAATAGGCACAGATGAGACTTACCTAAAAATGATAAAAACCATACATGACAAATCCACAGCAAACATCATATTTAATGAGGAAAAATTGAAAGCATTCACACTTAGAATTGAAACTAGATGAGGTTGTCCTCTATCACCAATTCTATTGAACATAGTGCTGGAAGTCCTAGCCAGAGCAATCAGACAAGAGAAAGAAATCAAGGGCATCCAAATGGGGGCAGAAGTGCCAAATTATCACTCTTTGCTGATGATATGATCTTATATCTAGAAAACCACAAAGACTCTGCCATGAGACTACTGAAATTGATAAACAAATTCAGCAAAGTCTCAAGTTACAAAATCAAGGTACACAAATCAGTAGCAATGCTACACACCAATGACAGCAATCTGAGAACCTAACCAAAGACTCAATTCCCTTCACAATAGCAACAAAGAAAACAAAATACCCAGGAATATATTTAACTAAGGAGGTGAAATACCTCTACAGGTATGTCCTTACACTGAGTAAGGACATAGCAGAGGACGCAAACAGCTGGGAAACCATACCATGTTCATGGGTCGGCAGAATCAACACTTTTAAAATATCTATGCTACCCAAAGTGATCTACAGATTCAATGCAATCCCTATTATAATGTCAACATCATATTTTGCAGATCTGGAAACAATAATTCTACACTTCGTAGGGAAACAGAAAAAAAAAATCTACGGAAAACAAGCAAAAAGAAAACACTGGGAGGCATCAATTTAGCAGACCTCAAGCTATACTATAAGGCTATAGTAAATTAAACAGCATGGACTGGCACAAGAACAGAGACATAGACTGATGGAACAAAACTGAGAACTCAGATGTAAAACCATCTGCATATAGCCATGTGATCTTTGACAAAGCAGACAAAACATACACTAAGGAAATGAATCTTATTGAATAAATGGTGCTGGGAAAATTGGATAGCCATATGTAGAAGACTGAAACAGGATCCACACCTTTCACTTCTCCCCAAAATCAACTCACACTGGATAACATACTTAAGCCTAAGGCATGAAACTGTAAGAATTCTATAATACAATATTGGAAACTTTCTTATGGACATTGGCAAAGGGAAAGAATTTATGAAGAAGATTTGAAAGGCAATCACATCAACAACAAAAATAAATAAATGGGACCTTAACAAATTAAAAAGTTTCTGCACAGCCAAGGAAACTATCACAAGAGCAGACAACCTACAAAATGGGAGAAAATGTTCACATGTTACACATCCAATAAAGGGATAACTAGAACATATATGGAACTCAGGATAATAAGCAAGAAAAAAAATCAAACAATTCCATTAAAAAGTGGGCAAAGGACATGAACAAAATTTTTCAACAGAAGACAGATTAATGGCCAACAAACATAAAAAAATGGTCAACTACTCTAATCATCAGGGAAATGCAAATCAAAACCACAATGAGATATGGCATATCTCCTGTGAGAATGGCCTTTATCGAAAATTCCCAAAACAATAAATGTTGGCATGGATGTGAAGAGTTAGGAACACTCATAAACTGCTGGTGGGACTACAAACTAGTACAACCTCTGTGGAAAGATTAACATGTAGACACCTCAAAGACCTAAAAGTAGAGCTACCATTTGATCCAGCAATCTCATTACTGGGCATCTACCCAAAAGACATCTGCACTCAAATATTTATAGCAGCACAACTCACAATTGCAAAGATGTGGAAACAACCCAAGTGCCCATCAATACATGAGTTAATTACTAAAATTTGATATATGTATACCAGGAGTTCTACTTAACCACAAAAAATAGTGGTGATCTAGCATTGCTTGTATTATCTTGGATACAGCTGGAGGCCATTCTACTAAGCAAAGTTTTACAAGAGTGGAAAAATAAGCATCATGTGTACTCACCATCAAATTTGCATTAACCAATCAACACCCATATGCACATATAGTAGTAACATTCACCCCACGTCAGGAAGTTGAGATTGAGAAGGGGATTGGTATATTCACACCTAATGGGTGTGGTGTACACCATCTTGGGGATGGACACAGTAGAAATTCTGACTTGGGTGGGGCAAAGGTAATATATGTAACTTTAACATTTGTACCCCCATAATATACTGAAATGAAAAAAATTAAAAAATTAAATAAAAAACAAGTGTCAGAATAATTTATCACTAAAAATTAAAAAAGTTTTCATACAGAAAGCTGTCTACTTAATTTATTCTCAAGAGAATGAAGAAATGTGACTTTAAATGAGTTTACACTGAACAGATTGCAATGAATAAGAATTGTGCATGGTAATCAATGCTATATGCATGCAGAAAACATATTTGCCAAATAATCCATATGATTTCCAGTTTAAGCACTTTTCTATAATTTGAAAATTATTATAGATGCATTCTAAGGTTAATATTGCATCACCCAGAAAAAATTAGTGAATATAATCAGTGAAACTAACATGAATTAGCATTAAACTAAATCACTGAGGAGCAGGAGTCAGTTGCCTGACTTCTTACTCTGTCCAGTGCCAGAATAATTCTTCATGGTATTAATTAAAGCCTTAATCTATCTGTTTTGACAAATAGATATTCATAAAATATAGGCAAAGAGCCTTTTTCAAGTTAAGCTCTTGTACATTATTTTATGCAAAGTTTAGTTCATTTTTTCTTCATTAACTCAGCCATTCATTCATTCTGTGCAATATTGGAAATAATTGCTATCTCATAAAATTTCTGATAGAGGATTTAAATACATTGCTTATTTATAATTTCATGACACAGTATATTTTAACATAAATCATTCACGTGTTCATGCAAGACAAGGAACACCAATTCTCATATGTGGCTATGTGCAGTAAACTCTGAAAAAAAAGCTTAAGTCTCAGGTTGACATTTTCTTTTATTCACAATTGTCACCTGCTCTCGAATGTCTATAGCAACACAATTCACAATTCCAAAGATGTGGAAACAACCCAAGTGCCCACCAATACTTGAGAGGATTAATAAAATGTGATTTATACCATGGAGTTCTATTCAGCCACAAAAAACAATGGTGAACTAGCACTTCTTGTATTATCCTGCATGGAGATGGAGCCCATTCTACTAAGTGAGCTATCACAAATGTCAAATAATGCAAAGAAGAAAAAATTAAATCAAAGAATTATATACTCAAACTGTATTTCAAAATTCAGTGGGAAGCTCTGAATAAATCTGGTCAGGTAGCATTAATTTAAATCTGGCTCGGAGAGAAGGAAACAGACAAGAGATCAACTTGAAGCTGCCAAACATGAAAGAATTAACTAGATAATGCTTAGAAAGCAGTTGTCAGAATAAAATGCCTAGAATTTAAATCAATGGACCAAACTATTTGTGCATTTTAAATATAATTCATATAAACTTGCCAAATTTCATTCCAAAGAATTTACATGAATGATAAGGATGTAGTTTAATTCTTCTGCATATGGATATCCAGTTTTTGTAGCACTGTTTTTGAAGAGGCTCTCCCTTCCATATGTCTTTGCACTTTGTTGAAGATAAGTTCTCTATAGTGGTGTGGATTTATTACTTGGTTCTCTGGTCTATGTGTCTGTTTTGTTGCCATCACCATGCTGTTTTGGTTACTACAGCTCTGTATTATAATTTGAAGTTAGGTAATATGATTTCTCTGGTTTTGTTCTTTTTGTTCAAGATACTTTTTGCTAGTCTGAGTCTTTTGTTGTTTTGTATAAATTTTGGGATTATTTTTTCTATTTCTATGATGAATGTCATAGGAATTTTTATAGGAATTGCATTAAATCTGGAGGAGATTGCTAGGAAAGTATGGATATTTGAATAATATTGAATCTTCCAATCAATTGGATTAGAATATCTTTTCATCTTTTGTGTCCTCTTCAATTTCTGTCATCAATGTTTTATAGTTTTCATGATAGAGATCATTCATTTCTTTGATTAAGTTTATTCCAAGTTATTTTGTTTCATTTGTAGCTATCATAAACAGGATTATTTTCTCAGTTTCTTTTTCAAAGTGCTTACTGTCACCATATAGAAATGCTACCGAGTTTTGTATATTAATTTTGTATCCTGCAACTTGTCTCTTGGCATATAAAAAATCAAATAAAAATGGATTAAAGACTTAAATATAATGCCTGAAACTATAAAACTACTAAAATAAAACATAAGGGAAATGCCTCATGACATAGATATGGGCAAGAACTTCTGGAGTCATACCCACAGAGCACAGCCAACCAGTGTGATATTGAACAAGAGGAATGACATCAAGCTAAAAAGCTTTTGCACAGCAAAGGAAACAATCAAAAGTAAAGAGATAACCCACAGAATGGAAGAAAACACTGGAAAACTATCTATCTGACAAGGGAGTAATAACTAGAGTATATAAGGTGCTCCAACAACTCAATAGGAAAAAATCAAATAATCTGATTAGAAATGGGGTAGAATAACAGAAGCAAGAATGAAGAGAGAGAGAGATGTTTCAAAAAAGCTGTGTAGTTTAATGAAAAACTATACCTAAAATATGTAAAACTTTTGAAATAAATCACTTACCTTCATAAGAGTTAGAATATATTTAAATAAACTGTGTTATATTCTGCCATTTTAAGTTAGTTTTAATGTAAATGCAAAATGTTGTTTCTTAATGCATTTTAATCAATTTTGTATTGCGCAATAAAATGTGAGATAATAAAAAAATGGAGTAAAGATCTGAATAGACATTTCTCAAAAGAGTATATACAAATAGAAAATAGGTATATAAAAATGCTCACATCATTATTCATCAGAGAAATGCATATCAAAACTACAATGAGGTATTATCTCACACTAAAATGCTTCAATCAAAAATGAATAATGGGAGACCACCGGAGCAGCCCGGAGACCAGCGACAAGGGTAGGTGGATTTGCTATTTCCCCTCCCCTGCATTCGGGACTGCTGGTGGGCTCCCCAGCGGGTGGAGAGACCTGCGGACACCAGCCCAGAGATTGCCGCCGCCTGCCAACGGTGAGCCTGTAGCAGACGTGGCACCAGGTTCCCAACTTCCTCCAGGCACCTCCATGTGCACGGACCCAAGCCGCGCCGCAGGCGCCATATTGCCTCCCCCTCCCCTCCGCCGACCCTACCCGCAGCTGCCCAGAGAGACAATACATCCACCAGCCGGAGGCACCTCCAGGGAACGAGACCTTCCTATTTGGGACCCCGCCCGCCCTCCCAGGTGCTGGTGGCACCGTGTTCCCAGGAAAACGGTGCCGACTCAGAGGCTGAGAGACATAGACCCAGCTTGGGCTCCCTGTGGGTGAATTAGGACCAGAAATCCTCTCCCTGGTGGGAATACAGTTTGAACTCTGGGACCCATAGGTCGGACCTGCAGACCAGATCCCCTGCACCAAGGGCTAGCATTGCCCGGGGCACAGAAGGGTTATACGTGAACAGCCTACTGAGGTCTGTGTGCCTCCAGGGGTGGATCGGTGTCTTAGAGGGCAACCCTCCTCCCAGGAGGAGGCCGTGCGCCCAACCCAGGTGGCGTTCCTGTGCAGGGAACCTCCCTGCCGGCATCACAGTCCAGGGAGGCCAGGTGGCTTGTGGTCTGGCCTGCTGGCAGAGGCCCAGGAGTAGCTGCGGAGTTGGGGAGGGTGGAAAGAAGCGAGGCCTGCTGCAGACTGCGGGTCTCAGACAGCCCCACCTCCACACCCAGACTTTCTGGCTGAGCGGGACCATTCCAGCCCCGCCCTGACAGCTTTCCCTGGAAGCAGAGAACAGAACTTTGACCCCTGCTAACGGCCTGAGGGCAGGCTTACCCGACCCAGCTCTGCCCATAACGAGAGCTGATAACAGGACTCAAAATCAACACCATAGCCTGTTCCTCCAAGCAAACTGACAGGGACGGCATCTTGCACAGCCTTTCCATGGCACCCACTGACTCAATATACAGGGAGTGGTACAATTTCACCCACAGGGACCACCTAACGCCTCAGAAACTAAACAAAGTGTGTGAATACCCAAACAATAACCTAAGGAAAGAAACAACAACTGATCGACATGGGAAGAAATCAGCGAAAGAACTCAGGAAATATGAAGAACCAAACGGAAAACACACCCCCAAAGAGGAGAACCAGCCCCCTAGAAACGGACACCGACCAAGATCAGGCAACCAATATGACAGAAGAGGAATTTCATATGTGGAACATAAGAACACTCACCCAGCTGCAACAACAACTCAATAACCAGCACGAAGAAATGACAAAAAGTCTCCAGGATATGAGAAAAGAAATAGACACATTGAAGAAAAGTGTAACCGAACTCCTGGAAATGAAGAATCAATTCAAGGAACTACAAAATACAGTGGATAGTCTCAAGAACAGGGTAGATGAAACAGAAGAAAGAATCTCAGAGCTTGAAGATAACACCCTCCAATTAAATAAATCACTCACAGAAATAGAGCAGAGAAACAAGAGAAAAGAGCAAAGCCTACAAAGGCTGTGGGATTATGTGAAGAAACCTAATGTGAGGGTCATAGGGTTACAAGAAGGGGAAGAAGACAACACTCAAGGGTTGGACAAGCTGTTTGAAGATATAATAGAGGAAATTTTCCCAGACCTTGCTCAAAATCTTGATATACAAGTTCAAGAAGCTCAGAGGACCCCTGGGAGATTCAATGCAAACAGGAAGACGTCACGACATGCAGTCATCAGACTAACCAAAGTATCAACTAAAGAGGCCCTTCTAAGAGCTGTAAGACAAAAGAAGCAAGTAACATACAAGAGAAAGCCAATTCGAATAACATCAGACTTCTCTAATGAGACTTTACAAGCAAGGAGAGACTGGGGCCCCATTCTCACTCTTTTGAAACAAAACAATGCCCAGCCTAGAATATTATTCCCTGCAAAACTAAGCTTCGTATATGAAGGAGAAATAAAAACATTCTCAGACAAGCAAAGGCTCAGAGAATTCACCAAGACAACACCAGCCCTACAAGAAGTACTTAAAACAGCGTTATGCATGGAACATCATAATAATACCCACGAATATGAAAACAACCAAAACCCAAAGATATTAAAGGCCAGATATTACAATGGCTCAAGACAGAAATCATAGCAACAACATCCAACCCAACAGAATGATCAGTAATCTACCTTACCTATCAGTTCTCTCAATAAATGTGAATGGCTTAAACTCTCCACTCAAGAGACATAGGCTGGCTGAATGGATAAGAAAATACAGGCCAAGTATATGCTGTCTTCAGGAAACACATCTAACCTACAAGGATGCATATAGACTAAAAATAAAAGGGTGGAGATCAATATTCCAAGCAAATAGAAGCCAAAAGAAGGCTGCTGTGGCAGTTCTAATTTCAGACGATTTAGTTTTTAAACCAACAAAAGTAGTAAAAGACAAAGAGGGTCATTATATAATGGTGAAGGGCACAGTCCAACAAGAAGAGATAACAATTTTAAATATATATGCACCCAACTTAGGTGCACCCAGATTCATAAAGCAAACCTTACTGGAGCTAAGCAAATGGATTAATAGCAACTCCATAATCGCCGGAGATTTCAACACCCCACTGACGGCACGAGACAGATCCTCCAAACAGAAAATTAATAAAGAAATAATGGACTTAAACAAAACTCTAGAACAATTGGATCTGACAGGCATCTACAGAACATTCTACCCAAAATCCACTGAATATACGTTCTTCTCATCAGCTCATGGGACATTCTCTAAGATTGACCATATCCTAGGACACAAAGAAAATCTCAAGAAATTTAAAAAAATAGAAATCATACCATGTACCTTCTCAGATCACAGTGGAATAAAACTAGAAATCAACCCTAACAGAAACTCACATTTCTACACAAAAACATGGAAATTAAACAACCTCCTACTAAATGATTACTTCGTAAATGAAGAAATCAAGACGGAAATAAAAAAGTTCTATGAAGAAAACGACAATGGAGAGACAAGTTATCAACTCCTCTGGGACACAGCTAAAGCAGTTCTGAGAGGAAAGTTTATCTCCATAAATGCCTATAACCAAAAGACAAGAAGATCACAAATAGACAATCTAATGAAACGACTCAAAGAGCTGGAAAAAGAAGAACAGACCAACCCCAAACCCAGCAGAAGAAGTGAAATCAACAAGATCAAATCAGAACTATACGAAATTGAAAACAGGGAAGCTATTCAGGAGATTAATAAAACAAACAGTTGGTTCTTTGAAAAAATAAACAAAATTGACACACCATTGGCTAAGCTAACGAAAAGCAGAAAAGAGAAATCTTTAATAAGCTCCATCAGGAATAAAAAAGGAGATATCACAACTGATCCCAAAGAGATACAAGATACAATTTATGAATACTACAAAAATCTTTATGCACACAAACTGGAAAATGTGGAGGAAATGGACAAATTTCTAGAAACACACAGCCTCCCTAGGCTCAACCAGGAAGAAATAGATTTCCTGAACAGACCAATCTCAACAGCTGAAATAGAAACAGCAATTAAAAATCTCCCTAAAAAGAAAAGTCCCGGTCCAGATGGCTTCACACCTGAATTTTACCACACTTACAAGGAAGAACTAGTACCTATCTTGCAGAAACTATTCCACAACATCGAGAAGAACGGAAACCTCCCTGACACCTTTTATGAAGCGAATATTACTCTGATACCAAAACCAGGAAAGGATGCAACAAAAAAAAGAAAACTACAGACCCATATCCCTAATGAATATACATGCAAAAATTTTCAACAAAATCTTAGCTAACCGAATCCAGACAATTATCAAAAAAATAATCCACCACGACCAAGTGGGCTTCATCCCAGGGATGCAGGGATGGTTCAACATACGTAAATCTATGAATGCAATTCACCACATCAACAGAAGCAAAAACAAAGACCACATGATTCTTTCAATAGATGCAGAAAAAGCTTTTGACAAAATTCAACACCCTTTCATGATACGAACACTTAAGAAAATAGGCATAGAAGGGACATACCTAAAAATGATACAAGCCATATAGGACAGACCCATAGCCAACATCATACTGAATGGGGAAAAATTGAAATCATTCCCACTTAGAACTGGAACCAGACAAGGCTGCCCACTATCTCCACTTCTGTTCAACATAGTGCTGGAAGTCTTGGCTACAGCAATCACACAGGAAAATGGAATCAAAGGTATCCAAATAGGGGCAGAAGAGATCAAACTTTCACTGTTTGCTGATGATATGATATTGTATCTAGAAAACCCCAAGGATTCAACCAAGAAACTCCTGGACCTGATCAATGAATTTAGTAAAGTCTCAGGATACAAAATCAATACACAGACATCAGAGGCATTCATATACGCCAACAACAATCTAATTGAGAACCAAATCAAAGACTCAATTCCCTTCACAATAGCAACAAAGAAATTAAAGTACCTAGGAATATATTTAACCAAAGAGGTAAAAGACCTCTACAGGGAGAACTATGAAACACTGAGGAAGGAAATAGCAGAGGATGTAAACAGATGGAAATCCATACCATGCTCGTGGATCGGCAGACTCAATATCATCAAAATGTCTATACTACCCAAACTGATCTACAGATTCAATGCAATACCTATTAAAATCCCATCAGCATTCTTCACAGATATAGAAAAAATAATTTTACGCTTCGTATGGAACCAAAGAAGACCCCGAATATCAAGAGCAATTCTAGGCAACAAAAACAAAATGGGAGGCATTAATATGCCAGATATCAAACTATACTACAAAGATGTAGTAATTAAAACAATATGGTATTGGCACAAAAACAGTAATATTGACCAGTGGAACAGATGTGAGAATCCTGATATAAAACCATCCTCATATAGCCATCTCATCTTTGACAAAGCAGACAATAACATAGGCTGGGGAAAAGAATCCCTCTTCTATAAATGGTGCTGGGAAAACTGGATAGCCACCTGTAGAAGGCTGAAACAGGACCCACACGTTTCACCTCTCACAAAAACCAACTCACGCTGGATAACAGACTTAAACCTAAGATATGAAACTATTAGAACTCTAGAGGAAAAAGTTGGAAACACTCTCCTAGACATCGGCCTGGGCAAAGAGTTTATGAAGAAGTCCCCAAAGGCAATCACAGCAGCAACAAAAATAAATAAATGGGACATGATCAAACTACAAAGCTTCTGCACAGCCAAAGAAATAGTCATGAAAGTAAACAGACAACCTACAGAATGGGAGAAAATTTTTGCATCCTATGCATCCGATAAGCGACTGATAACTAGAATATACTTAGAACTCACGAAAATTAGGAAGAAAAAATCAAATAACCCCATTAAAAAATGGGCAAAGGACTTGAACAGAAATTTTTCTAAAGAAGACAGAAGAATGGCCAACAAACATATGAAGAAATGCTCAACATCTCTAATCATCAGGGAAATGCAAATCAAAACCACAATGAGATATCACTTAACCCCAGTGAGAATGGCCTTTATCAAAAAATCTCCAAGCAATAAATGCTGGCATGGTTGCGGACAGAGAGGAACACTCCTACACTGCTAGTGGGACTGCAAACTAGTTCAACCTCTGTGGAAAGCAATATGGAGATACCTTAAAGCGATACAAGTGAATCTACCATTTGATCCAGCAACCCCATTGCTGGGCATCTACCCAAATGATCCAGTGACACTCTACAAAAAAGACACCTGCACTCGAATGTTTATAGCAGCACAATTCACAATTGCAAGGCTGTGGAAACAGCCCAAGTGCCCATCAATCCAAGAATGGATTAATAAAATGTGGTATATGTATACCATGGAGTACTATTCAGCTCTAAGAAACAATGGTGATATAGCACATCTTATATTTTTCTGGTTAGAGCTGGAACCCATACTATTAAGTGAAGTATCCCAAGAATGGAAAAACAAGCACCAGATATATTCTCCAGCAAACTGGTATTAACTGAGTAGCACCTAAGTGGACACATAGGTGCTACAGTAATAGGGTATTGGGCAGGCGGGAGGGGGAAGCGGGGCGGGTATATACATACATAATGAGTGAGACGTGCACCATCTGGAGGATGGTCATGATGGAGACTCAGACTTTTGGGGGGAGGGGGGGAAATGGGCATTTATTGAAACCTTAAAATCTGTACCTCCATAATATGCCAAAATAAAAAAAAAAAAAAAACATATGCTGGGGAAAAGAATCCCTTTTCAATAAATGGTGCTGGGAAAACTGGATAGCCACCTGTCGAAGGCTAAAGCAGGACCCACACCTTTCACCTCTCACAAAAATCAACTCACGCTGGATAACAGACTTAAACCTAAGGTACGAAACTATTAGAATTCTAGAGCAAAATGTTGGCAACACTCTCCTAGACATCAGCCTTGGCAAAGAGTTTATGAAGAAATCCCCAAAGGCAATCACAGTAGCAACAAAAATAAATAAATGGGATATGATCAAACTAAAAAGTTTCTGAACAGCCAAAGAAACGGTCATGAGAGTAAACAGACAACCTACAGAGAGGGAGAAAATTTTTGCATCCTACGCATCCGATAAGGGGTTGATTACTAGAATCTACTTAGCACTCATGAAAATCAGAAAGAAAATATCAAATAACCCTATTAAAAAGTGGGCAAAGGACTTGAACAGAAACTATTCTAAAGAAGACAGAAGAATGGCTAACAAACATATGAAAAAATGCTTATCATCTCTAATCATCAGGGAAATGCAAATCAAAACCACAATGAGATATCACTTAACTCCAGTGAGAATGGCCTTTATCAAAAATTCTCCAAACAATAAATGCTGGCATGGATGGGGAGAGAGAGGAACACTCCTACACTGCTGGTGGGATTGCAAACTATTTCAACCTCTGTAGAAAGCAATTTGGAGATACCTTAAAGCGATACAAGTGAATCTACCATTTGATCCAGTAATCCTATTACTGGTCATCTACCCAAAAGATCCAATGACACTCTACAAAAAAGACACCTGCACTCGAATGTTTATAGTAGCACAATTCATAATTGCAAGGCTTTGGAAGCAGCCCAAGTGCCCATCAATCCAAGAATGGATTAATAAAATGTGGTGTATGTATACCATGGAGTACTATTCAGCTCTAAGAAATAACGGTGATATAGCACATCTTATATTTTCCTGGTTAGAGCTGGAACCCATACTACTAAGTGAAGTGTCCCAACAATGGAAAAACAAGAACCACCTATACACACCAGAAAACTGGTATTAAATGAGCAGCACCTAAGTGGACACATATGTACTACAGTAATAAGGTATTAGGCAGGGGGCCGGGGGGTGTGTATATACATACATAATTAATGAGATGTGCACCATCTGGGGGATGGTCATGCTGGAGACTCAGACTTGTGGGGAGAGGGGGGAAAGGGCATTTATGGAAACCTTAAAATCTGTACCCCCATTATATTCCGAAATAAAAATCAATAAAATAAACTGCATTTCAGACCCCCTTAAAATGAATGATGAATATGAAAAATGAAAATTAATAATTCATAATGAAAAATGAATTCTAATGAGGATATGGAAAAAGGGATGCCCTCATACACTCTTTTGGGGAAATTAAATTAGTGTAGTCACTATGGAACAGTGTGGAGGTTCCTCAAAATACTAAAAATAGAACTACCATATGACCCACCAATCCCACTGCTGGGTATATATACAAAAGAAAGAAATCAGTATATGAAAAAGATATCTGCACTCCCATGTTTATTGCAGCACTGTTCACAGTAGCCAAGATCTGGAATCAACCCAAGTGTACCTCAACAGAAGAATGGATACAGAAATACATCATGGAGTATTGTATTGGCAGAAAATTAGAATAAAATCCTACATTTGCAATAACATGAAAGGAACTGCATCAATTCAAAAAAGCCAAGCACAGTAAGACAAATATCACATGTTCTCACTCATATTTGGGAGTCAAATATGAAAACAATTAATCTCATAAAGGCAGAGAGTAGAATTATGATTAGCAGAGGCTGGAAAGAATAGTGAGGATGGAGGATAAAGTGGAGATGGTTAATAGGTGCAAAAATGTAGTTAGATAGCATGGACAATGTTTGATAGCATAACAATGTGACTATAATTAACAATAAGTTAGAGTATACTTTAAAATAACTAAGAGAGTGGAATTGAAATGTTTCCAAAACAAAGAAATTATGAATGCTTGAGGTGTTGTATACCTCAATACGCTAATTTGATTAGTACACATTTGTATGCCTGTTGCCAAACATCACATGTACTCTATAAATATACACAACTATTATTACCTATAATAATTGAAAAAAATAAGAATTTATACCAATTTATAATCATGACAGTATAACAATCTTTGTTGATCAAAGTGTACCTTATCAAACCTTTCAAAATGTACCATTCTAATGATGACAATTGTAATCTTATGTGTCAATGTGCTTTTCTTAGCAGGAAACATTTTTTGTATATGCCTACTTCATTGCAGTTCTCTATCATAAATTAGTTGTTAGACATTATTAGTGGTTTATTCTTTGCCTATTATAGGTCTTGTAGATATTTTTTCAGTTTATCATATGTCTTTTTATTCTTCTCATTGTATGTTTCCCTTGGGGAAAAAAATGAAATTTCTCAATTAAAAAAAATAAAAAAACAAAGAAAGCACTTGTCTGAGAAATGAAGCAGGGATCACCAAATGTGGTCTCAAGGCCAGAAACTGTGATGTGGAAGGAAAAGATAATAGAGAAATAGAATTTTCCAAAACTTTATAATATAGATTTGCAGAGTGGGATAAATACTGACTAAAGGGAAAGAGGAAAGAGAGAGGAGGGTGGCAAGGGAGTAAAACCTCAAACAAAGCTCATGATAATACTACCAGATTTGACTTGTAAAACAATATGGCACTCACTATGTTCCACCATTTTTCTTATCTTAATTTCATAATAGAGGATAGAAGAAATTTTAATTAGCTTCTTCAAGCCCTCTGAATACCTATTGGATTAAAACAATTATTTTTCTTTTGGCTTGTTCTTTCTTGATATATATGCAGTCAGATTCAATATTCCAATCCCCTCTGTGGATATTCGCAATGCACAACATCGGGCACCTAATCTTGCAGTCTTGCACACTCTGCTCTTTCTCGTAAGTGATGCTATAAATCCTATAAATATTTACTGGGTTAAAACCAAAGACACTGTTCAATATCAGTCCCAGCTAACTTGGGAATTTTCAGTCTCACAATCTCTCTTACCCAAATCACCCTCTTTCATATTGCAATTCCTTTTTGTGATGTATCTGGAAAGAGCTATTGATATTCACTCCCAAATGAATCCAGAGCAAGAGAAAAAAAAAGCAAGTAAGGCAATGACTCCAATAACAAATATCCCCATGGCAACAAAATCTCTTGAAATCCGCCCCCCCACTTTTCCACTAGTTGTGCTTCTTTGCTACATGGCCTACTCTATATTCATCCCAGAGGTATATCTCATAACATTAAGAACACCTATTTTTCTCTTCAAAAATTCTTGCAAAAGGCCTTTAATTATTTCTGAACTTAGTGTCAAATAAAACATATTTTAAAGTGATACATTATAATAACTTTTTGAACATACTTCTCTAACAATTTTTGTAACCTATTAACAAATATTAAAATTTAATCTTACATATAGACCTCTTTTAAATGTTTCTCTAGTAATTCAAATAACTAATTTTTTCAAGATTACTTTCTGCCAGATTTTTGTCACTCTTTGGAGTACTGGTATAAAAGGTCCTCTGATTATTTATCATGGTGGCTAGTCAGAGATGTTTCACCTCATAAAACACTCCAGTGACTGCTGTATGTAACTGTCTGTAGTTCTTGAAGCGCATGAATTACATTAGAGCATAGTTTCTACTCAGTTTTTACAGAGAGTGTAACCAGAAATAGGAAGAGAAGAAAAAGACCCCAAAGTTTTACCCTGATATTTAGCCCATACAGACTCTCCCCTGGTCCCTCATCTCTACTAGATAATAAATCACTTTTTACTTTACTTTTGCTAGTATCCTCAAAATATATGCTATTTAGTAAAAATCAGAATATAAGGATTAACTGATTTATTAGCCATCAGCTAAAATTTGGTTCTCTTAATAACACTAATTTACACCTGGAAAAACTGAATTAGATTGCCAGACAAGGCCTTATAAGCAAATATTTTAGTCCTCTGAAGAGATATGAAGTAGCCAGGCAGAAATTATAGAGATTAAAATTGGTTGAATCCTAACTCAAAACTTCATGGGGGATCTATGATGGTATTTAAAAAATTGAGAATTTTTAGTATTCCACATTTATTTAAATTCAAATACCATTTTTAAAAAATTGTTCAAAATCCAAAGGGATTTCACCATTTAATTATCCACTCCTTTACTTGCATTTAATGTGAGTCCTCTTCTATTGATGTAGAAAATTGATGGGTACCTAAATTTCTTAAGTCTGTTCCTTCTATATTATCTACACTATGATATTTTTGTTTTCCACAGGAATTTTTTCTAAAGAACTTTTCAAAAACAATTATATAGAGAGTATATTTTTGAAGAAAAAATGAAATAAAATAAATTATATATATTTAATATGTTCAATTTAGTAAGTTTTGACAACTTGAGAGACCATTACTACAATCAGGAGAACTTCCAAAAGTTTCCTCATAGCTCTTTGTAATTCCTCCCTCCAGTCTCACTCATATACAATCCCCAAGCAACAACTGATGTGTTTTAAGTCATTATAGATTAGTTTGAATTTTCTAGAGTTTTATATGAATGGAATTATGGAGTTTGTACTCCTTATTTTCATGCTTCTTTCATTCAGGAGAGTTATTTTTATGTACATCCATGTTATTGGCAGTTTAGTCCTCTTTCATTGCTGAGTAGTATTCCATCCATTACAAGCCACAATTTGTTTATTCATCTATTGATAGTTTGAATTATTTTCATTTTATGGTTATTATAGACAAATGTTCTATGAACATTTATGTACATGTCTTTGGTGGACAGATATTTAGTTTTTCCTTGGGTAAATATTATACCTAGGAGTAGATTGGCTTGATCAAATGGCAGGTATATGTTTACATTTTTAAGAAACTGAAAATATTTTCTAAAATGGTTGTACCATTTTACATTTCCACTAGGAGTGTTTTGAAGTTCCACTTCATGCACACATTCTTGACAACACTTGGTATGGTCAGTCTTTTACAATGTTAATTATTCTAATAAGTATGTTCTAATAAGTATTCTAATAAGTATATCATTGTGGTTTAACTTGAATTGCCACTATGCTTAACGATGTTGAACATCTTTTCATGTGCTTATTTGCCATTCATATATCTTCCTTGGTGAGGTATCTATTCAAATATTTTGCTAACTTTTGTCAGGTTGTTTGTTCTCTCATTGTTGAGTTTTAAAATTCTTTATATATTTTGATTAAAGTCCTTCATGCCCTTCCTCAGTTATATAATTTGCAAAGATCTTCACCCAGTCTGTGGCTTATCTTTTAATTCTCTTATTAGTATCTTTCTAAGAGCAACAGTTTCAAATATTGATGATGTCAAATACAACAATTTATTATTTTATGAATTGTACTTTTTGTCTGGTATCAAAAACCATTACCTAACACGAGGTTGCACTATTTTTTTCCTGGTTTCTTCTAGAGTTTTCTAATTTCAGAATTTATATTTAGGTGTGTGATCAATTTTCAACAAATTATTGTATATACTATGTGGTTGAATAGTTACATAGACTTATCCAAATGCTCCATCCTTATTTGTTTACCAAGCTATGTTTTTTTCACTGAATTGCTGTCATAACTTTGTAAAAATCAATTGCCTCTATATGTGTGGGTTTATTTCTGGACTATTTCTGTTTGCACATTAATCTATTTCTCTGTCATTAGGCAGAGAATACCATTCTGTTTTGATTACTATAGCTTCATAATAATTATTGAAATGAGGTAGAGTTAGCCCTCCAACTTTTTGTTTTTCAAAATTTACTTTTTTATTCTATGGGCTTGGCATTTCCATAAGAAATATATAATTAGTTTGTCAATTTTTATGAAAACATACTAGAATTTTGATATGGAATGTGTTGAATTTATAGATAAATTAAAAAGAAATAACATTTTATATTGAGTATTTTGACTAATTAGCAAGTTGTATTTCTCTATTTAAGTCTTATTAAATTTCTTTAGCATGGTTTTATAGTATTAAATGTGTAGGTTTCCCACATTTTGTCAAATTTACCCTTAAGCATTTTATATTTTGATGCTATTATAAATGTATTTAAAAATATTCAACTTCCTATTTTGCTTTTGTATTTGTTTTTGTTTTAATTTTTTTCGAAATTCAGCATATTATGGGGATACAGATGTTTAGTTTAAGTATATTGCCTTTGCTCCACCCCAGTCAGAGTTTCAAGCATGTATATCCCCCAGACGGTGAGCACTGTGACAATTAAATGTGATGGGTTTATACCCATCCCCTTCTCCCCTCTCCCTTCTGCCCAACACTCGATAAATATTATTACTATATGTGCACTTAAGTGTTGATCAGTTAATACCAATTTGATGATGATTACATGTGGTGCTTGTTTTTCCATTTTTGTGATACTTCACTCCATACAATGGGTTCCAGCTCTACCCAGGCTAATACAAAAGGTGGTATATCACCATTGTTTTTGAGGCTGAGTAGAACTCTACAGTATACATATATCACATTTTATTCATTCGTTCATGTATTGATGAGTACTTAGGTTGTTTCCACATCTTTGCAATTGTGAATTTTGCTCCTATAAACATTCTACTGCAGTTGTCTTTTTTATAGAATGTCTTTTGTTCTTTTAGATAGATGCCCAGTAATGGGATTGCTGGATCAAATGCTAGTTCTACTCGTAGCTCTTTGAGATATCACCATATAACTTTCCACAGAGGCTGTACTACTGTGTTTTCCCCAAAATAAGACCTACCCATAAAATAAGCACTAGCAGGATTTCTAAGCATTTGCACAAAATAAGCCCTACCCCCAAAATAAGACCTAGTGATTGGCGTGGCTATGCAGCATATCTGCACAACCCATGCATTTTGTCGCGGAGCTGTAAAGAAGACAAGCAGTCTTTTTCATCTGCCTCATGAGAGCTCTATTTATTGACATGAGAGATTGGGGCCAATTGTTCTAAAGGAAATAGAGTCTCAAGAAATTCAGGATGGAATTCGGGGTTTGGAGAGTTATGATGATGTTCCAGAAGAAGATGACTCAACTATATTTGAATAAATGTAAGTTGTTGTACTGTACTTAAAAAAATAACCCATCCCCTAAAAATAAGCCCTAGGGTGTCTTCTTGAGGAAAAATAAATATAAGACCCTGTCTTATTTTCGGGGAAGCATGGTAGTTTGCAGTCCTACCAGCAGTGTATGAGTATTCCCAACTCTCTGCATCCACATCAATATTAATTATTTGGGAACATTTTGATAAAGGCCATTCTAACAGGAGATAAGTCATATAATATTGTGATCTTGATTTTCATTTCCCTGATGATTAGTAATGTTGAACATTTTTTTCATATGTTTTTGGCCATCAGTTTTTCTTCTTTAGAAGTTTCTCTTCATATTTTTTGCCCACTTTTTGATGGAGTTGTTTGATTTTTTTCTTGCTAACTTTCCTGAGTTCTAAATAGATTCTAGTTTTCAGCCCTTTATCAGATGTGTAACATGTGAGTATTTTCTCTCATTCTGTAGGTTTTCTGTTTGCTCTCATGATAGTTTCCTTGGCTGTGCAGAAGCTTTTAATTTGATCAAGTCCCATTTACTTATTTTTGTTGTCACTGTGATTGGCTTTGGGGTCTTCTTCATAAATTCTTTGGGTAGGCCAATGTCTATAAGAGTTTTTAAAAAATACCAGAGGACATAAAAAGGTGGAAAATCATATCATGCTCTTGTGTTGGCAGAATCAACATTGTTAAAATGTCTATATTACCTTATATGATTGACAGATTCAATACAATACCTATTAAAATACCAACATAAATGTTATTCCTATATGTGCACTTAGGTGTTGATCAGTGAAATCAATTTGATGGTGAGTACATGTGGGGTTTATTTTTCCATTCTTGGGATACTTCACTTAGTAGAATGGGTTCCAGCTCTATACAGGAAAATACAAGAAGTGCTATATCACTATTGTTTCTTATAGATGAATAGTACTCCATGGTATATATACCATATTTTATTAAGCCACTCATGTATTGATGAGCACTTGGGTTGTTTCCACATCGCTGCAATTGTGAATTGTGCTGCTATAAACATTCAAGTGCATTTATCGGGCATCAGGCAGATGGGAGGGGGGAGGAAGGGATGGTCATATATATATATATTTACATATATATATATATATATATATATATAGAGAGAGAGAGAGAGAGAGAGAGAGAGAGAGAGAGAGAGAGCAATGTGCACCATCTGGAGGATGGACTCACTTAAAGCTCTGACTCTAGGGGGGAAGGGTAGGCAAGGGAAACATACGTAACCTAAATATTTGTACACCCATAATATGCAGAAATAAAAAAGAAAACAATCATTTACAGTCAGGGAGAAAAAAAAACCAACATAATTTTTTGCAGATCTAGACAAAATAATTCTACACTTTGTATGGAACCAGAGAAGACTCCATATAGCAAAAGCAATCCTAATCACAAAGAACATATTGGGAGGCATCAATTTACCAGACTTTAAGCTATACTACAAGACTATAGTAACTAAAACTGCATTTTACTGGCACAAGAACTGAGACATAGACCAAGGGAACAGAACTGAGAACCCATATATAAATCCATCGTCATATAGACATCTAATCTTTGACAAAGCAGACAAAAAGATACACTGGGAAAAATACTTATTAAATAAATGGTGCTAGAAAAACTGGATAGCCACATGTAGAAGACTAAAACAGGATCCACACCTTTCACATCTCACAAAAATCAACTCACATTGGATAATAGACTGAAACTTAAGGCATGAAACTATGAGAATTCTAGAAGAAAATTTTGGAAAAACTCTTATACACAAGTCCACATTTTTCATTGCTAGTATAAAGAAATACAATTGAATGTTGTATATTAATTTTATGTCCTTAAATCTTGCAGAACTTACATATTAGTATATTCCATTAGATTTTTCTAAATGCATGATCATGTTGTATTGGAAAAAAAGACAGTTTTCTTCTTCTTTTCAAATATGGTGCCTTCTATTTATTTACTCATTTATTTTTGTCTTGATATATGTGACCAACCGGAACTTTAAATTTAATGCTGAATAGAAGTAGAAAGAACAAATATCATTGTATTTGCCTAATCTTAGGGGCAAACATTCAGTTTTTCATAGTCAAATGTGAGATTAGCTACATGTTTATCTTACATGGTCATTATTAGGCTAAAGATTTTCCCTTCAGGTTGAAGAATTTTTCTTCTGTTACTAGCTTGCTAAGAATTTTCATGAATAATAGATGATAGGTTTTGCCACAATTTCTTAAGTAGATTTTCAGATAATCAAATGGTTGTTTTATGTTAGTAATATGAAGAATTACTTTGATTGATTTTAAATGTCAATATAACCATGTAATTCCAAGATAAATCCCATTTGATTATTTCTTATTCTTTTAGCATATTTCTGGATTCAGTTTGCTAAGATACTTTTTATAATTTTACATCAGTGTATATGTGGGATATCGATCTCCAGTTATTTTTTTTCTTACAATGCCCATGTCTGATTTTGGTATCAGGGTAATACTTGCCTTATGGAATTATTGGCAAAGTACTATCTCCAGTTCAAACTTTTGGACAAGTTAAATTAGAATTAGTATTAAATATTTGGTAAAATTTATCAGTGAGTAATATGAGTCAATGTCTTCTTTGTGAAATTATTCACAAAAAATTCGATTTATTTAATAGGCATTAAGCTTATTCATATTATGTATTTCCCCTTGAGTTTTTAAAATTTATTTTGTATTTATTTTTATTTTCTATTTAAGCATACTATGAGGGTACAAGTGTTAAGGTTACATATATTGCCATTGCCCACCTGAGTCAGAGCTTTAAGTGTGTTCATCCTGCAGACAGTGCACACCACATTCAGTAGGTGTGAATATACCCATCCCCTCCTACTCCCTCCCACCTGCCAAGCACCTGATAAATGTTAGTACTATACGTGCACATAAGTGGTGATCAGTTAATACCAATTTGACGATGATTTCATGTGGTGCTTGTTTTTCTATTCTTGTGATACTTCACTTAGTAGAATGGGCTCCAGCTCTATCCAGATTAATATAAGAGGTGCTAAACCATCAGTGTTTTTTTGTGGCTGAGTAGAACTCATACATGTACCATATTTCATTAATTCATTCATGTATTGATGGGCACTTGGGTTGTTTCCACATTTTTGCAATGATGAGTCGTGGTGCTATAAACATTCTGGTGCAGATTCTATTTTATAGCATGTCTTCTTTTCTTTTGGGTAGATGCCCAGTAATGGGATTGCTGAATCAAATGGTAGTTATACTTGTAGCCCTTTGAGGTAACTCCATATTGATTTCCATAGAAGTACTAGTTTGCAATCCCACCAGCAGTGTATGAGTGTTCCTATCTCTCCACATCTATGCTAGTATTTATTGTTTGGATATTTTTTGATAAAAGCCATTCTCATTAGAATTAAGTGATATCTCGTGGTGGTTTTGATTTGCATTTCCCTGATGACTAGAGTAGTTGACCATTTTTTTTCATGTTTGTTGGCCATTAATCTGTCTTCTTTTGAAAAGTTTCTGTTCATGTCCTTTGCCAACTTTTTGATAGGGTTGTTTCATTTCTTCTTGCTGATTTTCCTGAGTTGTATATAGGTTCTAGTTATCAGCCCTTTATTGAATGTGTAACATGTGAATATTCTCTCCCACTCTGTAGGCTGTCTGTTTGTTCTCATGATAGTTTCCTTGGCTGTGCAGAAGTTTTTCTAATTTTATCAGGTCGCATTTACTTATTTTGTTGTTGCTGTGATTGCCTTTGGGGTCTTCTTCATAAATTCTCTCCCTAGGCCAATGTCCATAAGAATTTTTCCAACTTTTTGTAGAATTCGTATTGTTTCATGCCTTAGGTTTAAGTCTGTTACACACTATGAGTTGATTTTTTGGACAGCTGAAAAGTGCAGATTCTGTTTCAGTCTTCTACATATGGCTATCCAATTTTCCCAGCACCATTTATTGAATAAGGATTCTTTTCCCCAGCATATGTTTTTGTCTGCTTTGTCAAAGATCACATGGCTATATGAAGATGGTTTTATATCTGAGTTTTCAGTTCTGTTCCATTAATCTATGTCTCTGTTCTTGTGCCCATACCATGCTGTTTTAGTTATTGTAGCCTTATATTATAGCTTAAAGTCTGGTAAATTGATACCTCCAAATTTGTTCTTTTTGCTTAAAATTGCTTTTGCTGTATGGGGTCTTCTCTGCTTCCATATGAAGCATACAATTATTTTTTCTAGATCTGTGAAAAATGATGTTGTTATTTTAATAGGGATTGCATTGAATCTGTAGATCACTTTCAGTAGTATAGACATTTTAACAATGTTGATTCTGCAAACCTATGATCATGGTATGGTTTTCCACCTGTTTATATCCTGTTCTGTTTCCTTCCTCGGTGTTTCATAATTCTCCCTTAGAAGTCTTTTTGCCTCCTTAGTTAAATATATTCCTGAGTATTTTATTTTCCTTGTTGGTATTATGAAGGATATTCAGACTTTGATTTGGTTTTCAGTTTGAGTAACTTTTTTTTAGTTTCTATCATTCAAGAAATTTATGCATTTCATCTAAGTTGTCAAATTTATTGGCAAAAAGTTCTTGAAAATATTCTACTGATGTACTTTTAAAATTATCATAGAATATACATAATATTTACCATATTATGTATTTCTGAATTTACAGTTTAGTGTCATTATTTGTGCACTCTTGTGCAACCATCACCTCCATCCATCTCCAGAACTTTATGTACCCAAACTGAAATGCTGCACCATTAAACAGTAACTCCTCACTTATCCCTCCCTTCATACCTTAGAAATCATCTTTCAATTTTTCGACTCTATGAATTTCACTACCCAAGATCTACCTATATGTGAAGTAATAAACCATTTGTCCTTTTGTGTTTGGTCTATTTAAGTTAACATAATGTTTTCAAGGTTAATCCACACTGTAGCATGTGCCAGAATCCCATTTGCTTTTTAAGGCTGAATAATATTCTATTGAATGTATATGGAATATTTTGTTCATATGTTTATCTCTCAGTGGACATTTGGATTATTTCCACCTGTTGTATATTGGGAATAATGCTATTATAAAAATTGCTGTACAATATCTATTTGAGCTCCTGCTTCTAATTATTTGGGATGTGTATATATACATTTGGAATTGCTGGGGTATAGGTAATTCTATGTTTCACCTTGTGAAGAACTACTATATTGTTTTCCACAGTGGAAATTTCATTTTACATTCCCACCAACAAAGCACAAGTGTTCCAATTTCTCACCGAAAATTGTTGTATTCTAATTTTTGAATACACATGTAAGGACCAAGAGAAGATTTATTTTATTCTCTGAAAGTTCACATAGTCAACTGACAAAATATAGGTTAATAGGAGGCAAGGAATTCAAAATGTATTAGTGTGTACAAATATACATAGAAGTAATACAAAATATGAAAGACTCAAAGTGCCAGATGATTGACATTTTAACATTATTTTGCAGTTTCAGAAAGAACAAGATCTTCAATCATGACAAGAAAGGAGGGAGAGAAGAGGAAATGTATGGCTAGTGAAGGTGGTCTTGTTATGCAGATGAAACCTCATCGGTAGCAGCCCTCAGAAAAAAAAAATAGATAGTAGCCAGTGGTTGAGTTGATATTTCATAGCTGGAAAGGAAGAGGAGCCTCAGAGAAAACATGCATGCTTATTTTACCAATGTAGATTTTTCTGTATGGATACAAAACTTCTCCAGAAAAGGCAGCTTTTTAGGACAATTTCCACCTTTAGACCCTCTGATTAGTAATCTCAAAATGTGTCAAAAAAAGAATAGTTTGGGGTGAAATATGTTCAGTTTCCTTTACAGCCATACGAATGGCTAATAGGTATAAAATGATATTCCAGTGTAGTTTGACTTGCATTTCCATAATATGTAATGATGTTAAGTATCTTTTCCTGTGTGTATTGGCAATTTGTAGATAATCTATGGTGAAATTTCTATTTAAGTCTTTAGCCCATTTCTAAATTTGGTTCTTTAATTATTGCTATTGTTGAGTTTTAAATGTTCTTTACTTGCTCTTGATGTAATCCCTTATAATATATATGATTTCTAAATAATTTCTCACATTATGTGGCTTGCCTTTTTATAATGCTTTATTGATACTGTCCTTTGATGTCCCAGATTTTCAATTTTGATGAAATTTAATATATCTATTATTACTTTTTTGCCTGTGCTTTTCGTGTCATATCCAAAAAAAATAATTGCCAATTCCAATATTACAAAGCTTTCCGTATGATTTTCCATAGAACATTTATACTTTAAGCTCTTACACTTAAGTCTTTGATCAGATTTGAGTTAAATGTTATTTATTGTGTGAAGTAAGGGTCCAGCTTTATTCTTTTACATGTATATATTCAGTACTACTGAATATAGTGCTACTTGTTGACAACACTGCTATTTGCCCATTGACTGATCTTGGCATCCATGTCCAAAATCATTTGACCAAAATCATAGAGTTTATTACTGGACTCCTTGTTCTATTCCATTTGTATATTTATATTTATGCCAGTACCACGTTGTTTTTATTACCATAACTTTGTAGTAATTTTTGAAATCAGGAAGGGTGAAACTTCAAATTTTGTTTTTATTTTTCAAGATTATTTTGGCAACTGAAATCTCTTGAGATTCCATACAAATTATTTGATGACTTTTTTTCTATTTTTGCAAAATATTGTTGGCATTTTGATAGGAATTGCATTGAAACTGCAGATCACTTTGGGTAGTATTGGCACATTAACAATATTAATTCTTCCAATCCACAAAGTCTAGATGTCATTCCATTTATTTATGTGTTCTTTATTTTTAAAGCAATGTTGTGTGGTTTCCAGAATGTAAGATTTTCACTACCTAGGTTAAAGTTTATTCATGCCTTATGCTATTTTGTGTTGCTATAACAGAATACCTGGGGTAGGGTAATTTATAAAAAATAAAGAGGTTCATTTGGCTTATGATTCTGGTGGCTGAAAATTTCAGCATTGAGCAGCTGCATCTGGTGAGGGCCTGAGAATGTTTTCACTCACAACAGAAGGTGGAAGAGGTGTGGGCCTGCAAAAAGAGATCGCAGGACAACAGTGGAAGCAAGAAATAGAAACTGAGAAAGCCAGATTTTTTAACAACACACTCTCTCAGAAACAGATTTATTCACATGAGAAATAGAATTGAATCATCCCTGTAGTTGGGCATTAATCAATTCATGAGGGAGTTACCCCCATGGCCCAAACACCTTCCACCAGGCCTTATCTCCCAGCATTACTACACTGGGGATTAAATTTCAACATGTGACTTGAGGGGACAAACCACATCTAATCAATAGCATTCCATTTCTGGCCCATCAAATCTCATGTCCTTCTCATATGCAAAATACATCCCAATATCCCCCAAAGTCTTATCCTTGTTCCATCACCAACTTAAAAGTCTAAATTCCACTAATGGGCTTGTAAAATAAAAAACAGATTATTTACTTCTAAGATATGATGGTGGAACAGGCATAGGGTAGACCAAAAAGAAAGGCATACCAGGGCCCAAGCAAATCTGAAACACAGCATAGCAGACATTAAATATTAAAACTCCAGAATAATCTCCCTTCACTCCATGCTCTGCATCTTGGACACACTGGAGCTAGGGGTGCGCTCCCAAGGCCTCAGGTAGCCCTGCCCTCATGGCTTTGCTCAGTGAAGTTCATGTGGCTGCTTTTGGTATCTGCTCACCAGATTCATGCCTAATGCATGGTAACAGACAAAGACACTGAAATAGCAAGTGTTGCAGCACAGAAGGAGTTTGATAATTGGATGGCTGCCAAATGAGGTGTGAGGGTACATCAAATCTGCCTCCCAGAGGGGTCTTGGACTGGGGTTTTTAAGGGAATTTTGGCAGGTAACGGCTGAGAGGCTGGAGTCACTGATGGGTTGGGGAATGAGGGCATGAAAATTGCATTCCTACACTGAATAAGTTCTGTGAATTAAAAGAAAATCTTAAGGCTCCTCCGCAATGTCTGATTAAATGGAGCCCTTCCTGGCCAAGATGATACCCTAAAGCTGAGTGCCAGCCAAGAGAGTGAGATCAGATATGCCTCATCCTTCCCCCTCCTTTCTCGTGTATATCTTTTGTAACTCATTGACAGGCCTAAAGCTATGCAAGACAAAAGTGCAGGTCCTCAATTAACACAGCAAATATATTGCCAGTAGCTTTTCTCTGATTAACAGAGCTCCTTATCTTAAAACATTCTTAGCCTTTAGACAAAAGCTTCATTTTTGTAACCAATTACAAGTCAAAGAGTCTTTAAACCCACCTATAACCTGTAAGCCCCCACTTTGCTTTGAGATATCCCAACTTTGGGGGCAAACCAATGTATGCCTTTCATGTATTGATTTATGAATGTACTTGCAATCCCTGTCTCCATAAAATGTATAAAATCAAACTGTAACCCAACCACAAGGAGTCCACTTGCTTAAGACTTCGGGCATGGCTCTGGGTCATGGTCCTCAAATTCATCTCAGAATAAACCTCTTTAAATTATTTTACAAAATTTGGTTTCTTTTCTAGTGACCAAATTGGTGCCCAGACATGGAGCTCAGAGAAGACTCAGAGCTCCTGAAGGAGTAGCCTGAACTCAGTGCCACATACTGGCATGGCCCCCATGGGTCTCCTGATTCTGAGTTTCTCCTTGGATGGAGCTGGTAAGTCCTCCTGAGCTGTGGACCTCCAATCTTTGGTTGGTGGTCCTGGTTTATTCTGAGTTGGTTCTATTCCTAGGAATTCATTGTTTGGGATCTAATATTGATTTGGAGGTGCATTCTAAAGTATCTCCTCCATTGCCTTTTCATTCTAAAATTAATCTAAATT
Source organism: Microcebus murinus (assembly GCF_040939455.1). Lineage (NCBI taxonomy): Eukaryota > Metazoa > Chordata > Mammalia > Primates > Cheirogaleidae > Microcebus > Microcebus murinus. The sequence continues at coordinate 1,910,488 of NW_027438947.1, read as the reverse complement.
GGCTTTTCTGTACATTTGGAAAAGAGGAAACATAACTGTCTTGTTTGTAGGTAAATGAGAAACTGAGTTCCTCAGCTCTGAAGAGAAAGGACATTTTACTCCTCTCAGCTGAAAGGCACCCCTGGGTGACTGAGGTCCTGAGTGGGAGTTGTCTGGGGTGATTCTCCATGGTGCAAGTGTCCCTATAGGGAACCTTATAAAAAATTAATTAAAAGAAGGTTCATCCTGAAAATGCATAAAAAGAGCTTACCACTCACCATTTTAAGCCTTCTCAGAGGTACTAGACCCCCAAAGAGAAATTGGGACATGTAAGAGGGTGGGACTGACTCAGTGTTGAAACAATGAGTGGCTCCACCCACAATCAGCTGACTCTAATCCACTACAATAAACCCTAAACTAAAGGACAGTTGCTTCTTTTAAAGAAAAATGGGAAATAAATCCTTTAAAAATGAGAAAAGACAAGGATAATGACCCCTTTGGGACACTTCAGTTGGTTTATGACACCTCTACTTGCAAATATTTGTGTAAATGGAAAGGTTCAAACCATGCCTGGTTTTCTAGGACTCCAGCTGTTTATAGCCAATTCTTGTGCACAAGATTTTACTAAAGGGAAAATTACATCAAGGAAAATTCAGAGCTCAAATGATTGACCTACCACTATAGAGTTAAAATGTCTCTGAAGCTATTTCTCCCCTTTGCTTTCTGGCTACTCTAAAACCTGCTAGCTTTTTTTTTTTTTTTTTTTTTTTTTTTTTTTTTTTTTTTTTTTTTACTGATTTTGAAATAAGCTCATTTTTTACAGTATCTCCAATTGAAAGGCTAACTAAAGATCTTGTAGTCAGTTCAAGCTAATATGTGAACATTGAGGGAAAAAAAACCTCATTTTAAACTGAAGGAAAAAAAGGTAAAATAGGTTCTTTAAAAATCAAACTGCCATGGAAACTGCTTTACTGAAAACTTTGATCCACAGGGGTAAATAGGTTATCTATCAGGACAACTAATGTTGTTCCAGGTAAACAAGTTTCAGTTTTGTTAGAAAAAATTTGGATACAGTTCTTTTTTCTTTCTCCTTTTCTTTTTTTATCTTATTTTTTTATTTTTTCTTTTTCTTTTAGCGTCTTATGGGGTTAAAAGTGTTAAGGTTACGTATGTTGCCCATGTCCCCTCTCCCCTTGAGACAGAGCTTCAAACGCGACCATCCCCCAAACGTTGTGCATCTCACTCATTGTGTTTGTATATACCCATCCCTTTCTCTCCCGTGGCACCTCCCTGAGACCCGATAAATGTTATTCCTACATGTCCAATGAGGTGTTGATCCGTTAATACCAATTTGCTAGCGAGTACATGCGGTGCTTGTTTTTCCATTCTAGAGATACTTCATTTAGTAGAATGGGTTCCACCTCTATCCAGGAAAATATAAGAGGTGCTATATCACCATTGTTTCTTAAAGCTGAATAGTACTCCATAGTATACATATACCACATTTTATTAATCCATTCATGAATTGATGGGCATTTGGGTTGTTTCCACAACTTTGCAATTGTGAATTGTGCTGCTATAAACATTTGAGTGCAGGTGTCTATATCATAAAGTGACTTTTGATCTTCTGGGTATATGCCCAGTACTGGAATTGCTGGATCAAATAATAGATCTACTTGTATCACTTTAAGGTATCTCCATATTGCTTTCCATAGAGGTTGAACTAGTTTGCAGTACCACCAGCAGTGTAGAAGTGTTCCTCTCTCTCTGCATCCATGCCAACATTTATTGTTTGGGGACTTTCTGACAAAGACCATTCTCACTGAACGTAAGTGATATCTCATTGCGGTTTTAAATTGCATTTCCCTGATGATTAGAGATGTTGAACATTTTTTATGTTTGTGGGCAATTATTCTGTCTTCTTTTGAGAAGTTTTTGTTCATGTACTTTTCCCATTTTTTGATACGGTTGTTTGATTTTTTCTTGCTGATATTCCTGAGTTCTAAATAGATTCTAGTTATCAGCCCTTTGTCAGATGTGTAGCTCGCAAACATTCTATCCCATTCTGTGGGTTGTCTGTTTGCTCTTTTGACAGTTTCTTGTTTTGTTTTGTTTTTTATTTCAGCATATTATGGGGTTACAGATTTTAGGTTTCAATAAATGCCCAATTCCACCCCTTCCCCCACAAGTCTGAGTCTCCAGCCTGACCATCCCCCAGATAGTGCACATCTCACTCATTATATATGTATATACCAGCCCCCCTCCCCCCTCCCAACTGCCCAATACCCTATTACTGTAGTAGTTATATGACCGCTAAGATCCTATACAGTTAATACCAATTTGCTGGTGAGTATATGTGGTGCTTGTTTTCCGTTCTTGGGAAACTTCACTTAATAGTTTGGGTTCTAGCACTAACCAGGAAAATATAAGATGTGCTATATCACCTTTTTTGCTTAGAGCTCAATAGTACTCCATGGTATACATATATACATTTTATTAATCCATTCTTGGATTGATGGGCACTTGGGCTGTTTCCACAGCCTTGCAATTATGAATTGTGCTGCTATAAACATTCGAGTGCAGGTGTCTTTTTTGTAGAGTGTCATTGGATATTTTGGGTAGATGCCCAGTGATGAGATTGCTGGATCAAATGGTAATATCACTTGTATCACTTTAAGGTAACTCCATATTGCTTTCCACAGAGGTTGAACTAGTTTGCAGTCCCACCAGCAGTGTAGGAGTGCTCCTCTCTCTCCGCAACCATGCCAGCATTTATTGTTCGGAGATTTTTTGATAAAGGCCATTCTCACTGGGGTTAAGTAATATATCATTGTGGTTTTGATTTGCATTTCCCTGATGATTAGAGATGTTGAGCATTTCTTCATATGTTTGTTGGCCATTCTTCTGTCTTCTTTAGAAAAGTTTCTGTTCAAGTCCTTTGCCCACTTTTTAATGGGGTTATTTGATATTTTCTTCCTAATTTTCATGAGTTCTAAGTATATTCTAGTTATCAGTCCCTTATCGGATGCATAGGATGCAAAAATTTTCTCCCATTCTGTAGGTTGTCTGTTTACTTTCATGACTATTTCTTTGGCTGTGCAGAAGCTTTGTAGTTTGATCATGTCCCATTTATTTATTTTTGTTGCTGCTGTGATTGCCTTTGGGGACTTCTTCATAAACTCTTTGCCCAGGCCGATGTCTAGGAGAGTGTTGCCAACTTTTTCCTCTAGAGTTCTAACACTTTCATACCTTAGGTTTAAGTCTGTTATCCAGCGCGAGTTGGTTTTTGTGAGAGGTGAAAGGTGTGGGTCCTGTTTTAGCCTTCTACAGGTGGCTATCCAGTTTTCCCAGCACCATTTATTGAAAAGGGATTCTTTTCCCCAGCGTATGTTTTTGTCTGCTTTGTCAAAGATTAGATGACTATATGAGGATGGTTTTATATCAGGATTCTCACATCTGTTCCACTGGTCAATATTCCTATTTTTGTGCCAATACCATATTGTTTTAATTACTACAGCTTTGTAGTATAGTTTGATATCTGGCATATTAATGCCTCCCATTTTGTTTTTGTTGCCTAGAATTGCTCTTGATATTCGGGGTCTTCTTTGGTTCCATACGAAGCGTAAAATTATTTTTTCTATATCTGTGAAGAATGCTGATGGGATTTTAATAGGTATTGCATTGAATCTGTAGATCAGTTTGGGTAGTATAGACATTTTGATGATATTGCGTCTGCCGATCCACGAGCATGGTATGGATTTCCATCTGTTTACATCCTCTGCTATTTCCTTCCTCAGTGTTTCATAGTTCTCCCTGTAGAGGTCTTTTACGTCCTTGGTTAAGTAAATTCCTAGGTACTTTAATTTCTTTGTTGCTATTGTGAAGGGAATTGAGTCTTTGATTTGGTTCTCAATTAGATTGTTGTTGGCGTACATGAATGCCTCTGATTTCTGTGTATTGATGTTGTATCCTGAGACTTTACTAAATTCATTGATCAGTTCCAGGAATTTCTTGGTTGAATCCTTGGGGTTTTCTAGATACAATATCATATCATCAGCAAACAGTGAAAGTTTGATCTCTTCTGCCCCTATTTGGATACCTTTGATTCCATTTTCCTGTCTGATTGCTGTAGCCAAGACTTCCAGCACTATGTTGAACAGAAGTGGAGATAGTGGGCAGCCTTGTCTGGTTCCAGTTCTAAGTGGGAATGATTTCAATCTTTCCCCATTCAGTACGATGTTGGCTAAGGGTCTGTCATATATGGCTTGTATCATTTTTAGGTATGTCCCTTCTATGCCTATTTTCTTAAGTGTTCGTATCATGAAAGGGTGTTGAATTTTGTCAAAAGCTTTTTCTGCATCTATTGAAAGAATCATGTGGTCTTTGTTTTTGCTTCTGTTTATGTGGTGAATTGCATTTATAGATTTACGTATGTCGAACCATCCCTGCATCCCTGGGATGAAGCCCACTTGGTCATGGTGGATTATTTTGTTGCCTAGAATTGCTTTTGATATTCGGGGTCTTCTTTGGTTCCATACAAAGCGTAAAATTATTTTCTCTATATCTGTGAAGAATGCTGATGGGATTTTAATAGGTATTGCATTGAATCTGTAGATCAGTTTGGGTAGTATAGACATTTTGATGATATTGAGTCTGCCGATCCACGAGCATGGTATGGATTTCCATCTGTTTACATCCTCTGCTATTTCCTTCCTCAGTGTTTCATAGTTCTCCTTGTAGAGGTCTTTTATATCCTTGGTTAAGTATATTCCTAGGTACTTTAATTTCTTTGTTGCTATTGTGAATGGACTTGAGTCTTAGATTTGGTTCTCAATTAGATTGTTGTTGGCGTACATGAATGCCTCTGATTTCTGTGTATTGATTTTGTATCCTGAGACTTTACTAAATTCTCTGATCAGTTCCAGGAGTTTCTTGGTTGAATCTTTGGGGTTTTCTAGATACAATATCATATCATCAGCAAACAGTGAAAGTTCGATCTCTTCTGCCCCTATTTGGATACCTTTAATTCCATTTTCCTGTCTGATTGCTGTAGCCAAGACTTTCAGAACTATATTGAATAGAAGTGGAGATAGTGGGCAACCTTGTCTGGCTCTAGTTCTAAGTGGAAATGCTTTTAATTTTTCCCCATTCAGTATGATGTTGGCTATGGGTCTGTCATATATGGCTTGTATCATTTTTAGGTATGTCCCTTCTATGCCTATTTTCTTAAGAGTTCATATCATGAAGGGGTGTTGAATGCTGTCAAAAGCTTTTTCTGCATGTATTGAAAGAATCATGTCGTCTTTGATTTTGCTTCTGTTTATGTGGTGAATTGCATATAGATTTAAGTATGTTGAACCATCCCTGCATCCCTGGGATGAACCCACTCTGTCATGATGGATTATTTTTTTGATAAGCATCTGGATTGGGTTAGCTAAGATTTTGTTGAACATTTTTGCATCTGTATTCATTAGGGATATTGATCTCTAGTTTTCTTTTTTTGTTGCATCCTTTCCTGGTTGTGGTGTCAGAGTAATATTCGCTTCATAAAAGGTGTCGGGGACGTTTCCATTCTTCTCAATGTTATGGAATAGTTTCTGCAAGATAGATACTAGTTCTTCTTTTTAAGTGTGTTAAAATTTGGGTGTCAAACCATCTGGACCGGGACTTTTCTTTTTAGGGAGATTTTTAATTGCTGTTTCTATTTCAGCTATTGAGATTGGTCTGCTCAGGGAATCTATTTCTTCCTGGTTGAGCTTAGGGAGGCTGTGTGTTTCTAGAAATTTGTCCATTTCCTCCACATTTTCCAGTTTGTGTGCATAAAGATTTTTGTAGTACTCGTAAATTATATCTTATATCTCATTGGGATTAGTTGTGATATCTCCTATTTTGTTCCTGATGGAGCTTATTAGATATTTCTCTTTTCTGCTTTTCGTTAGCTTAACCAATGGTGTGTCGATTTTGTTTAATTTTTCAAAGAACCAACTTTTTGTTTTATTAATCTCCTGAATAGCTTCCCTGTTTTCAGTTTCATTTAGTTCTGATTTGATCTTGTTGATTTCACCTCTTCTTCTGGGTTTGGGGTTCGTCTGTTCTTCTTTTTCCAGCTCTTTGTGAGTCGTTTTGTTAGATTGTCTATTTGTGATCTTTTTGTCTTTTGGTTATAGGCATTTATAGAGATAAACTTTCCTCTAAGGACTGCTTTAGCTGTGTCCAACAGGATTTGATAACTTGTCACTCCATTGACAAATTTTTGTCTTTTGGTTATAGGCATTTATGGAGATAAACTTTCCTCTAAGGACTGCTTTAGCTGTGTCCAACAGGATTTGATAACTTGTCACTCCATTGACGTTTTCTTCATAGAATTTTTTTTTCCATCTTGATTTCTTCATTTATGAAGTAATCATTTAGTATGAGGTTGTTTAATTTCCACATTTTTGTGTAGAAATGTGAGTTTCCTTTAGGGTTGATTTCTACTTTTATTCCACTGTGATCGGAGAAGGTACAATGGTATGATTTCTAGTTTTTTAAATTTCTTGAGATTTACTTTGTGTCCTAGGATATAGTAAGTCTTAGAGTATGTCCAGTGAGCTGATGATAAGAACGTTTATTCAGTGGATTTTGGGTACAATGTCCTGTAGATGTCATTCAGACCCAATTGTTCCAGGGTTTTTTTTAAATTCATTATTTCTTTATTAATTTTCATTTGGGAGGATCTGTCTTGTGCCCTCAGTGGGGTGTTGCTCTCCAGTGATATGGAGTTGCTATTAATCCATTTACTTAATCCAGTAAGGTTTGCTTTTTGAAACTGGGTGCACCTAAGTTGGGTGCAAATATATTTAAAATTGTTATCTCTTCTTGTTGAAGTGTTACCTTCACCATTATATAATCAGCCTCTTTGTCATTCACTACTTTTGTTGCTTTAAAAATTAAATCGTCTGAAAGTAGAACTGCCACACCAGCCTTCTTTTGGCTTGCACTTGCCTGGAATACTGATCTCTACCCTGTTACTTTTAGTCTGTATGCATCCTTACAGGTTATATGTGTTTCCTGAAGACAGAATATACTGGGCCTGTATTTTCTTATCCATTCAGCCAGCCTATGTCTCTTGAGTGGAGAGTTTAAGCCATTCACATTTATTGAGAGAACTGGTAGTTAAGGTAGATTACTGTTCATTCTGTTGGACTGAATATTGTTGCTTTGATTTCTCTCTTGAGTCATTGTATTCTCTGGCCTTTAATCTTTGGGTTTTGGTTGTTTTTATATTCGTGAGTTTTTATTATGGTGTTCTGTGCATAACACTGTTTTCAGTACTTCTTTAGGGCTGGTCTTGTCTTGGTGAATTCTCTGAGACTTTGCTTGTCTGAGAATGTCTTTATTTCTCCTTCATATATGAAGCTTAATTTTGCTGGCAATAAGATTCTAGTCTGGGCATTGTTTAGTTTCAGAAGAGTGAGAATGGGGCCCTAGTCTCTCCTTGCTTGTAAAGTCTCATTAGAGAAGTCTGGTGTTATTTGAATTGGCTTACCCTTGTATGTCACTTGCTTCTTTCGTCTTACAGATCCTAGAAGGGCCTCTTTAGTTGATATTTTGATCAGTCTGATGACTGCATATCGTGACGTCTTCCTGTTTGCATTGAATCTCCCAGGGGTCCTCTGAGCTTCTTGAAGTTGTATATCAAGATTGCGAGCAAGGCCTGGGAAATTTTCCTCTATTATATCTTCAAATAGCTTTGCCAATCCTGGAGTGTTGTCTTCTTCTCCTTCTGGTAACCCTATTACCCTCACATTAGGTTTCTTCACATAATCCCACATCTCTTGTTGGCTTTGCTCTTTTCTCTTGTTTCTGTACTCTATCTGTGTGATGGTTTTATTCAGTTGGAGGATGTTATCTTCAAGCTCTGAGATTCTTTCTTCTGTTTGATCTACCCTGTTCTTGAGACTTTCCACTGCATTTTGTAGTTCCCTGCATTGATTTTTCATTTCCAGGAGTTCAGTTAAACTTTTCTTCATTGTGTCTATTTTTTTAGTCAACTTTTCTTCTAGGTCCTGGAAGTTTTTTGTAGTTTCTTTGTGTTGGTTATTGAGTTGTTGTTGCACGTCAGTGAGTGTTCCTATGATCCACATACGAAATTAATCTTCTGTCATTTTGGTTGCCTTATTTGGGTTGGTGTTCGTTTTGGCTGGTGCTCCTATTATGTGGTGTGTTTTCCATTTGGTTCTTCATATTTCCTGAGTTCCTTCGCTGATTTCTTCCCATGTCGATCGGTTGTTGTTTCTTTCCTTTAGGTTTTTGTTTGGGTATTCACACACCTTGTTTAGTTTCTGAGCCGTTAGGTGGTGTCTGTGGGTGAGATTCGACCACTCCCTGTATAATGAGTGATTTGGTGCTGTGAAAAGGCTGTGCCGGATATCCGTCCCTGTCAGTAGGTGGCGCTTACTTGGAGGAACAGGCTATGCTTTTGTTTTTGTGTCCTGTTATCAACTCTTGTTCTGGGCAGAGCTGGGTTTGGTAAGCCTGACCTCAGGCACCACCAATGCCGTTAGCAGGGGTCAAAGTTCTGTTCTCTGCTTCCAGGAAAAGCTGTCAGGGTGGGGCAGGAATGGCCCTGCTCAGCCAGAAAGTCTGCTTGTGGGGGTGGGCCTGTCTGAGACCCACAGTCTGGCGCGGGCCTCACTTCTTTCCACCCTCCCCAACTCCACAGCTACTCCTGGGCCTCTGCCAGCAAGCCAGACCCCACTCCATCAGGCCTCCCCAGATTGTGATGCCGCCGGGGAGCTTCCCTGCGCAGTAACGCCACCTGTGCTGGGCGTACGGCCTCCTTTTGGGAGGAGGGTTGCCCTCTAGGACTCTGATCTGCCCCTGAAGGCACACACACCTCAGTAGGCTGTTCACATATATCCCGTCTGTGCCCCGGGCAATGCTAGATCTCTGTGCACGAGATCTGGTCTGCAGGTCAGACCTCTGGGTCCTAGAGTTCAAACTGTATCCCCACCAGGGAGAGGAGTTCCAGTCCCAATTCACCCACAGGGAGCCCAAGCTGGGTCTATGTCTCTCAGCCTCTGAGTCTGCACCGTTCTACAGGGAACACCGTGCCAGCAGCACCTAGGAGGGCTGGCGGGTAGGGAGCTCACAGTCTGAGTTCCCCTTAGTCAGCTGTAGGGTCCCAAATGAAGGTCTCGTTCCCTGGTGGTGCCTCTGGCTGGTGGCTGTATTGTCTCTTTGGGCAGCCATGGGTAGGGTCGGTGGAGAGAAGAAGGAGGCAATATGGCCTCTGCCGCACAGCTCGTGTCTGTGCACATGGAGGTTCCCCAAGGGAGTTTGGAGCCTGGTGCGACGTCCACTACAGGCTCACCGCTAGCTGGAGGCGGCCGTCTCTGGGCTGGTGTCCGTAGGTCTCTCCACCCGCTGGGGAGCCCACCAGCAGTCCCAAATTCAGGGGAGGGGAAAGGTAATGTATCCACTTACCCTTCCCGCTTGTCCTGGGCTGCTCTGGTGGTCTCAGCTTACAGTTCTCCTCCACGGCCTCCTCCCGTGGAGTCTCCCGGGGTCTCAGGTACCCCTCCTTCCAGCTCTTGTCCGCTGTATGCTCGTCTTCTTCCTTATTTTTTCTAATTTCTGCTAGAATCTGTCTTTTCTGCAGAGACACTCTGTCTGACGGTGTTTCTCATCTGCCATCTTGATCCTCTCCCACCTTTTGAAGGTTTCTTTGGCTGTGCAGAAGCTTTTTAATTTGATCATGTCCCATTTATTTATTTTTGTTGCTGTTGTGATTGTCTTTGCAGTCTTCTTCATAAATTATTTGCCTAGGCCAATATATAGAAGAGTATTTCCTCTAGAATTCTAATAGTTTCACACGTAAGGTTCAAGTCTGTTACCTGGCATGACTTGACTTTTGTTAGTGGGGAAAGGTGTGGGTCTCGTTTCAGTCTTCTACATGTGGCTATCCAGTTTTCCCAGAACCATTCATTGAATAAGGATTATTTTCCCCCGTGTATGTTTTTATCTGCTTTGTTGAAGATAAGTTGCTATATGAAGATGGTTTTATATCTGGGTTCTCGGTTCTGTTCCACTAGTCAATGTCCCTGTTCTTGTACCAGTCCAAAGCTATTTTAATTACTATAGCCTAGTAGTAATAGTTTGAAGTCTGGTAAATTGATACCTTCTATTTTATTTATTTATTTATTTTTTTGCCTAAGATTGATTTTGCTATGCGGGGTCTTCTATGGCTCCTTATAAAGTGTAAAATTTATTTTTTCTGTATATGTGAAAAATGATGATCATATTTTAATAGAGATTGCATTGACTCTGTAGGTCACTTTGGGTAGTATACACATTTTAACAGTGTTGATTCTACTGATGCATGAACATGGTCTATTATTCTACCTCTTTACATTCTCTGCTATTTCCTTCTTCAGTGTTTCATAGGTCTCCCTGTAGAGGTCTTTCACCTCCTTAGTTAAATATACTCCTAGGTATTTTGTTTTCTGTTTTGCTATTTTTAAGGGAATTGAGTCTTTGATTTTGTTCTCACTTGTGCTATTGTTGGCACATATGAATGCCTCCAATTTCTGTGTATTGATTTTTTATCCTGAGACTTTACCAAATACATTTATGAGTTCAAGGAGCCTCTTGGTTGAATCCTTTGGGTTTTCTAGGTACAATATCATGTCATCGGCAAAGAGTGAGAGTTTGATCTCTTCTGCTCCCATTTGGATGCCCTTAATTCCACTCTCTTGTTTGATTGCTGTAGCAAGGACTTTCAGCACTATGCTGAATAGAAGTGGAGATAGTGGGAAACCTTGTCTTGTTTCAGTTCTAAGTAGTAATGCGTTCAATTTTTCCCCATTCAGTATGATGTTGGCTGTGGGTTTGTCATATATGGCTTGTATCATTTTTAAGTAAGCCCCATCTATGCAGATTTTGTTGAGCGTTCTTATCATAATAGGGTGTTGAATTTTGTCAAATGCTTTTTCTGTGTCTATTGAGAGAATCATATGGTCTTTGTTTTTGCTTCTGGGTATATGGTGTATTACATGTACACATTTGCATATGTTGAACCATCCCTGCATCCTGGGATGAAGCTCACTTGGTTGTGATGGATTATTTTCTTGATAAGCACCTGGATTTGTTTCGCTAGGATTTTTTTTTTTTTGAGAGTTTTTGCATCTATATTCATAAGCGATATTGGCTTGTAGTTTTCTTGTTTATTGCATCCTTTCCTGGTTTTTGTATCAGGGTTATGTTGGCTTCACAAAATTTCTTGGGGAGGTTTCCATCCTTCTCGATGTCATAGAATAATTTCTGCAGAATGGGCACCAGTTCTTCTTTCTAGGTGAGGTAAAATTTGAGTGTGAAACCATCTGGTCCAGGACTTTTCTTTTTAGGAAGGTTTTTATTGCTGTTTCAATTTCAGTATGTGCTATTGGTCTGTTCAGGAATTCTATTTCTTCTTGGTTTAGCCTATGGAGGCTGTGTGTTTCTAAGAAACTGTCCATTTCCCCCAAATTTTCCAGTTTGTGTGCATAGAAGTTTTTGTAGTATTCATTAATTATATCTTGTATTTCCATGGCATCCGTTGTAATTTCTCCTTTATTGTTCCTGATACAGCTTATTAGAGATTTTTCTTTCCTGCTTTTGTTAGTCTAGCCAAAAGTGTATCAATTTTTTTATTTTTTCAAAGAAACAAATTTTTATTTTGTTAATGTTCCATATGGTTTCCCTGTTTATGATTTGATCTTTTTCTAACTTTTTTTATTTCAGCATATTATGGGGGTACAGATTTTAAGGATTCAATAAATGCCCATTCCCACCTCCCCCCACAAGTCTGAGTCTGGAGCATGACCATCCCCCAGATAGTGCACATCTCACTCAATACGTATGTATATACTCGCCTCCCACCCCCCTCCACCCTGCTCAATGCCCTATTACTGTAGTACTTATGTGTCCACTTAGGTGCTGCTCAGTTAATATCAATTTGCTGGTGAGTATATGTGGTGCTTGATTTTCCATTCTTGGGATACTTCACTTAGTAGTATGGGTTCCATCTCAAACCAGGAAAATATAAGATGTGCTATATCACCATTGTTTCTTAGACCTGAATAGTACTCCATGGTATACATATACCACATTTTATTAATCCATTCATGGATTGAAGGGCACTTGGGCTGTTTCCACAGCCTTGCATTTATGAATTGTGCTGCTATAAACATTCGAGTGCAGGTGTGATTTTCGTAGAGTGTCATTGGATCTTTTGGGTAGATGCCCAGCAATGGGATAGCTGGATCAAATGGTAGATTCACTTGTATCACTTTAAGGTATCTCCATATTGCTTTCCACAGAGGTTGCACTAGTTTGCAGTCCCACCAGCAGTGTAGGAGTGTTTCTATCTCTCCGCATCCATGCCAGCATTTATTGTTTGGGGACTTTTTGAGAAAGGCCATTCTCACTGGAGTTAATTGATATCTCATTGTGATTTTGATTTGCATTTCCCTGATGATTAGAGATGTTGAGCATTTTTTCATATGTTTGTTGGCCATTCTTCTGTCTTCTTTAGAAAAGTTTCTGTTCAAGTCCTTTGCTCACTTTTTCATAGAGTTATTTGATTTTTTCTTCCTGATTTTCATGAGTTCTAAGTATATTCTAGTCATCAACCCCTTATCGGATGCTTAGGATGCAAAACTTTTCTCCCATTCTGTAGGTTGTCTGTAAACTTTCATGACTATTTCTTTGGCTGTGCAGAAGCTTTTTAGTTTGATCATGTACTATTTATGTATTTTTGTTGCTGCTTTGATTGCCTTTGGGGACTTCTTCATAAACTCTTTTCCTAGGCCAATGTCTCGGAGAGTGTTCCCAACACTTTCCTCTAGAATTCTAATAGTGTCATACCTTAGGTGTGTGTTTGTTATCCAGCGTGAGTTGATTTTTGTGAGAGGTGAAAGGTGTGAGTCCTGCTTTAGCCTGCTTTAGGTGGCTATCCAGTTTTCCCAGCACCATTTATTGAAAAGGGATTCTTTTCCCCAGCATATGTTTTTGTCTGCTTTGTCAAAGATTAGATGGCTATATGAGGATTGTTTATATCAGGATTCTCACATCTGTTCCACTGGTCAATATTTCTATTTTTGTGCCAATACCAGATTGATTTAATTACTGCAGCTTTGTAATATAGTTTGATATCTGGCATATTAATGCCTCCCATTTTGTTTTTGTTGCCTAGAATTGCTTTTGATATTCGGGTCTTCTTTGGTTCCATACGAAGCGTAAAATTATTTTTTCTATATCTGTGAGGAATGCTGATGGGATTTTAATATGTATTGCATTGAATCTGTAGATGAGTTTATGTAGTATAAACATTTTAATGATGTTGAATATGCCGATCCATGAGCATGGTATGGATTTCCATCTGTTTACATCCTCTGCTAATTCCTTCCTCAGTGTTTCATAGTTCTCCCTGTAGAGGTCTTTTACGTTCTTGGTTAAGTATATTCCTAGGTACTTTAATTTCTTTGTTGCTATTGTGAAGGGAATTGAGTCTTGATTTAGTTCTCGATTTGATTGTTGTTGGTGTATATGAATGTCTCTGATTTCTGTGTATTGATTTTGTATCCAGAGACTTTACAAAATTCATTGATCAGTTCCAGGAGTTTCTTGGTTGAATCCTTGGGGTTTTCTAGATATAATATCATATCATCAGCAAACACTGAAAGTTTGATCTCTTCTGCCCGTATTTGGATACTTTTAATTCCACTTTCCTGTCTGATTTCTGTAGCCAGGACTTCCAGCACTATGTTGAATAGAAGTGGAGATAGTGGGAAGCCTTGTCTGGCTCCAGTTCTACGTGGGAATGCTTTCAATTTTTCCCCATTCAGTATGATATTGGCTATGGGTCTGTCATATATGGCTTGTATCATTTTTAGGTATGTCCCTTCTATGCCTATTTTCTTAAGTGTTCGTATCATGAAAGGGTGTTGAATGTTGTCAAAAGCTTTTTCTGCATCTATTGAAAGAACATGTCGTCTTTGTTTTTGCTTCTGTTTATGTGGTGCATTACATTTATAGATTTATGAATGTTGAACCATCCCTGCATCTCTGGGATAAAGCCCACTTGGTCATGATGGATTATTTTTATGTTAAGCGTCTGGATTCGGTTAGCTAAGATTTTGTTGAACATTTTTGCATCAATATTCATTAGGGATATTGGTCTGTAGTTTTCTTTTTTTGTTGCATCCTTTCCTGGTTGTGGTGTCAGAGTAATATTCGCTCCGTAAAAGGTGTCGGGGAGGTTTCCGTTCTTCCCGATGTTATGGAATAGTTTCTGCAAGATAGTTACTAGTTCTTCTTTGTAAGTGTGGTAAAATTCGGGTGTCAAACCATCTGGAACGGGACTTTTCTTTTTAGGGAGATTTTAATTGCTGTTTCTATTTCAGCTCTTGAGATTGGTCTGTTCTTAATGATTTCACTTCTTCTGCTGGGTTTGGGGTCAGTCTCTTCTTCTTTTTCCATCTCTTTGAGATGATTCATTAGGTTGTCTATTTGTGATCTTTTCGACTTTTGGATATAGGCCTTTATGGAACGTAACTTTCCTCTCAGGACTGCTTTAGCTGTGTCCCACAGGTTTTGATAACTTGTGTCTCCTTTGTCATTTAGTTCATTTGATTTCCATCTTGATCTCCTCATTTATAAAGTGATCATTCAGCAGAAGGTTGTTTTGTTTCCATATCCTTGTGTAGAAATGAGAGTTCCTGTTGGGGTTGTTTTCTACTTTTATTCCATTGTGATCTGAAAAGTTACATGGTATGACTTCTATTTTCTTAAATTGTTTGAGACATGCTTTGTGTCCTAGGATATGGTCAGTCCTAGAGGATGACCCATGAGATGATGAGATGAACATATATTCAGTGGTTTGGGGGTAGAATGTCCTGTTAAATGTCAGTCAGTCCCATTTGTTCTAGAGCTCTGTTTAAGTCCATTATTTCTTTTTTTTTTTTTCCCCAGTCTGCTGCTTGTATGGCTGGAGTTTGTGAGGAAATGTTGTGTTGCTGAATAAAGCTCTAGCATATTTTTTTTTATTTCGGCATATTATGAGGGTACAGATTTTAAGGTTTCAAGAAATGCCCATTTCCCCCCTCCCCCCAAAAGTCTGAGTCTCCGTCATGACCATCCCCTAGATGGTGTGCATCTCTAAGTCCATTATTTCTTTGTTATTTTCTGCTTGGAGGATCTGTCCTGTGCTGTCAGTGGAGTGTTAAAGTGTCTGACTATTATAGTATTGTTGTTTATCCATTTGTTTAGATCAAGTACAGTTTGCTTTAGGAATCTGGGTGCAACTACGTTGGGTGCATATATATTTAGAATTGTTATGTCTTCTTGTTGAACTGTACCCTTCACCATTATATAGTGACCTTCTTTGCCTTTTATTACTTTTGTTGATTTTAAAACTAAGTTATCTGTAATCAGCACCACCACACCAGCTTTCTTTTGGCTTCTGTTTGCTTGAAATATTGTTCACTGCCCCTTTGCCTTTAGTGTAACTGCGTCCTTGCAGGTTAGATGTGTTTCCTGAAGGCAGCAGATAGTTGGATTATATTTTTTTATCCATTCAGCCAGCCTATTTCTTTTGAGTGGGGAGTTCAAGCCTTTCACATTTATTGAGGGAATTGATTGGTGGGGCAGATTTCTGTTCATTATGTTGGATTGAACTTTGTTGATTTGTTTTCTCTCTTGAGCCATTGTGTTTCTTGGCTTTTATCTTTAGCTTTTGAGTAGATTTACATTAGTGAGTGTTTATTGTGCTTATCAGTGGGTAACACTGTTTTGAGTACTTCTTGAAGAGCTGGTCTTTTCTTGGTGAATTCCCTCAGTCTTTGCTTATCTGAGAATGTCTTGGTTTCTCCTTCATATACAAAACTTAGTTTTGCAGGGAATAAGATCCTGGGGTGTGCATTATTTTGTTTCAGAAGCATGAAAATGGGCCCCCAGTCTCTCCTGCTTGTAAAGTTTCAGTAGAGAAGTCTGGTGTTATTTGGATTGGCTTTCCTTTGTATGTTACTTGCTTCTTTCATCTTACAGCTCATACAAGGGCCTCTTTGATTGATATTTTGGTCAGTCTGATGACTGCATGTCATGATGTCTTCCTGTATGCATTGAATCTCCCAGGGGTCCTTTGAGCTTCTTGAACCACTTCTCTTATTTTTGTTATTATCTCATGGCTAGAGTTCTAGATTGAAATCTACATAATCATTGTGTAGATGTGTGTGAGTGTATATGTTTAAATATGTGTTGTTCATGTCTATGTATAATATGTTCATGTAGGCATGGTTCCAGAGTGTCCTATAAATAAGAGAGTTCTCATAAATTAATTAAACAAACCCAAATTTTTTTTTAGTTTATGTGAATATAGTAATATTTGCTAAATAAACTGACTCATTAAAAATGTATTATTGATGAAGTAAGAGTAAAAATGTTTTCAAAATTGTCACCATACATTTTTTTGCTTAGGTTTTAATGGACATTTTCATGTTGTTGAGGTGTTAGGGATTGACACAAAGGCTACAATAGTATAAATTCACCCAAAGACAAAATGATCTGTGTTTCTATAATTTTTTATAAGTAAAGTAAATCTAATCTTTGGCCTAGTGGTAATAGCTAAATTTCCTGAGTTACCAACAAAAATACCTATGTGATTTACTTTAAGGTCTTAATAAGGTAAAAATGTAGACATGCCTACACAAAAAATAACTGTCAACAAATTAGAATAAATAAAATTCAAAGTAAATAGAGCACAAAAACAGAAACTATGGTCAACAGTTTATGAAAATATTTGGTTTTGGTCTTTTAATCCTAACTGCAGATACAGTTCATTTCCACTAATTTCAATGTCTGTGGAAAGATAAAACATAAAACACGTTTCTAACTCACTTTTTCTATCAACTGATACTAACCATACTATCAACTGAAAAAAGCTAAACTCTGTAAAATAATTTTAAAGAGATTTATTCTAAGCCAAATTTGAGGACCATGACCTGGAGCCACTCACAAGAGGCCTTGGGCAAGTGGACTCTATGTGACTGGGTTACAGTTTGTTTTTTATATATTTCAGGGAGACAGGGGTTACAGGTAAAGTCATCAGTCAATACGTGGGAGGCATACATTGGTTTGGCCTAAAAAGGTGGGGCATTTCGAAGCAGGGGTCTTACAGGTTAGAGGTGGGTTTAAAGATTTTTTGGCTTGTAATTGGTTAAAGACATGAAGCTTTGTCTAAAGACTTGGAAAGTTTTAACATAAGAAGCTATTATCAGAGATAAGTCACCGGACATAGATTTGTTGTATAAATTGAGGACCTGCAGGTTTGTTTTGCATACCCTTAGGCCTGTTAAGGGGTTACAAAGGAAGTCCCCAAGGAGGAAGGGGGACTCACATCATGAGGCGTGTCTGGTCTCCCTTCTCCTGGCAGACAACTTAATTTCAGGATATTCCTTTGGCCACGAGGAGGTCCATTCAGTCAGCTGGTGGGGGTTGAGCCTTAAAATTTTATTTTACTTCACAATACTCTAAGGGAGTCAAAGCTGTCGTAAAACTTGTAGTTACAAGACCTTACATTGGAAACTTTAGTTTCCCTTGATCTTGTTCCCTCTTGATAGTCTAGCTGGTCATGTGCACATTATGTTGCTATGATAAAGTTATTACCTAGGAAAAAATCCTTAAACTGTTAATTTTTATATAGTAATTTATTTTAAAATAAAAATGCATGATTATTAAAATCCAAAGAGAATCTCTAAACAGTCCTCTCACTCTTTAGAAATATTGCATGTAGTCAAGTTTACACCCAAGTTGAAAAATCTTTTCGGACTATTTAGATTGTTTGTAGAAGAGTTTAATCTTGACCCTCTTGTAAAAAAAAATGTTACCCCCTTTGTCATTGTTTGAGGTGCTAAGGATTGATGCTGAAGGTGTTTTTTTCCAGTCTACAGTCGGGTGATCTTATGTTGATGCGGTTCAAAAAAATTCCCCTAAAATAAAGGCTTCATAAGTTCATAGATCTTCTTTGTAAGTGTGGTAAAATTATGGTGTGGAGCCATCTGGACCGGGACTTTTCTTTTTAGGGGGATTTTTAATTGCTGATTCTATTTCAGCTCTTGAGATTGGTCTGTTCAGGGAATCTGTTTCTTCCTGGTTGAGCCTAGGGAGGCTGCGTGTTTCTAGAAATTTGTCCATTTCCTCCACATTTTCCAGTTTGTGTGCATAAATATTTTTTTAGTATTCATAAATTGTATCTTTTATCTCTTTGGGATCAGTTGTGATATCTCCTTTTTTATTCCTCATGGAGCTTATTAGAGATTTCTTTTTTCTGCTTTTCATTCACTTAGCCAATGGTGTGTCAATTTTGTTTATTTTTTCAAAGAACCAACGTTTTCTTTTATTAATCTCCTGAATAGCTTCCCTGTTTTCAATTTCGTTTAGTTCTGATTTGATCTTGTTGATTTCACTTCTTCTGCTGGGTTTGGGGTTGGTCTGTTCTTCTTTTTCCAGCTCTTTGAGTCATTTCATTAGATTGTCTGTTTGTGATCCTCTTGTCTTTTGGTTATAGGCATTTATGGAGATAAACTTTCCTCTCAGAAGTGCTTTAGCTGTGTCCCAGAGGAGTTCATAACTTGTCTCTCCATTGTCGTTTTCTTCATAGAACTTTTTTATTTCCGTCTTGATTTCTTCATTTATGAAGTAATCATTTAGTAGGAGGTTGTTTAATTTCCACGTTTTTGTGTAGAAATGTGAGTTTCTGTTACGGATGATTTCTAGTTTTATTCCACTGTGATCTCAGAAGGTACATGGTATGATTTCTATTTTTTTAAATTTCTTGAGATTTACTTTGTGTCATAGGATATGGTGAATCTTAGAGAATGTCCCATGAGCTGATGAGAAGAACGTATATTCAGTGGATTTTGGGTAGAATGTTCTGTAAATGTCAGTCAGACCCAATTGTTCTAGAGTTTTGTCTAAGTCCATTCTTTCTTTATTAATTTTCTGTTTGGAGGATCTGTCTCGTGCCGTCAGTGGGGTGTTGAAATCTCCGGTGATTATGGAGTTCCTATAAATCCATTTGCTTAGCTCCAGTAAGGTTTGCTTTATGAATCTGGGTGCACCTAAGTTGGGTGCATATATATTTAAAATTGTTATCTCTTCTTGTTGAACTGTGCCCTTCACCATTATTTAATGACCCTCTTTGTCATTCACTACTTTTGGTGGTTTAAATACTAAATCGTCTGAAACTAGAACTGCCACAGCAGCCTTCTTTTGGCTTCTATTTGATTGGAATATTGATCTCCACCCTTTTATTTTTAGTCTATATACATCCTTGCAGGTTAGATGTGTTTCCTGAAGACAGCATATACTTGGCCTGTATTTACTTATCCATTCAGCCAGCCTATGCCTCTTGAGTGGAGAGTTTAAGCCATTCACATTTATTGAGAGAACTGATAGGTAAGGTAGATTATTCTTCATTCTGTTGGGTTGAATGCTGTTGCTATGATTTCTGTCTTGAGCCATTGTAATATCTGGCCTTTAATATCTTTGGGTTTTGGTTGTTTTTATATTCTTGGGTTATTATTATGATGTTCCGTGCGTACCGCTGTTTTAAGAACTTCTTGTAGGGCTGGTCTTGTCTTAGTGAATTCTCTGAGCCTTTGCTTGTCTGAGAATGTTTTTATTTCTCCTTCATATACGAAGCTTACTTTTGCAGGGAATAATATTCTAGGCTGGGCATTGTTTTGTTTCAAAAGAGTGAGAATGGGGCCCCAGTCTCTTCTTGCTTTTAAAGTCTCATTAGAGAAGTCTGATGTTATTCGAATTGGCTTTCCCTTGTATGTTACTTGCTTCTTTTTTCTTACAGCTCTTAGAAGGGCCTCTTTAGTTGATACTTTGGTCAGTCTGATGACTGCATGTCGTGACGTCTTCCTGTTTGCGTTGAATCTCCCAGGGGTCCTCTGAGCTTCTTGAACTTGTATATCAAGATTTTGAGCAAGGCCTGGGAAATTTTCATCTATTATATCTTCAAACAGCTTGTCCAACCCTTTAGTGTTGTCTTCTTCCCCTTCTGGTAACCCTATGACCCTCACATTAGGTATCTTCACATAATCCCACAGCTCTTGTAGGCTTTGCTCTTTTCTCTTGTTTCTCTATTCTATTTCTTTGACTGATTTATTTAATTGGAGGGTGTTATCGTCAAGCTCTGAGATTCTTTCTTCTGTTTGATCTACTCTGTTCTTGAGACTTTCCACTGTATTTTGTAGTTCCTTGAATTGTCTCTTCATTTCCAAGAGTTCAGTTAAACTTTTCTTCATTGTGTCTATTTCTTTTTCCATATCCTGGAGGCTGTTTGTGGTTTCTTTGTGTTGGCTATTGAGTTGTTGTTGCAGCTGGGTGAGTGTTCTTATGATCCACATACGAAATTCCTCTTCTGTCATATTGGTTGCCTGATTTTGGTTGGTGTCTGTTTGTAGGGGGCTGGTGCTTCTTTTTGGGGGTGTGTTTTCCGTTTGGTTCTTCATATTTCCTGAGTTCTTTCACTGATTTCTTCCCATGTCGATCAGTTGTTGTTTCTTTCCTTTAGGTTATTGTTTGGGTATTCACACACCTTGTTTAGTTTCTGAGGTGTTAGGTGGTGTCTGCGGGTGAGATTGGACCACTCCCTGTATCTTGAGTCAGTTTGTGCCGTGGAAAGGCTGTGCAAGATGCCGTCCTTTTCAGTAGGTGACGTTTGCTTGGAGGAATAGGCTATGCTGTTGATTTTGTGTCCTGTTATCAGCTCTTGTTCTGGGCGGAGCTGGGTTGGGTTAGCCTGCCCTCAGGCAGTTAGCAGGGGTGAAAGTTCTGTTCTCTGCTTTCAGGAAAAGCTGTCAGGGCGGGGCTGGAATGGTCCCGCTCAGCCAGAAAGTCTGGGTGTGGGGGTGGGGCTGTCTGAGACCCACAGTCTGGAGCGAGCCTCGCTTCTTTCCACCCTCCCCAAGTCCGCAGCTACTCCTGGACCTCTGCCAGCAGGCCAGACCATAAGCCACCAGTCCTCCCCAGACTGTGATGCCAGCGGGGAGGTTCTCTGCACAGGAACGCCACCTGGGCTGGGTACACGGCCTCCTCCTGGGAGGAGGATTGCCCTCTAGGATGCTTATCTGCCCCTGGAGGCACACACACCTCAGTAGGCTGTTCACATATAACCCTTCTGTGTCCCGGGCAATGCTAGCCCTCGGTGCAGGGGATCTGGTCTGCAGCTCCGTCCTCTGGGTCCCAGAGTTCAAACTGTATTTTCACCAGAGAGAGGATTTCCGGTCCCAATTCACCCACAGGGAGCCCAAGCTGGGTCTATGTCTCTCAGCCTCTGAGTCGGCACTGTTCTCCTGGGAACACTGTGCCAGCAGCACCTGGGAGAGCTGGCGGGTAGGGAGCTCACAGTTGAGTTCCCCTGAGTCAGCTGTAGGGTCCCAAAAGGGAAGGTCCCATTCCCTGGAGGTGCCTCTGGCTGGTGGCTGTATTGTCTCTCTGGGCAGCCTCGGGTAGGGTCGGTGGAGGGGAGGAGGAGGCAATATGGTGCCTGCCACGCGGCTCGGGTCTGTGCACACGGAGGTGCCCGGAGGAAGTTGGGAACCTAGTGCCTCATCTGCTACAGGCTCGCCGCTGGCTGGCGGCAGCAGTCTCTGGGCTGGTGTCCGCAGGTCTCTCAACCCACTCGGGCGCCCACCAGCAGTCCCAAATGCAGGGGAGGGGAAACAGCAAATCCACCTACCCTTGCCGCTGGTCTCCGGTCTGCTCCGGTGGTCTCAGCCTCCAGTTCTCCTCCACAGCCTCCTCCCGTGGAGTCTCCCGGGGTCTTAGGTACCCCTCCTTCTGGCCCTCGTCCGCTGTATGCTCGTCTTCTTGCTTCTTTTTTCTAATTTCTGCTAGAATCTGTCTTTTCTGCAGAGACACTCTGTCTGGCAGTGTTTCTCATCACAAGTGTCTTATGATGGACTATTCATGACTTCCTACTTTTTAATCTTTCTCTAAAATTTAAAGTACTAATATAACAATTCTAGTCAATGCATGTGATTTTACCCCTAAGGTGAACCAATAAATATTCTTTTAATAAGAAAAATTATAAAAGAAGCATAGAATGTGTAATTTTGTCTAATCCAGAGGTTATTTAAAGGTTGGGTCAAAATATGGATTTAAAAAAAGAACAAAATAGAAAGTAACTTGTATGAGAAAGAGATGTAAAATGGCAATGAATATAGAAATGTATTTTTGGTAAGAAAGGTTAAACAGAAAGGAGAAAATTATTATAGACAAAGGATCTTGTACAGAATTTTTTGTCCTAAAATTACTCGTTATTTAGGAAAAGGGAAAGTTAGGACAAAACAGGAAGTTTTATGTTAGGTCCAGACTATTAAATGGAATGCGGAGTTTGGTTTGTTCCCGGTAGGAACCTGAAAAGTATGTATGGGACAGAATGCCATCAATGGAAAACTGAGGTTGGTGAATCAATAGCCTGATGGGTTTGCAGAGTCCTTGGAGGTTATAAAACCTAACAGACAGCCGTAGATGCCCGCATTCCTATCCCCGCCCCCATAAGGACGAAACTACTCCTCTCTCTTATCTGTACAGGATGAGACTGACCCAGGGGTCCCAAAAATTTGTTGCTTAATTTTTTTTTTATTGCAGTGCCTGTCCTGGCCCAGATACTCACTCCCCCCTAAGAAACACTTTACAAAACCCCAAGGCTTTCCCCTCCCTCAGGGTGGATGTTCTTTGGCCTCCACCCATGTGCATCCAGATGCTCAAAATAAACAGCATTTTGCTACAAATTAGGCTTCCTGTCTGTTTCTCTCTTTCTCCCCCCACCCATCCCTGGACCTATCACTAGCATTCTATTCTTTTTGTTATATGCATGTAAGAAAACTAAGGGTAAGGTATGGGAAAAGGGTAAAGATCGAGTTTGCTTGCGAGTGGGCGGAACCGAGCTGGGGGCCCTGACACAAGTGGCAAGCACAGCTGATATCATCAAATTGAACAGAAAGGAAGGAAAGAGGCAGAATTTTCCAAGACTAAATAGAAGACTCCAACAGAGTGGTAGCTGGCAATTCAGGATGAGAGTATGATGGGGAATCCAACAGAATTCTGGTTTTGGTAAGACTAGTCTGAGCCGTAGAGGAAGAGTAATGCCTGGAAAGAGATACCCTTATGGCGTTATCATGGGACTTGCAGCCTGGAAAGCAATTGGAATTCGAAAAGGAATTAGTCCTATGAATTGTCCACCTCTAAGTGACAAGAATACAGAATAACATTTTGCAGTGTTAAAAAGGAAGGGAAACCTTCTGAGGCAAAATGAAGTGCAGAGGAAGCCAGTTGAAGTCTCAAGAGACCTAACCAGTTAAACAGAAAAAATAATGTTCCAGTTAATTTTACCAGGAATGGAAATAAAGCCATCAGAAACATATGCATCAGGCAACTTTTTTTTTCAGAAGAGGCCTGAAGGTTTAGGCCCAGTTGAACACAGAACAACTGCTAGACAATGTAGTAGCAAAGAGAACTCGTCAATCGCGAACTTCTACCACAAATGGAGGAATTTTGACTGTATCCGTTGACAATCCTAGAGCAGTACAGTGCACAATAACTAACAAGCCATGATTAACTCATACTGCTATACTTGAATAACCAGTTTGGGATCCTGAAGGAACAAAGAGCCACTCTAACATTCAACAACGGGGAAAACCGCTCTGTAACTGTGGGATAGGTCCCATGTCAAATGGACTTTTAAGTGATGACTCTATTTGAAAAGTTAAATTGCCCCGAATCTGAGAGACATAGACCCAGCTTGGGCTCCCTGTGGGTGAATTGGGACTGGCACTCCTCTCCCTGGTGGGGATATAGTTTGAAATCTGGGACCCAGAGGTCAGACCTGCAGGCAAGATCCTGTGCACTGAGGTCTCGCATAGCCTGGGGCACAGAAGGGATATACATGAACAGCCTAATGATGTGTGTGTGCCTTCAGGGGCAGATCAGCATCCTAGAGGGCAACCCTCCCCTCAAAGGGAGGCTGTGCGCCCAGCCCAGGTGGTGTTCCGGTGCATAAAAACTCCCGGAGGCATCAAGTCAGGGGAGGCCTGGGGGCATGTTGTCTGGCTTGCTGGCAGAGGCCCAGGAGTAGCCGCGGAGTTGGGGACGGTGGAAAGAAGCAAGGCTCAATACAGACTGTGGGTCTCAGACAGCCCCAACCCCACACGCAGACTCTCTGACTGAGCTGAAACATTCCAGACTCTCCCTCACAGCTTTGCCTGGAAGCACAGAACAGAATTTTAACCACTATTAACGACATTGGTGGTGCCAGAGGGCAGGCTTACCCAACCCAGCTCTGCCCAGACTCACTCCGAAACCAGCCCTCATGAGGGGAAGAAAAAGACACATCTGGAAGTCCCAGGGCCCCACCCACCCACCACCTGAGGCGCTGGAGTGCCTCTCCACAACAAGAGCTGGAAAAAGGACACAAAAACAACAGCCTAGCCTGTTCCTCCAAGCGGGCACCACGTACTGACAGGGAGGGCATCTTGCACACCCTTTTTACGGCACCTACTGACTCATTATACAGGGAGTGGTCAAATCTCACCCACAGATACCACCTACCGGCTCAGAAAAAAAACAAGGTGTGTGAATACCAAAACGAAAACCTAAAGGAAAGAAACAATAACTGAGTGACATAGGAGGAAATCAACGAAGGAACTCAGGAAATAAGAAGAACCAAATGGAAAACAAACTCCCAAAAAGGAACACCAGCCCCCTAGAAACAGACACCAACCAAAATCAGGCAATCAAAATGACAGAAGAGGAATTATGAATGTGGATCATCAGAAAATTCAACGACCTGAAAGAACAACTCAATAACCAACACAAAGAAACCAAAAAAGCCTCCATGACCTGGAAAAAAAGTTGACTAAAGAGATCGACACAATGAAGAAAAGGTTAACCAAACTCCTGGAAATGAAGAATCAATTCAGGGAACTACAAAATACAGTGGAAAGTCTCAAGAACAGGGTAGATCAACCAGAAAAAAGAATTTCAGAGATTGAAGATAACACCCTCCAATTAAAGAAAGAAGTCACAGAGATAGAGCAGAGAGACAAGAGAAAAGAGCAAAGCCTACAAGAGATGTGAGATTATGTGAAGAAACCTAATGAGAGGGTCATAGGGTTACCAGAAAGGGAAGAAGACAACACTCAAGGGTTGGACAAGCTGTTTGAAGATATAATAGAGGAAAATTTCCCAGGCCTTGCTCAAAATCTTGATATACAAGTTCAAGAAGCTCAGAGGACCCCTGGGAGATTCAATGCAAACAGGAATACGACACGCCATGCAGTCATCAGACTGACCAAAGTATCAACTAAAGAGGCCCTTCTAAAAGCTGTAAAACGAAAGAAGCAAGTAACATACAAGGGAAAACCAATTCGAATAACACCAGACTTCTCTAATGAGACTTTACAAGCAAGGAGAGACTGGGGCCCCATTCTCACTCTTTTGAAACAAAACAATGCCCACCCTAGAATCCTATTCCCTGCAAAACTAAGCTTCGTATATGAAGGAGAAATAAAGACATTCTCAGATAAGCAAAGTCTGAGAGAATTCACCTAGACAATACCAGCCCTACAAGAAGTACTCAAAACAGTGTTACACACAGAACACCATAATAAAAGCTCACGAATATAAAAACAACCAAAACCCAAAGATTAAAGACCAGATATTACAATGGCTCAAGGGAGACATCAAAGCAACAACATCCAACCCAATACAATGAACAGTAATCTATTTTACCTATCAGTTCTCTCAATAAATGTGAATGGCCTAAACTCTCCACTCAAGAGACATAGGCTGGCTGAATGGATAAGAAAACACAGGCCAAGTATATGCTGTCTTCAGGAAACACATCTAACCTGCAAGGATGCATAAGACTAAAGGTAAAAAGGTGGAAATCAGTATTCCAACCAAGTGGAAGCCAAAAGAAGGCTGGCATGGCAGTTCTAATTTCAGATGATTTAGTTTTTAAACCAACAAAAGTAGTGAAAGACAAAGAGGGTCATTATATAATGGTGAGGGGCACAGTTCAACAAGAAGAGATTACAATTTTAAATATATATGCACCCAACTTAGGTGAACCCAGATTCATAAAGCAAACCTTACTGGAGCTAAGCAAATGGATTAATAGCAACTCCATAATCACCAGAGATTTCAACACCCCACTGACAGCACAAGACAGATCCTCCAAACAGAAAATTAACAAAGAAATAATGGACTTAAACAAAACTCTAGAATATTAGTACTGACTGACATTTACAGGACATTCTACCCAAAATCCACTGAATATACGTTCTTCTCATCAGCTCACGGGACATTCTCTAAAATTGACCATATCCTAGGACACAAAGTAAACC
Source organism: Microcebus murinus (assembly GCF_040939455.1). Classification (NCBI taxonomy): domain Eukaryota; kingdom Metazoa; phylum Chordata; class Mammalia; order Primates; family Cheirogaleidae; genus Microcebus; species Microcebus murinus. Next base: position 1,884,065 of record NW_027438947.1, on the reverse strand, counting down.
TAAAGAAATTTAAAAAAAAATAGAAATCATACCATATATATACCCTGATAACAGTGGAATAAAAGTAGAAATCAAACATAACAGAAGCTCACATTTCTACACAAAAACCTGGAAAATAAACAACTTCCTACTAAATGATTACTTATAAATGAAGAAATCAAGATGGAATTAAAAAAAAAATTTCAACAAAATGACAATGGAGACACAAGCTATCAACTTCTCTGGGACACAGCTAAAGCAGTTCTAAGAGGAAAATTTATCCCTATAAATGGCTATAACCAAAAATCAAAAAGATCACAAATAGACAATCTAATGAAACGACTCAAAGAGCTGGATAAAGAAAGACAGACCAGCCCCAAACCCAGCAGAAGAAGTGAAATCAACAAGATAAAATCAGAACTAAATTAAATTGAAAATACGGAAGTTATTAAGGAGATTAATAAAACAAAGCATTGGTTCCTTGAAAAAATAAAAATTGACACACCACTGGCTAAGCTAACGAAAAGCAAAAAGAGAAATTTCTAATAAGCTCGATCAGAAACAAAGAAGGAGATATCACAACTGATCCCAAAGAGATACAAGATATAATTTATCAGTCCTACAAAAGTCTTTATGCACACAAACTGGAAATTGTGAAGGAAATGGACAAATTTCTAGAAACACAGCCTCCCTAGGCTCAATCAGGAAGAAATAGGTTCCATTAACAGACCAATCTCAAGAGCTAAAATAGAAACAGTGATTAAAAATCGCCCTAAAAACCTCACCGCCGGCATCACAGTCCGAGGAGGCCTGGTGGCTTGTGGTCTGGCCTGCTGCCAGAGGCCCAGGAGTAGCTGCGGACTTGGGGAGAGTGGAAAGAAGCGAGGCCCGCTCCAGACTGTGGGTCTCAGACAGTCCCACCCCCACACACAGACTTTCTGGCTGAGCAGGACCATTCCAGCCCCGCCCTGACAGCTTTCTCTGGAAGCAGAGAACAGAACTTTCACCCCTGCTAACGGCCTGAGGGCAGGCTAACCCAACCCAGCTCAACCCAGAACAAGAGCAGATAACAGGACACAAAATCAACAGCATAGCCTGTTCCTCCAAGCAAACACCACCTACTGACAGGGACAGATTGTTGCACAGCCTTTCCACAGCACATACTGACTCAATATACAGGGAGTGGTCCAATTTCACCCACAGACACCACCTAATGCCTCAGAAACTAAACAAGGTGTGTGAATACCCAAACAATAACTTAAGGAAAGAAACAACAACTGATCAACATGGGAAGAAATCAGCGAAAGAACTCAGGAAATATGAAGAACCAAACGGAAAACACACCCACAAAGTGGACCACCAGCCCCCTAGAAACGGACACCAACCAAAATCAGGCAACCAATATGACAGAAGAGGAATTTCATATGTGGATCATAAGAACACTCACCCAGCTGCAACAACAACTCAATAGCCAACACAAAGAAACCACAAAAAGCCTCCAGGATGTGGGAAAAGAAATAGACACAATGAAGAAAAGGGTAACCGAACATCTGGAAATGAAGAATCAATTCAAAGAACTACAAAATACAGTGGAAATTCTCAAGAACAGAGTAGATCAAACAGAAGAAAGAATCTCAGAGCTTGACGATAACACCCTCCAATTAAATAAATCAGTCACAGAAATAGAGCAGAGAAACAAGAGAAAAGAGCAAAGCCTACAAGAGCTGTGGGATTATGTGAAGAAACCTAATGTGAGGGTCACAGGGTTACAAGAAGGGGAAGAAGACAACACTCAATGAGTTGGACAAGCTGTTTGAATATATAATAGAGGAAAATTTCCCAGGCCTTGTTCAAAATCTTGATATACAAGTTCAAGAAGCTCAGAGGACCCCTGGGAGATGCAATGCAAACAGGAAGACGTCACGACATGCAGTCATCACACTGACCAAAGTATCAACTAAAGAGGCCCTTTTAAGAGCTGTAAGACAAAAGAAGCAAGTAACATGCAAGGGAAAGCCAATTCGAATAACATCAGACTTCTCTAATGAGACTTTACAAGCAAGGAGAGACTCGGGCCCCATTCTCACCCTTTGAAACAAAACAATGCCCAGCCTAGAATATTATTCCCTGCAAAACGAACCTTCGTATATGAAGGAGAAATAAAAACATTCTCAAACAAGCAAAGGCTCAGAGAATTCACCCAGACAAGACCAGCCATACAAGAAGTACTTAAAACAGCGTTACGCAAGGAACATCATAATAATAACCCATGAATATAAAAACAACCAAAACCCAAAGATATTAAAGGCTAGATATTACAATGGCTGGAGACAGAAGTCATAGCAACAACATGCAACCCAACACAATGAACAGTAATCTACCTTACCTATCATTTCTCTCAATAAATGTGAATGGCTTAAACTCTCCACTCAAGAGACATAGGCTGGCTGAATGGATAAGGAAATATACAGGCCAAGTATATGCTATCTTCAGGAAACACATCTAACCTGCAAGGATGCATATAGACAAAAAATAAAAGGGTGGAGATCAATATTCCAATCAAATAGAAGCCAAAAGAAGGCTGCTGTGGCAGTTCTAGTTTCAGACGATTTAGTATTTAAACCACCAAAAGTAGTGAATGACAAAGAGGGTCATTAAATAATGGTGAAGGGCACAGTTCAACAAGAAGAGATAACAATTTTAAATATATATGCACCCAACTTAGGTGCACCCAGATTCATAAAGCAAACCTTACTGGAGCTAAGCAAATGGATTTATAGGAACTCCATAATCACCGGAGATTTCAACACCCCACTGACGGCACGAGACAGATCCTCCAAACAGAAAATTAACAAAGAAAAAATGGACTTAAACAAAACTCTAGAACAATTGGGTCTGACTGACATTTACAGAACATTCTACCCAAAATACACTGAATATACGTTCTTCTCATCAGCTCATGGGACATTCTCTAAGATTCACCATATCCTATGACATAAAGTAAACCTCAAGAAATTTAAAAAAATAGAAATCGTACCATGTACCTTCTCAGATCACAGTGGAATAAAAGTAGAAATCAACCGTAACAGAAACTCACATTTCTACACAAAAACGTGGAAATTAAACAACCTCCTACTAAATGATTACTTCATAAATGAAGAAATCAAGACGGAAATAAAAAAGTTCTATGAAGAAAACGACAATGGAGAGACAAGTTATCAACTCGCTGGGACACAGCTAAACCACTTCTGAGAGGAAAGTTTATCTCCATAAATGCCTATAACCAAAAGACAAGAAGATCACAAATAGACAATCTAATGAAACGACTCAAAGAGCTGGAAAAAGAAGAACAGACCAACCCCAAACCCAGCAGAAGAAGTGAAATCAACAAGATAAAATCAGAACTAAACGAAATTGAAAACAGGGAAGCTATTCAGGAGATTAATAAAAGAAAACGTTGGTTCTTTGAAAAAATAAACAAAATTGACACACCATTGGCTAAGTGAATGAAAAGCAGTAAAAAGAAATTTCTAATAAGCTCCATCAGGAACAAAAAAGGAGATATCACAACTGATCACAAAGAGATACAAGATACAATTTATGAATACTACAAAAATGTTTATGCACACAAATTGGAAAATGTGGAGGAAATGGACAAATTTCTAAAAACACACAGCCTCCCTAGGCTCAACCAGGAAGAAATAGATTTCCTGAACAGACCAATCTAAACAGCTGAAATAGAAACAGCAATTAAAAATCTCCCTAAAAAGAAAAGTCCCAGTCCAGATGCCTTCAAACCTGAATTTCACCACACTTACAAAGAAGAACTAGTACCTATCTTGCAGAAACTATTCCACAACATCGAGAAGAACGGAAACCTCCCCGACACCTTTTATGAAGTGAATATTACTCTGATACCAAAACCAGGAAAGGATGCAACAAAAAAAGAAAACTACAGACCAATATCCCTAATGAATATAGATGCAAAAATTTTCAACAAAATCTTAGCTAACCGAATCCAGACACTTATCAAAAAATAATCCACCATGACCAAGTGGGCTTCATCCCAGAAATGCACGGATTGTTCAACATACGTAAATCTATAAATGCAATTCACCACATAAACAGGAGCAAAAACAAAGACCACATGATTCTTTCAATAGATGCAGAAAAGGCTTTTGACAGAATTCAACACCCTTTCATGATATGAACACTTAAGAAAATAGGCATAGAAGGGACATACCTAAAAATGATACAAGCCATATATGACAGACCCATAGCCAACATCATACTGAATGGGGAAAAATTGAAATCATTCCCACTTAGAACTGGAACCAGACAAGGCTGCCCACTATCTCCACTTCTGTTCAACATAGTGCTGGAAGTGTTGACTACAGCAATCAGACAGGAAAATGGAATCAAAGGTATCCAAATAGAGGCAGAAGAGATCAAACTTTCACTGTTTGCTGATGATAGGATATTGTATCTAGAAAACCCCGAAGAGTCAACCAAGAAACTCCTGGAACTGATCAATGAATTTAGTAAAGTCTCAGGATACAAAATCAATACACAGAAATCAGAGGCATTCATATACGCCAACAATAATCTAATTGAGAACCAAATCAAAGACTCAATTCCCTTCACAATAGCAACAAAGAAATTAAAGTACCTAGGAATATACTTAACCAAGGAGGTAAAAGACCTCTACAGGGAGAACTATGAAACACTGAGGAAGGAAACAGCAGAGGATGTAAACAGATGGAAATCCATACCATGCTCGTGGATCGGCAGACTCAATATCATCAAAATGTCTATACTACCCAAACTGATCTACAGATTCAATGCAATACCTATTAAAATCCCATCAGCATTCTTCACAGATATAGAAAAAATAATTTTACGCTTCTTATGGAACCAAAGAAGACCCCGAATATAAGAGCAATTCTAGGCAACAAAAACAAAATGGGAGGCATTAATATGCCAGGTATCAAACTATACTACAAAGCTGTAGTAATTAAATCAATATGGTATTGGCACAAAAATAGGAATATTGACCAGTGGAACAGATGTGAGAATCCTGATATAAAACCATCCTCATATAGCCATCTCATCTTTGACAAAGCAGACAAACACATACGCTGGGGAAAAGAATCCCTCTTCAATAAATGGTGCTGGGAAAACTGGATAGCCACCTGTAGAAGGCTAAAACAGGACCCACACCTTTCACCTCTCACAAAAACCAACTCACGCTGGATAACAGACTTAAACCTAAGATATGAAACTATTAGAACTCTAGAGGAAAAAGTTGGAAACACTCTCCTAGACATCAGCCTGGGCAAAGAGTTTATGAAGAAGTCCCCAAAGGCAATCACAGCACCAACAAAAATAAATAAATGGGACATGATCAAACTACAAAGCTTCTGCACAGCCAAAGAAATAGTCATGAAAGTAAACAGACAACCTACAGAATGGGAGAAAATTTTTGCATCCTATGCATCCGATAAGGGACTGATAACTAGAATATACTTAGAACTCACGAAAAGCAGGAAGAAAAAATCAAATAACCCCATTAAAAAGTGGGCAAAGGACTTGAACAGAAACTTTTCTAAAGAAGACAGAAGAATGGCCAACAAACATATGAAGAAATGCTCAACATCTCTAATCATCAGGGAAATGCAAATCAAAACCACAATGAGATATCACTTAACCCCAGTGAGAATGGCCTTTATCAAAAAATCTCCAAACAATAAATGCTGGCATGGTTGCGGAGAGAGAGGAACACTCCTACACTGCTGGTGGGACTGCAAACTAGTTCAACCTCTGTGGAAAGCAATATGGAGATACCTTAAAGCGATACAAGTCAATCTACCATTTGATCCAGCAATCCCATTGCTGGGCATCTACCCAAATGATCCAGTGACACTCTACAAAAAAGACACCTGCACTCAAATGTTTATAGCAGCACAATTCATAATTGCAAGGCTGTGGAAACAGCCCAAGTGCCCATCAATCCAAGAATGGATTAATAAAATGTGGTATATGTATACCATGGAGTACTATTCAGCTCTAAGTAACAATGGTGATATAGCACATCTTATATTTTCCTGGTTAGAGCTGGAACCCATACTACTAAGTGAAGTATCCCAAGAATGGAAAAACAAGCACCAGATATATTCTCCAGCAAACTGGTATTAACTGAGTAGCACCTAAGTGGACACATAGGTACTACAGTAATAGGGTATTGGGCAGGTGGGAGGGGGGAGGGGGGCTGGTATATACATACATAATGAGTGAGATGTGCACCATCTGGGGGATGGTCATGATGGAGACTCAGACTTTTGGGGGGAGGGGGGAAATGGGCATTTATTGAAACCTTAAAATCTGTACCCCCATAATATGCCAAAATAAAAAAAATTAAAATAAATAAATAAATAAAAAAAATAAAACATATATAAATAAATAAATGGGACATGATCAAACTACAAAGCTTCTGCACAGCCAAAGAGATAGTCATGAAAGTAAACAGACAACCTACAGAATGGGAGAAAATTTTTGCATCCTTATCCCCTATCGGATGGTAAGGGACTGATAACTAGAATATACTTAGAACTCATGAAAATCAGGAAGAAAAAATCAAATAACCCCATTAAAATGTGGGCAAAGGACTTGAACAGAAACTTTTCTAAAGAAGACAGAAGAATGGCCAACAAACATGAAAAAATGCTCAACATCTCTAATCATCAGGGAAATGCAAATCAAAACCACAATGAGATATCACTTAACCCCAGTGAGAATGGCCTTTATCAAAAAATCTCCAAACAATAAATGCTGGCAAGGTTGCGGAGAGAGAGGAACACTCCTACACTGCTGGTGGGACTGCAAACTAGTTCAACCTCTGTGGAAAGCAATATGGAGATACCTTAAAGTGATACAAGTGATTCTACCATTTGATCCAGCAATCCCATTGCTGGGCATCTACCCAAAAGATTCAATGACACTCTTCAAAATAGACACCTGCACTCGATTTTTTATAGCAGCACAATTCATAATTTCAAGGCTGTGTAAACAGCCCAAGTGTCCATCAATCCAAGAATGGATTAATAAAATGTGGTATTTGTATACCATGGAGTACTATTCAGCTCTTAGAATAAATGGTGATATAGCACATCTTATATTTTCCTGGTTAGAGCTGGAACCCATACTATTAAGTGAACGTTCCCAAGAATGGAAAAACAAGCACCACATATGCTCACCAGCAAATTGGTATTAACTGAACAGCACTTAAGTAGTCACATAGGTACTACTTTAATTGGGTATTGGGTAGGTGGGAGGGGTAAGGGGGGGCGGGTATATTCATACATAATGAGTGAGATGTGCACCATCTGGGGGATGGTCATGATGGAGACTCAGACTTGTGGGGGGAGGGGGGAATGGGCATTTATTGAAACCTTAAAATCTGTACCCCCATAATATGCTGAAATAAAAAAAGAAAACCACAATGAGTTATCACTTATCTCCAGTGAGAATGGCCTTTATTAACAAGTCCCAAAACAATAAATTTTGGCATGTATGTGGACCCAAAGGAACACTCCTACATTACTGGTGGGACTGCAAACTAGTTCAGCCTCTGTGGAAAGCAAAATGGAGGTACCTTAGAGTGATACAAATAGATCTACCATTTGATCCAGCAATCCCATTAGTGGGCATCTACCCAAAAGCACAAAAGTCACTCTATTAAAAGACACCTGCACTCTTATGTTTATAGCAGCACAATTGCAAAGATGTGGAAACAACCAAAGTGCCCATCAATGTGCAGTGGATTAATAAAATGTGGTATATGTACACCATGGATTTTTTTTTTTTTTTTGAAACAGAGTCTCGCTCTGTTGCCCAGGCTAAAGTGCCGTGGCATCAGCCTAGCTCACAGCAACCTCAAACTCCTGGACTCAAACAATCCTACTGCCTCAGCCTCTCGAGTGGCTGGGACTACAGGCACGCCCCACCATGTTCGGCTAAATTTTTCTATATATTTTTAGTTGACCTATTAATTTTTTTTAATTTTTAGTAGAGCTGGGTCTCGCTGTTGCTCAGGCTGGTTTCAAACTCCTGACCTCTAGCGATCCTCCCGCCTTGGCCTCCCAGAGTTCTAGGATTACAGGTGTGAGCCATCACACCTCGACATCTACTCAGTCACAAAAACAATGGTGATCTAGCACCTCTTGTATTACCTGGATAGAGCTGGACCCCATTCTACTAAGTGAAGTATCCTAAGAATGGAAAAATAAGCACCATATGCACTCACCATCAAATTGGTGTTAACTGATCAAGACCTAAATGGATATATAGGAATGACATCTATTGGGTGTCAGGCAGGTGGAGATAGGGGAAGGTTTATACATACATATTGTGTGCGATGTGCACCAACTTTGGGATGGATACACTTGAAGCTCTGACTCGAGTGTGTGTGGGGGCAATGGCAATGTATGTAACATTTGTACCCCCATAATATACTGAATAAAATTTTTAAAAATAAAAGAGAAACAGAATAGTTTTCAGCTTAATAACTGGAACAAGACAGGAATGTCTACTTTCACCACTCCAATGAAATTCATAGGAGGACAATCAAGAAAAAGAAAGAAAAGTCTTCAAATTATAAAAGATGAAGTCAAATATCCCTCCCTGTAGGTTACATGATCCAATATTTAGAAAAGTCTAACATCTCCATTAAGGAACTATAAGATTTGATTAACAAATTAAGTAATTTGTCAGAATACAAAATTAGCATACAAAATCAGTAACATTTCTATATTCTAGTAATAAAATAGATAAAAAGCAATCAAGAAGTCAATTCCATTTACAATAGCTTCAAAAAAACTACCTAAGAATACATTTAACCCATGAAGTGAAGGACCCCAACAAGGAAAATAGAAAACACTGATGAGAGAAATTGAAGAGGACATGAACAAATGGAAAGACATCCATGCTCATGTAATGTATCAGAAGTAATATGCTTGAAATGACTATATTATCCAAAAAACCTACAGATTCAATGTAATCACTATAAAAATACCAATGGCATTTTTACTGGAAGAGAAAAAAACTATCTTAAAATTTTTATGAACCAAAGTAGAGCCTAAATGGCTAAAACAATCTTGAGCCGAAAGCACAAAGCTAGAGGCATCACATTTCCTGAATTCAAAATATGTACAAGGCTATTGTTATAGATTAGATATTTGATCCCTCCAAACTTCATTTCAAAATTTGATCCCCAATGTTGGAGTTGAGGCCTAATGGGAGATGTTTGGGTAATGGAGGTGGCACCCTTATGAATGGTCTGGTGCCATGCTCTTGTTAATAAGTGAGTTTTTGCTCTATTAGTTCCCTTGAAAGCTGGTTGTTACAAAGTGTGTGAGACCTCCCCCCTTTCTCTCTTGTTCTCTCTCACCATGTTTGATCTCTACATGCTGGCTACTCTCTACCTTCTACCATGAGTGAAAGCAGCCTCTTTTCTTTATAAATTACCTACCCTCAAGCATTTCTCAACAGCAACACAAATGGACTAATACGGCTATAGTAACAAACCCAGCATGGTATTCCTATTAAAATCAATACAGAATAATGAACCTAGAATAAACTCCCATATTCACACCCAACAGATTTTCAACAAAGGCACCAAGAACATACATTGGGGAAAGGACACCCTCTTCAATAAATAATGCTGGAAAAGCTAAATATACACATGTAGAAAAATGAAACTAAATCCCTATTACTCACCATATAGAAAAATCAACTAAAATGGATTAAATACTTAAACATAAGATGCAAGACTATAAATATCCTATAAGAAAATATAGAGAAAACACTCAAGGACAGTATTCTAGGCAAAGATTTCATGGTGAAGGCCTTAAAAGCACAGGCAACAAAAACATAAGTAGACAAATGAAATTGTATTAAACAAAAAATCTTGTACATAGTAAACAAAGCAATGAACAAAGCGAGGAGATATCCTGTTGAATTGGAGAAAACATATGCAAACTATTCATTTAACCAGGCACTTACATCCAGAATAGACCCTTTGAGCACAAATAACTTAACAGAAAAAAAATAAATAATCTCATAAAAATGGAGAAAGAACATGAATAGACACTTTTCAAAAGAAGACATACAAATAACCAATGAGTATATAGAAAATTCTCAATATCAGTCATGATCAGGTAAATACATGTCAAAACCACCATGAGATATCATCTTAAGCTCCATTAGAATGGCTATTGCCAGAAAAACAAGAAACAACAGGTGCTAGTGAGATTGTTGAGAAAAGGTAATTTTTATACACTATTTGTAATAATGTTAATTAGTATAAACTGTGGAAAGCAGTAAAGAGATTTCTCAAAAAATAAAAAAAACAAAAAAAACAAACTACCAAACAATTTTATAATCATATTGTTAATGGTTATTAATCCAAAAATAAAATTAGTGTATCAAAGGAATATCTGCATTTCTATGTTTATTGCAGCACTATTTCCAATTGCAAAGACATGGGATGAACCTCAGTTTCCATTAGCAGGAGAATGAATAAATGAAATTTGATGTATATATACACAATGGAATACTATTTGGCCATAAAAAAGAATGAAAACCTGTTTTAGTAACATGGATGGAACTAGAGGTCATTATGTTAAGTCATATAAGCCAGGCACGGAATGGCAAATATCACATGTTATTACTGATGTTTGGAAGTTAAACAAGTTGATCTCATGGAGATAGAGAGTAGACTGATAGCTAGCAGAGCCTGGGAAGACTATGTTGGGAGGTTGAAAGGGTGGGTACAAACATGGCTAGATAGAATAAGTTCTAATGTTTGATAGCAAGGTAGGGTAAAGATAATTAACAACAATATACGCTATATCTCAAAATAGCTAGGAAGGAGAACTTAAAATGCTTTCTACTCATAGAAATAATAAAAAGTTGAGGTGATGGTTATCCTAAATACCTTGACTTGGTCATTATGTATTCTATGCATGCACCAAAATATCACATGTACCCCATAAATATGTTCCAATAGTGCATATAAATAAAAATTAAAAATATTTGGAGATTATAAATGGAATTTTAAAAATGCAGCACGCTATATGTTGTCCACACAAGAGTCACTTTACATTTAAGGACACATATAGCTTAAAAGCAAAAGGATGTATAAAAATAGTCCATGCGGATAGTTACCTAAAGAGAGCAGTGGTGTCTGTAATAATATCAGACAAAATTGAATTTAAGTCAAAAAGTGGTACAATGCACAATTAAGGACATTATATATTGATGAAAGTGTTAAATCACTATGAAGATATAAAAATTAGAATCATGCATGCACCACCCAAATATACACCCAAATATCTCCAAAAGGATATGAAGCAAGTAGTGACAGAATTGAGGAACAAAATTAACATATTTAAAATAATAGTAGGAATCTCCAACATGTCACCTTCAATAATAGGTAGAACAACCTGACAAAGTAACCATAAGAAAATGCAAAACTTAAATAATATTATGAAAAAATTCAATCTAAATTACATACACAGAATGCTCTACCATACTAAAGAAAATATATTTTTCTCAAGTGCATATGCAAGATTCTCCAGGATAGATTATATTAGGGCACACAAAAAGTCTTAACCAATTTAAAAATATTTGAATTATACAAATTATCTTTTCCAATGACAATGTTATAAATATAGATATTAACAGTGGCAAAAAAACTAAATCATAAATATGGTAGATATTAAACAAAACACTCATATACTACCAATGTGTCAAAGAAGAAATACCAAGAGAAATTTTAAAATATTTTGAGACATGTGAAATTGAAAAGAACAAAACCTATAAGATGAAGAGGAAGGGGGGCTACAAAGAAAAAATACGGCTGTAAACACACTTAAAAAAACAGAAAGCTCTCAAATGCACAGTTCGAATTATCTGTTAAGGAACTAGAAAACAAATGAAATCCAAAGCTAGTAGAAGGACTAGAACAGAGAATAGTAAAATCAAGAATGTAAAAACATCTTTGCAATTGTGAATTGTGCTGCCATTAACATTCAAGTGTAGATGTCTTTATTATGGAATGTTATTTTTTCCTTTGGGTAGATGCCTAGTAGTGAGATTGCCCATCAGTAAATGAGTGGATTAATAAAATGTGGTATATGTATGCTATGGAATACTACTCAACTACAAAATCAATGATAAACAGGCACCTCTTATATTATCCTGGATAGAGCTTGAGCTCTTCATTCAAAGTGAGGTATCAGAAGAATGGGAAAACAAGCACTTACTTGCCATCAAATCAGTACTAACTGATGCACACTAAGGTGTTCACATGGCAATAATATTCATTGGGTACTGGTCAGGTGGGAGGGGGATGGTGGAGTGGGTAAACTTAGAACAAATAAATGTGCAACACATTGTATGGGGGAAGGGCATACTTGTAGCCTTCGCTTTAGGCTAAAGCAATATATGTAACCAAAATGTTTGTACCCCCATAGTATTCTGAAATAAAATATAAAAAAACAAAAACCCCAAATTATAAAAAAAGAGAGAATGAAAAAACAATAGGAAAAATCAGTGAAACCAAAAGGTACATCTCTGAAAAGATCACCAAAATTGAGAGACTTTCAGCTACACTTACTAAGAAGAAAAAGAGAGGAATAAAACTGATAGCATCATAAAAAAAATCATAAATGGTTATAAAGTGGTACTATGTACAATTGTGTATAAACAAGTTATATAATCTATATGAAGTGGATGAATTCTTAGAGGCAGAGAAATTACATTGGCTGACTCAAAAGAAATATAAAATTTTGACAAATCTCTAACAAGTAGGAAGTTTGAATACATAATCCAAAATATCCAATAAGCAAAATCCATGGCCCACATAGCTTCACTGGTGAATTACACCTGAGATTTAAAGAATAAGCATCAATTCTTCTCCAACTCTTCCAGCAATATGAAGAGGACGGAATGTTTACTAACTCATTTTAGGAGGCCAGAATTGTCTGTCAATAGTGATGTATATAAATTTTCAAAATAATACTAGCAAACATAACAGCATATTAAAAGTGTTACACACCATGACTATTTGATATTTACCAATGTCATATTGCACAGATCTAGAAAAGAAAATCTATGCTTCATTTGGAACATGAAAAGAGCCCAAATATCCAAAAGGAACAAATCTGTAGGCATCACATTACCAGATTTCAAACTACACTACAAGGTTAACCTTGTAACCAAAACAGCCTGGTATTGGCACAAAAATAGAGATGTAAACCACTGGAAAAGAACAAAAAACCCAGACATAAAACCATCCACATAGAGCCAACTGATCTTCAACAAAGCAGACAGTAATATATACTGGGGAAAAGAATCCCTGTTCAATAAATAGTGCTGGGACAACTAGATAGCCACATGCAGAAAAATGAAACAGGATCCACATCTCTCACCACTCCTAAAAATTAAATTAAGATGGATAAAAGGCTTAAATGTAAGGCATGAAACCATAGAATTTTAGAGGAAAGCATTTGAATTACTCTTATAGACATCAGCCTAGGGAAAAAAATTTATGAACAAGACCCCAGTGGTAATCACAGCAACAACAAAAATAAATAAATATGACTTTATTAAATTAACAAGCTTCTGCACAGCCAATGAAATAAACAACAGAGCAAACAGACAATCTAGAGAATGGGAGATAATATTCAGATGTTACATATCTAATAAAGGGCTAATAACCAGAATATACAAAGAACTCAAGTGAATCAGTAAGAAAAAATAAAGCAACCCCATCAAAATGTGGGCAAATGTCATGAACAGAAGCTTTTCAAAAGAAGATGGGTAAATGGCCAATAAATATACGAAGAAATGCTCAACATCCCTAATTATTAGGGAAATGCAAATTAAAACCACAATGAGATATCAACTTACCCCAGTGAAAATGGGTTTTATTTAAAGTGTCCCAAAACTGTAGATGCTGGTATGGATGCAGAAAGAAAGGAATGGTTATACACTGTCGGTGGAACTGCAAATTAGTATAGCCTCTATGGAAAACAGTATGGAGATTACTCAAAAAACTAAAAGTAGAGCTATCTTTCAATCCAGCAATACCACTACTGGGTATTTACCAAAATGAAAAGAAGTCATTTTATCAAAAAGACACCCACACTCAAATGTTTATTGCAGCACAACTCCAAATTGCAAAGATGTGGAATCAACCCAAGTACCCATCAGTTCATGAGCCAATTAATAAAATGTGACTTATGTATACCATGGAATACTACTAAGCCATGAAGAAGGATGACTTAATGACTTTTGCAATGATATGGGTGGTACTGGAGGCTGTTATCCTAAGTGAAGTATTTAAAGAATGAAAAAACAAACACCACATGTACTCACTAAATTGGAGAACTAAACGATGAGCACACATGTGCATAGAGGGAAGTATAATTCAATGGAAGTCAGTCAGGGGGGAGTCACGACAAGGGGAGGGGAAAAACCTACCTAATGTGTACAATGGGTGACTATCTGGGTGACTTATAACCCTGACTCAAGCATTAAAAAAGCTATTCTTGTAACCAAAACATTTGTACCTCCATAGTACTTTGAAATAATAAAAAATAAAATATAAAAATGTGCCAACATGATAATGAAAATCCCCATTTATTACTTGGCTCATCAGGCACCTGAGACCCTCACCCCTCATGGAAGACTCACATCAGCATAATATAACCTATTACCTGAACCAACAACTAATCTATTACCTGGCACATCAGCATAACACTAAAACTATTACCCGGTGCATCTACATAATACTAACCTATTACCTGACGCATCAACTAACCTATTACCTGGAGAGCATTAGTCACCTGATATCCCACCCCTTGGACCACCCCAACTTAATAAAAGTGGGAAAAATTGGGTAGACGGGGTTCAGACTTTGATGGCAATGCCCCCATGAGCCTGCCGGCAAATAAACTTTGATTTCCTGCACCACTCAGTTTGTCCTCGGGACAACCGGCTGTAACACTTGCTGTAACATTTTGGTTCCCTGACAGGGAAAACCGACTGAGCTGGCCGCTTGAAGCCACCGGTTAAAGGACAGACACAGCGACCTGTGGGACCTGGGCATCAGAAGCGAACCGGCCCCAACCGCCATTTTGTGGAATATCTTCACTCCTTGGGAGCTCCCACCCGGACATGCCAGAGGGAAGGACAAGTAAAATCAAGTCTGGAGGCATAGGACCAGGTAAGGTCCCGGGACCCCTCTGAGTCAGGCCCGTCAGACAAGGGAAGAGGAACTTGATCACCTCCTGAGTGCAGGAAATTCCCAGGGTGAAAATGTGGAACTTCTGCCTGTCTGAGTGAGTGAGTGAAGAATAAGTGAAGAGTGACTGTGATTCCATGGCTACGGCTACAGAACTTGAGTGGGTCCTCACCTGTGGTTATATAGCAACATCTTATGGCATAACGGTGATTAACTCCCCTAAAGTGAGTGACCAGGCCCAGAGTTTATATGGGTACACCTTCGCCAAGATGCGTTTAAGTTCCCAAGAGGGATGCAGCCAGGTGAGCACCTGAGAGAACCGCCCCCCCCCCCGCGTTGTCTGTTAAGCTGCGACACCCTTCAAGGGTCTAGGATGGGTAGCACATAATCTAGCCTAAAATCCTTAAATGCATGTTAAAGAACTTTTTAAGAAGGGTTTCATGAGAGATTGCGGCATCACACTGAGTCCCAGTAGACTTAGGGCCTTCTGTAAACAGCAATGGCCCACATCTGGGGTCAACTGGCTCGCAGCAGGAACCTTAGGCCTCCCCACCATGTGAGCAGTTTGGAGAATTGTGACTGGGACTCCTGGCCACCCTGACCAATTCCCTTACATAAATTTATGGCTAGAGATTGCTCAGACCATGCTCCCTTGGGTATGATTCTATGCTAATAAGGGAAAGAGCAGGATTTTTGTGGCCCAAAGGATCAGAGACTCCAAACTGTCCAAACCCATCTCTCAGGAAGCTCCTGAAGAGGATCCATCACCACAGCCCTACAATCCTACCGTGACACCTCCTCAAGTACTCTTGAATCCATGAGACACCCCACCGTCAGTATCCCTGCCACCAGTTCCGGACAAACCAGGTGCTGACACTCCCATCACCCACCCACTACAGTCAGCTCAGGCCCCAACTTCAGTCTTCAACCCTGCATGAGGTGCGAGGTCCAATGCAAGTTATGGATGATGGGTTCATGCAGCCAGTCCTGTACTACCAGCCCTTCTCCACCACTGACCTTCTGAACTCTAAGCACCACACCCAGCCATACTCCAAAAAACCTCAAGCCCTCGTTGACCTCTTAGAATCCATCTTTCAGACCCATCATCCCACTTGGGAACACTGCCACCAGCTTCTTTTGACCCTTTTTAACATGGAAGAATAGTGAGGGATTGTAGGTGGGACCCGGAGGTGGCTCCAGGACCAGGCTCCAGCAGAGACCTTGGACGTAGAGCAGTAGGAACACAGAGCAGCACCCAAGACCTACCCAGATTGGGATTTCAAATCCACGAGTGGGCGAGAGGCACTCAGAAGGTATTGAGAAGCTCTCCTCCCCGGGGTCGGCAAGGGAGCCAGAAAACCAACCAACATAAACAAAGTCGCTCTGATCACCCAGAAGCCGGAGGAATTACTGAGTGAATTCTATGAGCACCTTTATGAGGCCTACTGAGTCTACACACCCATCGACCCAGAGGCAGCTGAAAATCAGCAGATGGTGACAGGCCACATTTGTTGGGCAGTCCTATACTGACATCCGATGGAAACTCAAGAAACTTGACGAGTTTGCAGGAATGAACATCATGCAGCTGATGAAAGTGGCCCAGAAGGTCTATGTTAATTGGGAGCAGACCATCCAGAGGGGGAATGACAAGAAAATGAAACAGAAAACTGCTCTCCTGGCCACTTCCCTCAGAAGACCTGACCCAGACAAGATACCTGGCCTGCCATGGGAAGGAGGACCCCGGAAATGAGGGACCCTGAAGCCTGACCAGTGCACCTATTGTAGGGAGTTTGGTCACTGAAAGCATGAATGCCCCAACAAAAGAAACCGCCCACCGCCAAACAGGAACTTGTCCAAGGGCTTCCAGCAGAAGCCAGAGACCCAGGACTTCATCAGTCTCACCGGGGTCGACTTGGAATAGGACCGACCAGATTCCTTGACTCTTGGCCCCTGGGAGTCTATGGTCATAATGCAAGTGGGGGGGCCAACCAATAACGTTCATGGTGGACACTGGGGAAGAACACTCAGTGGTAGCAATCCCAGTGCTCCACTTGTACAAAGTGGGAAACCACTATTGTGGGAGCCACTGGAGCTCAAATAGCTCAACCCTTCTGCCAATCCCTAATATGCCAGATCTGGGGGCCACCAGATAGTACATGAATTCCTATACATACCAGACTGCTCTGTTCCCCTCCTAGGTTGAGATATCCTGGGCAAACTGGAAGCCCAGATCACCTTCCACCCAGAAGGTACAGCAAGCCTCATGCTCAGTGCCCCAGAGACTCTCACCCTGTCTTGGGAATTGGAATGGAAGCAATATGACAAGGCCAAAGAGGAACAGAACCTGCCTGACTTCAAGCAGGATTTTCCATTGATATGGGCAGAGGACAACTGCCACCCTCAGTCCTGCACACCAACATGCACCCCTGGTGATTGAGATGAAACCGGGGCCCAAACCTACCAGGAGAAGACAGTACCCTATTCCCAGGGAGGTTCGAGAGGGAATCCAGGAACACATCGATAGGCTTAAGCAGGAGGGAGTTTTAGTGGAATGCCCATCGCCATGGAACACTCCCCTCCTGCCACTCAAAAAGCCCAGCAGAGGTGGATACCGGCCTGTCCAAGACCTGCAATTGATTAATGAGGCCACAGTGACCCTCCACCCAGTGGTACCGAATCCATACACCCTCCTGGGCCTCATTCCTCCTGATGCTTCCTGGTTCTCCTGCCTGGACTTAAAGGATGCTTTCTTCTGCATGCAGCTCACTCCAAAGAGCCAGCCCCTGTTCACCTTCAAGTGGGAGGATCCTCAGACTAGAAGGAGAAACCAGCTGACCTGGACGTGACTACCACAGGGATTTTAAAATTCACCAACTCTATTTGGGAAGGCTTTAGTCACTGACATCCTTTCCTTTCCATGAGAAGAAACCCATTGCACACTTCTACAGTACATCGATGACCTCCTTCTAGCAAGCCCAACCAGAGAAGACTGTCACCAGGGAACACAGTGCCTGTTCCAATTGCTCACTGACAAAGGATACAAAATCTCCTGGGAAAAGGCACAGATCTGCAGACAACAAGTGAAGTACCTGGGTTTCCACATCATCCAGGGGTGCCACATACTGGGACATGAGCGTAAGCACACCATCTGTACAATTCCCAGGCCTACCAGTCAGAGACAACTCAGAGAATTCCTTGGAGCAGCTGATTTCTGCCGCATCTAGATCCCATTTCTCCCTTAAGGCCAAGCCTCTGTAAGAAGCTCTACACAGACCTGAAAACAAAGAATTGGAATGGGCGGAGAGTCAGGAAAGGGCTTTCCAGGAAATAAAAGACTTACTAAAAAGAGTCCCCGCACTAGGGTTACCGGACCGCACCAAAGACTTTAACCTGTTTGTACATGAGAAGAAACAACTGGCTCTGGGAGTTTTGACTCAAACTGTTGGCCCGTGGCAGAGACCAGTGGCTTACTTGTCAAAACAATTGGATCCAGTAGTGGCAGGATGGTCGTCTTGCCTCTGCACACTGGTGGCCACTCTCCTGCTAGTCAAGGAAGCAGACAAATTCACACTGGGAAAAAACCTCCATGTGTGAGTACCTCATTCAGTAATATTTCTAATGAACACCTCAGGGCACTGGCTCTCAAGTAACTGGTTAGCGCAATACCAGGGATTGCTATGTGAAAATCCGCAGGTCATCCAGGAGACTGTGCAGACCTTGAATCCCACCACCCTCTTACCCATAAAACCAGGGCCTTTGGACAATGCTTATACCAAGGTGGTAGAGGAGGTCTATTCCAGCTGGCCAGATCTGAAAGACAGTCCTCTACCAGCACCAGACTTAGAACTCTACACAAATGGCAGTAGTTATATCCACAATGGGAAACGACTGGCGGGCTTCGCAGTCACCACAATAGATGAGGTCATCATGTCAGCTCTTTTGCCCCAAGGGTGGTTGACACAAAGGGCGGTGCTATGGACCCTCATCCAAGCCCTCAGGTATGCCTGGAGTAAGAGGACAAATATATACACAGACTCTAAGTATGCCTTTGCCACAATAGGTATCCACGGGGCAATATACAGAGAGAGGGGACTGCTGACTGCAGGTGGAAAGGATATCAAAAATAGGGATGACATCCTCCAACTGCTGGAGGCACTTTGGGAGCCAAAAGAAATTTCAGTCATCCACTGTCAAGGGCACCAAAAGGGCACAGATCCAATTGCCACCAGCAATTGTCTGGCAGATCAAGCAGCCAAAAATGCAGTTACCCAAGAATGTTCAGAGGACAATGCTGCAACCCAATGCCAAATCTTGTTGGCACCCACCTGAGTGGCCTGAAGAACAGAAGTATATATACCCCATAAGAGAACCAGTGGGCAAAGCAGGAGAAGGACAAGAAGGACACAGACAGGTGGTGGCACCTACAGAACCATAAAATCTTTACCCCCAATAAATTAGCATGCTCTATTGTCTCCTGACATCACAACCTGACTCACTTAGGGAAAACATCCATCTTGCAGCTACTCGCCTGATACTGCTATATCGCCAAACTTCCATCCATCTCTGCAGCAGTGAGTGACTGCTGCCAGACCTGTGCTAAAAACAATGCAGTGGTCAGGCCGAGATGCACCCCAGGAATTCAATACAGTGGAGCCTTTCTGTTCGAGGATGTAGAAGTTGATTTCACAGAAGTAAAACCATGTCAGGGCTATAAATACCTGCTGGTAGTGATATGTACCTTCTCAGGCTGGGTGGAAGCAGTCCCTACCCAGACTGAAAAGGCTAGGGATGTGGCAAAGCTTCTATTGAGAGAAATCATCCCCAGGTATGGTCTGCCACTCTCCTTTGGCAGTGACAATGGACCAAGCTTCACTGCGGAGGTCATGTAAATCCTCACCAAGGCATTAGGAATCAAATGGAAACTACATACAGCCTACAGGCCACAGACCTCAGGGAAAGTAGAGCGCATGAACCAGACCCTCAAGACCACTCTAGAGAAGCTATGTCAGGAAACACAATTACCCTGGGTAGATATGCAAAGTCTAGCCCTGTTCAGAGTCAGGTGCACACTGGTGTTCACAGGATATTCACCCTTTGAAATCCAGTTCAGTAGAACTCCCCCATTCATCAAGCAATTAAGGGAAGACATTAGACAACTGGGGGAATTGAATATAAACACACACCTCCAAGCCTTAGCCAAAACTATGCACCATATCCACCACACCATTCTAGAAAAAAACCCTAATGCACTAGGTCTCACTGTCCATCCCCACAAGCCAGGGGATCTAGTCTGGGTAAAGGACTGGAAAAGAACACCCTTAGAGCCCACCTGGAAGGGTCCCCATATTGTGATACTAGTTATTCTCACTGCTGTTAAAGTTGCAGGTATCACTCTGTGGATCCATCACTCCTGGGTGAAAAAGGCTGAACCAGACAATGAAACTCATCTCTGGACTGAACATCAGGACCAGCAGAACCCACTAAAGATCCAGCTTAACCATCTCCCAAAGAGGACAGCCACACCCAGGGATGAACAGTAGTAAATGGGACCACAGACCCTGGCCCTCATCAGGGTTGTAGTGACTTTATTGGGGATTAGACTTTTCTCAGTAGCTCCGGGAGATTGGACTGGACTGCAGAGGGCATCTCTAACTGTGGTATTTTGGCTCATTATAGGATGTCTACTCCAGCCTCAGTCCCTACCGTCCTCCTGGTTGAGGCACTGGCCCTAACAACTATGGCAGAGAACCTCTGCCCTGAATCTTGTTATGGTAGGACTTAGATTCCCTCCACTAATGGGATTACTGGAGGCTTCTGGACCACGCGAGGTTTCACAGTCCACACCTACATGACAAAGACATGTTATAGTCAGGCTCAGGTGTGCCACAGTGGGGAAAGAAATACTGGACTGGCACCATTACAGGTCCCTGCATATTGAGCACGATTATAAAATTCATAGAGATAACTGTAACCTGGAGAGCAACAGCTCACATAATGGCCTTACAAGGCTATCACTCACTGGCAAATGATGCTTTATAGTAGACATATAAGGGCATCAAAGGGGACAATGATAAGGAAAACCCCCATTTATTACTTGACTCATCAGGCACCTGAGACCCCCACCCCTCATGGAAGACCTGCATCAGCATAATATTAACCTATTACCTGAACCAACAACTAATCTATTACCTGACACATCAGCATAACACTATACCTATTACCTGGTGCATCAACATAACACTAACCTATTACCTGATGCATCAACTAACCTATTACCTGGAGGGCATTAGTCATCTGATATCCCACCCCTTGGACCACTCCAACTTAATAAAAGTGGGAAAATTAGGTAGATGGGGCTCAGAATTTGGTGGCAATGCTCCTGTGAGCCTGCTGGCAAATAAACTTTGATTCTCCAACTCTCCGTGTGCCACTGGGTTTGTCCTTGGGACCACCCACTGTAACAATTGCTATAACAACATACAGGGGTAAAAAGGAATGTTTCAACAAGGAAAATAATTCAGTGTAATTCATTACATCAGCAGAATTTAAAGGAAAAAGATGATAATCTGAATCAGTGAAAAAATTTGACAAGATAGAAAACCATACCAGTATAAAAACACTCAATAAAATAGAGAGGGACACTACCTCAAAATATAACTATTATATATGAAAATCGCATAGCTAACATTATACCCAATGTAACAGAACAAATGCTTTTCATCTGAGGTCAGATCAAGGCAAGGGTGGCTGCTTTGCCAATTCTATTCAACAAAGTGTTGGAAGTTTTAATAAGAGAAATTAAGCATGAAAAAGATATAAGAGCTATCTGATTGTTAAGAAAGAAGTAAAATGATCTTTTTCTACATGACATAATCTCATTTGTAGAAAACACTTAATCTCTCTCTCTCTCTCTCTCTCTCTCTCTCTCTCTCTCTCTCTCTCTCACACACACACACACACACAAACATGCTGTTAGAACTCATTTAACAGAACAATTCCATATTTCAATAGAATTTAAAAAATACTAGGGAATTGCTATGGTTTAGATGTGGTTTGCCCCTGCCAAAACATGTTAAAATTTGATCCCCAATGTGGCACTTTTGGGAGGTGGACCTAGTGGCAGTTGCTTGTTTCATGGCCATGTATCACTTATGAATAAATTAATGCCTTCCTTCAGGGGTGAGTGAGTTCTCCATTTCATATAAATTGTTTAGTTCCTGAGAGTCAGTTATTGATAAAAAGTACTGCTTTCTAAGTTTTTCTGCATTCTTTCCTCTTTTGCCAAGTGATTTCTTTGTATCCAGCTGCTGCTTTTCTGCCTTTTGTCATGACTGGAATCAGCCTGAGGCATTCACCAGATGCAGCTGCCTGTGAAGGAAAATAAAATCTGGTTGACTGAATGGACCCCCTCTAGGCCAAGGGGATATACTAAAACTAAATTGTCTGCCAAAAGTTAGGAGGTCAGAAATGCTTCATCATGCTCCCCTCTCTTCTTGGAGATATACTTTGTAACCCATTAACAGGCCTAAGGCTATGCAAGACAAACCTGCAGGTCCTCACTTTACACAAGTATATGTCTGGTGGCTTGTCTCTGATTAATAGAGCTCCTTATCTTAAAACATTCCAAGCCTTTAGACAAAAGCTTCATTTTTTTAACCAATTAAAAGTCAAAGAGTCTTTAAACCCACCTGTAAGCCCCCACTTTGCTTTGAGATATCTCAACTTTTGGGGGCAAACCAATGTATGCCTTTCATGTATTTATTTATGACTTTACCTATAACTCCAGTCTCCCTGAAATGTATAAAACAAAACTGTAACCCAGCCACAGTGAGTCCAGTTGCTCAACCACTTCTTAGGCATGGCTCCAGTCATGGTCCTCAAATATGGCTCAAAATAAATCTCTTTAAAATTATTTTACAGAGTTTATTTTCTTTCCCATTGACATGCCCAATCTTGGACTTTTCAGCCACTAGAACTGTGAGCTAAGTAAACCTATTTTTCTTTATAAATTACGGAGCCCCAGGTATTCCGTTAAAGCAACACAAAATGAACTAAGACAGAAAATTGGTACTGAAGAGTGAGGTGTTCCCATAATACCTGAAAATATGGAAGTAGCTTTGGAACTTGGTAATGGGTAGTGGCTGCAAAATGTGGAAAGACAGGGTGAAAAAAAGCCTGTATTGCAGTGAACAGAACAGTAACGGCAGTTCTGGTGAGGACTAAGAAGCTGACCTGGAACTTCTTAGAGAATGATTAAGTGGTTGTGACTAAATGTTGATAGAAGCATAGCCAACAAAAGCCATTCTGACAAAGTATCAGATGGAAATGTGGAGAAAGATATTGGGAATTGGAGCAAATGCCATCCTTGTTACACTTTAGCAAAGAAATTGGCATCATTGTATCAATGCCTTAGAACTTTGCAGGAAGGCTGAATGGATAAGTGATGACTATTTGGCAGTAAATGTCTAAGTAGCAAAGTATTCAGACAAATGCTTGGTTACTTTTAACTGTATAAGTAAGATTCTTGGGAGCAAAAGCATGGCCTAAGGATGGAATTTATAATTAAAAGGGAAGCAGAGCATAAGAATTTGGAAAATTTGCATCCTGGCCATTTGGTAGAGAATGAAAGAACATTTTCAGGAGAGGAATCCAAGGATATTGTGGCTGCTCCTCCCATCATAGGCTTTGAGACCTAGGAAGACAGGATATTTTCAGGGGACAAACCCTGGGTGCTCCTGCCCTGTGATGACTTGGGACTTTGCTCCCCACATCCCAGCTGTTCTGGCTGCAGCAGCCATGGCTCAGTGTCCCCAGCTATATCTTGGGCCAATGCTCCAGAGAATGGATGGTGTAAGCCATGGTAGCGTCCACATACATGTGGTGTTAATGCTGCAGACCTGCAGAATGCCAGAATGCAAGAGCTACGGAGGTGTTTAGGTATGACTTTCTCCACCAAGATTTCAAAGTGTGTAAGAAAAATATCAGGCAGAGACTTGTTACAGGAGCAAAGCCATCATAGGAAGTCTTTCTTAAGGAAATATAGACCAGAAATTTGGGGCTGAAACTGCTACAAAGAGTCCTACTAGGGCAATACCTACTGGAGATGCAGGGGGTGAGGCTGCTGCCAGGATTCCAGAATTGTAGAGCCACCAACAGATTGCAACCTCAGTCTGGAAAAGCCACAGGCATTTGACTAACCCATGAGACTGAAACTATCCTAATGAAAAGCAAATGTTAACCTCTAAATAAAATATAGACTTTCAATAAAAACACTACTAAGCATTAATCATCTTGCCCTTGTAAAAAGAAACTCAAAGACTAGGGGCCACTCCCAACTCTTTATACAAAAGAGAAGGTAAAGACCTCAGGCACCTGTGAAGAATTGGCCCCACAGATCATTCATTAAGGAAATTTCTTGCTAATCTCCCATAAGCAAGGACATATAAATTATACCTATGTCTAGCACCTAAATCTAAAGCCTGTTCTATTCCACATCAATAATGAGTTACAAGTTTATCTTACAGTTAACAATACTGGAGATAAGACAGAACCAAACATTCTTTCACCTGCCCAGGGACATCTACAGAATTGATTCTTCCTTCTGTTTAGTTAGCAGTCTGTTCTCAGTTCTTGGTGTGCTCTTTGCCAAAGAATTACCAGACACACTGAAAGCAATGTAAGCACAAAATGAGGTTTATTGAGGAGAGAAAGATAGGGTATAGAGTAAGAGCAAGATATAGGTTTACAGAGCAAGAGCAGGATACACTTGCCATAGATGAGAATGGATCCCTTGTCATAACAAAAAGGTCTTGGTTATAGTTTGGGGTCTTGTTTTATACTGTCTGAATTGGGCCCTCCTCATGGTTCAGACATCACCATCAAACAACTTTGATGGACAGCTGGAAGTTATATGATCTGAGTCTTACTGCACATGGTGATCTCCTATGAGCCACTCTGAAAACCTATTTGGGGGAGTGAACCACAATGTAGATTTAAGCTAATGACATGATAGTTTAACTTAGATTGTTCTAGGTCACTTTCCAGACTATATTGTATTTCTGAATTATTTTTGCAGTTGGTGTGCTAAGTTCTGATTGGCAGATTGGTAGGGTGTTCCTTCCTCCTCCAGGTGTGGCAGTTGCTCAGAGTGCCCACCTTTGTCCTCAGGGGTGCCAGCCTTTGTCCTCGGGGGGTGCCAGAGGTTCCTTGCTGTCTACCTAACACTTCAATCCCTTATTTTATGTAAACTGTAGATTTCCTGGGCCTTATAAGCATGTAACCACTACCTCATCAGCAGCCCCCCCCTCCTTTTTTCCTTCTCTGTATATTCTTTTAAAATACTGAAAGGTCCTTGATAGGACCCTTATGTCTAAGAGGACTGAATAGTCAAAAGGGCTTACAGTCAATTGAATGTTTTAGGCAAGTCAGGACTGGAGGTAGACAGGCACTCAGCACCACATTAAAACTGTCTAGGCAGCATAAGAGTAAAAACCAAAATGTAAAAGGCAAGGCTACAAAATTAATTCATCTACAAGTGTTGAGCTACTGTATTTTTGGGTTTAGTTGTAGACTTTTAGCAAACATAAGCATTGTTAATCATTTAAGCTAAGGGATTTAGAGGCTTTTGTTGTGTCATAATATTTTAGACTCTTTAATAATTTGTCCTAATGTGGCTGATCAATTTCTTGTTACATCATCTATTGCATAAACCCCAAAACTGAGAACAATTATTCTCAGAAAACTCTAAGGGAAACAGGAAAATTTCATGATTGGGGTGTACGTTCCACCCCAATTGGGGTGTCTGTCCCACAAGGCCAAAGAGACAGTTTCTCAATTAGTATTTGTTTGGGCTTCTGGGTGTCTCTCCTTGATCTGAAGGGTCTAAACTCACATGCCCCTTCTTCCATAATAGTCCCTGGGCCTAGAGGGAGGATGTTTTCAATCTTAGTAAAAAGATGTTGGCAGTGAATAACAGGTTAGGCCCAGCTGCACTGTGTGTAGTCCTTCCTTTTTCTCCCCTATTTTTTTCCCAACCTGCTGAGGTTCTCAATGGAAGTCTGGCTGCTCCAGACATCTGGAGTCCCACAGGGGCAGCCCACACTGAAGCTGAACTTCCAGGGCCTGCAGCAACTACCAACTTCAAACCTCAGATCCTGACTCTTGGGATCTCAGCTCTACCCACCCTGGACAGGTATCCCCAAACAGAACTCCCTCAGCCTAACCTTCAACCTGCTCCTGACCTCTTCCCAGCTCTCCTACTACTAGCTTTTGATATGCTCAAGTCCTGAGACACACAGACTCTACCACAGTGGTTTGTACCTCCTCAGGGAAGTGGCTGGTGTGGAAGGCATCATGCAGATACATTTTTTTTTATTTAACTTAGTCTTATTATCTGACCTGGCATGTAGAAACTGCTGAGGGAACTTTACTCCTCAATATGCATTTTATCTCCCAGTCTGAGTCTGACATCAGGTTCAAGCTCCAAAAAATTAGATGAAGACCCTCAAACCCCACAAAAAGTCTCCTAAACTTGGCCTTCAGGGTCTTTAATAACCAAGATTAGGAGAGGTAAAGGAAAAGGAGAGTGGGACTGGCAACATCCCCCAAAACAAAGCAAAACAAAAGTTTTTAAAACTGTGGCTGCCCTGTAAAGGAGTTTTTTCCAGAGAGTCACTCAAAAGGCCCCAGGTAAGTAGACGACAAGACCAGATCCTTCTACAGGAATGGAGCCCTGCCTCCAATAGGACTCTGGGTCCCTAGAGTAAAATGTCCCAGAAAATGGGCTCTACCAGGACCCTGTCCCCTCTCACAAAAGAAGGTCACTGGAAAAGCAATTGCCCTCTTCTTAAAATGGGAAGATCACACCAACATTCCGGAACTGGCTGCCCCACCCTGGATGGACATCCTCCATACCCATGGACCCTCTGAAATGGCTTCAATCAAACAGGCATACTGAACTTTGACACACCAGGATGGCCAAGGCATAGGTAACTCTCTGGCACAAGTAAAAACACTGGAGACACATCCTCTGCTCTTTCTGAATTTTCAGGGCCTCTATTTCCCTCTCCTACCCCCATCATCAGAGTGAAAGGTAAACTACAACCTCCCTGTGTATTCCACAGTTTCTCTGTTTCCTGGGAGATAAAGTATTTGCCCGCCCCCTTTTGTACTTCTCAATTACCCCCACTGGGAAATGATCTTATGGCTTACTTCCTCAGACTTATAGAAAAACTTAACTGAAACTTTATGTGTAACTTTTTCCTTGATATGCTCTGAGCTTCCTGTCAATGGAAAAAAAGCCAAACTCTCTAAAATAATTCTAAAGAGATTTATTCTGAGCTAAATTTGAGGACCATGACCCGGAGCCACTGCCAAGAGTCCTTGGGCAAGTGGACAGGATGTGACTGGGTTACAGTTTGGTTTTCATAGATTTCTGAGAGGCAGGTAAAGTCATAAATCAATACATGAGAGGCATACATTGGTTTGGCCCCAAAAAGTGGGGCATTTCGAAGCAGGGGGACTTACAGGTTATAGGTGGGTTTAAAGATTCTTTGGCTGGCAATTGGCTGAGAGAGTTAAAAGACCAGAAAGGATATCATTAATGTAAGATAAAGGTCTGAACACTCTGGGAGGTCTAGACAGGAGAATGTTTCAAGTTTAAGTTAGGCATCTGCTAGGATGCTTCAGTTAAGATAGGGATTTTTTATCTTTTAGGTGATGTTAATGCTATACCAGAATCAGGTTGGGAAGTAAACCACCACTTTATTTGGTTAACAAAAGCTGCTTAGTGGGAATTTACCATTTGTCAGCCTGACTCAACTGGTCTCCTTAGGAAGGAGTTTTGAGCAAAAGAAAAAAGATCAGAGTTCAGTCCTCATTCCAAACTATAAAACTTTCTGCCTTACTTCACCTAAAATTGTCTATATGTTTGTGTGACCATGTATATGTAATATTTCCCTACCAAAATATGTAAAAGATCTCTAATTAATTTGCTTACATCAAATATGTCATTAAAAATGAAATAGTAACTTGTGAATAACAAAAAGAGATGTAAAGAGGCAATGAGTGTGGAAATATATTTTTGGTAAGAAAGGATCATGTATGGAATTTTTTAAATTCTAACTGACAGGTTATTTAAAGAATGGGAAAATTAGGACAAAACAGAAAGTTTTAAACATGTTTGGTAGATGGTCTGTGCAGATTGGAATAAAGTTTATAAAGGAAATTTGAGAAGAAATTTAGTATGTGATACAACAAAGTTTTCTTAAAATATTACTTTGATCTAATAAATAACTGCCCCAAGGCTATGTGAAATTCCTAAAGTTCTAGTAAGCCTTGATATATTATCAATAATAACTATATATATATATACACACACACTAAATTATGTGTCACAAAAAATATCCATATCTCCTTTATATATGTAACCATGACTATTGTGAAATCTTTACCATCCATGGATGATTTTTGTTTTGCTCTGAGTCTTAAACAACAGTTTATAATCAACTGCAATCCAAAATTTTCTTCTTTGTAAAATGTCATAGAAAGAACTAAAATTGTTATGACTTTTTATTTTAAACATTATTAATTCTCTTGTTTTACTTTCCAAAACCACTGAAGTAGTATTAAGTAAATAACAGGGTTATTTCCAAGACTTAAACTATTAATTCCACCTGGCCCAACCTTATCATCCTCTCTGGGCCTAAGGGCTATTGTAAAAGAGACACACATATAAAAATGTAAAAACTGATTTCATGAGATAAAAATTCATAAATTTATTTTGATTCCCTTGTCTTTCTCCACCAACCCCACCTAACACCTACCTGCCATTAGTAAAAACTTACTGGATGTTTTCTTAAAGGGACCACAGCACTTACAGCCTAGAGACTAGATTTTACTTAGGATTTCTCACATGGACGGAAAAAATCCAAGCCCTGAAATATTTGAAAGAAGTTTATTCTGAGCCAAATTTGAGGACCATGACCTGGAGCCACTCTCAAGAAGCCTTGAGCAAGTGGGCTCGCTGTGGCTGGGTTACAGTTCAGTTTTATACATTTCCAGAGAGACAAGGGTTACAGGCAAAGTCACTAATCAATACATGAGAGGCATACATTGGTTTGGCCCAATAAGGTGGGACATCTCGAAGCTGGGGGGGGGGGCTTACAGGTTATAGGTGGGTTTAAAGATTCTTTGGCTGGCAATTGGCTGAGAGAGTAGACTTTATCTAGAAGACCAGAAAGGATATGCCTATTTTAAGATAAGGTTGTGGACACTCTGGGAGGTCCAGACAGGAAGACATTTTAAATTTACAATAGGCACCTGCTAGGATGTTTTAAGATGCTATAAATTTAAGAATAGGCATATGCTAGGGTGCTTGACTTAAGATATTTTAAATTTATGATAGGCATCTGCTAGGATGCTTGAGTTAAGACAGGGGCTTCTTATCTTTTAGGTGATGTTAATGCCATACCAGAATCAGGTCGGGAAGTAAACCACTGTTTCATTTGGTTAACAAAAGCCGCTTAGTGGGAATTTACTGTTTGTCAGCCTGACCCAGCTGGCCTCCTTAGGAAGGAGTTTTTAGCAAAAGAAAAAAATCAGAGTTCAGTCCTCACTCAGGACAAACTGGGTCCCCTTCAATCTTTTAAATAATTCTCTCAATACAGCTAAGCTTCTGGAAATCCCGTCAGAGAGTCATCTCTCAGGACTCAAACCTATAAGCCCTTCATAACCTGCTTCCACCCACAACGAGCTCCCTGAAAGTCCAGCCCATCATGGATACCAGGCTCTGATAACATGCTGTGGCATACATGAATACTTATTGTGCTTTGCTTCCCCTTTATACTTCTCACTCTATGAATGCCTGCACAAGCTAACTTACATACCAGACCAGTCAGTCCTTTGATCATGCCGGAAACCCTAATAATAATAACCTTACTTTCTGTCCTCCCACTATGGGCACTCTATGACATCTCTATCTGCCTGCAGTCCAAGACATCCTCCACCTTCTCAAAACTGTGAGCTCTTCTCACCATGTGTGATCTTAAACTCTAAACTAAGGCCCCTAGTGGCTCTATTGCAACTCTCATTTTCAAACCCTACATTCTCAGCTGTGAACTAAAATGCTCAATCCGCCCCCCACAGGCTGACTGAATGGACCCCCTCGTGGCCAAAGGAATATCCTAGGGCAAAGTTGCCTGCCTGAAGGAGGGAGGCAGATATGCCTTATCATGCCCCCCTCCCTTCTTGGGGACTTCCTTTGTAAACCATTAATAGGCCTAAGGGTATGCAAGACAAACCTGCAGGCCTCAATTTATGCAACAAATGGTGACTCATCTCTGGTAAACAGTTTATGTTAAAACATTCCAAGCCTTTAGACAAAGCTTCATGTCTTTAGCCAATTACAATCCGAAGAATCTTTAAACCCACCTATAACCTGTAAGCCCCCACTTCTAGACGGCCTTCCTTTTTGGGCCAAACCAATGTATGCCTCCCATGTATTGACTGATGGCTTTACCCGTAACCCCTGTTTCTAAAATGTATAAAAACCAAACTGTAACCCAGCCACAAGGAGTCCACTTGCCCAAGGCCTCTTGACAGTGGCTCCAGGTCATGGTCCTCAAATTTGGCTCAGAATAAATCTCTTTAAAATTATTTTGCAGAGTTTGGCTTTTTTCCCTTGACACCACTATCTAGTGATATTCATATGAAACTAAATTCGGGCTCTAAATATTTCTCTCCAGTAAAACCCCATCCTGCCTCTATTCTAACTTAAAGATCATCCTTTTTCAACTCCCTCCCTTTTCATAAATGAACTCCATAAAAAGCTCTCTACGCTGCTCCTCAGCTCAAAGAAGCTACACAAGAAAGGTCTCTGCTCATTTTCCCAACTTCTGACCTCATTTTACATAAAAATTTAATTTAAACAACAGAAAGGGGGATATTAGGGCAGCTTTGAATCTTCCAATTTTCTAATAACAGCTAAAAATCTATTCTGAGGTCTCCCTGCTCTTCGTTATCTCTCTCCCAAATTAGCAGGCACCTTCTGGGACCCTGTTTACACAAACACCTAAAGCAGCCCAGAAAAGAAATGTAAATTTTTCACTTTACATTTCCCCAGCTCACAGCTTTTAGAATGTTTTACAGCCTCGGGGTGGTCCTGAGAAACTCCCAGACAGACTGCATGGGGGTAAACTCCATGCCTCTGTTTCCTGCCCCAAACCACATCTCAGGAACAAAGATCACATCACCTGCCATAGGCCTGACAGCAATTAAGAAATAACCAAATCTCCAGGAACAGGAAAAACAGTCAGAAAGAGGACCATGACACTCGCTTCCTAATCTTTCTAATTTTTAATCTTTTTGTTGGTGTTCAATTCAGAGAAGCAGTTTATTATCAACTGAGAATTAGATCTGAGCTCAAAAAAGGACTATAACACACACGTCTTGAAAACGTTGGGACTCAGTTTACTAAGATACAGAAAGAAGGTTTAAACTGTGTGATCTCTAAAGCCTCATCTAACCTAATATTCCACAGTGTAAGTAAATTTTATTCTCTTTTTTAATTGCTCCTGGATACCACTTGTTGGAGCTGTGGATAAAATCATAAAAAGGCAGTTAGAGGGATGCTAATCGGAGAGTCTTGATTGATTTATCCATTTAGCTACTAGGTAGCTTTTCACACCCTAAAAATTACAAATATAAATAATCACTACAAAGTTCTTTGTAACACTAAACAATCTAAAAACCACAACTCAATCTTTATAGCTAAGAATAAATCATGTGAAACCTGTAACATTTTATTTGTTAAAAATGAACAGCTCCAGAATAGATCTAAATGTAACTTTTCCAAAAAAACACCAAAAGTACAGTGTAAATCACCTCCTCATTAAATACAAACTTTCAATTTATGATGCACTGCATCAATGTTTTGCATATACCTTGATGCAAAGGAAATTTTAAGTTGCATCCTGTTTAAAACAAAAACAAAAATAAAAACTTTTAAGAACTGAACAAGGGGCGCGCGGGCCGGCAGGCTCCATGTCGGCCTGGTTTGAGCTCTAGGTGCAAGATCTCAATGACCTGCTCTCGGATGGCAGAGGCTGCTACAGCCTCCTGAGCCAGCCCTGCAACGAGGTCACCCCGAGGATCTACGTGGGCAACGCGTCTGTCGCTCAGGATATCCCCAAGCTGCAGAAACTGGGTATCACCCATGTCTTGAACGCTGCTGAGGGCAGGTCCTTCATGCACGTCAACACCAATGCCAGCTTCTACAAGGACTCTGGCATCACCTACTTGGGCATCAAGGCCAACGACACGCAGGAGTTCAACCTCAGCGCCTACTTCGAAAGGGCTGCAGACTTCATTGAGCAGGCCTTGGCTCAAAAGAACGGCCAGGTGCTCGTCCACTGCCGCGAGGGTTACAGCCGCTCCCCGACTCTCGTCATCGCGTACCTTATGCTGCAGCAGAAGATGGACGTCAAGTCTGCCGTGAGCATCATGAGGCAGAACGGTGAGATCGGCCCCAACGATGGTTTCCTGGCCCAACTCTGCCAGCTCAATGACAGACTAGTCAAGGAGGGGAAATTGAAACTCTAGGGCACCCCGCTCCCTCCTCTTGAGAGGTCTGCCAGGGGGGGGCCTGGTTGAAGGTGTCCCAAGCCGCCATGTTTAGGAAACACACTGTACCCCGCTCCCAGCATCACAAGGCACGTGCCCACAAGTCTGTCCCTACACAGTCCGGGGCCACTTTCCCCCTGGGGAGCACATAAAGATGCTTGCTGAGGAGGGCATCCTCGTTCCCTGATTGTCCTGTTGTAACTTATGTCCTTTTTCCTGGGGTGGGGGCTCAGCGGGCGAGGGCCTATGGCCTGCATGCTTCTCCTGCCCAGGGCAGGAGGTCTGTGGGAGTGTGAGGCCAGAGATGCTCGCAGGGGCCCCTCGCAACCTCCCCTCCCTCACCCCCAAATCCTCTCCTGAGAGGCAACCTCGGCACCTGAGCCCTAGTAAAGGAACTATGCAAACGCAGGCCCCCTCCCACCACGTCTGTGCCCCTGGTGTCCCCGCAGCCTTCCACACCCCGCACACGGGCAGATTCTCCGTCACAAGCTCTGAGGCTGGGGCGGGGGTGTCTGTCTGTTGGTAGTGGATGGAAATTCCCACAGGAGGCTGCATTTTAATGATTTCCTTGGGGTTAATTGGGTGGGCAACAAATTCTCCTGGAAGACTCTCCTAAATCCATAGAATTTTTAAAATGCGAATC
The DNA here is from genome assembly GCF_040939455.1 of Microcebus murinus. Lineage (NCBI taxonomy): Eukaryota > Metazoa > Chordata > Mammalia > Primates > Cheirogaleidae > Microcebus > Microcebus murinus. Next base: position 1,850,517 of record NW_027438947.1, on the reverse strand, counting down.
CTTGGATGGTTGAATTCAGAAACCACGGCTTTGGACTATGTCCCTTGGACCTCTCTCAGTCACTTTGTCTGTTAGAAGAGCGATGCTTTGGGCATGGTTTTATTTTTCATTTTTAGAAAACAAGGTGTTGAAGTCCAGCCTATTAAAAAACCCCACCATTTGGAGAATTACAAGGGTTTTGTCCTGAATTATAGTTTGGTGAGCCCAAGCCACTTGTGCTAACTGCTTTTTGTCTCAGTTGCTATTCCTAGACCCGAAGGAGGAAGCTGGCCAGTGACAGCGTGTGCGTGTGGGTGCATGTGGGGGTGTGCCTCTCGGAAACATGGTCCCAGGCACACACCCTGCCCACTTACAGGTGCCAGTGGAGGGTCCCTGGAGAGACTCAGAGACATGGCAGAGTGGCCAAATGGATCCTTTATTGGTGGTAGAGCAAACAACCTTTTAAAAGACTTTTTAAAGATAATACCAGAATGCACTAGCACTCATGTGTGTGCACATTTGCCAGAATATAGGAGTTGTGTTTTGGACACAGTCTTGTTAGGACTTTATGTTATTGTTGTCATGAAAAGTGGTGAAATATTATTTATCTTCAGGGTCACTCTGGGCAGAGAGGTAGTCCACAGCCATGCCCCTGGCACCAGCACATGGGTGTCTGATAAAAGTTTGTGGAATTAAACTCTTTTTGAGCGCCAAATATATATAGGCCAAATATATATAGGGCATTGTTCTGGTGGGTTGTATCGAACTCCCAGAAGCCTGAATTCATGGTAGGATCACTTGCAAGTATTTGCAAAGGAATCTTACCTGAACTGAAAGAAATATCAGGGACTTTTGTTAACTATTTAAAATTCAGTTTTAAATTTAGATCCAGGCAGTGTTAATATGTCAAGGTGGGGAATGTGCCTTTTTCAGAGTTGACTGGAAGCTCCCAGCCAGGACCATGAGAAGCAGGTGTGTTGCAAGGCCCCACTTCCAGGTGTGAAGATCTCTGATCACACAGGAGTGGCCCTGTGCAGCCTGGATATTCACTGTCCCCTATTCTGTGTGACCACAGCAGCCCTGAACAACTAGGATCTGTCTTCTTTTCCAGATGTGAGGCTGTCCAGGCAGAGCCACTAAGTGAAATGGCCATCCTCTAAACTGTGTGTCACAGTTTTCAGGTAGACTTCCTACTTAATCTAACTTGAGCCTCACAGTAACCCTGTAAAGTGGGCAGAGCTTATCCACATATTGTGACCTTTCAATAAAAAAGGGACTGGGTTTCAGAATGATCACGGGCGTGGCCCCCAGGGTTGCCCGGCTCTTTAAGGCAGAACAGAGGCAAGAGTTCAGGTTTGCTGCTCCCTGAAGCTAGATTCTCTCTTTAATACAATACTTCTCAAGAAATGAGCTCCCCGGGAGTATCCAGCTATGCTGCTGACGCCCTTGACCCAGCCCTGGAGAAGGAAGTAAAAAGGGTGGGTCCCCAGTTGGGTTAGAATGTGCAGCTCTTGTTCCAGGCGACATGTAGCACCCCTAAGTCAGGCCTTCTGCTCTGCTCCTGGAGGAAGCTTGGGCTGGGGCTGCCCTCCCATGCCCAGGTCGTGGTCACCCCACAGGACAGCCACAGCTACTTAGGTGAACACAGCAGGTCAGTGTGGCTGGTTAACTAGGACCTCCGGAAGGCCTCTTTGTGTGGACATGAGGGAGAAAAAGCCATTGGGCGAATTACTGCCTTTACTTTGGGACTACTTTTACATGGATAACTTAGGATTTCTTGATAGTTTTTCATCCCAGAAACCTCATTATTTGCTTCACAAGATTTAGCTCCTAGTACTTTAAGTAAAATATTAATAAAATTCTACTGTGTAAGAGCCAACACATGCCCAGCTGTGAGTGGGAGCTGTTCCTGGACAGTTTTCCACCCCCTGGGAAGTGATGGGATAGGAACTCAGGGTGCCCTCCTTCCTCCCCAGACCTGATCCCTTTCTTCAACCAACAGAGCCCCGTCCAGGCAAAATCCGAGGGCCAAATGGTTTTCTTTGAGATCTTAAAGCAGTATAGATTTCCACAGGCTGGTCTGTTTCCCTGCCACTCTGAGTTATCTTGAGAACAGAAACCTTCACCTATCAAATGAGGGGACTCATCTAGAAGACCTCTAAGGTGCCGTTTGGCTCTGAGTGGTCTCTAAGAATCCCTGCTTGAAATTTATTATTTAATAGCACTGCCAGGAAATTAGGGTATGTGAGTAATAATATGCTGGCCAGAAGGTGGCGCTGCGTCCCACCTGTGGTGATGGATGGTTCAGAAAGGGGAATGTTTGGTGCCTTTTGTGCTGCAAGTTAATGTTAAGATGCTAATGTTTTAATCAAAATAAGCACTGACCTTAAATATAAAGATATGACCTTTTCTCACAGGAAATTTTCTTTTTCATAAAACGGGTGTCAGAAATAACTGAAGAGCCAACAACAATGGTCCTTTCAAGTCAAGATTTTAACCTGATTGGAAATAGAGACCATCTCAAGTTGAGAGACCAGATTGGTTGAAAGGTTAACTTTTGTTCCCTCTTACTTCCTGCCAAATATTCGGGTGATTTGATTGTGAAAGAGTGAATTTGCTGGACAGAAAAGGGGAAGGTATCAAATTGGTTAACAAAAAAAACCCCAAAACAAAACAAGTTTAATGTTCATTGTATCACAAATCAGTGTTAAAACACTAAAATTGTAACCAAAATAAATGTCTTACATTACAAAAAAGAAAAAAAGAAGTGAACGAGGATGACTACAATCACATTCCAAGAAAGAAAATTTTCCTCCAACAAAGCATATAGTTTTGTTTATATACATCATATAATTACTCAGGGGGTTTTAATTTAGTTGTACCAAAGGCAAAATTTTATACTCAAAAATTAAATTACAGATACATAAAGAGCAAAATTTTAATATTCAAAGACACTTTGTTATTTGATGCACTTAAATGTCAACATCTGGGGCAGTTTTTAAGGTTTTCAAAAAAATGGCATTACTAATAGCTCTGTACAATATTTAAAACAACAGGAAAATAAAAACACCTTTATACCGTATTTTCATAAACTGTTCTAAAGACAGCGAATTCATGCTCAGTTGCTTTTCCTTTGCCTTAAAATAAACTACTGGTAATTCTAAACCAGCATAAAATGTATTGTTCCTGGACCAAATATAAGCATTTATACTTGCAAAAATGTTTTGCAGTGAGTTCTTGGCCTCTATGAAAAGCATCAAATAGCTAAAGAGAGACTGTTTATTTTCAAATTCTGTGACTGGCTCTTCTAATAATCCCTTATCAGTATAAGTACTGGCAAAATATCAGATATTAAGGATCAGATTTAATTCTTTAGTATAAGCATGAAACTATTATTGATTGCTTTCCATGGCTAGCATAAATCAATAAGTAACCCAAGAAGCCTGAGAGACAATGCAAGGCAGGCAGGAAAGATAACTTAATGCTTTGTTTTACAGGAAAAGTCAACAATAATAATATACTTCAGAGAAACTAACACCCATTAGAAGTCTTAACATTATAGCAAACCAAAAAGTCAAGCTACAAAATGACCAAACTTATAAAGCTAAAATATTTTGCTGCATTTTGGCATTATATCATAATTTATAGTGTACAACTATCTGAGGACTCTTAGCACTATCTTGGCACAACAGACTATTTCTAAGCCTCCAAAGAGGGAGTAAAAATCCTTGTCTCCCCATAAATGCCTGAACTTTATACCACATAAACAATCAGAGTGAGAGGTACACAAGAGAGTTACAATGTAACTGCATTTTTTACTTTGTGACATATACAAGCATATTTTTAGTTTTGGGTCTGTAAATTATTTAATTTAGCAAGCTTAAAAGCTTACAAATTTATACTTTTTAAATAAGAAGTCTAGAATTTTATGGCTATTAATTTTACTATCAAAATATCTAAGGGACTCAATCATTTTAATAATTATAATTTTTCTAAATATCATTTGAAAAATTCTTTATGGACAAGAGAGTCAAGACTACACTAAATCCAAACAGTATACCTATGACCTGGGTTTTGAAACTTTTCATCTCAGTTACCTGTCGTTCAACTTGCCACTTCCTCTCATGCTTTCTTCATTTACTAAACACAAACTGTCAGATATTTAAATTAGACCTCTTCCAAGGCCCTACCAGATATACTTGTAAATATGTATTTACAGCCTTCAAACACCAACATTTTAAACTGAGACTAATGTCTAGAGCCATATTTCTTGTTAAAAATTCAGCACTAAAGACATCACTCTGGGGAATTAGACTAACACTATCTGAAAAATGAACCAAGTTCAAGATATTTCCATACATCTTAAAACCTAAACTAAAATTTACATAATTTTTTTATATCTCAAATGAAGAAAAGGCAACTGCACTTATTACATCAACACTATTAAAGGATAAGTGAGAGCAACAAAGAGACCTACTCGTATTTCTGAAGACCAAGATTTACCACAGCAAAATCTAAAAAGTAGACAAAGGTGGTAAGATCCTAAATGCCACTATCTGTTGGAGACTAAGACCCTCCACATCCCAACGACTTGTCCTACGCACGGGCCTCGCCCCGGAAAATAGCCTAAGATGAAAATAGCACCCAGCCCCCCAGCTATAGTTCCAAGAAGAATGCATTCCATGACGTGCTTGCTCCAGGGCATGCTACCTGCAATTGTTCCCTACCCCCTGCCAGGTTGGGGTTGAGTGATCCATCACAAACAGCTTCTGGTGCCATTGGGATGCTGATTGGGGCTGATTAGCCCACACCCAAGACTCATCATCCCCCCCCCACTCTATTTTTCTGTTTCTACTTCCTTGTTTCTGTATATAAAACCTACTAAAAATCCAAGTAAAGTAGACCTAGACAACCCTTTGCTTGGTCTCGTTCCTTTCTCTCGCCCATCTCTTTCAGGCAAGGTCCCCCTTGACCCCCGCGAGTAACAGAAGGTCCTGCCGGCCGGGACAAGTGGCGCCCAACGTGGGGCTCGAGGTACGGACCTTTGTCAGATGATGCCGCAGCAAGCTCCTCGGCCGAGAAACCCCTAGAGAGACCTCCGTTCTGCCGCTCACAGAATCGACGGTCTGGTGAGTAGATTTTTTACATTGTCATCCCATCGAGATGGACCATTCATTGTCTAAAGAGGCCATTTTTATCAAGGATCTTAAGGCCTCACTCAGAGAGAGAGGAATTAGAGTTAAGAAAAAAGACTTAGTAAAGTTTTTTGTGTTCATTGATCGTGCTTGTCCTTGGTTTATTACTGGTGGACCTGAGATTCACCCACACAAATGGCAAAAAGTAGGTAGAGATTTAAATGATTTACTTCTAAATCAGGGCCCAGATGCCGTCCCTGTATCTGTTTTTTCATACTGGGGACTAATCAGAGATATTGTTGAAGGGGCAGATTCAGACCCCAATAAAAAGCAGCTGCTCTCAGTAGCAGAATTCTGCCTCCGACCCGTGTCTCAGTCCGCTTCGAGAACGTCTTTAAAGACGGCCGAAGGGCCAGCTTCTCCTAATAATTTCAAGAGACCAACATGTCCTTCCCCTTGCCCCTCAGTTTGTATTAATATGCCCCCTCAGGACCCCTCAGCTGAGCTCCAGACATCTAGAGACGAGCCCCCGATTAGTAGGCCAGACACCAAGACCCTCTATCCTCCCTTGCCTGAGGGTACAGCCCCTCATGCATTCAATTACCCGGTATTCAAAAAACAACCCCTCCAAGAGTCCCTCAACACCGCAGAAAAAGCAACCCTCGAGGAGGAAGCAACCCGATATCACAATCCCGAATGCCTGCCTCTTGCCGCGGCACCCCATAGACCTCCTCCCTACGCGCCTCAGCTTTGCGTGCCTTCATTAATGCCTCCCCTTACAATGCTCTTACTTTTGCGTACCAAAAAAGACTTAAGTCAAAGGGTTACACAATTAAGAGATGTTTTACAACTTCAAAAAGAGTTTGCCCAGCTTTCCAAAGACTTGTCCTCCCTCCAAGATACGCTTAAAGATTCGGTCTTCATTAGCCACCCACATCATGAGACCGCCCAGTCATACGCCACCTTAAATAAAAAACCCTTAAAGTCCTCCCATGAAGCCCTAGCATTCCCGGTAGTTACCAGGTCTAATAGGCGAGGAGACCTTAGCGCCCCTTCTTCAAGCCAGTCCCCGCCCCAAGATTCAGACAATGAAAATACAGAAGAGAGAGAAAGGGAAAGTGAAAGTGATGACCCTCCAGAGGAGGCAGTCCCGGGCCCACTGCAGAGCCCACTGAGTTCCGCAGACTAAAACTTAAGACTTTAAAAGAATTAAATTCTGCTGTTAGGACGTATGGGCCCAATGTACCCTTTACCTACTCCCTCCTAGAGGCAGCCTCGGGAGGTGGCTACCTGCTCCCCGGAGAATGGATCAAGCTAGTACAGGCGGTTCTTTCTTGTGGAAAGTTCCTCTCATGGAAAGCCGATTTTCTCGACCGCTGTCAGACTACAGCTGCTAATAATTTTAAAAACCCCAATTCTGCCTCTTGGACCCTTGAAAAACTTAGGGGACAAGGGAAGTTTGCCACTGAACAGCGCCAAAGGGGACTCCCGATTGGGCTTTTGTCTCAGACCGCCACAGTCGCTTTCGGCGCCTGGTGAACACTTCCCTCTACGGGATTTGTTCTCACTCCCCTGACAAAAATCACCCAGGGAGCTCAAGAGGGCTTTAGTGAATTTGTAGGTAGGCTTTTAGAATCTGCTGAGAGGACCCTCGGACAGGAGGATGGCGATAATAAACTCATTAAACAATTGGCCTATGAAAATGCCAACAGCGCTTGCAGGGCCATCCTCAGGGGCAAACTTAAAAACAAAGACCTTAATGACATGATTAGGATGTGTAATGATGCTGACCCCTTCGCCCATAAGGTGTCGCAGGCTGTGCAGCTTGCGGTCGGGGCTGCCATTCAAGGCACTGTGGCACAGAGAGGCTGTTTTAAGTGCGGTCAGCCAGGGCACTTTGCGAGGCAATGCCCCTTAGCCACCTCCTCTGCTACCCCTAACCTCAGTGGACCACCAGGCAGGCCAACTCGGCCCCCCTCCCTCGGTCCTCGCTGCAAGAGGGGATACCATTGGGCTAATGAGTGCCGTTCTAAGACCGATGCCCTTGGAAATCCCTTGCTCCCCCTTTTGGGAAACGGCCTGAGGGGCCAGCCCCGGGCCCCTCATCCTATTCAATTTCAGTCGGCCTCGGGGAACAGCCGACAAGAGGATCCCCATCCCCTAGACTCCTCCGAGCAACCACAGGGAGTGCAGGAGTGGACTTGTGTGCCTCCTCTGACACAATATTAAGACCTGAGGATGGTGTTCAAATTTTGCCTACTGGCTCCTTTGGAACCCCCCGGCTAATACGTTCTTTTTTATTCTGGGCCGAGCCTCCTCCACTCTTGCAGGGCTCATAGTCCACCCCTCCATAGTAGATAGTGACTTTACCGGGGAGATTAACATCTTAGCCAGCGTGCTTACCGGCCCTGTGTGTGTCTCTAAGGGACAGCGCTTAGCTCAGGCGTTGCCCTTGCCCCTTAATACATCCTTCCCAGCCATCGCCTCTAACTGAGGTGCTTCCTGCCCTGGCTCTTCTGATCTTTATTGGGCCCAAGCTATCACCAAAAAATGACCCACCCTGCGGTTAAAGTTAGATGGTAAACTTTTTGAGGGCCTTCTTGATTCTGGTGCCGATTCCACAGTTATTGCCCAGGACGCCTGGCCCCAATCATGGCCACTGCAGCCTTCCCTTACGCACTTACAAGGTATAGGACAGTCTAATAATACTCTCCAGAGCTCAAAAATTTTAACATGGGAAGACCCTGAGGGAAACAAAGGCACCACTCAACCCTTTGTAGTCTCAAAACTGCCTGTTAACTTATGGGGGCGTGATATCCTTGCACAAATGAATGTCATTATTTGCAGCCCCAATGAAGTTGTAGCCAGCCAAATGCTTAAACAGGGATTCCTCCCAGGACAGGGTTTAGGCAAAGAGGGTCAGGGACTAAGAGCACCCCTGACCACCCTCCCTAAGTCAGACAGATCAGGACTAGGGTTCAAAGAACATTTTTTGTAAGGGCCATTGATCCCCCTGCACTTCAGGCAGATAAAATCACTTGGAAAAGTGACTCACCTGTCTGGATCAATCAGTGGCCCCTCCCATCTAACAAGCTAGCCGCAGCTACAGCGTTGGTGCAGGAACAATTAGCTGCTGGACACATAGAGCCCTCTACTTCACCATGGAACACCCCCATTTTTGTCATTCAAAAAAGGACTGGCAAGTGGCGGCTGCTACAAGACTTACGGGCTGTTAATCAAACAATGGTTCCCATGGGGGCACTCCAGCCTGGTTTGCCTTCACCCGTAGCTATCCCCAGAGGCTACTATAAGATAGTCATTGACCTGAAAGACTGCTTTTTCTCCATACCATTGCACCCAGATGACTGTAAGCGCTTCGCCTTCAGTCTTCCGGTAGTAAATTGTATAGGATCCTCCCCGTGTTTCCAGTGGCGAGTATTGCCTCAAGGCATGGCCAACAGCCCTACCCTTTGCCAAAAACATGTAGCTCAGACAATTGATTCTTTTAGAATTCAACATCCTCAAATATATATAATTCATTATATGGATGACATTCTTTATGCGGGAGCCAAGGAGGCAACCTTACATCAAGTTACTATGCAGGTTGTCTCAGCCTTACAAGCTCGAGGCCTCCGCCTGTCCCCTGAAAAGATTCAGGTCTGCCCCCCTCACCTGTTCCTAGGTTTTGAATTATTCCCCAATAAGGTCCTCTCCCAAAAAGTACAAATCAGAAAAGACTCTCTTCAATGCCTTAATGATTTTCAGCGTCTTCTAGGCAACATTAATTGGCTTCGCCCATATTTAAAACTCACCACAGGACAGTTAAAACCTCTATTTGACATCCTGCAGGGAGATACTGATCCAACCTCTCCCCGCTCCCTAACTAAAGAAGGGCAGCAAGCACTTGATTTAGTCGAGCAGGCCATAAATGCCCAGGCCATTGGCTACTTCTCCCCCGATTCCCCCTTGTACTTCATTGTCCTCCCCACCCCCTTTTCGCCCACGGGACTCTTTTGGCAGGGCAAGCCTCTTTTTTGGGTTCACCTATCGGCTTCCTCCCCTAAAGTTCTTCCCACCCACCCTTACTTAGTAGCTAAGATTATTCGCTTGGGGAGAAAAAACTCCCTTAAGCTCTTTGGAAAGGATCCAGATATCATAATACTCCCTTACAATGCTTCCCAAATTCGGTGGCTAATACAAAATGATGATGATTGGGCGGTTAACTGTACGTCTTTCCAGGGCAAACTAGATAATCATTACCCCCCTGATAAACTAATTCAATTCCTCTATCGGACACCTGTAATATTTCCCAAAAATCAAGAGTCTCCCCCGTTCCAGGAGCTGTCTTAGTCTTTACCGACGGATCCTCCTCAGGCACTGCGGCCTATAGCATTAATGGCCAGGTCCACAGTTTTCCCACCAGATTCTCCTCTGCTCAACTCGTTGAGTTAGCAGCCTTAGTCGCAGTCTTCAAATACATAGATCAGTCACCATTTAACTTGTATACTGATAGTTCTTATGTTGCTCATGCTGTCGCCACTTTGGAAACTGTGCCTCATATTCGGCCCTCCAACAGTACTACTCAAATGTTCCAGCAACTACAAAGACTCATTCACTCCCGTTCCGCGCCCTTTTTCATAGGCCATATTCGCGCCCACAGTGGCCTTCCTGGGCCTCTAGTAGCTGGAAATAATCTTGTTGATCAGGCGACTCGCGTTGCAGGCGCTGTTCACAATATCACTGTTGATCCTGTCTGTGCTGCACGCCAGGCTCATGATTTACACCATCTCAAAGCCCATACCCTCAGGCTTAAATTCTCCATTACTAGAGAACAGGCCAGAGAAATTGTCCGCCAATGCAGGGCTTGTTTTACCCTTCTCCCTGAGCCACACCTAGGAGTCAACCCTCAAGGCCTGATCCCTGGGGAGCTCTGGCAGATGGATGTCACTCATTACCCCCCTTTTGGAAAGCTTAAATATGTACATGTCTCTATAGATACTTGCAGTGGATTTATCTTTGCTTCCCTACAAACAGGCGAGGCCACCCGCCAAGTTATCAGCCCTGTTATAGCCTGTCTCACCTCCCTCCCTCAGCCTAAAGTTATTAAGACTAACAATGGCCCGGGATATGTCAGCTCCAATTTCAAAAGTTTTTGTGCTCAGTTAGGCATTAAGCATGTTACAAGGCATTCCATACAACCCTCAGGGCCAAGGTATTGTAGAGAGAGCTCATCAGACGTTAAAAAATACGCTCTCCAAACTACAATCGGGAGGAGGAATTTTGTGCCCTTTGACAGGTAATTCCAAAACCCTGCTTAATCATGCCCTGTTCATTTTAAACTTTCTCACCTTTGACACAACCGGTAAAACGGCCGCCGACCGCCTTTGGCACCCATCCACCACAGATACTTATGCACAGGCCTTATGGAAGGAGCCGCTTACAGGCAAATGGCTAGGGCCTGACCCTGTCCTCATATGGGGAAAAGGACATGCCTGCATCTACGATACCCAGGCAGGAAACGCCAGATGGCTACCAGAGAGAGCGATTAAGTTATATAACCCACCCAGGGAATCCCCTGAGAAGAATTCTTAATTCTGTTCTCTTCCAGAAATACAATGACTCCCCGAGAAAAGGCGCTGCCTCCCCTATGCCTGATTCTAGTCGTGATCAAGAGCACCATCGCAACCAACATCCATCAGATCTACAACTATACATGGCAGGTAATTAATGAGGCAGGAGACGTTGTTAATTCCTCCTCACGTCTCTCCGCTGTTATACCATGGGATCCATTAGAAATTGACCTATGCATATTAGCTCTTGGAGCTAAAGACCCTGCGTGGGGCCTTCCCACACTTTTCGCCCCTCAGCCAGCTCCTCCAACGGCTGACTCCTCCCCAGGCCTTTGCTCCTCGGGAGCCGGATGCTCTGCGACGAGATATAAAGATTTTTATGTTTGCCCAGGGGCCCATCGACCTCGTACCAACAACCACCAATGTGGTTACGCCCCTGACTTCTTTTGTGCTTCCTGGGGCTGTGAGACCACTGGTGATACCTACTGGAATCCCTCCTCTTCCTGGGATTATATCACCGTCAAAAAGCAGTTTCCCCGTCAAGCTCCTTCGTCCCCTTACGCCCCACAACCACCCACTGATCCTCAGTGTAACAACCAATGGTGCAATCCCCTGTTAATTTCATTCACCGAAGCTGGAAAAAAGGCTTCTTGGGACCAGTCCAGGGGATTTGAATGGGGGCTCAAACTTTACATATCTGGGAGAGATATTGGTCTCACATTTAAAATCAAGTTAATTAAAAGCCTCCCCAGAGGTCCTATGGTCACATTAGGCCCTAATAACAACCTAAACCCACCACGGCCTCGCGGTCCCTCCAGGGGCCTACCCTCCTCCCCAACTGTGTCCCCTCCTCCACTCAGCACCTCCCTATACCAACCTACCCTGCCCGAGGGGCCCCCTTCCTCGGCAGAACTAATTCTCTCCTTAGTCAACGCCTCTATCAAGACCATCCGAGAGGCCAATAATTCAGAATATCAGGAATGTTGGGTATGCTACTCCCCCCGGCCTCCCTTCTATGAAGGCATCGCTACATTTGGTAAACTATTATTTACTAATGACACCAGCAGACTCAGATGGGGTCTAGAGACCCATGATGGCCTGACGCTCAGCCAAGTCACAGGCCTAGGCCTTTGCCTTCTTAGCCCAAGAATGCTTCCCCCCGCACCATTAGAAAAAATATGTAATCAGTCAATTACTGTCAACTCCACTTTTCAGTATATTCAGGCATCTAACACCTCTTATTTTGCTTGTTCCTCCGGCCTTACCCCGTATGTAGTCTCTGCAATGTTTCTTGAGCATAGAGAGTATTGTGTATTAGTCATGCTCTTTCCCAGACTCACTATACATCCTGCTAATGAGTTACTTCAGTTTTGGGAGCGAGGCACCACAATGCCCCGGGTAAAGAGAGAACCCATCATGGCCATAACACTCGCAGTTGTTCTAGGCCTTGGTGCCACAGGGGCTAGAACAGGCATAGCCTCTCTAGTCACCTCCAATCAACAATACCTACAGCTCTCTGTAGCCATCAATAATGACCTCCGAGAGCTACAGCAAGGTCTAAAATATCTTACGGAGTCCCTCGCTTCACTCTCTGAGGTAGTGTTACAAAATAGAAGAGGCTTAAATTTAGTGTTCCTCCAAGAGGGTGGTCTGTGCGCAGCACTCAAAGAAGAATGCTGCTTCTACGCAGACAAAACAGGCCTGGTAGAAGATAGCATTGAAAAAGTTAGACAAAGCCTTGAAAATAGAAAGAAACAGAGGGAACAAAGTGAGGCATGGTATCAAAATTGGTTTTCCACATCCCCCTGGCTATCCACATTGCTTCCCAGTGTCTTGGGGCCGTTTGTAGGTTTTTTGTTGTTTCTCACTTTTGGGCCTTGGGCATTCAAAAATCTAACCAACTTTGTCAAGTCGCAGGTAGATGCAGCCACACAAAAATCGGTCTCCGTGTTTTACCAATGGCTAGAACTAAGAGGCTCCAGAGAAGACCTCCATGAAGTCTCCCAACACACCCACTGAAGGTCTAAATTTCTCAGACCTTGCCGCAGACATGGAACGCAGTTGGTTCCAAAAGCTGTGGAGACGCCCATGACAGGATTATTGCGATGCCGGATTATCGCGATGCCGTGTACCAGATGCACACCCCGCCAGCAGTGAGGTAACTCCATGACGGGAATATTGTAGGTCCATGCCCGGGGGCACACTTCATAATCAGAAGTGCTGGAGCTGGATGCCACCTACATAGCCTAAGACAGAGGCCTCACCATCATTTCAATCGCCCGATCTTATATTTGGGGTGCTGCTCGCGGAAGTCCATCGCGTAGCCTAAGACAGGCAATCCACCAACCTGTGTAAATCTCCCTCATATTAATAAAGATAGGGGGAGATGTTGGAGACTAAGACCCTCCACATCCCAACGACTTGTCCTACACTCGGGCCTCGCCCCAGAAAATAGCCTAAGACGAAAATAGCACCCAGCCCCCCAGCTATAGTTCCAAGAAGAATGCATTCCATGACGTGCTTGCTCCAGGGCATGCTACCTGCAATTGTTCCCTACCCCCTGCCAGGTTGGGGTTGAGTGATCCATCACAAACAGCTTCTGGTGCCATTGGGATGCTGATTGGGGCTGATTAGCCCACACCCAAGCCTCATCATCCCCCCACTCTATTTTCCTGTTTCTACTTCCTTGTTTCTGTATATAAAACCTACTAAAAATCCAAGTAAAGTAGACCTAGACAACCCTTTGCTTGGTCTCGTTCCTTTCTCTCGCCCATCTCTTTCAGGCAAGGTCCCCCTTGACCCCTGAGAGTAACAGAAGGTCCCGCGGGCCGGGACAACTATCATAAAAATAATCAATTTCTATCTTTCTGTATTCCTTCTGCTGCGTGAGGAACCAAAGATGTCAAATAGAAAATTGTTCTATCTGGGACATGAAATCTTCAAGAATAGATAGACACAATCCTGGTTATTCTTTCAGGACATTATTTTACATATGTTTTTTGAAAAAACTTCAAAAATAAAAATAAGAGTTATTTAGCCTTGTGAATATTTGAAGAAAGGTTTCTTGAATTTCTGTCATGAACTCTTCAAGCAACAACTTTTTTTAGCATTTTTATTTTTATATTTTTTAATTTTATATTTATTTATTTTTATTTTGGCATATTATGGGGGTACAGATATTAAGGTTTCAATAAATGGCCTTTCCCCACTACCCCTACAAGTCTGAGTTTCCAGCATGACAATCCCCAAGATGGTGAACATCTCACTAAATATGTATGTATATACCCGCCCCCCTCCCCCCTGCCCAATACCCTATTATTGTAGTACCTATGTGTCCACGTAGGTGCTGCTCTGTTAACACCAATTTGCTGGTGAGTATATGTGGTGCTTCTTTTTCCATTCTTGGGATACTTCACTTGGTAGTATGGATTCCAGCTCAAACAAGGAAAATATAAGATGTGCTATATCACTGCTGTTTCTTAGAGCTGAATAGTACTCCATGATATACATATACCACATTTTATTAATCAATTCTTGGATTCATGGGTACATGGGCTGTTTCCACAGCCTTGCAATTATGAATTGTGCTGCTATAAACATTCGAGTGCAGGTGTCTTTTTTGTAGAGTGTCATTGGACCTTTTGGGTAGATGCCCAGCAATGAGATTGCTGGATCAAATGGTAGATTCACTTGTACTGCTTTAAGGTATCTCCAAATTGCTTTCCACAGAGGTTGGACTAGTTTGCAATCCCACCAGCAGTGTAGGAGTGTTCCTCACTCTCCACATCCTCACCAGCATTTACTGTTTGGAGACTTTTTGATAAAGGCCACTCTCACTGGAGTTAAGTGATATCTCATTGTGGTTTTGATTTGCATTTCCCTGATGATTAGAGATATTGAGCATTTTTTCATATGTTTGTTGGCCATTCTTCTGTCTTCTTTAGAAAAGTTTCTGTTCAAGTACTTTGCCCACTTTTTAATAGGGTTATATGATTTTTTTCTTCCTGATTTTTGTGAGTTCATAGTATATTCTAGTTATCACCCCCTTATCGGATGAATAGGAAGCCAAAATTTTCTCCCATTCTGTAGGTTGTCTGTTTACTTTCATGACTGTTTCTTTGGCTATGCAGAAGCTTTTTAGTTTGATCATGTCCCATTTATTTATTTTTATTGCTGCTGTGATTGCCTTTGGGAACTTCTTCATAAACTCTTTGCCTAGGCCGATGTCTAGGAGAGTTTTTCCAACATTTTCCTCTAGAATTCTAAGAGTTTCATACCTTAGGTTTAAGTCTGTTATCCAACGTGAGTTGACTTTTGTGAGAGGTGAAAGGTGTAGGTCCTGTTTTAGCCTTCTACAGGTGGCTATCCAGTTTTCCCAGCACCATTTATTGAAAAGGGATTCTTTTCCCAGTGCATGTTTTTGTCTGCTTTGTCAAAGATTAGATGGTTATATGAGGATGGTTTTATATCAGGATTCTATGTTCTTTTCCACTGGTTAATATTCCTATTTTTGTGCCAATACAAGATTGTTGAAATTAATACCTCCCATTTTCTTTTTGTTGCCTAGAATTGCTTTTGATATTCGGGGTCTTCTTTGGTTCCATATGAAGCATAAAATTATTTTTTCTATATCAGTGAAAAATGCTGATGGGATTTTAATAGGTATTGCATTGAATCTGTAGATCAGTTTGGGTAGTGTAGACATTTTGATGATGTTGAGTCTGCCGAATCAGGAGAATGGAGTGGATTTTCATCTGTTGACATCCTCTGCTATATCCTTCCTCTGTGTTTCATAGGTGTCCCTGTAGAGGCCTTTTACCTCCTTGGTGAAGTAAATTCCTAGGTACTTTAATTTCTTTGTTGCTATTGTGAAGGGACTTGAGTCTTTGATTAGGTTCTCAATTAGGTTGCTGCTGGCGTATATGAATCCCTCTGATTTCTGTGTATTGATTTTGTATCCTGAGACTTTACTAAATTCATTGATCAGTTCCAGGAGTTTCTTAGTGGAATCTTTGGAGTTCTCTAGATACAATATCATATCATCAGCAAACAGAGAAAGTTTGATCTCTTCTGCCCCTATTTGGATACCTTTGATTGCATTTTCCTGACGGATTGCTGTAGCCAAGACTTCCAGCACTATGTTGAACAGAAGTGGAGATAGTGGGCAGCCTTGTCTGGTTCCAGTTCTAAGTGGGAATGGTTTCAATTTTTCCCCATTCAGTATGATGTTGGCTATGGGTCTGTCATATATGGCTTGTATCATTTTTAGGTATGTCTCTTCTAGGCCTATTTTCTTAAGTGATCGTATCATGAAAGGTGTTGAATTTTGTCAAAAGCTTTTACTGCATCTATTGAAAGAATCATGTGGTCTTTGTTTTTGCTTCTGTTTATGTGGTGAATTGCATTTATAGATTTACGTATGTTGAACCATCCCTGCATCCCTGGGATGAAGCCCACTTGATCGTGGTGGATTATTTTTTTGATAAGTGTCTGGATTCGGTTAGCTAAGATTTTGTTGAAAATATTTGCATCTATATTCATTAGGGATATGGGTCTGTAGTTTTCTTTTTTTATTGCATCCTTTCCTGGTTTTGGTATCAGAGTAATATTCGCTTCCTAAAAGGTGTCGGCGAGGTTTCCGTTCTTCTCGATGTTGTGGAATAGTTTCTGCAAGATAGGTACTAGTTCTTCTTTGTAACTGTGGTAAAATTCAGGTGTGAAGCCATCTGGACCGGGACTTTTCTTTTTAGGGAGATTTTTAATTGCTGTTTCTATTTCGGCTGTTGAGATTGGTTTGTTCAGGGAATCTATTTCTTCCTGGTTGAGCCTAGGGAGGCTGTGTGTTTCTGGAAATTTGTCCATTTTCTCCTCATTTTCCAGTTTGTGTGCATAAAGATTTTTGTAGTATTCATAAATTGTATCTTGTATCTCTTTGGGATCAGTTGTGATATCTCCTTTTTTATTCCTGATGGAGCTTATTAGAGATTTCTGTTTTCTGCTTTTCGTTAGCTTAGCCAATGGTGTGTCAATTTTGTTTATTTTTTCAAAGAACCAACTTTTTGTTTTATTAATCTCCTGAATAGCTTTCCTGTTTTCAATTTCATTTAGTTCTGATTTGATCTTGTTGATTTCACTTCTTCTGCTGGGTTTGGGGTTGGTCTGTTCTTCTTTTTCCAGCTCTTTGAGTCATTTCATTAGATTGTCTATTTGTGATCTTCTTGTCTTTTGGTTATAGGCATTTATGGAGATAAACTTTCCTCTCAGAACTGCTTTAGCTGTGTTCCAGAGGAGTTGATAACTTGTCTCTCCATTGTCGTTTTCTTCATAGAATTTTTTTATTTCCGTCTTGATTTTTTCTTTTATGAAGTAATCATTTAGTAGGAGGTTGTTTAATTTCCACGTTTTTGTTTAGAAATGTGAGTTTCTGTTAGGGTTGATTTCTACTTTTATTCCGCTGTGATCTGAGAAGGTACATGGTATGATTTCTATTATTTTAAATTTCTTGAGATTTACTTTGTGTCCTAGGATATGGTGAATCTTAGAGAATGTCCCGTGAGCTGATGAGAAGAACGTATATTCAGTGGATTTTGGGTAGAATGTTCTGTAAATTTCAGTCAGACCCAATTGTTCTATAGTTTTGTTTAAGTCCATTATTTCTTTATTAATTATCTGTTTGGAGGATCTGTCTCGTGCCGTCAGTGGGGTGTTCAAATCTCCGGCGTTTATGGAGTTCCTATTAATCCATTTGCTTAGCTCAAGTATGGTTTGCTTTATGAATCTGGGTGCACCTAAGTTGGGTGCATATATATTTAAAATTGTTATCTCTTCTTTTTGAACTGTGCCCTTCACCATTATATAATGACCCTCTGCCTTTCACTACTTTTGTTGGTTTAAAAACTAAATCGTCTGAAATTAGAACTGCCACACCAGCCTACTTTTGGTTTCTATTTGCTTGGAATATTGATCTCCACCCTTTTATTTTTAGTCTATGTGCATCCTTGCAGGTTAGATATGTCTCCTGAAGACTGCATATACTTGGCCTGTATTTACTTATCCATTCAGCCAGCCTATGTCTCTTGAGTGGAGAGTTTAAGCCATTCACATTTATTGAGAGAACTGATAGGTAACGTAGATTACTGTTCATTGTGTTGGGTTGGATGTTGTTGCTATGACTTCTGTCTTGAGCCATTGTAATATCAGGCCTTTAATATCTTTGGGTTTTGGTTGTTTTTATATTCGTGGGTTATTATTATGATATTCCGTACGTAACTCTGTTTTAAGTACTTCTTGTATGGCTGCTCTTGTCTTGGTGAATTCTCTGAGCCTTCGCTTGTCTGAGAATGTTTTTAAATCTCCCTGATATACGAAGCTTCGTTTTGCAGGGAATAATATTCTAGGCTGGGCATTGTTTTGTTTCAAAAGAGTGAGAATGGGGCCCCAGTCTCTCCTTGCTTGTAAAGTCTCATAGAGAAGTGTAATGTTATTCGAATTGGCTTTCCCTTGTATGTTAGTTGCTTCTTTTGTCTTACAGCTCTTAGAAGGGCCTCTTTAGTTGATATTTTGGTCAGTCTGATGACTGCATGCCGTGACGTCTTCCTGCTTGCATTGAATCTCCCAGGTGTCCTCTGAGCTTCTTGAACTTGTATATCGAGATTTTGAGCAAGGCCTGGGAAATTTTCCTCTATTATATCTTCAAATAGCTTGTCCAACCCTTGAGTGTTGTCTTCTTCCCCTTCTTGTAACCCTATGACCCTCACATTAGGTTTCTTCACTTAATCCCAGAGCTCTTGTAGGCTTTGCTCTTTTCTCTTGTTTCTCTGCTCTATTTCTGTGTCTGATTTATTTACTTGGAGGGTGTTATCTTCAAGCTCTGAGATTCTTTCTTCTGTTTCTTCTACCCTGTTCTTGAGACTTTCCACTGTATTTTGTAGTTCCTTGAATTGATTCTTCATTTCCAGGAGTTCGGTTAAACTTTTCTTCATTGAGTCTATTTCTTTTTCCATATCCTGGAGGCTTTTTGTGGTTTCTTTGTGTTGGTTATTGAGTTGTTGTTGCAGCTCGGTGTGTGTTCTTATGATCCACATACGAAATTGCTCTTCTGTCATATTGGTTGCCTGATTTTGGTTGGTGTCAGTTTCCAGGGGGCTGGTGGTCCTCTTTGGGGGTGTGTTTTCCGTTTGGTTCTTCATATTTCCTGAGTTCTTTCACTGATTTCTTCCCATGTCGATCAGTTGTTGTTTCTTTCCTTTAGGTTTTTGTTTGGGTATTCACAGACTTTGTTTAGTTTCTGAGGCGTTAGGTGGTGTCTGTGTGTGAGATTGGACCACTCCCTGTATATTGAGTCAGTGTGTGCCATGGAAAGGCTGTGCAAGAATCCGTCCCTGTCAGTAGGTGTCGTTTGCCTGGAAAAACAGGCTATGGTGTTGATTTTGTGTCCTGTTATCAGCTCTTGTTCTGGGCAGAGCTGGGTTGGGTAAGCCTGCCCTCAGGCAGTTATCAGGGGTCAAAATTCTGTGCTCTGCTTCCAGGAAAAGCTGTCAGTGTGGGGCTGGTATGGTCCCGCTCAGCCAGAAAGTCCGGGTATGGGGGTGGGGCTGTCTGAGACCTGCAGTCTGGAGTGGGCCTCACTTCTTTCCACCCTCCCTAACTCCTGCAGCTACTCCTGGACCTCTGCCAGCAGGCCATACCACAAGCCACCAGGCCTCCCCAGACTGTGATGCCGGCGGGGTGGTTCCCTGCACAGGAACGCCACCTGGTTTGGGTGCACGGCCTCCTCCTGGGAGGAGGATTGCCCTCTAGGATGCTTATCTGCCCCTGGAGGCACACACACCTCAATAGGCTGTTCACCATATAACCCTTCTGTGCCCCGGGCAATGCTAGCCCTCGGTGCAGGGGATCTGGTCTGCAGGTCCGACCTCTAGGTCCCAGAGTTCAAACTGTATCCCCACCAGGGAGAGGATTTCCGGTCCCAATTCACCCACAGGAAGCCCAAGCTGGGTCTGTGTCTCTCAGCCTCTGAGTCAGCACCGTTCTGCTGGGAACACCGTGCCAGCAGCACCTGGGAGAGCTGGCCAGTAGGGAGCTCACGTTCTGAGTTCCCCTGAGTCAGCTGTAGGGTCCCAAAAGGGAAGGTCCCGTTCCCTGGAGGTGCCTCTGGCTGGTGGTTGTATTGTGTCTCTGGGCAGCCGTGGGTAGGGTCGGTGGAGGGGAGGAGGAGGCAATACGACGCCTGCTGTGCGGCTCGGGTCTATGCACATGGAGGTGCCGGAGGAAGTTGGGAACCTGGTGCCACGTCTGCTACAGGCTCACTGCTGGCTGGCGGCAGCCATCTCTGGGCTGGTGTCCACAGGTCTCTCCACCCACTGGGGAGCCCACCAGCAGTCCCTAATGCAGGGGAGGGGAGACAGCAAATCCACCTACCCTTGCCGCTGGTCTCCGGGCTGCTCTGGTGGTCTCAGCCTCCAGTTCTCCTCCGCAGCCTCCTCCCGTGGAGTGTCCCGGGGTCTCAGGTACCCCTCCTTCCGTCCCTCGTCTGCTGTATGCTCGTCTTCTTGCTTCTTTTTTCTAATATCTGCTAGAATCTGTCTTTTCTGCAGAGATACTCTGTCTGGCGGTGTTTCTCGTCCGCCATCTTGCTCCACCCCCCTCATTGTGGTTTTGATTTGCATATTCCTGATGATTAGAGATGTTGAGCATTTTTTCATATGTTTGTGGGCCATTATTCTGTCTTCTTTTGAAAAGTTTCTGTTCATGTCTTCTGTCCACTTCTTCATAGGGATGTTTGATTATTCTTTGCTGATTTTACTGTGTTCTAAATATATTCTAATTATGAGCCTTTTATCAAATATGTAGCTTGAGAAAATTCTCTCCCATTCTGTGGGTTATCTGTTTTCTCTCTTGACAGTTTCTTTGGCTGTGAAGAAGCTTTCTAATTAAATCAGGTCCCATTTATTTATATTTCTTGATGCATTGGAATTGCTTTTGATATACGTGGTCTTGTCTGGTTCCATACAAAGCGTAAAATTATTTTTTCTATATCTGTGAAAAATGATGATGATATTTTAATAGGGATTGCCTTGACTCTATAGATCAGTTAGGGTAGTATAGACATTTTAAAAATGTTGATGCTTCCAACCCAAAAGTATGATGTATTCTTCCACCTGTTTACATCCTCTGCTATTTCCTTCTTAAGTGTTTCAAAGTCCACCGTATAGAGGTTTTTTGCCTCATTAGTTCAATATATCCCCAGGTACTTTATTTTATTTGTTGCTATTTTGAAGGGAATTGAGTCTTTGATTTGGTTCTCACTTTGACTGTTGTTGGCGTATAGGAATGCCTCTGATTTTTGTATATTGATTTTATATCCTGAGACTTTACCAAATTCATTTATCAGATCAAGGAGTCTCTTGGTTCTATCCTTGGAGTTTTCTGGTATAATATCATGTCATCAACAAAGAGTGAGAGTTTGATCTCTTCTGCTCCCATTTGGATGCCCTTAATTCCACTCTCTTTTCTGATTGCTATAGCAAGGACTTCCAGCCCTATGTTGAATAGAAGTGATAGTGGGCAACCTTGCCATTTTCCAGTTCTAAAAGGGAATGCTTTCAATTTTTCCCCATTCAGTATGATTTTGGCTGTGGGTTTCTCATATTTGGTTTGTATCATTTTTAAGTAAGCCCTGTATATGCCAATTTTGTTAAGAGTTCTTATTATAAAAGTGTGTTGAATTTTGTCAAATGCTTTTTCTGTGTCTATTGAGAGAATCATATAGTCTTTGTTTTTGCTTATGTTTTGTGGTGAATTAAAGTTATAGATTTGCATATGTTGAACCATCACTGCATCCCTTGGATGAAGCCCACTTGGTTGTAATGGATTATTTTCTTGATCAGCACCTAAATTCGATTAGCTAGGATTTTTTTGAGAATTTTTGCATCTATATTCATAGGGGATATTGGTCTGTAGGTTTTCTTTTTTGTTGCATCCTTTCCTGGTTTTTGCATTAGGGTTATATTTGCTTCATGAAATGTGTTGGGGAGGAATCCATCCTTCTTGATATTGTGAAATAATTGCTGCAGGATAAGTATCAGTTCTTCTTTGTAAGTGTGGTATAATTTGGATGTGAAACCATCTGGTCCAGGACTTTTCTTTTTAGGAAGGTTTTTTTATTGGTGTTTCAATTTCAGTACTTGATATTGGTCTGTTCAGGAATTCTATTTCTTCCTGTTTAAACCTAGGGAGGCTGTGGGTTTCTAAAAAGTTTTCCATTTTTGCCACATTTTCCAGTTTGTGTTCATAAATATTTTTGTAGTATTCAAATATTATATTTTGTGTCTCTGTGGCATCAGTTGTAATTTCTCATTTATTGTTTCTGATGGAACTTATTAGCAATTTTTCCTTTCTGCTTTTGGTTAGTCTAACCAAAGGTGTGTCAATTTTGTTTATTTTTTCAAAGAAACAACTTTTTGTTTTTTAATCTTCTATATAGTTTCCCTGTTCTCAATTTCATTTAGTTCTGATTTAGGCTTAATTATTACACTTCTTCTGTTGGTATTCGGACATGTCTGTTCTTCTTTTTCCAGCTCTTTGTGTCGATGAAATAGGTTGTCTATTTGTGATCTGTTTGACTTTTGGATATAGGCATTTATCGAAATAAACTTCCTCTTAAGACTGCTTTAGCTGTGTATCACAGGTTTTGATAACTTGTGTCTCCTTTTCCATTTATTTCAAAGTATCTTTTGATTTCCATCTTGATTTACTTATTTATTCAGCTGAAGGTTGTTTAGTTTCCACATCTTTTTATAGAAATGAGAGCTCCTGTTAGGGTTTATTTCTACTTTTATTCCACTGTTATCTGTAAAGATACATGGTGTAATTTCTATTTTTAAAAAAATTTTTTGAGACATGCTTTGGTCCTAGGATATGGTCCGCTTAGAAAATGTCCCATGTGCTGATGACAAGAATGCATATTCAGTGGTTTTTAGATAGAATATCCTGTAAATGTCAGTCAGGAACATTTGTTCTAGAGTTTTGTTTAAGTACATTATTTCTTTGCTAGTTTTCTGTTTGGAGAATATCTTCTGTGCTGTCAGCAGGGTGTTAAATTCTCTCCTATTTGGTGTTGTTGTTTATCCTTTTGTTTAGATCAAGTATAGTTTGCTTTATGAATCTGGATGCACTTAAGTTAGGTGCATACATATTTAGAATTGTTATGTCTTCTAGTTGAACTGTACCCTTCACCATTATATAGTGACCTTCTTTGTCTTTTATTACTTTTGTTGATTTAAAATCTAAGCTATCTGTGACCAATACTGCCACGCCAGCCTTCTTTTGTCTTTCTATTGCTTGAAATATTGTTCTCCACTCCTTTACCTTTAATTAAATGTATCCTTGCAGATTAGATGTGTTTCTTGAAGGTAGTAGATACTTGGTTTCCTTTTTTTTTTATCCATTCAGCCAGGCTTTGTCTCTTGAGTGGGGAGTTCAGGCCATTCACATTTATTGAAGTAACTGCTAGGTGGGGCAGGTTTCTGTTCATTCTGTTGGGTTGAACTTATTGCATTGTTTTTTCTCTTGAGTCATTGTGGTATGTGGCCTTTCATCTTTCACTTTTGAGTGAATTTACATTGGTGAGTGTTTATTGTGCTCATCCATGAGTAACACTGTTTTGAGTACTTCTTGGAGTGCTGTTCTTGTCTTGGTGAATTCCCTCAGTCTTTGCTTATCTTAGAATGTCTGTATTTCTCCTTCATATACAAAACTTAGTTTTGCAGGGAACAAGATTCTAGGCTGGGCATTATTCTGTTTCAGAAGAGTGAGAATGGGGCCCCAGCCTTTCATTGCTTGTAAGGTTTCAGTAGAGAAGTCTGGTGTCATTTGGATTGGCTTTCTTTTTTTGTTACTTGCTTCTTTCATCTTACATCTCATAGAAAGGTCTCTTTTGTTGATATTTGGTCCATAAGATGACTATATTTTGTGGTGTTTTCCTGTTTGCATTGTATCGCCCAGGGATCCTTTGAACTTCTTGTACCTGAATATCTAGTTTTTTAGCAAGGCCTGGGAAATTTTCTTCAATTATGCCTTCAAATAGCTTATCCAACCCTTGAGTGTTTTCTTCTTCCTCTTCTGGCATCCCTATAATCCTCACGTTATGTTTCTTCACATAATCCCACATTTCTCATAGACTTTGCTCTTTTCTCTTGTTTCTCTGCTCTATCTCTGTGACTGACTTATTTAACCACTTTGGTACCAGCATCAACTATAGTTGATAGCCAAAGATGAATGTGCACAGAGACATTAGCTGAAAGCGATGATATGAAGAAGCACAGCTGAGCATCAACATTAGCTGACAGCTGTGATATGACTTTTCTGATTTTTAATTTATCAAAATAAAATTGTGAACATTTAAAAATAATGTAATGACAACATATATGTATATTCTGATTTACATTACATGTAAAGCTGCCTGTAAAGTAAAAGAATCTGTCAATGCTTTAAAGCTTTCCTTATCACACAAGAGCAAAATGGATTCATTGTCAATGCACAGCACAAACTATCGCACAGACCATGAGTGCCTGCTGTGGGTAAGGTTTCATGGTTGGAGAGTGCAGTAACAAAGTAGTTAATTGGAAGGTGTTATCTTCAATCTCTGAGATTCTTTCTTCTGTTTGATCTACCCTGTTCTTGAAGCTTTCCACTATGTTGTTTAGTCCCCTGAATAGATTCTTCATTTCCAGGAATTCTCTTGACTTTTCTTTAAGATTTCGATTTCTTTAGTGTATTTTTCTTCCAGGTCCTGGATTTTCTTTGTGGTTTATTTGTTTTGGTTATCCATTTTTTCTTGCAATTCATTGAATTTTCTTACAATTCATGTTCGAATTTCTCCTTCTGTCATTTTAGTGGTCTGATTTTGGTTGGTGTCCATTTCTAATGGGCTGGTGTTCCTTTTTGGGACTGTGCTTTCCATTTGAGTCTTCATATTTCCACAGTTCGTTTGCTGATTTCTTCCCATCTGGATCAGTTGTTGCTTCTTACCCTTAGATTTTTGTTTGGATAATGACAAACCCTGTTTAGTCTCTGTGCCAGTAAGTGGTGTTTCTGGGTGAGATGTGACCCCACCCTTTATGACGAATCAGTAGATGAAGTATACATGTGTGCAGAATGACCTCCCGGACAGTAGGTGGTGCTTGCTGGGAGGAGCAGGCTACACTGTTGTTTTTTGGGTCTTATAACCAGCTCTTATTCCTCTGAAGAAGCCCTCTAGTGCCTCAGATAATGGGTGAGGCCCTGGGACTTCCAGGTGTGTCCTTATTCTCCCCCTCAGTGTGGGTTGTTCTGGGAGTGTGTCTGGGCAGAGCTGGGTTGTGTAAGCCTGCCCTAAAGCACCACAAATGCTGTTAGAGGGGGTCAAAGTTCTGTTCTCTGCTTCTGGGCAAAGCTTTCAGGGAGAGACTGGAATGGCCCCACTCAGCCAGAATGTCTGCCTGTAGGGATGGGGCTGTCTGAGACTTGCAGTCTAGAGCAGGTCTCGCTTGTTTCCACCATCCCCAACTCTGCAGCTTCCCCTGAGCCTCTGCCAGCAGACTGGACCTCATGCCAGCTGGTCTCCCCTAATTGTGATGTTGTCTGGGAGGTTCTCTACACAGGATCGCAGCCTGGGCTGGGCACACAGTCCTCCTGTGGGAGCATGGATGCCCTCAAGCATGGTGATCCACCCCTGAGGGCAAACGCACCTTAGCAGCCTCATTCACGAATATCTTTTCTGTGTCCCATGGCAGTGCGAGACCTGGATGCATGGCATCTGGTCTGCAGGTCTGACCTCCTGATCCCGGAATTCAATTCCTAACCCCACCAGGGAGAGGAGTGCCAGTCCCAATTCACCCCTGGGTTGGCCAAGGTGAGTTGATGTCTCTAAGCCTCAAGATCTTCTCCTTTCTCCTGTAGTCACCAGGCCAGCAGCACCTGGGTGGGCTGGCAGGTAGGGAGCTCACGTGTCTGAGTATCCCTCAGTCAGCTGTAGGGCTCCAAAAGGAAAGGTCCTATTCCCTGAGGATGCCTCCTGCTGGTGGCTGTATTGTGTTTCTTGGCAGCTGCGGATAGGGAAGGGGAAGGGGAGAATGTACCAATATGATGACTGCCCAGTGGCTCGGGTCTGTGAACAGGGAGGTACCCTGAGGGAGTTAGGAGCCTGGTGCTGCGTCTGCAACAGGCTCACCACTCCTTGGCTGTGGCCGTCTCTGGCCTGGTGTCCACAGGTCTCTCCAACCACTGGGAAGTCCACAAACAGTTCGAGATGCAAGGGAGGGGAAAGTTAACTGCTTCACCTACCCTTGTTGCTGGTCTCCAAATTTCTCGGGAGCTCTCTTCTTCCAGTTCTCCTCTACAAGCTCCACCAGTGGAGTCTCCCATAGTCTCAAGTACCCCTCCTTCTGACCCTTGTTTGATGTATTCCTGTCTGCTTGTTTATTTATTCTGCTTTCTTTTAAAATCTGTCTTTTTTGCAGAGACACTCTGGCTGGCAGTTTTTCTCATCCATCATCTTGCATCACCCGAGTTTTCAATGGTTGTATTGGCCACTCTGAGGGGCTGTGCCTGTGCAAATAGAGCAAGTTGAAAGCTTTTCTCCATTCGGTGTAATGTTATCTCTGTGTCTGTCATATATGGCCATCATTATGTTAAGATATGTTATTTCTATACCAAGTTTGTTGTGAGTTTTTATCATGAAGAGATGTTGAAGTTTTCTAATGCTTTTTTTTGGCATCAATTGAGATAATTATGTGGTTTTTATTCTTGATTCTGCTGGTATGAAGTATCATATTATTGATTTTATGTATGTTAAAGCATCTTTGCATCCCTGAGATCAATATCACTTTATCATGGGGCATTACCATTTTGATGTGCTGTTAGATTCCGTTTACTAGCATGTTATTGAGGAGTCTTTATTTGTGTTCACCAAGGATATTGAGCTGTACTTTGAATTTTTGTTGCATCCTTCTCTGGCTTTGGTGTAAGGGTAATGTGGGTCTCATAGAATGAGTTATGTAAAATGACTTCCTCTTCAATTTTTTTGGAATAGGATGGGGAAAATTGGCATTAGTTCTTCTTTATATATTTGGTAGAATTTGGCAATAAAGCCATAGCCATTCAGTCCAGGGATTTTGTTTGTTTGGATATTTTTTATTACTCATTCAGTCTCCTTACTATGTGTTCAGGTTTCCTATTTCTTTCCGAATCAGTTTTGGTACGTTGTATGTGTCCTGAAATTTATACATTTCCTCTATGTTTTCCAGTTTGTTAGTATAAAGTTATTTGGAATAGTCTCTGATGATATTTTGTATTTCTGTGGTTTCAGTTGTGATGCATTTTTACTATTTCTCTAATAATTATTATTTCTCTAATAAAAATAATAATTTTTATTATTATTTGTTTTTATTATTATTATTTTGCTTATTTGGGTGTTCTCCCATTTTTGGTTGGTCTAGGTAGTGGTTTATCAATTTTACCTTTTCAAACACCAACTTTTCATTTTGTTAAACCATTCTTTTGTGTTTTTCAGTATCTTTTTCTTTTAGTTCTGCTGTGATCTTATTTATTTCCTTCTGATGCTACTTTTGAATTTCATTTGTTCTTCCTTTTATAGTTCCTTGGGGTACATGATTAGATTTTTTTATTTGACATAATTTTACTTTTTTGATGTAAGCATTCATTACTATAAACTTTTCTTTTTTAAAAATTTTTTTTTATTTTGGTATATTATGGGGGTACAGATTTTAAGGTTTCAATAAATGCCCATTTCCCCCCCTCCCCCCAAAAGTCTGAGTCTCCATCATGACCATCCCCTAGATGGTGCCCATCTCACTCATTCTGTATGTATATACCAGCCCCCCTCCCCCCTCCCGCCGGCCCAATACCCTATTACTGTAGTACCTATGTGCCACTTAGGTGCTACTCAGTTAATACCAGTTTGCTGGAGAATATATCTGGTGCTTGTTTTTCCATTCTTGGGATACTTCACTTAGTAGTATGGGTTCCAGCTCTAACCAGGAAAATATAAGATGTGCTATATCACCATTGTTTCTTAGAGCTGAATAGTACTCCATGGTATATATATACCACATTCTATTAATCCATTCTTGGATTGATGGGCACTTGGGCTGTTTCCACAGCCTTCCAATTATGAATTGTGCTGCTATAAACATTCGAGTGCAGGTGTCTTTTTTGTAGCGTGTCATTGGATCTCCTGGGTAGATGCCCAATAATGGGATTGCTGGATCAAATGGTAGATTCACTTGTATCATTTTAAGGTATCTCCAAATTGCTTTCCACAGAGGTTGAACTAGTTTGCAGTCCCACCAGCAGTGTAGGAGTGTTCCTCTCTCTCCGCAACCACGCCAGCATTTATTGTTTGGAGATTTTTTGATAAAGGCCATTCTCACTAGGGTTAAGTGATATCACATTGTGGTTTTGATTTGTATTTCCCTGATGATTAGAGATGTTGAGCATTTCTTCATATGTTTGTTGGCCATTCTTCTGTCTTCTTTAGAAAAATTTCTGTTCAAGTCCTTTGCCCACTTTTTAATGGGGTTATTTGATTTTTTCTTCCTAATTTTCGTGAGTTCTAAGTATATTCCAGTTATCAGTCCCTTATCAGATGCATAGGATACAAATATTTTCTCCCATTTTGTAGGTTATCTGTTTACTTTCATGACTATTTCTTTGGCTGTGCTGAAGCTTTGTAGTTTGATCATGTCCCATTTATTTATTTTTGTTGCTGCTGTGATTGCCTTTGGGGACTTCTTCATAAACTCTTTGCCCAGGCCAATGTCTAGGAGAGTGTATCCAAATTTTCCTCTAGACTTCTAATAGTTTCATACCTTAGGTTTAAGTCTGTTATCCAGCGTGAGTTGGTTTTTGTGAGAGGTGAAAGGTGTGGGTCCTGTTTTAGTCTTCTACAAGTGGCTATCCAATTTTCCCAGCACCATTTATTGAAGAGGGATTCTTTTCCCCAGCGTATGTTTTTGTCTGCTTTGTCAAAGATTAGATGGCTATATGAGGATGGTTTTATATCAGGATTCTCACATCTGTTCCACTGGTCAATATTCCTATTTTTGTGCCAATACCATATTGTTTTAATTACTATAGCTTTGTAGTATAGTTTGATATCTGGCATATTAATGCCCCCCATTTTGTTTTTGTTGCCCAGAATTGCTCTTGATATTCGGAGTATTCTTTGGTTCCATATGAAGCGTAAAATTATTTTTTCTATATCTGTGAAGAATGCTGATGGGATTTTAATAGGTATTGCATTGACTCTGTAGATCAGTTGGGGTCGTATAGACATTTTGATGATACTGAGTGTTCCGATCCACGAGCATGGTATGAATTTCCATCTGTTTACATCCTCTGCTATTTCCTTCCTCAGTGTTTCATAGTTCTCCGTGTAGAGGTCTTTTACGTCCTTGGTTAAGTATATTCCTAGGTACTTTAATTTCTTTGTTGCTATTGTCAAGGGAATTGAGTCTTTGATTTGGTTCTCAATTAGATTGTTGTTGGCGTATATGAATGCCTCTGATTTCTGTGTATTGATTTTGTATCCTGAGACTTTACTAAATTCATTGATCAGTTCCAGGAGTTTCTTGGTTGAATCCTTGGGGTTTTCTGGATACAATATCATATCATCAGCAAACAGTGAATGTTTGATCTCTTCTGCCCCTATTTCGATACCTTTGATTCCATTTTCCTGTCTGATTGCTGTAGCCAAGACTTCCAGTACTATGTTGAACAGAAGTGGAGATAGTGGGCAGCCTTGTCTGGTTCCAGTTCTAAGTGGGAATGATTTCAATTTTTCCCCATTCAGTATGATGTTGGCTATGGGTCTGTCATATATGGCTTGTATCATTTTAAGGTATGTCCCTTCTAGGCCTATTTTCTTAAGTGTTCGTATCATGAAAGGCTGTTGAATTCTGCCAAAAGCTTTTTCTGCATCTAATGTAAGATTCATGTGGTCTTTGTTTTTGCTCCTGTTTATGTGGTGAATTGCATTTATAGATTTACGTATGTTGAACCATCCCTGCATCCAGGGATGAAGCCCACTTGGTCGGGGTGGATTATTTTTTTGATAAGTGTCTGGATTCGGTTAGCTAAGGTTTTGTTGAAAATTTTTGCATCTATATTCATTAGGGATATTGGTCTGTAGTTTTCTTTTTTTGTTGCATCCTTTCCTGGTTTTGGTATCAGAGTGATATTCGCTTCGTAAAAGGTGTCGGGGAGGTTTCTGTTCTTCTCGATGTTGTGGAATAGTTTCTGAAAGATAGGTATTAGTTCTTCTTTGTAAGTATGGTAAAATTCAGGTGTGAAGCCATCTGAACCGGGACTTTTCTTTTTAGGGAGATTTTTAATTGCTGTTTCTATTTCAGCTGTTGAGATTGGTCTGTCCAGGGAGTCTATTTCTTCCTGGTTGAGCCTAGGGAGGCTGTGTGTTTCTAGAAATTTGTCCATTTCCTCCACATTTTCCAGTTTGTGTGCATAAAGATTTTTGTAGTATTCATAAATTGTATCTTGTATCTCTTTGGGATCAGTTGTGAAATCTCCTTTTTTATTCCTGATGGAGCTTATAGGAGATTTCTCTTTTCTGCTTTTCGTTAGCTTAGCCAATGGTGTGTCAATTTTGTTTATTTTTTCTAAGAACCAACTTTTTGATTTATTAATCTCCTGAATAGCTTCCCTGTTTTCAATTTCGTTTAGTTCTGATTTGGTCTTGTTGATTTCACTTCTTCTGCTGGGTTTGGGGTTGGTCTGTTCTTCTTTTTCCAGCTCTTTGAGTCGTTTCATTAGATTGTCTATTTGTGATCTTCTTGTCTTTTGGTTATAGGCATTTATGGAGATAAACTTTCCTCTCAGAACTGCTTTAGCTGTGTTCCAGAGGAGCTGATAACTTGTCTCTCCATTGTTTTCTTCATAGAACTTTTTTATTTCCGTCTTGATTTCTTCATTTACGAAGTAATCATTTAGTAGGGGGTTGTTAATTTCCACGTTTTTGTGTAGAAATGTGAGTTTCTGTTAGGGTTGATTTCTAGTTTTATTCCACTGCGATCTGAGAAGGTACATGGTATGATTTCTATTTTTTTAAATTTCTTGAGATTTTCTTTGTGTCCTAGGATATGGTCAATCTTAGAGAATGTCCCGTGAGCTGCTGGGAAGAACGTATATTCAGTGAATGTTGGGTAGAATGTTCTGTAGATGTGTGTCAGACCCAATTGTTCTAGAGTTTTCTTTAAGTCCATTATTTCTTTATTAATTATCTGTTTGGAGGATCTGTCTCCTGCCATCAATGGGGTGTTGAAATCTCTGGTGATTATGGAGTTGCTATTAATCCATTTGCTTAGCTCCCGTAAGGTTTGCTTTATGAATCTGGGTGCACCTAAGTTGGGTGAATATATATTTAAAATTGTTATCTCTTCTTGTTCGACTGTGCCCTTCACCATTATATAATGACCCTCTTGGTCTTTCACTACTTTTGTTAGTTTAAAAACTAAATCGTCTGAAATTAGAACTGCCACACCAGCCTTCTTTTGGCTTCTATTTGCTTGGAATATTGATCTCCACCCTTTTTATTTTAGTCTATATGCGTCCTTGCAGGTTAGATGTGTTTCCTGAAGACAGCATATACTTGGCCTATATTTTCTTATCCATTCAGCCAGCCTATGTTTCTTGAGTGGAGAGTTTAAGCCATTCACATTTATTGAGTGAACTGATAGGTAAAGTAGATTACTGTTCATTCTGTTGGGTTGGATGTTGTTGCTATGATTTCTGTCTTGAGCCATTGTAATATCTGGCCTTTAATATCTTTGGATTTTGGTTGTTTTTATATTCGTGGGTTATTATTATGACATTCCATGCATAATGCTGTTTTAAGTACTTCTTGTAGGGCTGGTCTTGTCTTGGTGAATTCTCTGAGCCTTTGCTTGTCTGAGAATGTTTTTATTTCTCCTTCATATACGAAGCTTAGTTTTGCAGAGAATAGTATTCTAGGCTGGGCATTGTTTTGTTTCAAAAGAGTGAGAATGGGGCCCCAGTCTCTCCTTGCTTGTAAAGTCTCATAGAGAAGTCTGATGTTATTCGAATTGGATTTCCCTTGTATGTTACTTGCTTCTTTTGTCTTACAGCTCTTAGAAGGGCCTTTTTAGTTGATACTTTGGTCAGTCTGATGACTGCATGTCATGATGTCTTCCTGTTTGCGTTGAATCTCCCAGGGGTCCTCTGAGCTTCTTGAACTAGTATATCGAGATTTTGAGCAAAGCCTGGGAAATTTTCCTCTATTATATCTTCAAACAGCTTGTCCGACTCTTGATTGTTGTCTTCTTCCCCTTCTTGTAACCCTATGACCCTCACATTAGGTTTCTTCACATAATCCCACAGCTCTTGTAGGCTTTGCTCTTTTCTCTTGTTTCTCTGCTCTATTTCTCTGATTGATTTATTTAATTGGAGGGTGTTATCTTCAAGGTCTGAGATTCTTTCTTCTGTTTGATATACCCTGTTCTTGAGACTTTCCACTGTATTTTGTAGTTCCTTGAATTGACTCTTCATTTCCAGGAGTTCGGTTACACTTTTCTTCATTGTGTCTATTTCTTTTTCCATATCCTGGAGACTTTTTGTGGTTTCTTTGTGTTGGTTATTGAGTTGTTGTTGCAGCTGGGTGAGTGTTCTTATGATCCACATATGAAATTGCTCTTCTGTCATATTGGTTGCCTGATTTTGGTTCGTGTCCATTTCTAGGGGGCTAGTGCTCCTCCTTGGGGGTGTGTTTTCCGTTTGGTTCTTCATATTTCCTGAGTTCTTTCGCTGATTTCTTCCCATGTCGATCACTTGTTGTTTCTTTCCTTAGATTATTGTTTGGGTATTCACACACCTTGTTTAGTTTCTGAGGCGTTAGGTGGTGTCTGTGAGTGAGATTGGACCACTCCTTGTATATTGAGTCAGTGTGTGCCGTGGAAAGTCTGTGCAAAATGCCGTCCCTGTCAGTAGGTGGCATCTGCTTGGAGGAACAGGCTATACTATTGATTTTGTGTGCTGTTAACAGCTCTTGTTCTGGGCGGAGCTGGGTTGGGTAAGCCTGCCCTCAGGCCGTTAGCAGGGGTCAAAGTTCTCTTCTCTGCTTCCAGGGAAAGCTGTCGAGGCGGGGTTGGAATTTTCCCGCTCAGCCAGAAAGTCTGGGTGTTGGGGTGGGGCTGTCTGAGACTCGCAGTGTGGAGTGGGCCTCACTTCTTTCCACCCTCCCCAAGTCCGCAGCTACTCCTGGGCCTCTGCCTGCAGTCCAGACCACAAGCCGCCAGGCCTCCCCAGACTGTGATGCTGGCGGAGAGGTTCCCTGCACAGGAATGCCACCTGGGTTGGGCGCATGGCCTCCTCCTGGGAGGAGGGTTGCCCTCTAGGATGCCGATCCGCCCCTGGAGACACACACACCTCAGTAGGCTGTTCACGTATAACCCTTCTGTGCCCCGGGCAATGGTAGCCCTCGGTGCAGGGGATCTGGTCTGCAGGTCCGACCTCTGGGTCCTAGAGTTCAAACTGTATCCCCACCAGGCAGAGTATTTCCGGTCCCTATTCATCCACAGGGAGCCCAAGCTAGGTCTATGTCTCTCAGCCTCTGAGTCGGCACCGTTTTCCTGGGAACACGGTGCCAGCAGCACCTGGGATGGCAGGCGGGTAGGGAGCTCACAGTCTGAGTTCCCCTGAGTCAGGTGTAGGGTCCCAAAAGGGAAGGTCCCGTTCCCTGGTAGTGCCTTCGGCTGGTGGCTGTATTATCTCTCTGGGCAGCGCCGGTAGGGTCGGCGGAGGGGAGGAGGAGGCAATATGACGCCTGCCACGCGGCTCGGGTCTGTGCACAGGGAGGTGCCCGGAGGAAGTTGGGAACCTGGTGCCACGTCTGCTACAGGCTCACCGTTGGCAGGCAGCGGCAGTCTCTGGGCTGGTGTCCGCAGGTCTCTCCACCTGCTGGGGAGCCCACCAGCAGTCCTGAATGCAGGGGAGGGGAAATAGCAAATCCACCTACCCTTGCCGCTGGTCTCCGGGCTGCTCCGGTGGTCTCAGCCTCCAGTTCTCCTCCGCAGCCTCCTCCCGTGGAGTCTCCCGGGGTCTCAGGTACCCCTCCTTCCGGCCCTTGTCCGCTGTATGCTCTTCTTCTTGCTTCTTTCCTCCAATTCCTGCTAGAATCTGTCTTTCCTGCAGAGACACTCTGTCTGGCGGTGTTATTCGTCCGCCATCTTGCTCTGCCCCCTCTAAACTTTTCTTTTAGCACCACATTTTTCTTTATCTTTTAGGTTTAGGTATGTTGTGTTTCTATTTTCATTTGCTTCAATAATATTTTTCCCAGTTTATTCATTTTACCCAGTGGTCAATTCATAGTGTGTTGTTTAATTTCCATGTATTTCTACATTTCTAAAGTTTCCGTGTTATTGATTTCTACTTTTATTCCATCGTTTCCTGAGAAGATACTTGTTAAAATTTTGATTTAAAAAATTGTTGAGACTTCTTTTGTGACCTAACATGTAGTTTGTCCTGGAGAATGTTCCATGCATTGACGAAAATAATGTGTATTCTTCAGGTATTGGGTAAAATATTCACTAAATATCTGTTATGTCTATTTGTTCTAAAGTGCACTTTAAATACAATATATCTTGCTTAACTGTCTTTGTAGATAGCCTGTCTCATACTGAGAGTGGGATGTTGAATTCTCCAGCTATTATTTTATCAGAGTCTGGCTCTCCCTTTAAGTCTAATTTTATATTTGCTTTCTATTTACGGGTGTTTCAATAGTGGCTGCACATATATTTAGAACTGCTTTATACTATTACTGAATTGATCCTTTTGTCATTGTATAATAACTTTCTTTGTCTCTTTTTACTGATGTTGACTTAAAGTCTGTTTTATCCGATGTATGTACAGCTACTGTGGCTTGCTTTTGGATTTTGTTTGTATAGAATATATTTTTAAATCCTTTTACTTTTACTTTTTATGTGCTTTTACAGACAAAGTGATTGTTTTGGAGTCAGCATATAGTTCGGCCACATTTTTATAGCTGTTCAGCCAGTTATGTCTCTTAAGTGTAAAACGTAATCTATTCACATTCAAGGTGATTATTGATATGTGAGGACTTACTCCTGTGATTTTGTTGTTTTTTGTTTTTTGTATCTCCATTGTTTCTTTCTCTTTATCATTGGTTATCACTGTGGCTTGGTGGTTATCTGTAGCAGTAACATTTCAGTCCCTTCTCTTTCTTACTTGTGTGCTTGCTCTACCAGTGAGGTTTTTGTTTTTGGTTTTGTTTGTTTGTTTTGACAGAGTCTCATTCTGTTTCCTGGGCTAGAGTGCCATGGTGTCAGCCTAGCTCACAGCAACCTCAAACTCCTGGGCTCAAGCAATCCTCCTGCCTCAGCCTTCTCAGTAGCTGGGACTATAGGCACACACCACCATGCCTGCCTAATTTTTTCTATATATTTTTAGTTGTCTGGCTAATTTCTTTCTATTTTTAGTAGAGACAG
Source organism: Microcebus murinus (assembly GCF_040939455.1). Lineage (NCBI taxonomy): Eukaryota > Metazoa > Chordata > Mammalia > Primates > Cheirogaleidae > Microcebus > Microcebus murinus. Next base: position 1,815,297 of record NW_027438947.1, on the reverse strand, counting down.
GGTCTCATTCTTGCTTAGGCTAGTTTCAAACTCATGACCTTGAGTGTTCCACCCTCCTCAGCCTCCCACAGCACTACAATTATGGGCATCAGCCACCGAACCCGGCCTACCAGTGAGTTTTATACTTTTGTGTTTCTCCATGATGGTGCATAGCATCCTTTTGCTTCTAAGTGTAGGACTCACTTAAAAATTTTTTGTAAGACTGGCCTAAACAAAAAATGCTAAATGGAGTTCTTAAATCTGAAAGAAAAGGTCATTAATGAATAATAAGAAATCATCTGAGGGTATTAAATTCACTGGTAGCAGTAAGCACCCAAATATAGAGCCCATTATTGCTGTAATGGGGGTGTATAAAACACTTGTATCTTGAGAAGGAAGACAAAACGGCAAACCTAACAAAAATAATAACTACAACAACTTTTTGGGAGATATATTATCTATATAAGAAGATATAATTGGAATCAACATAAGGTTAAAAAGTGGGAGGGAATGGAATTAAAATGTAGAATATTTTTTAGCTTTCTCTTCACTCATTTATTTGTTTGTAAGCAAAGATAAGTTCTTATATGTCTGAAATAATTGGTTATAAATGATTTTTGCAAGCTCCATGGTAATACAACACATACATAAAACAATAAAAAGTAATAAATTAAATCACACTAACAGAGAAAATAATTTCTAAGAAAGACAGAAAGGAATGAAAAAAGAATGATAGCACTACGAAGCAACCAGAAATCAAATAACAACACAGCAGAAGTAAGTCCTTATCTATCAATAATAAAATTGAAAATAAATAGACTAAACTATACAATTATAAGACACAAAGTGGCTGAATGGATAAAAGACTAAGAGCCTACTTTATGTTGTCTGGAAGAAACCCACTTCACCTATAAAGACACATATAGTCTGAAAATAAATGGATAAAAAAAGAATATTCCATGCAAATGGAAAACAAAATGAGCAGGATTAGCTCTTCTCATGTCAGATAAAATAGATTTTGAGGAAAAAAACCGTAAAAAGAGGTTATATAATGATATAACATCATTATATAATGATAAAGTTGTCAATACTGAGAAAAGATATCACGATTCTAAATATACATACATCAAACACCAGATCACGCAAATATATAAAGCAAATATTGTCAGAGATAAAAAGAGAAACCCCAATACAATATTCATTGGAAACCTCAAAATTATACTTTCAGCTTTGGACTGTTCGTAAATACAACAAATCAACAAAGAAACATTGACCTTAATCTGCTCTAGAGAACAAATGTCACAATAGATATTTATAGAACATTTCTTTGAATAACTGCAGAATACACATCCTCTCCTCATCTCAAGGATTATTTTCCATGGAAGCCCATATGTTAGGCCACAAAACAAGTCTTAAAATTTCAAAGAAATTGAAATCATACCAAGCATTTATTCTGGCCATAATGGAATAAAACTATAAATCAATAAAAAGAGGAACATTGAAAAAATAAGCAACCATATGAAAATTAAGGAACACATTTCTGAATAACCAGTGGGTCAATGGAGAGATTAGGAAAGAAATTTAAAAATTCTTGAAACAAATTAAAATGAAAATAAAATATATCAAATATATCAAAACTATATAATACAGAAAAAGCAGTAATAAGAGGAAAGTTTATAGCAATAAGTTCCTAAGTCAGAAAAGTAGAGAAGCTTTGAGTAAAAACCTAACAATGCATCTCAGAGAACTAGAAAAACAAGAGAAACCCAAATCCAAATTTAGTAAAAGAAAATAAGATTGAACCAACAAGAAATCCAAAGTCTGAATAAAGCAATAACAACTTACAAGATAGACCAGTAATAAAAATCTCCCATCATACAAAAGTGCATGACCCAGTGGCCTCATTGCTGAATTCTACCAAGCATCTGAAGAAGAACTCATACCAATCCTACTTAAATTATTCCCAAAACTTGAGGAAGGAATACTGCCAGTCTCATTCTATGAATCCTGTATCATCCTGATACTCAAATCAGACAAAAACACAAGAAAAGAAGAAAATTATATACCAAAGCCCTATTGAACATAAATGAAAAATCCTCAACAAAATAATAGCAAAACAAATTACACAACACATTAAAAAGATTATTCATCAGGATCAAGTGAGATTCACCCCAGGGATGCAAGAATAGTTCAACAAAAGCAAATCAATAAATGCGATACATCATATCCACAGAACAAAAGACAAAAAACATATGACCATTGCAATTGTTGCAAAAAAGTGTTTGATAAAATTCAGCATCACTTCCTGAAAAAACTCTCAAAAGACTAAGTATTGAAGAAATTTACCTCAATATGATAAAAGCCATATATGACAGACCCACAGCTACTATCATACTGAATCGATAAAAAACCGAAAGCCTTTCCTGTAAAATCTGGAAAACGACATGCATGATGACTTTCACCACTGCTATTCTACACAGAAGTGGAAGTTCTAGCTAGAGCAATCAGACATGTAAAAAAAAAAAAGTGTGTGATATATGTAGACGATTAAGTACTACTCCATAAAAAAGGACAAATTAATGTGTTTTTCAATAATTTGGAAGGAATTAGAGACCATTATACTAAGTGAATTATCTCAAGAATGGAAAAATAAACACCACATGTACTCCCTAATAAATTAGAACTAACATGGTCTTATTTTATCAAACCTACAAAGAAGAATTCTTCCCCATAGTACAGAAATTATTTCATAACAATGAGAAGGAAGGATTCCTCCCAAACTCTTCCATGAAGCCAGAATCACTTTGATACCAAAACCAGGAAGAAACAGAACAATAAAAGAAAACTATAGACCAATATCCCTCATGAATATAGATGCATACTCAATAAAATTCTATAAAACTGAATTGAGCAGAACATAAAAAAAAAAAAAAATCCATCATGACCTAGTGGGATTCATCCCAGGAATGCAACAATTGTTCAACATGTGTGAATTAATAAATGTGATTCATCACATAAACAGAAGCAAAAACATAGATTATATGATCATCTCAATAGATGCAGAAAAAGTATTTGACAAAATTCAGCAGACATTTATGATAGTCTTAACAAAATGGGCATAAATGGAACATTCCTCCATATTATAGAAGCCACATACAACAAACACAACCAACATCATACTGAATGGTTAAAAAATTAAAGCATTCCCACTAAGAACTGTGACAAGGCATGGTTGCCACTGTCACTACTTCTATTCATTATAGTGATGGAAGTTCTAGAAAGGACAATCAGTCAAGAGACAGAAACGAAGACCATCCAAATGGGGAAAGAAGAGGTAAAACTTATCACTCTTTGCTGATAATATGATCTTATACATGGAAAACTGCAATGATTCTGCCAAGAGACTCCTGTAATTGATCAATAAATTCAGCAAAGTCTCAGAATATAAAATCAATGTACACAAATCAGTGGTATTCCTATACACCAACAGCAGTCAAGTTGAGAATCAAATGAAAGATTCAGTAACTTCCACAAGGGCTAGAGACAAAATACAATACCTAGGAATATATTTACCAAGGAGGCAAAAGAGCTCTACAAAAAGAACTACAAATCAGGAAAGAAAAATATTTCAGGCCGGGCATGGTGGCTCACGCCTGTTGTAATCCTAGCACTTTGGGAGGCTGAGGCAGGCAGATTGCTCAAGGTCAGGAGTTCGAAACCAGCCTGAGTGAGACCCTGTCTCTACCAAAAATAGAAAGAAATTAATTGACCAACTAAAAATATATATATAAAATATTAGCTGGGCATGGTGGCGCATGCCTGTAGTCCCAGCTACTCGGGAGGCTGAGGCAGGAGGATCGCTTGAGCCCAGGAGATTGAGGTTGCTGTGAGCGAGGCTGACGCCATGGCACTCACTCTAGCCTGGGCAACAAAGTGAGACTCTGTCTCAAAAAAAAAAAAAAAAATTCAGATGACGTGCACAAATGTAAAAGCATAACATGCTCATGAATCAGCAAAATCAACATTGTTAAAATGTCCATACTACTCAAAGTGAACTACAGATTCAATGCAATCCCCATCAAAATACCAACGTCATCTTCCACAGATTTAGAAAAAAATGGTACACACTTAGCTTGGAACCAGAAAAGGGCCTGGTAGACAAAGAAACCTTAAGCACAAGGAACAAATGTGGAAACATCACTTTATGAATCTTTAAGCTATACTGCAAGGCTATCATGACAAAAACAGCTTGGCACTTGTGCAAAAATAGTGACGTAAGCCAATGGAACAGAACAGAGAAACCAGATATAAAACCATCCACATATTGCCATCTGATCCTTGACAAAGTAAATAGTAATGCATACTGGGGAAAGAATCCTTATTCATTAAATGGTGCTAGAAAAATTGAATAGCCAAATGTAAAATATTGACACAGGACCCATATCATTCACCACTGACAAAAATCAATTCGAGATGGATAATAGATCTAAATCTAATACATGAAACCATAACAAAGAAGAAAATGTTGGAAAAACTATTCTAGATATTAGCCTTGGAAGAGGGCCCAAGTGGTGAACACATCAACAACAAAAATAAATAAATGGGGCTTGATTAATTTAAAAAGCTTCTGCACAGCCAAGTAAACAATCAACAGAGCAAATAGACAACCTACAGAATGACAGAGTATATTTACATGCTATATATCCAATAAAGGGCTTATAACCAGAATCTACTAAAACCTCAAGCAAATAAGCAAGAAAAAAATCAAAGAAACTCATGAAAAAGTGGGCAAAAGATATGACCAGAACTTTTCACAAGAAGATAGACAAATGGCCAACATGCATGTAAAAAATGCTCAACATCACTAAGTGCCAGAGAAATGTAATCCAAAACCACAATGAGATATCACATAACCTCAGTCAGAATTGTTTTTGTAAAAAAGTCCCAAAACAATAGAGGCTGACATTAATGTGGAGAGAAGGGAACACTCAGACACTGCTGTTGGGACGGCAAAGTGGTGCGACCAGTATGGGAAATAATATGAAGATTACTCATAGAACTAAAAGTAGACCTACCATTTGATCCAGCCACCCCACCATTGGGTATTTTCCCAAAGGAAAGAAAGTCGTTTTATCAAAAATACACTTCCATTCAATATCTTGGCTAGAGCTGGAACCCATTCTACTAAGTGAAGTATCAATCCCAAGAATGGAAAAATAAGCACCACATATACTCACCAGCAAACTGGTTTCACTGATCAACAGCTAAGTGGACATATAGAAATAACATTTATCAGATGTCGGGCAGAGGGGAGGAGGGGATGGGTATATACATACATAATGAGTGTGATGCGCACCATCTGGGGGATGGACACGCTTGAAGCTCTGACTCTGGGTGGGGAAGGGGAGGAAGGCAACACACATAACCTAAATATTCATACCCCCGTAATATGCTGAAATTTTTAAAAAGAATGTATATTACAGCACAATTCTCAGTCACAAAAATGTGGCATCAACCCAAGTGCCCATCAATTCATGAGTGGATTAATAAAATATAGTATATGTATACCATAGAGTACTACTCAGTTGTAAAAAAAATCAATTAATACCTGTAGCAGCAATCTGGAAGGACTGGAGACCATTCCCCCAAGTGAAATATCTCAAGAATGGAAAAACAAAATACCACATGTACTTACTATTAAATTGTAACTAACAGATCAGTACTCATGTGCACAGACAGAAGTAAAACTCAACAGATAACATGCAGATAGAGGGGAGGAGTGGATAGGTGAAATCATACCTAATGGACACAATGTAAACTATCTCTATCATGGGCACACTTATAACCTTGACTCAAAAAATACAAAAGTAATCAATATAACAAAACACTTGTATCCTTGTAATATATGAAATAATAAATGAGTAAATAAAGTTGCTTTGCTCACTGAAAATAAATAAAAAATAAGAGAACCATGTTTAAAATAAATTCATTTTTTGCAAAGAAAAATTATATATATGTAGCAAGAAAAAGTATACAAGTTTATAGTTTGTTAAATTAAGTGATATTTCTTTCCTATTTTTGCAATTATTTTTGTTGCCAAAATCATATTTCATTGTTTCTGTAATCAGAAAAACATTTAACAAATAAAAAATTAAACTCCTAAAAAATGCAATAGAACTATCCAATTTACACACATGTGAGCAGAGGGGTGCAAAACTTCTTGGAAACCAAGCCGTGCTGAAGAGGTAGGCAAGGAGGGGCAAAAAACCCAGCTAACACTTGCAATGAACATCATTCGGTTAATGGGCACATTTATAGCCCAGATTCATGCCAGGTAACAAAAACATTTGTTCCCCCTTAATATGCTGAAATAAAAAATGTTAAACAGGCATCAAAATTGTAAAGCAAGAACTCAAATTTTACTTGCTGGCAAATGATATAATTTTGTATCTAGAGAAATCTAAAGAGTCCTCACCCCCCAAAAATATGTGTGTGTGTATATATATATACTATTTGAAATGATAAAAGATTTAGTAGAGTTGCGGGATAAAAAATCAACATACAAAAATCAGTACCATTTCTACATGCTAATGGTAAACAATCTGAAAGAGAAATCAAGAAAGTAATCCCATTTGCAATAGCTAATAATAAAATAAATTACTTATGAATAAACTTAACCAAAGAAGTGAAAGATGTCTATAATGAAAACAACAAAACCTTCATGAAAGAAATTGGAGAGGATGCTAAATAAATAAATGGAATGATACCCCATGTTCCTGGATTGGAAGAATCAATATTGTTAAAATGTCCATACCAAGGGTGGGGAACATTTTCAGGTTGGAAGGCTGTATTAATGCAGCTGTAATCAAATAAGGCCACAATCAAGAAATTTCAATTAGATACACTTAAAAATGTATATTATTTTGTAAAAAAAAAACTAACTACTATAAACTTATTTTGAAAAAAAGAAAACATTTGCTAATTTTAAGTTTAACTAATGCCATTATGATTTCATTGTGTCTGCTTTTGTTGGAAGACATTTGGATATTTGATTGCAGAGTGGGGTCCACAGTTTTACTTGATTGTATAGATGAGTATCAGTCATTTGTGACCTTAAGGGCATCTTGATTTGGGTTAGGTAGGGGAATGTACATTCCCAACAATAAGTGGTTGAAAAGCAAGAAAGAATTTTTCAGTCACGTTGCTAGAGTGAGTATTCTATTGCATTTTTCCATATCTCAACTGAATCTTACTTAGCTTTACCCATGACTTTAAAATGTCATTTACTGAGAGTTCTATCAATTCCATCTGTACTTCTTTGGGTGCCTTGGTGGTATCACCTGAGGCTAAAATGCTAATCTTAGTGTGATGTGATGATTCTCAAAGTCGGTGAACCTCTCATTGTATTCTCCAATTACTAGGTCTATAACAGTCGTGCATTCTTCAAATGCTTCATATATATCATCCTGCTCATCAATGACTTTTGCTAACTTGGAAAAATGTTCATCCAAAATTTCCTTCTGAAGAAATGTTTTTAAAAAAGATAGCTTTTTCCCCCCAAATGCTTGGATATTTTTTGCCACATATCATACATAGACTTAGCTTTACCTTGCAAAGGAATCTTAAAGTCATTTTTATTTGAGTTATAACACAGAAATACTGCCTTCCTATAGAAATCTTCCTTCAATAATTCACATGGCTGACTCTGTTCTTCATTAAATTTAACTATCTGTTCTCACAAAGATAAAATTTTGGCTGTGTCACTGTGATAGCCAACACACTTTAGAATGATATGGAAAATCCACACTGAATACCTCATTGTTCCAAATTTAGCATGTTATAAAACTAAAGGTCTCAAGCTGCATTTGGATGAATAGCTAACAATATTTATAACTTCTTGCAAAGTGTTCAGTTTTCCCAGCACTAATTACTGAAGAGACTGTCCTTTCACTGCTGTATGTTCTTTGCAACTTCATCAAAGATAAGTTTAACATAAATGTCTGCATTTATTTCTGGGTTGTCTGTTCTATTACTTTAGTTTATGCATCTCTTTTTATGCCAATACCATGCTGTTTTAGTTGCATGCATCAGAGGTATAATTTGAAATCAGGTAAAGTGGTTTCTCCAGTTTCATTTTTTTTCTTTCTTTCTTTCTTTTTTGCTCAGGATTGCAAAAATCACTAAAAATAGCTTTAGCACATTGATTTTGCTGATGCAAGATACAAATGAAAAGAGATGAGAACATTTGTATCTGTTAATACTTTTATCTGTGCAATAAACCCTTCACGTTTTCTGTCGTAGAATGTGAACCATTTGTACCTATGCTCATGCAATTTACCAAATTCGACCCAACTTCACATTTATTTTGAAAGTTGTAGATGATATCTATTCCCTGTGTTCTGTTTGCAAAAGTGCCCAAAGTGAGTAACTCTTCATAGCAAAGAAAATCTGTTATAACCTGAATGAAGTACAAAACCTGCACCAAGTCAGTAATATCAGTTGATTCATCCAAAGTGAATGAATAATAGATATTTTTTCTTTTGAAATATTGCACGAAATTGTTCTATTTAGTTGAAGGCTAATTAATGCTGCTGATTCATGCATGCTGCTAATTCATGCATGCTAATTCATGCTTATCCCTGAAACATTATCAGGGCTAAGCGTTCTACAAAGTTGACAATGCATTCTTTCACAATTTCTACATCACTGGATAGTTTCTTGGTTTTTTCCTAAGTATATAAGTTACTTTACAAGTTGCATCAGTGGCAATATTTCCAGGTCTTATTGCTTCTTCAAAGAATTATCTGTGCTTTTGCTTTTCATCTTTTAAGTTTTGCAATACAAACTTTCATGCCTCTGCCTTTAATTTAAAATATTTGTTGTATTATAATGCTGATGAGCATTGAATTTCATTAATAATGATATTGCAGTATCACAAAGTAAGCAAATCTTTAGCAGAAACAAGATAATATTGCAATTCCCAATCCTCATTAAAAATGTGTTTTCTTCTTTTAGCATTCTCTTGGTCTTCTTTGACATGATGGGCTGTTAAGTAGACAGAATTTAAAAAAATATTGTTGAACTGTGCAATTATTCACAAATTCCACTTCAAACAGAAACACTGTTGTCAAAAGCTGATAACAGACTGGCATACTCAACCTCCATAAACTCTCACCAAACAGCCTTGTGTGGTAGTAGTGTCCATCGAGTGAGGGAAGTTAGAACTAAATCATGAGCATAGCAGCCACCAATTTAGCCATAAGGGTTACTAATATTATAACTGTGCTTGTTAATCTGGGAGGATAATTTGTTGAAACATTTTATTCTTTGGTATTTTAAATATATTCATTTTAAAAGAAAATAAAGTACAAAAAAGAGAAATAAAAATCATTAATACAAATAAAAGGATTTGTTCTGTAAAATTTGGATTCAGTTAAGAAGCCATACTTAAGAACCTGGAAGGCCACAAGTGGCCTTAAGGGTGCAGGTTCGCCACCCCTGGTTTGTACTATCAAAAGAAATCTATAGATTCAAGGCTATCCCCATCAGAATGCCAATGATATTTCTCACAGAATTAGAAAAATATAATCCTAAAATTTATATGGAACCACAAAATACCCAGAACGGCCAAAGCCATGCTGAGCAAAAACAACAAAACTGGAGGAATCACTTTACCTCACTTCAAATTATACTTCAGGTCTTTATTAACCCAAATAGCATGGAACTGGTATAAAAAGAGACACATCATCAAAAGTAACAGAACAGATAACCCAGAAATAAATGTAGACATCTATATTGAACTTATCTTTGACAAAGTTGCAAAGAACATGCACTATGGAAAGGACAGTTTCTTCAATAAGTAATGTTGGGAAAACTGTATACCCGTAGGCAAAAGAAAGAAACTAGACCCTTATCTCTCATCATATACAAAAGTCAAATCAAAGTTGATTCAAAACATAAATCTAAGACTTGAAACTGTGAAATTACTGAGAGAAAACATTGGGGAATCACTTTAGTACATTGGTCTGAACAAGGTGTTCTCATGTAATACCCAGACAAAAGACAGGAAAGCAAAGCAAAATTGGACAAATGGGCTCACATCAGCTAAAAAGCTTTTGCACAACAGTGGAAAAAAATCAATATATTGAATATGCAACCCACAGAATGGGAGTACTAGCTATAATATATAAGGAGCTTCAACAACTCAATGTGAAAAAATCAAAATCATCAAATTTAAAAATGAGAAAGAGATCTGAATATACAGTTTGAAGCGAAGACATACACATGACAAATAGGTATATGAAAAAATGCTCAAAATATTTACCTATCAGAGAAATACAATTCAAAGCTACAATGAGGGGCAAAGCAAGATGGCAGACAAGAAAAAACACCAGCCAGAGTATCTCCGAAAAAAGACAGATTTTAGAAGAAATTAGAAGAAATAAACAAGTAAATGAGCATATATTGGACGAGGGTCAGAAGGAGGGGCACAGGAGACTCCACGGGAGGAGGTTGTGGAGGAGAACTGGAAGAAAAGAGCTCCCGAGAAGCTTGGAGACCAGCGACAAGGGTAGGTAGAGTGGTTAACATTCCCCTCCCTTGCATCTCAGACTGCTGGTGGGCTCCCTTATGGTTGGAGACACCTGCGGACACCAGCCCAGAGACGGCCACCACCAGTGACCTGTAAGCCTGTTACAGATGGGGAACCAGGCTCTGAAATACCTCGGGGCACCTCCCTGTGCACAGACCCGAACCACTCTGCAGGAGCCATATTGGTATTCTCCCTCCTCTTTCCCTATCCACAGCTGCTGAGAGACAATATAGCCAGCAACCAGAGGCATCTCCAGGGAATGGTAACTTTCCTTTTGGGGCCCCACAGCTCACTGATGGGTATCAGATGGTGAGTTCCCTACCCGCCAGCCCTATCAGGTGCTGCTGCCCTGGTAACTACAGGAGAACAGGGCAGATCCTGAGGCTAAGAGACATTGATCCAGCTTAGACACACCATGTGTGAAGTAGGACTGGAATTCCTTTCCCTGGTGGGGTCAGGGATTGAATTCCAGGGCCCAGAGGCCAGACCTGAAGACCAGATCCCATGCACCCAGGTCTCGCATTGCCGCGGGGCACAGAAAAGATATTCGTGAACAAGGCTACTAAGGTGCGTTTGCCCTCAGGGGTAGATCAGCATGCTTGAGGGCATCCATGCTCCCACAGGAAGACTGTGTGCCCAGCCCATGCTCTGATCCTGTGCAGAGAACTTCCCAGCTGACATCAGTTAGGGGAGACCAACTGGCATGAGGTCCAGTCTCCTGGCAGAGGCTCAGGGGAAGCTGTGGAGTTGGGGATGGTGGAAACAAGTGAGGCCTGCTCCAGACTGCAAGTCTCAGACAGCCGCACCCCCACAGGCAGACTTTCTGGCTGAGTGGGGCCATTTAAGCCCCTCATTGACACCTTTTCCCAGAAGCAGAGAACAGAACTTTGACACCTGCTAATAGCATTTGTGGTGCTTGAGGACAAGCTCACCCAAGCAAGCTATGCCCAGACTCACTCCAGACGTGCCGTCACTGAGGTGGAGAATAAGGACACACCTGGAGTCCCAGGGCACCATCCACCATGTGAGAAACAAGAATGCTTCTCTAGAGGATCAAGAGCTGCTTACAGGACCCAAAAACAACAGTGTAGCCTGCTCCTCCCAGCAAGTGCCACCTACTGACAGGGAGGGCATTCTGCACACACTTTTACAGCATCAACTGACTCATCATACAGGGTGGGGTTGACTCTCACCCACAAACACCACCTACTGGCTAAGAGGCTAAAGAGGGCATGCCATTATCCAAATGAAAATCTAAAGGTAAGCAGCAACAACTGATCCAGATGGAAGAAATCAGTGAAAGAACTCTGGAAATATGAAGAGTCAAACGGAAAGCACACCCCCAAAGAGGAACACAAGCCCTTTAAAAATGGACATCAACCAAAATCAGACCACTAAAATAACAGAAGAAGAATTTAGAACATGGTTTGTAAGAAAATTCAATGACTTGCAAGAAAAAATGGATAAACAAAACAAAGAAACCACAAAAAGATTCCGGGCGGGAGGGAATCAAGATGGTGGACAAGAAACACCACCAGACAGAGTGTCTCTGCAGAAAAGACAGATTATAGCAGAAATTAGAAGAAAGAAGGAAGAAGATGAGTATACAGCGGACGAGGGTTGGAAGGAGGGATACCTGAGACCATGGGAGACTCCACAGGAGGAGGTTGCAGAGGAGAACTGGAAGCTGAGACCACTGGAGCAGCCTGGAGACCAGCGGGAAGGGTACGTTGATCCTCCAACTTTCCCATCCCCTGCATCTGGGACTGCTGGTGGGCTCCCCAGCAGGTGGAGAGACCTGCAGACACCAGCCCAGAGACGGCTCCCGCCAGTGAGCGGTAAACCAGTAGCAGAGGTGGCACCAGGCTCCCAAATCCCTCGGGGTACCTCCGTGTACACAGGCCCAAGCCACGCAGCAGGGGCCATATTGCTTCATTCTCCCCTCCGCCGACCCTATCCGCGGCTGCCCAGAGAGACAATACAGCCACCAGCCGGAGGCACCTCCAGGGAAAACGACCTTCCCTTTTGGGGCCCTACAGCTGACTGAGGGGAACTCAGACTGTGAGCTCCCCACCTGCCAGCCCTCCCAGGAGCTGCAGGCCCAGTGATACCAGGAGAATGAGGCAGACCCTGAGGCTGAGAGACAGAGACTCAGCCTGGGCTCCCCATGGGTGAATTGGGACTGGCACTCCTCTCCCTAGTGGGGCTATAGTTTTAACTCTGGAGCCCAGAGGTCAGATCTGTAGACCAGATCCTGTGTACCAAGGTCTTGCATTCCCCAGGGCACAGAAGGGATACACGTGAGCAGCCTACTGAGGTGTGTGTGCCTTCAGGGGCAGAACAGCGTCCAAGAGGAGGTGTGTGTGCCTTCAGGGGCAGAACAGCGTCCAAGAGGACAACCCTCCTCCCAAGGGAGGCCAGCCCCGGTGGCGTTCCCGCACAGGGAACCTCCCCATTGGCATCACAATCAGAAGAGGCCTGGTGGTGTGTAGTCTGGCCTGCTGGCAGAGGCCCAGGAGTAGCTGCAGAGTAGGGAAGGGTGGACAGAAGCGAGGCTTGCTCCAGACTGCGGGTCTCAGACAGCCCCACCCCACATGTAGACTTTCTATCTGAGCGGGGCCATTCCATCTCCTCCCTGACAGGTGTTCCTGGAAGCAGAGAAGAGAACTTTGATCCCTGCTAATGAAATTGGTGGTGCCTGAGGACAGACATACCTAACCTAGCTCGGCCCAGACTGTCTCCTAGACCAGCCCTCACTGAGAGGGAGAAAAGGACACACCTGGAAGTCCCAGGGCCCCACCAAACACCTGAGGCACCAGAGTGCCTCTCTACAGGAACAAGAGCTGGAAACAGGACACAAAAACAACAGTGTAGCCTGTTCCTAAAGCAAGCGCCAACTACTGACAGGTAGGACATCCTGCACAGACTTTGCACGACACCTACTGACTCATTATACAGGGAGTGGTCAAATCTCACCCACAGACACCACCTACTGGCTCGGAAACTAAAAAAGGCATGTGAATAACCAAACAAAAGCCTAAAAGAAAGAAACAACAACTGATTGACATGGGAAGAAATCAGCGAAGGAAATCAGGATGTATGAAGAACAATTGAAAACACACTCTCAAAGAGGAGCAACAGCTGCTTAAAAACAGGCACCAGCCAAAATCAGGCAACCAAAATGACAGAAGAGGAATTTCGACTATGGTTCATCAGAAAATTCAACGACCTGCAAGAACAACTCAATAACCAACACAAAGAAACTACAAAAAGCCTCCAGGGCCTGGAAAAAAGTTCACTAAAGAGATCGACATGGTGAAAAAAAGTTTAACCGAACTCCTGGAAATGAAGAATCAATTCAGGGAACTACGAAATACAGTGGAAAGTCTCAAGAACAGGGTATATCAAACAGAAGAAAGAATTGCAGAGATTGAAGATAACATCCTCCAATTAAAGAAAGCAGTCACATAGATAGAGCAGAGAGACAAGAGAAAAGAGCAAAGCCTACAAGAGCTGTGGGATTATGTGAAGAAACCTAATGTGAGGGTCATAGGGTTACCAGAAGGTAAAGAAGACAACACTCAATGGGTTGGAAAAGCTATTTGAAGATATAATAGAGGAAAATTTCCCAGGCCTTGCTCAAAATCTCGATATACAAGTTCAAGAAGCTCAGAGGACCCCTGGGAGATTCAATGCAAACAGGAAGACATCACGACATGCATTCATCAGACTGACCAAAGTATCAACTAAAGAGGCCCTTCTAAGAGCTGTAAGATGAAAGAAGTATCATAAAAGGGAAAGCCAATTTGAATAACACTAGACTTCTCTAATGAGACTTGACAAGCAAGGAGAGACTGGGGCCCCATTCTCACTCTTCTGAAACAAAACAATGCCTAGCCAAGAATCTTAATTCCCTGAAAAACTAAGTTTCATACATGAAGGAGAAATAAAGGCATTCTAAGATAACCAAAGTCTCAGAGAATTCACTAAGACAAGACCAGCCCAACAAGAAGTACTCAAAACAGTGTTACGCACGGAACAACATAATAAAAACTCACAAATATAAAAACAATCAAAGCACAAAGATTAAAGGTCAGATATTACAATGGCTCAAGAGAGAAATCAAAGCAACAACATCCAACCGAAAAGAATCAACCCCAATCCACCTTACCTATCAGTTCTCTCAATAAATGTGAATGGCTTAAACTCTCCACTCAAGCGACATAGGCTGGCTGAATGGAAAAGAGAATACAGGCCAACTATATGATGTTTTCTGGAAACACATCTAACCTGCAAGGATGCATATACACTAAAAGTAAAAGGGTGGAGATCAGTATTCCAAGCAAGAGGAAGCCAAAAGAAGGCTGGCGAGGCAGTTCTAATTTCAGACGATTTAGTTTTTAAACCAACAAAAGTAGTGAAAGACAAAGAGGGTCATTACATTATGGTGAAGGGCACAGTTCAACAAGAAGAGATAACAATTTTAAATATATATGCACCCAACTTAGGTGCACCCAGATTCATAAAGCAAACCTTACTGGAGCTAAGCAAATGGATTAATAGCAACTCCATAATCACCGGAGATTTCAACACCCCATTGACGGCACGAGACAGATCCTCCAAACAGAAAATTAATAAAGAAATAATGGACTTAAACAAAACTCTAGAACAATTGGGTCTGACTGACATTTACAGGACATTCTACCCCAAATCCACTGAATACACGTTCTTCTCATCAGCTCACGGGACATTTTCTAAGATTGACCACATCCTACGACACAAAGAAAACTTTAAGAAATTAAAAAAAAATAGAAATCATATCATGTATCTCCTCATATCACAGTGGAATAAGAGTAGAAATCAACCCCAACAGACACTCACATTTCTACACATTAATGTGGAAATTAAAATACCTCCTACTAAAAGAATACTTCATCAGTGAGGAAATCAAGATGAAATTAAAAAATTTTATGAACAAAATGAAAATTGAGAGACAAGTTACCAAATCCTCTCAGACACAGCTAAAGCAGTTTTGAGAGGAAAGTTGATCTCGATAAATGCCAATAACCAAAATTCAAAAAGATCACAAATAGACAATCTAATGAAATGAGTCAAAAAGCTGGAAAAAGAAAAACAGACTAACCACAAACCAAGCAGAAGAAGTGAAATCAACAAGATTAAATCAGAACTAAACGAAATTGAAAGCAGGGAAGCTATTCAGTAAATTAATAAAACCAAAAGTTGGTTCTTTGAAAAAATAAACAAAATTGACAGGCCATTGGCTAAGCTAACGAAAAGCAGAAAACAGAAATCTCTAATAAGCTTCATCAGGAACAAAAAAGAAGATATCACAAATGATCCCAAAGATATACAAGATATAAATTATGAATACTACAAAAATCTTTATGCAAACAGAATGGAAAATGTGAAGGAAATGGACAATTTCTAGAAACGCACAGCCTCCCAAGGCTCAAGTAGAATGAAATAGATTCCCTGAACAGACCAATCTCAAGAGCTGAAATAGAAACAGCAATTTAAAATCTCCCTAAAAAGAAAAGTCCTGGTCCAGATAGTTTCACACAGAATTTTACACACTTACAAGGAAGAACTAGTACCTATCTTGCAGAAACTCTTCTGCAACATCGAGAAGAAAGGAAATCTCCCCGACACCTTTTATGAAGAGAATATTACTCTGATACCAAAACCAGGAAAAGATGCAACAAAAAAAGAAAACTATAGACCAATATCCCTAATGAATATACATGCAAAAATTTTCAACAAAATCTTAGCTAAGAGAATCCAGATGCTTATCAAAAAAAAAATCATCCATCACGACCAAGAGGACTTCATCCCAGGGATGAACATACGTAAATCTATAAATGCAATTGACCACATAAACTGAAGCAAAAACAAAGACCAAAATATTCTCTCAATAGATGCAGAAAAAGGTTTTGACAAAATTCAACACCCTTTCATGATACAAACACTTAATAAAATGGGCATAAAAGGAAGATACCTGAAAATAATACAAGCCATGTATGACAGACCCATATCTAACATCATACTGAATGGGGAAAAATTGAAAGCATTCCCACTTAGAATTGGAACAAGACAAGTCTGTCCACTATCTCCACTTCTATTCAACATAGTTCTGGAAGGCCTGGCTACAGCAATAGACAAGAAAGTGGAATTACAGGTATCCAAATAGTGGCAGAAGAGATCAAACTTTCACTGTTTGCTGATGATATGATATTATATTTAGAAAACCCCAAAGATTCAACCAAGAAACTCCTGGACTGATAAATGAATTTAGTAAAGTCTCAGGATATAAAATCAATACACTGAAATAAGAGGAATTCATATATGCCAAAAACAGTCTAATTGAGAACCAAATCAAAGACTCAATTCCCTTCACAATAGCAACAAAGAAATTAAAGTACCTAGGAATATACATAACCAAGGAGGTAAAAGACCCCTACAGGGAGAACTATGAAACACTGAGGAAGGAAATAGCAGAGGATGTAAACAGATGGAAATCCATATCATGCTCGTTGATCGGCAGACTCAACATCATCAAAATGTCTATACTACCCAAACTGATCTTCAGATTCAATGCAATACCTATTAAAATACCATCAGCATTCTTAACAGATATAGAGAAAATAATTTTATGCTTCTTATGGAACCAAAGAAGACCCCGAATATCAAAAGCAATTCTAGGCAACAAAAACAAAATGGGAGGTATTAATATGCCATATATCAAACTGTACTACAAATCTGTAATAATTAAATCAATCTGGTATTGGCACAAAAATAGGAATATTGATCAGTGGAACAGATCTGAGAATCCTTATGTAAAACCATCCACATATAGCCATCTAATCTTTGACAAAGCAGACAAAAATATATATTGGGGAAATGAATCCCTTTTCAATAAATGGTGCTGGGAAAACTGGATAGCCACTTGTGGAAGGCTAAAGCAGGACCCACACCTTTCATCTCTCACAAAAGGCAACTCACTCTTGATAACAGACTTAAACCTCAGGTGTGAAACCATTAGAATTCTAGAGGAAAATGCTGGAAACACTCTCCTAGACATTGGCCTAGGCAAAGAGTTTATGAAGCAGTCCCCAAAGGCAATCACAGCAGCAATAAAAATAAATAAATGGGAAATGACCAAACTAAAAAGCTTCTGCACAGCCAAAGAAACAGTCATGAAAGTAATCAGACAACCTACAGAATAGGAGAAAATTTTTGCATCCTATGCCTCTCATAAGGGGCTGATAACTGTAATATACTTACAACTCACGAAAATCAGCAAGAAAAAATCAAATAACCCTCTGAATAAGTTGGCAAAGTACTTGAACAGAAACTTTTCTAAAGAAGAAAGAAGAATGGCCAAAAACATATGAAAAAATGCTCAACATCTCTAATCATCAGGGAAATGCAAATAAAAATTACAATGAGATATCACTGAACCCCAGTGAGAATGTCCTTTGTCAAAAAGTCTCCAAACAATAAATGGTGGCATGGATGCGGAGAGAAAGGAACACTCCTACACTGCTGGTGGGATTGCAAACTAGTTCAACCTCTGTGGAAAGCAATATGGAGATACCTGAAAGCGATACAAGTGGATCTACAATTTGACCCAGCATTCCCATTACTGGGCATCTACTCAAAAGATCCAATGGCACTTTACTAAAAATACGCCTGCACTCGAGTATTTATAGCAGCACAATTCATAATTGCAAGGCTGTGGAAACAGCCCAAGTGCCCATCTATCTAAGAATGGATGAATAAAATCTGGTATATGTATACCATGGAGTACTATTCAGCTCTAAGAAACAATGGTGATATAACACACCTTATATTTTCCTGGTTAGAGTTGGAACCCATATTACTAAGTGAAGTATCCCATGAATGGAAAAACAGCTACCACATATACTAACCAGTAAACTGGTATTAACTGAGCAGCACCTACGTGGACCCATAGTAACTACAGTAATACTACCACTACAGGTGGGAGGGGGAGGGGGGTGAATATATACATACATAATGAGTGAGATGTGCACCATCTAGGGGATGTTCATGCTGGAAACTCAGACTTGTGGGGGAATGGGGGAAAGGGCATTTAATGAAACCTTAAAATTTATACCCCCATCATATGCTGAAATTAAAAAATAAATAAATAAAGATACAAAAAATGAAAGATTCCAGGACCTAGAAGTAAAATTCACTATAGAAAATGAAATAATAAAGAAAAAAATCTAACCTAAGTCTTGAAAATGAAGAATCAATTCAGAGAACTACAAAACATAGTGGAAAGCCTCAAGAACAGGGTAGTTCCAACAGAAGAAATACTCTCGGAGATTGAGATAACACTTTTGAATTAAATAAGTCAGTTACACAGATAGAGCGGAGAAACAAGACAAAAAAGCAAAGCTTACAAGAGATATGGGATTATGTGAAGAAACCCAATGTGAGGGGTATAGGGTTACCAGAAAGGGAAGCAGAAAACACTCGAGGGTTAGATAAGCTATTTGAAGATATAATAGACGAAAATTTCCAAGGTCTTGCTAAATATTTCTATATACAAGTTCAAGAAGCTCAAAGGACCACTGGGAGAAAAATGCAAACAAGAAGACACCATAACATGCAGTCATCAGGCTGACCAAAGTATCAGCTAAAGAGGCCCTTCTATGAGCTGTAATATGAAAGAACAAATAACATACAAAGAAAAGACAATTGGAATAACACCAGACATTTCTACTGATACCTTACAAGCAAGGAGACACTGGGACCCCATTCTCACTCTTCTGAATGGAATAATGCCCAGCCTAGAATCTTCGTCCCTGCAAAACTAAGGTTTGTATATGAAGCAGAAATCAAGACATTCTCAGATAAGCAAATACTGAGGGAATTCACCAAGACAATACTTCAAGTAGTATTCAAAACAGTGTTACACATAAATCAACACAATAAACATTCATGAATGTAAATCCGCTCAAAAGCTAAAGATCAAAGGCCAGATATGACAATGGATCAAGGGAGAAAACAAAACAATAAGTTCAACCCAACATAAAGAACAGAAATCTTCCCTCCCTATCAGTTATATCAATAAATGTGAATGGCTTGAACTCCCAACTCAAGAGACATAGGCTGGCTGAGTGGGTAAAATATAAAAACCAAGTATCTGCTGCCTTCAGGAAACACACGTAGCCTACAAGTATGCATTTAAACTAAAGGTAAAGGGGTGGAGAGCAATATTTCCAGCAAACAGAAGCCAAAGAAAGCTGGCATGGCAGTGTTGATTCAGGATAACTCATTTTTTAAATCAACAAAAGTAATAAAAGACAAAGAAGGTCACTACATAATGGTGAAGGGTAAAGTTCAACAAGAAAACATAACAATTATAAACATATATGCACCCAAATTAGGTGCACCCAGACTCATAAAGCAAACTCTACTTGATCTAAACAAATGGAAAATCAACAACACCATAATAGCTGGAGACTTTAACACTCCGCTGACAGCACAGGACAGATCCTGCAAGCAGAAAATTAACGAAGAAATAACGGTCGTAAACAGAACTCCAGAACAAATGGGTCTGAATGACATTTACAGGACATTCTACCCAAAAACCACTCAATATACATTCTTCTCATCAGCTCATGGGACATTCTCTAAGATTGACTATATCCAAGGCCACAAAGGATGCCTTAAACAATTTTTAAAAATGGAAATTATGCCATCTACCTTTTCAGATCACAATGAAATAAATGTAGAAATCAACCCTAACAGGAACTCTCATTTCTCAATAAAGTTGTGAAAAATAAACAACCTTCTGCTGAATGATTACTTCATAAGCCAGGAAATCAAAAAGGCAATCAAAAGATTCTTAGGGAGGAGAAAATGGCGGAGTAGGGGTGCCCTCCTGGCTCTCTGCTCCCAGAGCAAATAGTGAAGAAAGCGGATAGCCACACTCCAGCGATCTACACTTCCACGAGACCAGCTTTGCCAGCCTGCAGACACTCAACAGGAAATAAAGGGATAAGACCATCTACAGCCTAAAGCAAAGGTGAACCGATCATTCTTCCGCAAAACTCGGGGATTCGGAGGCACACATCAGGGAGGGAGCGAGGCGCGGCTTAAGCCGCTGCCGGCGGGCAGTGGCGCCAGCCTCTAACCGGCGCTGAGAAACACCCCTTCCTACACCGAGCTCCACTCCCACGTAGGCCGGGAGGTGCCTGAAGTTGGTGAGAAGTGGCAGCGCGGGATTAAGCTGTGTGGAGAAGAGACTAGAGTAGGGAACGCGCTGAGTTCGCCAGAGCACACAGCGGCCGGCCGCGGTTTAAGGTGGGAGAGGGTCCGCGCGCAGCAACCAATCTCCGCGCATCTGGAACCAGAGCCCTGCCAAACACTCCCAGGTCAAGAGTAAGGGGAGTTTACACAGCAGGAGGCTTTGACTTTGGATTTGGAGGAGGTTTGGGATAGCACTGAGAGGTCAGAGTGCGCAAAGTTAGACTCCTTGATCCATTAGGACCCCCCTCCCTCTGCCCCTCGGGCACCACCACTCCGCCCCTGCATTCCGGCGCTGACTCGGCATTCCAGCGCGGACTTGCGCTCCGGGTTTGGAGAGGCTGCGCAGAGAAAGCGCTGGCACACGCCTCTGCTCCACCAATTTGATATTGGACCGTCACTTGCTGCACAAGCGGCACTGACTCTGCTCAGAGAGTGGACCCTGCCTGGATGGGGCAGAGCTACAGGGGAGATTGATTGCCCTTGGCGAATTTAAGGCAGAGAAAGGGTGCCTTCCACACTCTCCTGTGACCCAGAGCCCCGCCCTGGGCTCCAAAGTCTCTGCCCCAGCCTTGGGGGCGGAGCTGAGATAGAAACTGTTCTTATTCCTGCCGCTTATCTCCACCTGGGTAATTCAAGAGACAAAAGGCAGGGATAGGTGGGTCCCATTGACTGCCTGCCAGCTTTTGGTCAGTCTCACCCTGCACAGGTCTCCTGCGCGCTGTGCCAGGAGTGTGGAGCGCTGGGCCTTGCAGGAGGCAGCCGTCAGTTGTTATAAAGCAGAGATATTTTACGGACCCCCACATCCGGGGATTTGGGGCTAGGCCTTTGGCTCCAAAGTTTGTATCCCCGCCTTAGGGGTGGAGCTGAGATAGAAACTGCTCCCGTTCCTGCCGCTTATCTCCACCTGTGGAATTAAGAGACAGAACAAGGGGCCTGGTGGGTCTGGCTTCAGGACAATCTCTCACTGCACAGGTCTCCTGCGCTCTGTGTCCAGAGTGCAGAACCTGCCTGGCAGGAGACACCCACGAAGGAAGTTACCCTTAGCTGCTATAAGGCAGAGCGTCTTTACATCTACCACCGTCCTGTTTCTTGTGGCTGAGCCTTGGCTCCAAAGTTTCTGTCCCTGCCTTGGGGGCAAAGCTGAGATAGGAACTGTTCCCATTCCTACCGCTTATCTCCACCTGTGCAATTAAAGAGACAGAAGACGGGGTTCCCTGGGTTTGGCTACGGGCCTGCCGGCTTCTGGCCATTATCTGTCTGCACAGGTCTTCTGTGCTCGGTGTCCAGGCCCTGGAGTTTGCCTGGGCAGAGCCGAGCCTTGTAGGAAGCAGGCTTCAGCGAATACAAGACAGAGAGACGTTACTACCCAAACACTCTGGTGACTTGGAGCTGGGCCTTCGGTTCCAAAGTCTCTAGCCCCGCCTTGGGGGTGGAGCTAAGAGAGGAACTGCTCCAGTTCCTGCCATCTATTCCCACCTGTGTAATTAAGGAGACCAGCAGGAGGGGTAGGGTAATTAGCTGTTTCCCCTCCTCTACATCTCGGCCTGCTGGATCCCCAGTGGGTTGAGAGACCTGCAGACACCACCCCAGGGAAGGCTGCTGACAAAGAGCAACTCCACCTACTGGCTCGGAAAATAAATAAGACGTGTGAATACCCAAAGGAAAACCTAAAGGAAAGAAACAGCAACTGAGCAAAATGGGAAGAAATCAGCGAAGGAACTCCGGAAATATGAAGAAACAAACGGAAAACACACCCCCAAAAGGGGCACCAGCCCCTTAGAAACAGACAACAACCAATACCTGGCAACTAAGATGACAGAAGAGGAATTTCGAATGTGGATCATAAGAACACTCACCAACCTGCAGCAACAACTCAATAACCAACACCAAGAAAACAGAAAAAGCCTCCAGGAAATGGAACAAAGGTTCAACAAGGAGATTGACACAGTGAAGAAAACTTTAACCGAAGTCCTGGAGATGAAGAATCAACTCAGGGAACTACAAAATACTGTGGAAAGTCTCAAGAACAGGGTGGATCAAGCAGAAGAAAGAATCTCAGAGCTTGAAGATAACACCTTCCAATTAAATAAATCAGTCACAGAAATACAGCAGAGAAACAAGAGAAAAGACCAAAGCCTACAAGAGCTGTGGGATTATGTGAAAAAACCTAAAGTGAGGGTCATAGGGTTAGCCGAAGGGGATGAAGACAACACTCAGGGGCTGGACAAGCTTTTTGAAGATATAATAGAGGAAAATTTCCCAGGCCTTGCTCAAAATCTCGATATACAAGTTCAAGAAGCCCAGAGGACACCTGGGAGATTCAATGCAAACAGGAGGACGTCTCGTCATGCAGTCATCAGACTGACCAAAGTATCAACTAAAGAGGCCCTTCTAAAAGCTGTAAGACAAAAGAAGCAAGTAACATACAAAGGAAAGCCAATTCGAATAACATCAGACTTCTCTAATGAGACTTTACAAGCAAGGAGAGACTGGGGCCCCATTCTCACTCTTCTGAAACAGAACAATGCCCAGCCTAGAATCCTATTCCCTGCAAAACTAAGCTTCATATATGAAGAAGAAATAAAGACATTCCCACACAAGCAAAGCCTCAGAGAATTCACCAAGACAAGACCAGCCCTACAAGAAGTTCTCAAAACAGTGTTACACATCGAACACCATAATAGAAACTCACGAATAAAAAAAAAAAAAAAAAAAAAAAAAACCAACACCCAATGATTAAAGGCCAGATATCTCTATGGCTCAACAGAGAAATCAAAGCAACAACATCCAACCCAAGAGAATGAACAGTAATCTACCTTAACTATCAGTTCTCTCAATAAATGTGAATGGCTTAAACTCTCCACTCAAGAGACATAGGCTGGCTGAATGGATAAGAAAATACAGGCCAAGTATATGCTGTCTTCAGGAAACACATCTAACTTGCAAGGATGCATATAGACTAAAAGTAAAAGGGTGGAGATCAGTATTCCAGGCAAGTGGAAGCCAAAAGTAGGCTGGTGTGGCTGTTCTAATTTCAGACGATTTAGTTTTTAAACCAACAAAAGTAGTGAAAGACAAAGAGGGTCATTACATAATGGTGAAGGGCACAGTTCAACAAGAAGAGATAACAATTTTAAATATATATGCACCCAACTTAGGTGCACCCAGTTTCATAAAGCAAACCTTACTGGAGCTAAGCAAATGGATTAATACCAACTCCATAATCACTGGAGATTTCAATACTCCACTGACGGTTCAAGACAGATCCTCCAAACAGAAAATTAATAAAGAAATAATGGACTTAAACAAAACTCTAGAACAATTGGGTCTGACATCTACAGGACATTCTACCCCAAATCCACTGAATACACGTTCTTCTCATCAGCTCACGGGACATTCTCTAAGATTGACCATATTCTAGGACACAAAGAAAATCTCAAGAAATTTAAAAAAATAGAAATCATACCATGTATCTTCTCAGATCACAATGGAATAAGGGTAGAAATCAACCCTAACAGAAACTCACATTTCTACAAAAAAACATGGAAATTAAACAACCTTCTACTAAATGATTACTTCATAAATGAAGAAATCAAGACGGAATTAAAAAAATTCTATGAAGAAAACGACAATGGAGAGACAAGTTATCAACTCCTCTGGAACACAGCTAAAGCTGTTCTGAGAGGAAAGTTTATTTCCATAAATGCCTATAACCAAAAGACAAGAAGATCACAAATAGACAATCTAATGAAACGACTCAAAGAGCTGGAAAAAGAAGAACAAACCAGCCCCAAACCCAGCAGAAGGAGTGAAATCAACAAGATCAAATCAGAACTAAATGAAATTGAAAACAGGAAAGCTATTCAGGAGATTAACAAAACAAAAAGTTGGTTCTATGAAAAAATAAACAAAATAGACACGCCACTGGCTAAGCTAACGAAAAGCAGAAAACAGAAATCTCTAATAAGCTCCATCAGGAATAAAAAAGGAGATATCACAACTGATCCCAAAGAGATACAAGATATAATTTATGAGTACTACAAAGATATTTATTCACACAAACTGGAAAATGTGGAGGAAATGGACAAATTTCTAGAAACACACAACCCCCTAGGCTCAACCAGGAAGAAATAGATTCCCTGAACATACCAATCTCAACAGCTGAAATAGAAACAGCAATTAAAAATCTCCCTAAAAAGAAAAGACCCGGTCCAGATGGCTTCACACCCGAATTTTACCACACTTACAAAGAAGAACTAATACCTATCTTGCAGAAACTATTCCACAACATCGAGAAGAATGGAAACCTCCCTAACACCTTTTATGAAGCGAATATTACTCTGATACCAAAACCAGGAAAGAATCCAACAAAAAAAGAAAACTACAGACCAATATCCCTAATGAATATAGATGGAAAAATTTTCAACAAAATCTTAGCTAACCGAATCCTGACGTTTATCCAAAAAAATAATCCATCATGACCAAGTGGGCTTCATCCCAGGAATGCAGGGATGGTTCAACATACGCAAATCTATGAATGCAATTCACCACATAAACAGAAGCAAAAACAAAGACCACATGATTCTCTCAATAGATGCAGAAAAAGCTTTTGACAATATTCAACACCCTTTCATGATACGAACACTCAAGAAAATAGGCATAGAAGGGACATATCTAAAAATGATACAAGCCATTTATGACAGTCCCATACCTAACATCATACTGAATGGGGAAAAACAGAAAGCATTCCCACTTAG
The DNA here is from genome assembly GCF_040939455.1 of Microcebus murinus. Taxonomy (NCBI): domain Eukaryota; kingdom Metazoa; phylum Chordata; class Mammalia; order Primates; family Cheirogaleidae; genus Microcebus; species Microcebus murinus. Next base: position 1,789,668 of record NW_027438947.1, on the reverse strand, counting down.
AACCGGAACCAGACAAGGCTGCCCACTATCTCCACTTCTATTCAACATAGTACTGGAAGTCCTGGCTACAGCAATCAGACAGGAAAGTGGAATTAAAGGTATCCAAATAGGGGCAGAAGAGATCAAACTTTCACTGTTTGCTGATGATATGATATTATATCTAGAAAACCCCAAAGATTCAACCAGGAAACTTCTGGAACTGATCAATGAATTTAGTAAAGTCTCAGGATACAAAATCAATACACAGAAATCAGAGGCATTTGTATATGCCAACAACAATCAAATCGAAAACCCAATTAAAGACTCAATACCCTTCACAATAGAAACAAAGAAGTTAAAGTACCTAGGAGTATACTTAACCAAGGAGGTAAAAGACCTCTATAGGGAGAACTATGAAACACTGAGGAAGGAAATAGGAGAGGATATAAACAGATGGAAATCCATTCCATGCTCGTGGATCGGCAGACTCAACATCATTAAAATGTCTATACTACCCAAACTGATCTACAGATTCAATGCAATACCTATTAAAATCCCATCAGCATTCTTCACAGATATAGAAAAAATAATTTTACGCTTTGTATGGAACCAAAGAAGACCCCGAATATCAACAGCAATTCTAGGCAACAAAAACAAATTGGGAGGCATTAATATGCCAGATATCAAACTATAATACAAAGCTGTAGTAATTAAAACAATCTGGTATTAGCACAAAAATAGGAATATTGACCAGTGGAACAGGTGTGAGAATCCTGATATAAAAAGAACCTCATATAGCCATCTAATCTTTGACAAAGCAGACAAAAACATACGCTGGGGAAAAGAATTCCTCTTCAATAAGTGGTTCTGGGAAAACTGGATAGCCACCTGTAGAAGGCTAAAACAGGACCCGCACCTTTCACCTCTCACAAAAACCAACTCACGCTGGATAACAGACTTAAACCTAAGGTATGAAACTATTAGAACTCTAGAGAAGAAAGTTGGAAATAGTCTCCTAGACATTGGCCTGGGCAAAGAGTTTATGAAGAAGTCACCGAAGGCAATCACAGCAGCAACAAAAAAAAAAAAATAAATCGGACGTGATCAAACTACAAAGCTTCTGCACAACCAAAGAAATAGTCATGGAAGTAAACAGACAACCTACACAATAGGAGAAAACTTTTGCATCCTATACATCCGATAAGGGACTGATAACTAGAATATACATCTCTATTCATCAGAGAAATGAAAATCAAAACCACAATGAGATATGACCTAACCCCATTGAGAATGGCCTTTATCAAAAAATCTCCAAACAATAAATGCTGACGTGGTTGCGGAGAGAGAGGAACACTCCTACACTGCTGGTGGGACTGCAAACTAGTTCAACCTCTGTGGAAAGTAATATGGAGATACCTTAAGGCGATACAAGTGAATCTACCCTTTGACCCAGCAATCTCATTGGTGGGCATCTACCCAAATGATCCAATGAGACTCTACAAAAAAGACACCTGCACTCGAATGTTTATAGCAGTACAATTCATAATTGCAAGGCTGTGGAAACAGCCCAAGTGCCCATCAATCCAAGAATGGATTAATAAAATGTGGTATATGTATACCATGGAGTACTTGAGCTCTAAGAAACAATAGTGATATAGCACATCTTATATTTTCCTGGTTAGAGCTGGAACCCATACTACTAAGTGAAGTATCCCAAGAATGGAAAAACATGCACCAGATGTATTCTCCAGGAAACTGGTATTAACTGAGTAGCACCTAAGTGGTCACATAGGTACAACAGTAATAAGGTATTGGGCAGGTGAGAGGGGGCATGGGGCGGGTATATACATACATAATGATTGAGACGTGCATCATCTGGGGGATGGTCATGATTGAGACTCAGACTTTGGGCGTAGAGGGGGTATGGGCATTTTTTGAAACCTTAAATCTGTTTTCCCATAATATGCCAAAAAAAAGAAAGAACTTATGTTCGTTTCTTCATTATACGCTGTTTCTTATCAGAGAAATGTAGCACTATGTACAAACTAGTGAGAAACGCATACGAGAAACATTCAGGTCTTTCATAATGAACCTCCATATATGTGTTAAAGTGACATAGGCAAAGATGATAGAATGTTCATTGCTTGTACGCTTGTTCTCTTAGAATGAAGCACTATGCAGAAGGTATTGACAAACGCGTATAAGAAACATTCAGTTATATCGTAAGGAACTTCCATATAGAAGTCTCTCCAATGACTTAGACTAAGAAGATAGGATGTTTCCTGCTTTTATGTTTGCTCCTGTCTGGGAACTGAAACACTGTGTACAACATAGTGAGACACATATAAGTGAAACATTCAGTTCTTCCGTAAACAGCATCCATGTATCAATGTTTACAGTGACTCAGACAAAGAAGGCTTCCTGGCTTCTACTGTAGTTCTTTCCTGAGAACCGAATCTCTGTGTACAAGGTACTGACGGACGCATATAAGAATTATTCAGTTCCTTCATAAAGAACTTGCATATATAACTGTTTTTGGTGACTCACAGAAGACTGAATGTTCCTTTCTTCCACGCTTGTTCTTCTCTGAAAACTGGAGCACTGTGTACAAAGTATTGACAAAAGCATAAAAGAAGCATTTAGTACTTTCATAAAGAACGTCCATATATGTGTATACGGTGACTTAGAAAAGTAGACGCAATGTTCCTTGCTAACACGTTTGTTCTTCTCTGAGTCTTGAAGCACTATGTAGAAAGTATTGAGAAAAGCATACAAGAAACATTCAGTTCTTTCGTTAAAAACTTCTATACAAAAGTGTTTACAATGAAAATAGAATGTTCTCTGCTTATACACTAGTTCTCTGAGGAGCGCAGCGCTATGTACGAAGCACCAACAAACGCATATAAGAAACATCGAGTTCTTCGCAAAGAACTTCCATACATGTGTTGACAGCGACTGAGACCAAGAAGATAGAATGTTCCTCGATTATACGCTTGTTCTTCTCAGAGAATTGAAGCACTATGCAGAAGGCAGTGACAAAAGCACAAAGAAACATTCAATTGCTTCATGAAGATCTTCCACATAGAAGCATGTACAGTGACATAGACCAAAAACGTAGACTGCTCCTTGCTTTTATGCTTCCTCGTCTCTGCGAACTGAAACACCGTGTTTACAATGTATTAACAAACGTATATGAGAATCGGTCAGCTCTTTCGTAAAGCATTTCCACATATAAGTCTTGCTCTGATTGAGAAAAGGAGCTAAAATGTTCGTTCCTTTCTTCTCTGAGACCTGAAGCACTGTGTACAACGTATTGACAAATGGAGTTGGGGAATATGCAGTGCTCTCGTAATGAACTTCCACATCTATGTATTTACAGTTACTTAGACAAAGAAGATAGGGTGACCATCCTTATACGGTTGCTCTTCTCTGAGAAACTAACCACTGTGTAGAACGTATCGACAAACACATGTAAGAAACATTCTGTTCTTTTTGAAAGAACTTCCATATAGAAGTGTTTAGAGTTACTCAAAGAAGGTAAAATGTTACTTGCTTATACGCTTGTTCTTGTCTGAGAACTGAAGCACTATCTAAATGGTATTTAGAAACGCATATAGGAAAATTTAAGTTCTTTCATTAAAAATCATGAGTGTTTACAGTGAGTTATACAATGAAGATAGGATGTTCTTTTCTTAGACGCTAGTCCTCTGAGAACTGAAGCACTGTAAAGGAGGTACTGACAAATGCATATAAGAAACATTCAGTTCTTCGTAAAGAACTTCCATACATGTGTTTACAGTGACTCAGACAAAGAGTCCACAGTGTTCCTTGATTGTACACTTATTCTCAGAGAATTTACGCACTCGGCAGAAGTTATTGACAAAAGCACATAAGAAACATTCAGTTACTTCATAAATATCTTCCACATAGAAGCGTGTACAATGACTTAGACTAAGAACATAGAATATTCCTTGCTTTTATGCTTGTTCTTCTCTGAGAACTGAAACAATAAACGAATTACTATAAGTAAGTGAGTACAATGACTTAGAGAAGGTGAATACAATGTTCCTCGCTTTTAGGCTTGTTCTTTTCTGAGAGCTGAAGCACTATGTAGAAGGTAATGAGAGACGTCTATAAGAGACATGCAGTTCTTTGGTAAAGAACTTCCATATATGTGTTTACAATGACTCAAATAAGATAGAATGTTCTTTCCATTTGTATATGCTTGTGTTTCTCAACGGACTGAAGAACTGTGTACAAAGTTTTGACAAACGCATACAAGAATCATTCCATTCTTTCATTGAAGAACATCTATATATAATTTTTTACAGTGACTTAGATAAAGAAGATAGAAGGTCCCTTGCTTCTAACCTGACCTCCGCTGGGAACTCAAACACAATGTACAACGTATTGACAACGTGTTTCTTAAGAACTGAGAAACAGTTCTTTCGTGAACTACTTTTATATATGAGTGTTTACAGTGACTCGGACAAAGAAACTAGAATGTTCCTTGCTCGTGTACTTCTTCTTCTCTGAGATCTCTATCACTATATACAAGTTATTGACAACAATATATGAGAAGCAATCTGTTCTTTCGTACAGAACTTCAATATATAAGGGTGACACAGAAGATAGAATGGGTTTTGCTTTTACGCTTGTTCTTCTCTGAGAACTGAAGCAGTATGTACAAGGTATTGCGAAACGCAAAAAAGAAACATTCAGTTCTTTGGTAATGAATTTCCATATATAGAGAGTTGTAGTGACGGAGACAGCTAAAAATGTTCGTTCCTTCCTTATATGTTTGTTCTTCTCTGAGAACTGAACACTGTACAACATATCGAAAAATGCAGAAAAGAAACATTCAGTTCTTTCGTATTGAACTTTCAAATATAAGTGTTTACAGTGACTTTGGCATAGAAGATAGAATATTCCTTGCTTACAAGTTTATTCTTCTGTGAATACTCAAACACTGTACAACGTATTGACTAACACACGTAAGAAATAACGTTCTTTTATAAAAAATTTTATATATAAGCGTTTGCAGTTAGCTAGCGAAGTTGATAGAGTTTTCCTTTTTTATACAATTGTTACCCCCTGTGAATGAAGTACTATGTACAAAGTATTGACAAGTGCATATAAAAACATTCAGTTCTTCATAAAGTACTTCCATATATAAGAGTTTACAGACAGACCAACAAATAAAATGTTCCCGCTTATACACTTGTATTTCTCTGAGAACTGAAACACTATGTACAACATATTTACAAATGCCTATAAGAAACATTCTTTTCTTACATAAGGAACTTACATACATAAGTGTTTACAGTGCCTCAGACAAAAGAGATAGAATGTTCTTTGCTTATATGCTTGTTCTTCTCTGAGTCCTTAATCAGTATGTACAAGGTAGTGAAAAACGCATAAAAGAAACATTCAGTTATTTTGTAAAGAACTTCCAGTTTTAAGTGTTTGCAGTTAGTAAGACAAAGATTGCCCCTGCTTGGTGTATATTGATTTTTGTTACCTGAGACTTACTGAATTCATTTATCAAATCTTGGCGTCTCTTGGATGAATCATTGGAGTTTTCTAGATACAATATCATATCATCTACCCACGAGTGATTTTGATCTCATTTGTATCTATTGGCATGCACTTAGTACTCCTCTTTTGCCTGATTGCTATAGCTATGAGTTCGAGTACTATGTTGAATAGAAGAGGAGATACTGGGCCTCCTGGTCTAGTTCCAGTTGGAATTGGAAATGGTTTCAATTTTTCCCCATTCAGTATGATATTGGCTGCGAGTTTATCATCAATAGGCGTGATAATTGTAATGTTTGAGGTGCCCGTGCCTATTTTTATCAGAAAGTTGTCATCAACTTGGTCACATGCTTTTTCTATATCTATTGTAAGAATTATATGGTCTTTTTTTTGTTTTTCTTTTTTTTTACGTTTACTTATTTTTTTGATTTCGGCATACAGATTTTAAGTTTTCAATAAATGCCCATTTCCCCCCCAAGTCTAAGTCTTCAGCATGACCATCCCACATGGTGCACATCTCATTCATTATATATGTATATACCTGCTCCATCCCCCTTCCCACCTGCCCAATACCCTTTTACTGTAGTACCTATGTGTCCACTTGGGTGCTACTCAATACAAATTTATTGGTGAGTATATGTGGTGCTTGTTGTTCCATTCTTGGGAAAATTCATTTAATATTATGGATTCTAGCGCTAACCAGGAAAATATAAGATGTGCAATGTCACCGTTGTTTCTTAGAGCTGAATAGTACTCCATGGTATACATATACCACATTTTATTAATCCATTCTTGGATTGATGGGCACTTGGGCTGTTTCCACAGCCTTGCAATTATGAATTGTGCTGCTATAAACATTCGAGTGCAGGTGTCTTTTTTGTAGAGTGTCACTGGATCATTTGGGTAGATGCCCAGCAATGGGATTGCTGGATCAAATGGTAGATTCACTTGTATCGCTTTAAGGTATCTCCATATTGCTTTCCACAGAGGTTGAACTAGTTTGCAGTCCCACCAGCAGTGTAGGAGTGTTCCTCTCTCTCCGCAACCACACCAGCATTTATTGTTCGGAGATTTTTTGATAAAGGCCATTCTCACTGGGGTTAAGTGATATCTCATTGTGGTTTTGATTTGCATTTCCCTGATGATTAGAGATGTTGAGCATTTCTTCATATGTTTGTTGGCCATTCTTCTGTCTTCTTTAGAAAAATTTCTGTTCAAGTCTTTTGCCCACTTTTTAATGGTGTTATTTGATTTTTTCTTCCTAATTTTCGTGAGTTCTAAGTATATTCTAGTTATCAGTCTCTTATCGGATGCATAGGATGCAAAACTTTTCTCCCATTCTGTAGGTTGTCTGTTTACTTTCATGACTATTTCTTTGGCTGTGCAGAAGCTTTGTAGTTTGATCATGTCCCATTTATTTATTTTTGTTGCTGCTGTGATTGCCTTTGGGGACTTCTTCATAAACTCTTTGCCCAGGCCGATGTCTAGGAGAGTGTTTCCAACTTTTTCCTCTAGAGTTCTAATAGTTTCATATCTTAGGTTTAAGTCTGTTATCCAGCGTGAGTTGGTTTTTGTGAGAGGTGAAAGGTGTGGGTCCTGTTTTAGCCTTCTACAGGAGGCTATCCAGTTTTCCCAGCACCATTTATTGAAGAGAGATTCTTTTCCCCAGCGTATGTTTTTGTCTGCTTTGTCAAAGATGAGATGGCTATATGAGGATGGTTTTATATCAGGATTCTCACATCTGTTCCACTGGTCAATATTCCTGTTTTTGTGCCAATACCATATTGTTTTAATTACTACAGCTTTGTACTACAGTTTGATATCCGGCATATTAATGCCTCCCATTTTGTTTTTGTTGCCTAGAATTGCTCTTGATATTCGGGGTCTTCTTTGGTTCCATACGAAGCATAAAATTATTTTTTCTATATCTGTGAAGAATGCTGATGGGATTTTAATAGGTATTGCATTGAATCTGTAGATCAGTTTGGGTAGTATAGACATTTTGATGATATTGAGTCTGCCGATCCACGAGCATGGTATGGATTTCCATCTGTTTACATCCTCTGCTATTTCCTTCCTCAGTGTTTCATAGTTCTCCCTGTAGAGGTCTTTTACCTCTTTGGTTAAATATATTCCTAGGTACTTTAATTTCTTTGTTGCTATTGTGAAGGGAATTGAGTCTTTGATTTGGTTCTCAATTAGATTGTTGGCGTATATGAATGCCTCTGATTTCTGTGTATTGATTTTGTATCCTGAGACTTTACTAAATTCATTGATCACTTCCAGGAGTTTCTTGGTTGAATCCTTGAGGTTTTCTAGATACAATATCATATCATCAGCAAACAGTGAAAGTTTGATCTCTTCTGCCCCTATTTGGATACCTTTGATTCCATTTTCCTCTCTGATTGCTGTAGCCAAGACTTCCAGCACTATGTTGAACAGAAGTGGAGATAGTGGGCAGCCTTGTCTGGTTCCAGTTTTAAGTGGGAATGATTTCAATCTTTCCCCATTCAGTTTGATGTTGGCTATGGGTCTGTCATATATGGCTTGTATCATTTTTAGGTATGTCCCTTCTATGCCTATTTTCTTAAGTGTTCGTATCATGAAAGGATGTTGAATATTGTCAAAAGCTTTTTCTGCATCTATTGAAAGAATCATGTGGTCTTTGTTTTGCTTCTGTTTATGTGGTGAATTGCATTTATAGATTTACGTATGTTGAACCATCCCTGCATCCCTGGGATGAAGCCCACTTGGTCGTGGTTGATTATTTTTTTGATAAGTGTCTGGATTCGGTTAGCTAAGATTTTGTTGAAAATTTTTGCATCTATATTCATTAGGGATATTGGTCTGTAGTTTTCTTTTTTTGTTGCATCTTTTCCTGGTTTTGGTATCAGAGTAATATTTGCATCATAAAAGGTGTCGGGGAGGTTTCCGTTCTTCTCGATGTTGTGGAATAGTTTCTGCAAGATAGGTACTAGTTCTTCTTTGTAAGTATGGTAAAATTCAGGTGTGAAGCCATCTGGACCGGGACTTTTCTTTTTAGGGAGATTTTTAATTGATGTTTCTATTTCAGCTGTTGAGATTGGTCTGTTCAGGGAATCTATTTCTTCCTGGTTGAGCCTATGGAGGCTGTGTGTTTCTAGAAATTTGTCCATTTCCTCCACATTTTCCAGTTTGTGTGCATAAAGATTTTTGTAGTATTCATAAATTGTATCTTGTATCTCTTTGGGATCAGTTGTGATATCTCCTTTTTTATTCCTGATGGAGCTTATTAGAGATTTCTCTTTTCTGCTTTTCGTTAGCTTAGCCAATGGTGTGTCAATTTTGTTTATTTTTTCTAAGAACCAACTTTTTGATTTATTAATCTCCTGAATAGCTTCCCTGTTTTCAATTTCGTTTAGTTCTGATTTGATCTTGTTGATTTCACTTCTTCTGCTGGGTTTGGGGTTGGTCTGTTCTTCTTTTTCCAGCTCTTTGAGTCGTTTCATTAAATTGTCTATTTGTGATCTTCTTGTCTTTTGGTTATAGGCATTTATGGAGATAAACTTTCCTCTCAGAACTGCTTTAGCTGTGTCCCAGAGGAGTTGATAACTTGTCTCTGCATTGTCGTTTTCTTCATAGAAGTTTTTTATTTCTGTTTTGATTTCTTCATTTACGAAGTAATCATTTAGTAGGAGGTTGTTTAATTTCCACGTTTTTGTGTAGAAATGTGAGTTTCTGTTAGGGTTGATTTCTCCTTTTATTCCACTGTGATCTAAGAAGGTACATGGTATGATTTCTATTTTTTTAAATTTCTTGAGATTTTCTTTGTGTCCTAGGATATGGTCAATCTTAGAGAATGTCCTGTGAGCTGATGAGAAGAACGTATATTCAGTGGATTTTGGGTAGAATGTTCTGTAGATGTCTGTCAGACCCTATTGTTCTAGAGTTTTGTTTAAGTCCATTATTTCTTTATTAATTTTCTGTTTGGAGGATCTGTCTCGTGCCGTCAGTGGGGTGTTGAAATCTCCAGCGATTATGGAGTTGCTATTAATCCATTTGCTTAGCTCCAGTAAGGTTTGCTTTATGAATCTGTGTGCACCTAAGTTGGGTGCATATATATTTAAAATTGTTATCTCTTCTTGTTGGACTGTGCCCTTCACCATTATATAATGACCCTCTTTGTCTTTTACTACTTTTGTTGGTTTAAAAACTAAATCGTCTGAAATTAGAACTGCCACACCAGCCTTCTTTTGGCTTCTATTTGCTTGGAATATTGATCTCCACCCTTTTATTTTTAGTCTATATGCATCCTTGCAGGTTAGATGTGTTTCCTGAAGACAGCGTATACTTGGCCTGTATTTTCTTATCCATTCAGCCAGCCTATGTCTCTTGAAAGTGTAAGCCATTCACATTTATTGAGTGAACTGATAGGTAAGGTGAATTACTGTTCATTCTGTTGGGTTGGATGTTGTTGCTTTGATTTCTTTCATGAGCCATTGTAATATCTGGCTTTGAATCTTTGAGTTTTGCTTGTTTTTATATTCATGAGTTTTTAGTATGCTGTTCCATGTGTAACACTGTTTTGAGTACTTCTTGTAGGGCTGGTCTTGGTGAATTCTCTGAGCCTTTGCTTGTCTGAGAATGTTTTTATTTCTCCTTCATATACGAAGCTTAGTTTTGCAGGGAATAATATTCTAGGCTAGGCATTGTTTTGTTTCAAAAGAGTGAGAATGGGGCCCCAGTCTCTCTTTGCTTGTAAAGTCTCATTAGAGAAGTCTGATGTTATTCAAATTGGCTTTCCCTTGTATGTTAGTTGCTTCTTTTGTCTTACAGGTCTTAGAAGGGCCTCTTTAGTTGATATTTTGGTCAGTCTGATGACTGCATGTCATGACATCTTCCTGTTTGCATCGAATCTCCCAGGTGTCCTCTGCCCTTCTGGAACTTGTATATCGAGATTTTGAGCAAGGCCTGGGAAATTTTCCTCTATTATATCTTCAAATAGCTTGTCCAAACCTTGAGTGTTGTCTTCTTCTTACCCTTCTCTAATCCTAGGACTCTCACATTAGATTTCTTCAAATAATCCCACTTTTCTTGTAGGCTTTGCTCTTTTCTCTTGTTTCTCTGTTCTATCTCTGTGACTGATTTATTTAATTTGAGGGTGTTATCATCAATATCTGAGTTTCTTTCTTCTGTTTGTTCTACCCAGTTCTTGAGACTTCCCACTGTATTTTGTAGTTCCCTGAATTGATTCTTCATTTCTGGGAGTTCGGTTAAATTTTTCTTCATCTTGTCAATTTCTTTAGTGAACTTTTGTTCTAGGTCCTGGAGGCTTTTTGTGGTTCCTTTGTGTTGGTTATTGTGTTGTTTTTGCAAGTCATTGAATTTTCTTATGATCCACCTTTGAAATTCCTCTTCTGTCATTTTGGTTGCCCGATTTTGGTTGGTGTCTATTTCTAAGGGGCTGGTGCTCCTCTTTGGGAGTGTGTTTTCCGTTTTGTTCTTCATATTTCTGGAGTTCCTTCCCTGATTTCTTCCCATGTCGATCAGTTGTTTCTTTGCTTCAGGTTTTCGTTTCGGTATTCACACGCTTTGTTTAGTTCCTGAGCCGGTAGGTGTTGTCTGTTGGTCAGATTTGACAACTCCCTGTATAATGAGTCAGTAGGTGCCGTGAAAAAGGTGTGCAAGTTGTCCCCTCTGTCAGTAGGTGGTGCTTACTTGGAGGAACAGGCTATGCTGATGTTTTCGTGTCCTGTAACCAACTCGTGTTCCTGTAGAGAGGCACTCTAGTACCTCAGATGGTCCATGGGGCCCTGGGACTTCCAGGTGTGTCCTTTTCTCACCCTCAGTGATGGCTGGTATAGGAGAGAGTCTGGGCGGCGCTGGGTTGGGTAAGCCTGCCCTCAGACACCACCAATGTCATTAGTAGTGGTAAAACGTCTGTTCTCTGCCTCCAGGAACAACTGTCATGGAGGGGCTGGAATGGCCCTACTCAGTCAGTAAGTCTGCATGTGCTGGTGGGGCTTTCTGAGACCCACAGTCTGGAGTGGGCCTGGCTTCTTTCCACCCTCCCCAACTCCGCAGCTACTCCTGGGCCTTTGCCAGCAAGCCAGACCACACGCCACCAGGCCTCCCCTGCCTGTGATGCCAGCAGGGAGGTTCCCTGCACAGGAACACCACCTGGGCTGGGTTCACGGCCTACCTTTGGGAGGAGGGTTGCCCTCTAGGACTCTGATCTGACTCTGAAGGCACACACACCTCAGTAGGCTGTTCACGTATATCCTTTCTGTGCCCGGGGAAATGCAAGACCTTGGTGCACGGGATCTGGTCTGCAGGTCTGACTTCTGGACCCCAGAGTTCAAACTATATCCCCACCAGGGAGAGGAGTGCCAATCCCAATTCACCCACCAGGAGCCCAAGCTGGATCTATGTCTCTCAGTCTCAGGGTCTGCCCCATTCTCCTGGGAGCACCATTCCAGCAGCACCTGGGAGGGCTGGCGGGTAGAGAGCTCACAGTCTGAGTTACCCTTAGTCAGCTTTAGGGCCCCAAAAAGGAAGGTCCTTTTCTCTGGAAATGCCTCCGGCTTGTGGCTATATCGTCTCTCTGGGAAGCTGCGGATAGGCTCGGCAGAGGGGAGAATGAGGCAATATGGCACCTGCTGTGCGACTCAGGTCTGTGCACACGAAGGTTCCCCAAGGGATTTGGGAGCCCAGTGCCATGTCCGCTACTGGCTTACCGCTCACTGGAAGCGGCCATCTTTGGGCTGGTGTGTGCAGGTCTCTCCACTTGCTGGGGAGACCAACAGCAGTCTGAGATGCAGGGGAGGGGAAAGTTGACCTAGCCACCTACCCTTCCCGCTGGTCTCTGGGCCGCTCCAGATGTCTCAGCTTCCAGTTCTCCTCCAGAACTTCCTCCCATGGAGTCTCCTGTGGTCTCAGGTACCCCTCCTTCCGACCCTCGTCCTCTGTATGTTCGTCTACTTGCTTCTTTCTTCTAATTTCAGCTAGAATCTGTCTTTTCTGCAGAGACACTGTGTCTGGCAGTGTTTCTCGTCTGCCATCTGGATTACCTCTCCCTGGATTATTTGCTTGATAAGCGTCTGGATTCATTAGGGATATTGTTCTGTAATTCTCTTTTGTTGTTGCATCCTTTCCTGTTTTTCTTTTCAATTTATTTATTTATTTTTTATTTCAGCATGTTATAGGGGTACAGATTTAAGGTTTCAATAAATGCCCTTTCCCCCCTCCCCCTACAAGTCTGAGTCTCCAGTATGACCATCCCCCAGATGGTGCACATCTCACTCATTATGTATGTATATACCTGCCACCCTCCCCCCTCCCACCTGCCCAATACAGTATTACTGTAGTTCCTATGTGTCCACTTAAGTGCAGTTCAGTTAATACCAGTCTGCTGGTGAGTATATGTGATGCTTATTTTTCCATTCTTGGGACACTTCACTTAGTAGTATGGGTTCCAGCTCTAACCAAGAAAATATAAGGTGTGCTATATCACCATTGTTTCTTAGAGCTGAATAGTACTCCATGGTATACATATACCACATTTTATTAATCCATTCTTGGACTGATGGACACTTGGGCTGTTTCCTTAGCCTTGCAATTATGAATTGTGCTGCTATAAACATTCGAGTGCAGGTTCCTTTTTTCTAGAGTGTCATTGAATCTTTTGGGTAGATGCCCAGCAATAAGTTTGCTGGATCAAATGGTAGCTTTACTTGTATCGCTTTAAGGTATTTCCATATTGCTTTAAACAGAGGTTGAACTAGTTTGCAGTCCTACCAGCAGTGTAGGAGTGTTCCCATGTCTCCGCATCCACGCAAGCATCTATTGTTTGGGGACATTTGGATATAGGCCATTCTCACTGGAATGAAGTGACATCTCATGGTGGTTTTGATTTGCATTTCCCTGATGATTAGAGATGTTGACCACTTTTTCATATGTTCGTTGGCCATTCTTCTGTCTTCTTTAGAAAAGTTTCTGTTCAAATCCTTTGCCCACTTTTTAATAGGGTTATTTGATTTTTTCTTGCTGATTTTAGTCTGTACACTATCATGACTGTTTCTTTGGCTGTGCAGAAGCTTTTTAGTTTGATCATGTCCCATTTATTTATTTATTTATTTTTGCTGCTGTGACTGCCTTAGGGGACTTCTTCATAAACTCTTTGTCTAGACTGATGTCTAGGAGAGTGTTTCCAACATTTTCCTCTAGAATTTGAATAGTTTCATGCCTTAGGTTTAAGTCTGTTATCCAGCGTGATTTGATTTTTGTGAGAGGTGAGAGGTGTGGGTCCTTCTTTAGACTTCAGCAAGTGGCTATCCAGTTTTCCCAGCACCATTTATTGAAGAGGGATTCTTTTCCCCAGCATATGTTTTTGTATGCTTTGTCAAAGATGAGATGTCTATATGAGGATGGTTCTATATCAGGATTCTCAGATTTGTTCCACTGGTCAATATTCCTATTTTTGTGCCAATACCAGATTGATTTAATTCTTTCCTGGTTTTCGTATCAGGGTAATATTCACTTCATTAAAGGTTTTGGGTTGTTTTCCATTCTTCTCTATGTTGTGGAATAATTCCGGCAAAATACGCACCAGTTCTACTTTGTAACTGTGGCAAAATTTGGGTGTGAAACCATCTGGACCGAGACTTTTCTTTTTAGGGAGGTTTTTAATCACTGTTTCTATTTCAGCTGTTCAGATTGGTCTGTTCTAGAATTCTATTTCTTCCTGGTTGAGTCTATGGAGGTTGTGTGTTTCTAGAAATTTGTCCATTTTCTCCACATTTTCCAGTCTTTGTGCATAAAGGTTTTCGTGGTATTAGTAAATTATATCTTGTATCTCCTTGGCATCAATTGTGATATCTCTTTTTTGTTCCTGATGGAGCTAATTAGAGATTTATCTTTTGGGCATTTCTTTAGCCTAGCCAATGGCGTTTTCTATTTTGTTTATTTTTTCAAAGAACCAACTTTTTGTTTTAGTAATCTCCGGTATAGCTTCCCTGTTTTCAATTTTGTTTAGTTCTGATTTGATCTTGTTTATTTCCCTTCTTCTGCTGGATTTGGGGTTGGTTTGTTCTTTTTCCAGCTCCTTGTTTCGTTTCATTAGATTGTCTATTTGTGATCTTCTTGATTTTTTGTTATAGGCATTAATGGAAATAAACTTTCCTCTCAGTGCTGCATTATGTGTGTCCCAGAGGATTTGATAATTTGTCTCTCCATTGTCATTTTGTTCATAGAATTTTTTTTATTTCGGTCCTGATTTCTTCATTTATGAAGTAATCATTTAGTATGAAGTTGTTTAATTTCCACGTTTTTGTGTAGAAATGTGAGTTTCTGTTAGGGTTGATTTCTACTTTTATTCCACTGTGACCTGTGAAGATACATGATATTATTTCTATTTTTAAAAATTTCTTTAGGTTTACTTTGTGTCCTAGGATATGGCCAATCTTACAGCATGTCCTGTAAGCTGATGAGAGAAGTTTGAGTAGAATGTCTTGTATATGTCAGTAAGACCCAATTTTTTCTAGAGTTTTGTTTAAGTCCATTATTTTTTATTAATTTTTTGTTCGGAGGATCTGTCCTGTGTCGTCAGTGGGATGTTGAAATCTCCAGTGATTATGGAGTTGCTGTTAACCAATTTGCTTAGATCCAGTAAGGTTTGCTTAATGAATCTGGGTGCACCTTAGTTGGGTGTATATGTATTTAAAATTGTTATCTATTCTTGTTGAACTGTGCCCTTCACCATTATGTAATGACCCTCTTTGTCTGTTACTACTTTTGTTGGTTTAAAAGCTAAATTTTCTGAGATTAGAAGTGCCACGCCAGCCTTCTTTTGGCTTTGCTTGCGTGGAATACTGATCTCCACCCCTTTACTTTTAGTCTATATGCATCCTTCCAGGTTAGATGTGTTTCCTGAAGACAGCATATACTTGGCCTGTATTTTCTTATCCATTCAGCCAGCCTAAGTCTCTTGAGTGGAGAGTGTAAGCCATTCACATTTATTAAGAGAACTTATAGGTAAGGTGGATTACTGTTCATTCTGTTGGGTTGGATGTTGTTGCTTTGATTTCTCTCATGAGCCATTGTAATATCTGGCCTTAATATTTGGATTTTGGTTGTTTTTATATTCATGAGTTTTTATTATGGTGTTCCGTGCGTAACACTGTTTTGAGTACTTCTTGTAGGGCTGGTCTTGTCTTGGTGAATTCCCAGAGACATTGCTTATCTGAGAATGTCTTGATTTCTTCTTCATATATAAAGCTTAGTTTTGCAGGGTAAAATATTCTGGGCTGGGCATTATTTGTTTCAAAAGAATGAGAATGGGACCCAGTCTCTCCTTGCTTGTAGTGTTTCAGTTGAGAAATCTGGCATTATTCTGATCAGTTTTCCTTCGTATGAAACTTGCTTTTCCTTACATTTTGTAGGAAGGTCTCTTTTGTTGATATTTTGGTTAGTTTGATGACTACATGCCGTAGTCTTCTTCTGTTTGCATTGTATCTCCCAGGAGTCCTTTTGGCTTCTTTTTTTTTTTTTTTTTTTTTTTTTTTGAGACAGAGTCTCGCTTTGTTGTCCAGGCTAGAGTGAGTGCCGTGGCGTCAGCCTAGCTCACAGCAACCACAAACTCCTGGGCTCGAGCGATCCTTCTGCCTCAGCCTCCCTAGTAGCTGGGACTACAGGCATGCGCCACCACGCCCGGCTAATTTTTTTTTATATATATATCAGTTGGCCAATTAATTTCTTTCTATTTATAGTAGAGACGGGGTCTTGCTCTTGCTCAGGCTGGTTTTGAACTCCTGACCTTGAGCAATCCGCCCGCCTCGGCCTCCCAAGAGCTAGGATTACAGGCATGAGCCACCGCGCCCGGCCCTTTTGGCTTCTTGCATTTCTAAAATTCTAAGTTACTTGTTAGACCTGGGAAATTTTCCTCAATTATTTCTTCGAATAGCTTATACTACCCTTTGTTTTTTCTTCTTCCTTCTCCGGAATCCAGTGGACCCACAGGTTATTTTTCTTCATATAATCCCACAATTCTTGTAAGCTTTGCTCATGTCTCTTATTTTTCTGCTCTAACTCTGTGATTAACTTATTTGATTTGAATGTGTTGTCTTCTATCTCTGAGATTGTTTCTTCTGTTTGGTCCACCCTATTTTTGAGGCTTTCCACTGTGTTTTGAATTTCCCTGAAGAAACTCTTCATTTTCAGGATATCGGATTGATTCTTCTTCAAGATATTGATTTCCTTAGTGAATCTTTTCTCCAAGTCCTTTATCTTCTTTGTAGTGTCCTTGTGTTGGTCATCCATTTTTTTCTTGCATATCATTGAGCTTTCTTACAATCCAATTTTGGAATTCTTCTGTCATTTTAGTGTTTTAGGTTTGTTCATTCTCTGTTTCTTGAGAGCTGGTGTACCTCCAAGGGGGAGTATTTTCAGTTTGATTTCTTGAATTACGCTGGGCCCTCCCCATCTGATCAATTGCTGGAGCTCAGGCATCCTCTCTTTTGTAGTTTCTTGATCAGCCACTGAGAGGAGGTATTCCACCACACTTGGAATGTTCTCCTGATGGGGGTAGTATTCTTTTTGTGGGGCCTGCCCCTGACCGGGGAGGAGATCCCATCCCAGCTTTTTGTTCAACTGGGTGTCCTGGGCTGTTCTGGGAAGCGACGTTTATTATACTGTGTGCTTACGCACTACACAGAACTAGCGGGTTCTCCCTAGACCTGGGGAACAGTGGGTTTTCTTGTCTCGCCCCGCCTCGAGGGGTGGAGCCTACCACTTTCGGGAGGGGAGATGCTGGCTGGGGGGAGGAGGTAGCTTCCCAGTCTGCCCTGTACCCCAGTGCCTCAGTGGTTGTAACTCCCCTCGGCTGTTAGTCTTCTCAGTAGTTTATTCATCAAGCCAGGCCTGGTGAGCTGATCGTAGATTGTGTATTGGCAGAATTTTCCAGGAGAGACTCTAGTCTGGGTGGGGGAGAGGGGCTTGCCTGCTGCACTGTATGATGGCTGGGCTGTGGACCCCCTCAATGGCGACCGCTTACCCACTCGCAGGGCACCAGCACTGGGGGAGGCTGTTTAGGGTGTGTCAGTTGCTGGGTTGGGAATCTAGGTCAACAGGGCACCCCGTAGCCTCTTCTATGCTGCCTGCCTGATCGCCTGTTCAGCCATAGCTCTCGCTCTTATTGACCCGCCCTGTGCAGTTTTATTCCCCCAAGGGAGTTACAGCTTAGAGTCCCCGACTTAGTGAACAATTCTGTAGGGTTGGTCCCGCTTGTTACCAGAGTCAAGACATCTAACTGCCTCCTCTATCAGCTCAGTTCAGTTTCCTCCCGTCTTGGAACAGTCCTAGCACGGGGCTCAGGGGAGTTCGCGGTGTTTTCCATCATTGACCACACTCTGCAGCACCCTCTTCTCCTGCTGCAATTTCCCACCAGTTTCAGACAGGTCCCTGGATGGGTGAGTGTAGAGATTAATGGAGAAGCAAGGAGTTCTCCTGTGGGTCTGATCCCACTTCACCACCTGGCCCGGCAGGCCAGCGCCCTCCCACACACCCTATTGTTTGTTTTGCACTCTCCAGGGAATGCGATCTTATCTCCCGATCACCTTGTTTTCCCTTTTATGAGAGTCCTGCGCTGAACCTCTGCAGATTCTTGATGCTGTCCTTGTAGTGGGGAGATCCACTTGCATGTAGGAGACCAAGATCTATGTCTCCTTTTCTGGGAGCAGGAGTCCAGGGGGTTACCTTTACTCCGCCATTTTCCAGCACCCCAGTAACATTCTTGAAATGACAAAATTTTATCAATTAAAGCATATTATAGTTGCCAAGGGTTGGGGGAAATGGTGAAAAAGAAGTGAGTGTGGTTATAAAAGGGCCACATGAAATTTGGATGCTTGCAGTAATATAACTGTTTAGTATCTTGACTGAGGTAGAGGATACATAAACCTACATGTATAATAAAACTCTACAGAACTAAATACACACATGGATATTAGTACAACTGGACAAATGAATAAAATTGTTGGATTATATCAATGTCAACATACTGGCTGTGGCCTTGTATTATAGTTTTATAAAATGTTATCATTGAGATAACATTTTGGATAAAGGTTACATGGGACCTCTCTATTTATTACAAGTGCATTTGAATCTACAATTACCTCAAAATTTTCAACTAAAACATAGGAAAAAAAGAAAATATTAGTATTGTCATGAGCCATGTAGCAGTGAAGCCCAGTATGAAGATGAGCTTTAATAGCCGTGAGTGATACTCAGTGGAGGGTAGTGACAGCTAGGAGTGAATGTCAGGGCTAGAGGAATTAAAAAACTAGGAATGAGTCATTTTAGTCTGAGATTGGGGGGAGGAGTTTAGACAGAAAGGCAGTAAGTGGTCTTTCTCTTAGTGTTCTGATCCTCAGTGCCCATAGTCCTCAGGCTGGCACTGAGGCTACACAAGCTACTCTAAGATTGACTTCAGTCAGACTACAATCAGGGACTATAACAATATTCCTATGATAAGATCAAAAGATGTAACACTCTGGGCATGCCAGTTAACAACAGTCATGCATGAGAGCTCAAATGTTCTACATATATTACAATGGCCTGCTTGTCTCAGGGTTCTGAAACAGCCTCTCTTCCTGCCTTCCAGCTTGAATCTGAAAGCTAAACCTCAGGGATTTGCACCTTTCCTCATACTCTGAAGGCTGTGGCTCAAAGGGAAGTGCTAGGATGACTGTAGTAATTTCCTATTGCTTATGTAAAAATTTTCACGAACTTAGTGGCTTAAAACAACCCAAAGTTATTATCTTACCGTTTGAAGGTCAGAAATCCAAAATGAGTCTTACTGGGTTAAAATCAAGGTGTTTTTCCTTCTGGAACATAGAGCTGTACTCCTTCTGGTAGATCTGGGGGAGAATCTATTCCCTTATTTTTCCAGCTTCTAGAAGGTACCTGAATTCCTTTCCTTAAGATCTCTTCCTCAGTCTTCAAAGTCAGCAGGATAGCATTTTCCAATCTCTCTCTCTCTCTGACTCTGACCCTCCTGCCGCTATTATCACATATCTTTCTCTGACTCTCCTGCCTCAGATACTTGGTCAGACATTATTCTGAATGTTTCCATAAGGAGTGGTTTTGGAATGATATTAACATTTTAAGTGGTAAAGTAGATTGCTCTTCATAATGTGGATGGGCCTCATCCAATCAGTTGAAGGCCTGAACAAAAAGCCCATCCCTCTCTTCAGTAAGAAAGAATTCTCCAGCAGACTGCCTTTAGGCTTCATCTGGAACATCAGTTCTTCCTGCCTCACAGCCTTCAAAGTGAAACATTATCTCTCCCTGCTGGTCCAACCTGTAGATTGGACCCACCAGTATCCATAATCACGTAAGCCAATTCCTTATTTTATAAATTTTGTATATATGAACTATATCTCATATATGTGTGTGTGTGTGTGTGTGTGTGTGTGTGTATTCATATATTCATCCTATTGGTTGTGTTTCTCTGGAAAGCCCTGACTAGTATATATTGCAAATGGGGCACTGATTTTAAGTTGGAAGAATTCACATCCTTCCTCCTTACTAAAGCAGAAGCCACTTAAAGTAAAGTACTGTGCCTGATTCCTCCCTGCATGCTATGGGCTTAGCACAGAACCTCAAACCAAGTAGGCCTTCAAGTAATGATTATTGGGCATATGAGAATAAATTAATCAATCAATCCCAGGCCCAGGCTTTGGTTTCAGAGAGTTCTGCATCTGAACAAGGCCTCTATAGCCTCTGTAAGGACAGAGTGTAGCATGTGACTATTCCAGAACTTCAAAGAAGTTGTATTGGTTATGTTGCCTAGAGTAGCCCTGCTAGACACAGTGTAAGAAACAGTTTACCAAAAACAGTCCAGAAGGACATCATAAAAACGATTGACTCACCTACTCTATAAAGAAAGACCAAAACAGCAAGGAGGTAATCACATATAAAATAGAGCATCTAGAGGAGAATAATGTAATCCATCAGGGATGCAACAAGTGTCCTCTGAGGCATGAAAGCTTGAGATAGCAGCCTAAGGAGGGAAGTGAGGCAGCTGGGTTAATTGACTCAGAACTAGGACTCCTTGTTGCAGAGAAGAGGTCATTAAGAGATCTCCAGCAATCCATATTCCCACTGAAGACACATATAGTTCTAACTACAGGCAAACCCCTTGGAACTCACAGGCCTGGAGTCTAGTTTAGGGAGCAGCTTGGCATCAATGTGTCTGCATTGTTCCAGAGAGAAAACTGGCACTGGATTCCCTTACTCCCCAGAACGCAAGCTGCTGCAACATGGTGCCATTTTGAGAGCAGAGTCAACACTGTACTACATCCTTCTCTAGGGCCCAACAGTCCTTAAACTTTCACATAGCCAGAATCCCACCGACATGCCCTCGCATACACTCCAGAGGGCTGCAGCATCATGATACCCACTGAAACCATTGGTGCAAACATCACTGGCACCCAAACCCATGTAGCACCCTACACCCTAGGGAACAATCAGGCAAGCATATCAGGGAGGCTGCCCCCAGAGCCTGAGAGAAAACTGTCCAGGGCCACCAACAAGAACTCCAAATCCCTCCTCTATGGAGCCACCATGCATCCCTGCATCCAGCCTGGGGATCCTGGGACTACCACATCTACTTGCTGCACACACTGGTGGTGCTTGGCCAACCTAGCCAGGCACCGGGTATGAATGTGCCCATATGTCCTGCCCAGGGACATGGGTACCCACCCTTCCACCTCACTGCCAACACTGCCAGCACTCATGTACACCACCCAGCAGCCTAAGGACTGGCCCACCCTGGCCACTGCCACTTCTGCTGGTGCCAGCATGTACCACATAAAGGCCTAAGGACTGGCCTTCCTGGTGATCCATCCATAGCAAACCCTCACCACACTCTCCATAATCACAGCCTAAGCCAATAAGGAACCTACAGTCACTGCTGATGTTGATTACACCAAAACTAATGATATTAATACTACACCACAGAATCCACCTAACCAAAATTGAAGATATATCTACAGGAAAAACTTTCCCTATGTAAGCTACTTCATAAAACTAGAAGAATCAGCAGCTACGCCAGATATCAATGTAATGACACAAGTAACATAAAAGAGTAACGAAAGGTACACAATAATTCTGTAGGAACAGAACCTAAAGGGGAAAAATACTATGAAATGCCAGAAAAAGAATTTAAAACAATTATATTAAGGAAATTCAATGAGATACAAAAGAACACAGTTAGACAATACAAAGAAATAAGGAAAATAATTCACAATCTGAAATGTAAAATTCAACAAAGAGATACAAACCATTAAAAAAGAGCCAAATAGAAATTCTGGAACTGAGGAATTCAATGAATAAAATTAAAAGATCATCAAGAGCTTCAACAATAGACTAGATAAAGCAGAAAAAGAATTTTGAGCTTCAAGACAGGGTTGTTGGAATAACACATTTGGACAAAAAAAAAAGAAAAATGAATAAAAAAGTCTAGTGACATATGAGATACCGTCAAGAGAACAAACATCCCAATCTGGGGAGTTTCAAAATGAGAAAATATGGGAAAATGGATTCAAAACCTATTTAATGAAATAATAGATGAAAATTTCCCAAGTCTTGGAAGAGGTATTCCTGGATACAGCTGGAACCCATTTTACTAAGTGAAGTACCTCAAGAATGGAAAAACAAGCACCACATGTACTCACCAGAAAATGGGTATCCACGGATCAACACCTAAGTGGACATATAGGAGTAACATTTATCGGGTGTTGGGAGGGTGGAAGAGGGGATGAGGGAGGGGTATATACAACCACAACAAGTAAGATGTGCAACGTTTGGGGGATGGACATGCTTGCAGCTCTTACTCGAGGGGGGAAGGGGGCATGGGCAATATAAGTAACCTTAACACTTGTACCCCCATAATACTCTAAAATAAAAATTAATTAATTAATTAATTAATTAAAAAGATACAGAAAGTTCAAAAGTCCCCCAAAAGATTCAACCCAAAAGGTCCTCACCAAGGCACATTATAGTCAAAGGTAAAAGACAAAGAGGAAATTATAAATATAGAAAGAGAAAATAGTCAAGTCACATAGAAGAGAATTCAATCAGACTAACAGCATAATTTCTGGCAGAAACGCTACAGGCCAGGACACAATGGGATGATATATTCGAAGTGCTAAAAGAAAAATATTGTTAGCTGAGAATATTTTAACACAAAAGGTATCTTTCAAAAATGAAGGAGAAATAAAGTCTTTCCCAGATAAGCAAAAACTAAGAGAATTCATCACCACTGTAATAGCACTACAAGAAATGCTTAAGGGAGTCCTATATCTGAAAGTGAAAGGATGATATCTATAGTCAAGAAAACACTAGAAAATATGAAACTCACTGGTTGAGCAGATACTCAAATAAGAATGAGAAAGGAATCAAACACTATAACTACAGAAAATCCCAAAGATAAGCAATAAGAGTAGAAGACAGAAAAAATATAAAAAAAAATTGAAAAATAATAGAAGAATGAGAGTCTTAATCTATCAATAACAACTTTAAATAAAAATGATGTAAATCCCCACAGTTAAAAAGACCAGCTTAATAGATTAAGAAAAATGACACAACTATTTTCTACCTACAAGAAACTCATTTCACCTGTAAAGAAACAGGTATAAACTAAAATTGAAGGGATTAAAACAGATATTGCACACAAAAAGACACCAAAATATTGTAAGAGAAGCTATAATTAAATCAGAAAAAAATAGGCCTTAAGTCAGAAATCATAAAAAGAGACAAAGAAGGTATATATAAGGGGTCTCCATGTGTGTGTAAACATATAGTGTGTGTGTGTGTGTGTGTGTGTGTGTGTGTGTGTGTGTGTGTGTGTGTGTGTAGTATATATAAGGGGATCAATTCAGCAATAGGACATAACAATTATAAATATATATGCACCCAAAACCAGAGCACCCAGATACATAAAGCAATTATTATTAGAGCTTGGAAAATTTGATCCAACAGCTACGGAATACACAATTTTCGTCATCACATGAATAATTCTCCAGGACAAATTACATATTAGGCCACAAAACAAGTCTCAGCTAATGTAAAAAAAATTAAAATCACATCAACTATGTTCTCAACATAATAGAATAACACTAGAAATCAATAACAAGAATTCCGGAAACTGTACAAATATACGGAAGTTAAGTAACATGCTCCTGAACAATCACTGGGTTAATGAAAAAATTAAGAGGAAAATAAAAAAAAATATTGAAACAAATAAAAATTGAAACACAATATACCAGATCCATTAGGATATAATTGAAGTATTATCAAGTGGGAAGATTATAGCAATGAATGCTTATATTAGAAAAGAAGAAATATTTGAAATAAACAACATAACAATGAACTTCCAAGAACAATAAAATCAAAAAGAAATAAATAATACAGATATGAACAGAACTAAATAAAAGAAAATAAAAAATACAAAAGATCAATAAAACAAAAAGTTGTTTTTTTTAAAAGATAAGCAAAATCAATAAGCCATTAACTAGACTAAGAAGAAAAGGGAACACCCCCATAAATAAACTCAGAAATAAAAAAGGAGAGATTACAACTGATACCAAATACAAAGGATCATTGGACACCATTAATAAACAGATATGCACCAACAAACTGGAAAACCATAAAAATATGGACAAATGTCTGGATACATAAGACATACCAATATTGACCCAAAAAGAAATACAAAACTTGAACAGAGCCATAATGAGTAATGATAGTGAATCAGTAATAAAAAGTCTCCCAATAAAGAAAAACCTAGTAGCAGAAAGATATTTTGCTGAGTTATACCAAACTTTTAAAGAAGAACTAACACCAACTGTTCTCAAACTATTCCAAAAAATTGAAAAGCATGGAATTCTTCCTAACTCATTCTAAAAGGCAAGCATTGCCCTAATGCTAAAACCAGACAAGGTTATGAAAAAAAAAAAGAAGAAAAAGAAAAGTACAGGCCACTATCCCTGGTCAACATAGATGCAAAAATCTTCAAGAAAATTTAGCAAACCAAATCCAACAACACATTAAAAAAATGATAAAATATGATTTACCCCTGGGATGCAAGGATGGTTTGATATTCACAAATCAATAAATGTGACACACCACATCAACAAAATAAAAGACAAAACCATGCCACTATCTCAACAGATGCAGAAAAAGCATTTGATAAAATTCAACACCCCTTCATGATACCTTTAAATAACCGGGTATAAGAGGAACATACAATACATACAAAGCAATAAATGCCATATACGGCAAACCCACAGCTAACATAATACTGAATGGGAGAAAAATGGAAGTCTTTCCTCTGAGATGTACAATAAGACAAGGATACACAGTGTTACCATTTTTATTCAACACAGCACTGAAAGTCTTAGCTGGAGTGATTAGGTAAGGCAAAGAAATAAAGGACATTTAGATTGAAAAATGAGAATTCAAATTGTCCTTTTTTTTGCAGAAAACATCATATTACTAAATATATTTAGAAAAATCTAAAGAATCCACTTAAAAACTATTAGAACAAACAGTTTCTAAAAGTGAAGAATGAGTTTGAGGAACAAATTCAAAAAAGTTGCAGAAAAGAAAATCAACATTCAAAAATTGGTAGTATTTCTATATGCCAACAGTGAATATCTTAAAAAAGAAATCAAGAAAACAATCCCATTTATAATAGGTACAAAAATCCCCCAGGAATAAAACTAACCAAAGAAATAAAAGAGCTCTACAATAAAAGCTATAAAAAACAAATGAAAGAAAGTGAAGAGGAAACAAATGGAAAGATATCCCATGTTCATGAATTGAAATAATGAATATTGTTATAATGTCCATAGTACCCAAAGCAATCTACAGATTCAACATAGTTACTGTCAAAATAGCAGTGGTATCCATCCAAGAAATATAAAAAAACCATCACTAAATTCATGTGGAACCACAAATATACTAAATAGCCAAAGCAAACTGAGCAAAAATAACAAACATCAAGGCATCACACTTCCTGACTTCAAAATATAGTACAAAGCCACAGTAACCAAAACAGTATGGTCCTGGTATAAAAACTGACAAAAAGATCAATGAAACAACATAGAGAACCCAGAAACAAATCCATGCATTTGCAGCATATTAAACAAAGGTTCCAAGAACATACACTGGGGAAAGGATAGTCTCTTCAATAAATGGTGCTTGAAAAACTGGATATACACATGCTCATATGCAAAAGGATGTCACCAGACCCCTCTCTCACACCATATACAAAACTCAATCAAAGTGATTTAAAAACTTAAATGTCAGAGCTCAAACTATGAAACTACTAGAAGAAAACATTGGGTAATGGTTCAGGAAATTAATCTGTGCAAAGACTTGTTGAATAAGACCTCAAAAGTATAGGCAACCAAAGCAAAACCAGACAAATGGAATTGCATTAAGCTAAAAAAATCTTCTCCACAGCAAAGGAAACAAGAGAGTGAAGAGACACTTAGAGAATTGAAGAAAATATTTACAAACTAGCTGACAAGGGATTAATAACAATAATACATAAGGAACTCAAACAACTCAAACTCAAAACCCCAAATAATCCAACTATAAAACAGGCAAATGATTTCTCAAAAGAAGACATATAAATGGTGCTAGATATATGAAAACAATGTTCAATATCACTATTCATAAAAGAAATGTAAATAAAAATAACAATGAGCTACTATCATATACCACTTAAAATGAATATTATCAAAAAGATGAAAAAATTAACAGTCACTAGCAAGGATATGTGGAAAGGGAAATCCTTTTACCCTTTACACTGTTGGTGGGAATGTAAATTAGTACAGTCATTCTGAAAAACAGTTTGGAAGTTATTCAAACCATTAAAAATAGAAATACAATATGATCCAGCATCTCACTGACGTGTATATATCCAAAAGAAAGGAGGTCATTATGTCAAAGAGATCTTCACTTCCATGTTAATCACTGCTATTTACAATAGCCAAGATGTGGAATCAAACAAGTGTCTATCAGTGGATAAATGGATAAAGAAAATGTGTTACAAGACTAGCCTTTCTGCGTAGAAGCTAATTGGAAGCACAAATTTGAAAATTTTCCATCTTCTCTATTTCTCCAATCACTCATACTAGAGGCCTAAAGGATTCACTGACCAGCCTTAGGGAGAAAAATGCCAAATCTACTGGCCACCTGGCAGGAATGACCCATAGTCTACTGCTCTCTGAGGAGTCCACCAGGCTCAAGCTGCCATTGCACCTGGACCTGGTTCAAGAAAACATCCACAGCCCAGATACCCATGGCCATGGCCTAGATAGGCCCACTCAGCTGGCACTGTCACCTCCTTGGGGAGACCTGGGAAAAGCAATCCTCAACAATTGCAGCCTCTGAAGAAAGAGTCTCACCCAGACCCCAATTCCAGCTTCCAGAAATGGCCTGGGAAAAAAACAACCACATTGCATGAAGATCATTCAGTACTGGCTTGAATGGTGACAATCACAGGGGAACAAGGCAAAAGAGAATAGATGCATCACAGGCTCTCAGTGCACCCAACCCTCCCCTACAAGGTCAGTCACACAAAAGCACCATCTAGGAACCTGTCCTTATTCTCACAAAGTATTAAAGTTCCCAGGAAAGGATAACAGGTGCCCTGCAAACCTATCAGCCCTGAGCTAAGAGAATAAGATTCAGATGAGAAGAAATTAGCAAAAGAACTCTGGCAATATGAAAAAACAAAACAGTTCAACATCCTCGAGGGATCACAATGGATCTACAGCAATAGATCCCAAGCAAAAGAAAATTGTGGAAATGTCAGAAGTGGAATTAAGAATATGGAGGGAGGATCAAGATGGCGGAAAAGAAACACCGCCAGACAGAGTGTCTCTGCAGAAAAGACAGATTCTAGCAGAAACTAGAAAAAAGAAGCAAGGAGACGAGCATACAGTGGACGAGGGCAAGAAGGAGGGGTACCTGAGACCCCGGGAGACTCCACGGGAGGAGGTTGTGGAGGAGAACTGGAAGCTGAGACCAACGAAGCAGCCCAGAGACCAGCGGCAGGGGTAGGCGGATTAGTCACCTTTCCCCTCCACTGCATCTGGGACTGCTGGTGGGCTCGCCAGCGGGTGGAGAGACCTGCGGACACCAGCCCAGAGACGGCAGCTGACAGCTAGTGGTGAGCCTGTAGTGGACGCGGCACCAGGCTCCCAACTACCTCCCGGCACCTCCGTGTGCACAGACCCGAGCCGTGCGGCAGGCGCCATATTGCATTCTCCTCCCCTCCGCCAACCCTACCCGCGGCTGCCCAGAGAGACAATACAGCCACCAGCCAGAGGCACCTCCGGGGAACGGGACCTTCCCTTTTGGGACCCTACCGCTGACTAAGGGGAACTCAGACTGTGAGCTCCCTACCTTGCAGCCCTCCCAGGAGCTCCTGGCGTGGTGTTCCCAGGAGAACGGTGCCGACTCAGAGGCGGGAGACATAGACCCAGCTTGGGCTCCCTGTGGGTGAATTGGGTCTGGAACTCCTTTCCCTGGATGGGATAGAGTTTGAACTCCGGGACCCAGAGGTCGGACCTGCAGACAAGATCCCGTGCACCGAAGTCTAGCATTGCCCAGGGCACAGGAGGGAAATACGTGAACAGCCTACTGAGGTGTGTGTGCCTTCAGGGGCAGATGAGTGTCCTAGAGGACAACCCTTCTACCAAAAGGAGGCCATACGCCCAGCCCAGGTGGCGTTCCTGCGCAGGGAAGCTCCCCGCCGGCATCACAGTCCTCGGAGGCCTGGTGGCGTGTGGTCTGGCCGGCTGGCAGAGGCCCAGGAGTAGCTGCGGAGTTGGAGAGGGTGGAAGGAAGCGAGGCCCTCTCCAGACTGCCATCCTCAGACAGCCCCACCCCCACATGCAGACTTTCTGGCTGAGCAGAACCATTCCAGCCCCACCCTGACAGCTTTTCCTGGAAGCAGAGTACAGAACTTTGACCCTTGCTAACGGCATTGGTGGTGGCTGAGGGCAGGCTTTCCAAAACCAAGTCCGCCCAGAACAAGAGCTGATAACAGGACACAAAATTAACAGCAAAGCCTGTACCTCCAAGCAAGTGCCACTTACTGACAGGGACGGCATCCTGCACAGCCTTTTCATGACTTCCACTGACTCAATATACAGGGAGTGGTCTAATCTCAACCACAGTCACCACCTAAGGGCTCAGAAACTAAACAAGGTGTGTGAATACCCAAACGAAATCCTAAAGGAAAGAAACAACAACTGATCGACATGGGAAGAAATCAGCGAAAGAACTCAGGAAATATGAAGAACCAAACGGAAAACACACCCCCAAAGAGGAGCACCAGCCCCCTAGAAACAGACACCAACCAAAATCAGGCAACCAAAATAACAGAAGAGGAATTTCATATGTGGATCATAAGAGCACTCACCCAGCTGCAACAACAACTCAATAACCAACACAAAGAAACCACAAAAAGCCTCCAGGACCTGGAACATAAGTTCACTAAAGAAATAGACACAATGAAGAAAAGTTTAACCAAACTGCTGGAAATGAAGAATCAATTCAGGGAACTACAAAATACAGTGGAAAGTCTCAAGAACAGGGTAGATCAAACAGAAGAAAGAATCTCAGAGATTGAAGATAACATCCTCCAACTAAATAAAACCGTCACAGAGATAGAGCAGAGAAACAAGAGAAAAGAGCAAAGCCTACAAGAGATGTGGGATTATGTGAAGAAACCTAATGTGAGGGTCATAGGGTTACCAGAAGGGAAAGAAGACAACACTCAAGAGTTGGACAAGCTATTAGAATATATAATAGAGGAAAATTTCCCAGGCCTAGCTCAAAATCTCGATATACAAGTTCAACAAGCTCAGAGGACCCCTGGAAGATTCAATGCAAACAGGAAGATGTCACGACATGCAGTCATCACACTGACCAAAATATCAACTAAAAAGGCCCTTCTAAAAGCTGTAAGAAGAAAGAGCAAGTGACATACAAGGGAAAGTCAATTCGCAAAACATCAGACTTCTCTAATGAGACTTTACAAGCAAGTAGAGACTGAGGCCCAATTCACACTTTTCTGACAAAAAACAATGCCCAGCCTAGAATCTTATAGCCTGCAAAACTAAGCTTCATATTTGAAGGAGAAAATAAGTCATTCTGAGACAAGCAAAGTCTCAGAGAATTCACCAATACAAGACCAGCCCTACAAGAAGTACTCAAAACAGTGTTACGCACGGAACACCATAAAAAAAACTCACGAATATAAAAACAACCAAAACCCAAAGATTAAAGGCCAGATAATACAATGGCTCAAGAGGGAAATCAAAGCAACAACATAGAACCCAACAGAATGAACAGTAATCTACCTTACCTATCAGTTCTCTCAATAAATGTGAATGGCTTAAACTCTCCACTCAAGAGACATAGGCTGGCTGAATGGATAAGAAAATACAGGCCAAGTATGCTGTCTTCAGGAAACACATCTGACCTGCAAAGATGCATATAGACTAAAAGTAAAAGGGTGTAAATCAGTATTCCAGGCAACTGGAAAACAAAGGAAAGCTGGTGTGGCAGTTCTAATTTCAGACGATTTAGTATTTAAACCAACAAAAGTAGTGAAAGACAAAAAGGGTTATTATATAATGGTGAAGGGTACAGTTCAACAAGAAGAGATAACAATATTAAATATATATGCACCCAACTTAGGTGCACCAAGTGTCATAAAGCAAACCTTACTGGAGCTAAGCAAATGGATTAATAGCAACTCCATAATCACCGGAGATTTCAACACCCCACTGACGGCACAAGACAGATCCTCCAAACAGAAAATTAATAAAGAAATAATAGATTTAAACAAAACCCTGGAACATTTGGGTCTGACTGACATCTACAGGACATTCTACCCCAAATCCACTGAATATACGTCCTTCTCATAAGCTCATGGGACATTCTCTAAGATTGACCATATCCTAGGACACAAAGAAAATCTCAAGAAATTAAAAAAAATAGAAATCATACCATGTACCTTCTCAGAACACAGTGGAATAAAACTAGAAATCAACCCTAACAGAAACTGAGATTTCTACACAAAGACCTGGAAATTAAACAACCTCCTACTAAATGGTTATTTCATAAATGAAGAAATCAAGATGGAAATAAAAAAAATTCTATGAAGAAAACGACATTGGAGAGACAAGTTATCAACTCCACTGGGACACAGCTAAAGCAGTTCTGAGAGAAAAGTTTATCTCCATAAATGCCTATAACCAAAAGACAAAAAGATCACAAATAGACAATCTAAAGAAACGACTCAAAGAGATGTAAAGAGAAGAAAAGACCAACCCCAAACCCAGCAGAAAAAGTGAAATAGACAAGATCAAATTCGAACTAAACGAAATTGAAAACAGGGAAGCTATTCAAGAGATTACTAAAACAAAAAGTTGGTTCTTTGAAAAAATAAACAAAATTGACACACCAATGGTTAAGCTAACGAAAAGTAGAAAAGAGAAATCTCTAATAAGCTCCATCAGGAACAAAAAAGGACATATCACAACTGATCCCAAAGAGATACAAGATACAATTTATGAATACTACAAAAATCTTTATGCACACAAACTAGTAAATGTGGAGGAAATGGACAAATTTCTAGAAACACACAGCCTCCCTAGGCTCAACCAGGTAGAAATAGATTCCCTGAACAGACCAATCTCAACAGCTGAAATAGAAACAGCAATTAAAAATCTCCCTAAAAAGAAAAGTCCCGGTCCAGATGGCTTCACACCTGAATTTTACCACACTTACAAAGAAGAACTAGTATCTCTCCTGCAGAAACTATTCCACAACATCGAGAAGAACGGAAACCTCCCCGACACCTTTTATGAAGCGAATATTACTCTGATACCAAAACCAGGAAAGGATGCAACAAAAAAAGAAAACTACAGTCCCATATCCTTAATGAATATAGATGCAAAAATTTTCAACAAAATCTTAGCTATCCGAATCCAGACGCTAATCAAAAACATAATCCATCACGATCAGGTGGGCTTCATCTCAGGGATGCAGGGATGGTTCAACATACGTAAATCTATAAATGCAATTCACCACATAAACAGAAGTAAAAACAAAGACCACATGATTCTTTCAATAGATGCAGAAAAAGCTTTTGACAAACTTCAACACCCTTTCATGATACGAACACTTAAGAAAATAGGCATAGAAGAGACATACCAGTAATGGTACATGCCATAAATGACAAACCCATAGCCAACATCATACTGAATGGGAAAAATTGAAATCATTCCCACTTAGAACTGGAACCAGACAAGGCTGCCCACTCTCTCCACGTCTGTTCAACATAGTGCTGAAAGTCTTGGCTACAGCAATCAGACCGGAAAATGAAATTAAAGGTCTCTAAATAGGGGCAGAAGAGATCAAACTTTCACTGTTTGCTGATGATATGATATTATATCTAGAAAACCCCAAAGATTAAACCAAGAAACTCCTGGAACTTATCAATGAATTTAGTAAAGTCTCAGGATACAAAATCAATACACAGAAATCAGAGGCCTTCATATATGCCAAAAACAATCTAATTGAGAACCAAATCAAAGACTCAATTCTCTTCACAATAGCAACAAAGAAAGTAAAGTACTTAGGAATATACTTAACCAAGGACATAAAAGACCTCTACAGGGATAACTATGAAACACTGAGGAAGGAAGTAGAAGAGGATATAAACACATGGAAATCCATACCATGCTCATGGATCGGCAGACTCAACATCATCAAAGTGTGTATACTACCCAAACTGATCTACAGATTCAATGCAATACCTATGAAAATCCCATCAGCATTCTTCACAGATATAGAAAAAAGAATTTTATGCTTCGTATGGAACCAAAGAAGACCCCGAATATCCAAAGCAATTCTAGGCAACAAAAACAAAATGGGAGGCATTAATTTGCCAGATATCAAACTACACTACAACGCTGTAGTAATTAAATCAATATGGTATTGGCACAACAATAGGAATATGGATCAGTGGAACAGATGTGAGAATACAGATATAAAACCATCCTCATATAGCCATCTAATCTTTGACAAAGCAGAGAAAAACATACGCTGGGGAAAAGAATCTCTCTTCAATAAATGGTGCTGGGAAAACTGCATAGCCACCTGTAGAAGGCTAAAACAGGACTCACACCTTTCACCTCTCACAAAAATCAACTCACGCTGTATAACAGACTTAAACCTAAGGTAAGAAACTATTAGAATTCTAGAGGAAAAAGTTTGAAACACTCCTTGACATCAGCCTGGGCAAAGAGTTTATGAAGAAGTCCCCAAAGGCAATCACAGCAGCAACAAAAATAAATAAATGGGACATGATCAAACTACAAAGCTTCTACACAGCCAAAGAAATAGTCATCAAAGTAAACAGACAACCTACAGAATGGGAGAAAATTTTTGCATCCTATGCATCCGATAAGGGACTGATAACTAGAATATACTTAGAACTCACGAAAATCAGGAAGAAAAAAATCAAGTAACCCCATTAAAATGTGGGCAAAGGACTTGAACAGAAACTTTTCTAAAGAAGACAGAAGAATGGCTAGCAAACATATGAAACAATGCTCATCATCTCTCATCATCGGAGAAATGCAAGTCAAAACTTCAATGAGATATCACTTAATTCCAGTGAGAATGGCCTTTATCAATAAGTCTCCAATAACAAATGCCGGCGTGGATACGGAGAGAGAGGAACACTCCTACACTGCTGGTGGGGCTGCAAACTAGTTCAACCTCTCTGGAAAGCAATATGGAGGTACCTTAAAGCGATACAAGTGAATCTACCATTTGGGGTTAGATATAAAAAAGTGAATAAAATAAATTTTATTGTACCTGTTAAAATAAAAAAATGAATAAAAGTGAAATGAAAAAGTGAATCTCCCATTGCTGGGCATCTAACCAAAGATCCAATAACACTCTATAAGAAAGACACCTGCACTCGAATGTTTATAGCAGCACAATTCATAATCACAAGGCTGTGGACACAGCCCTAGTGCCCATCAATCCAAGAATGGGTTAATAAAATGTGGTATATGTATACCATGGAGTACTATTCAGCTCTAAGAAACAATGGTGACATAGCACATCTTATATTTTCCTGGTTAGAGCTGGAACCCATATTATTAAGTGAATTTTCCCAAGAATGGAAACACAAGCACCACATATACTCACCAGCAAATTGGTATTAACTGAACAGCACCGAAGTGGTCAAATAGGTTCTACAGTAATAGGGTATTGGGCACGTGGGATGGGGGAGGGGGGCGGGTATATACATATATAATGAGTGAGTTGTGTGCCATCTGGGGGATGGTCATGCTGGAGACTCAGACTTCAATAAATGGGCATTTATTGAAACCTTAAAATCTGTACCTCCATAATATGCCGTAATAAAAAAAAAAGAATATGGATAGCAAATGATATGAATGGAGTTGAAGAGAAAGTTGAAAACCAATGAAAAGAGCCAAAATAAGAGAAAGTTTCAGGACGACAAAAAAATGAAAAGATTGCTAAACAGCAAGACAACGTCAGAAAGGATATAAACTCTTATAGACATTGGCCTAGGCAAAGAATTTATGAAGAAGATCCCAAAGGCAATCATAGCAACAACAAAAATAAGTAAATGGGACCTCATTAAATTAAAAAGCTTCTGCACAGCCAAGAATAAAATCATTAGAGCTAATGGCCTACAGAATGGGAGAAAATATTTGATTGGTAAACATCCAATAAAGGGCAGATAACTAAAATACATAAAGAACTAAAGGAAATCAGCAAGAAAAAAATCAAACAACTCCATTAAAATGTCGGCAAATGACATGAACAGAAACTTTTCATAAGAAGATAGACTAATAGCCAACAAACATAGGAAAAAATGCTCAGCTTCTCTAATCATCAGGAAAATGCAAATCAAAACTGCAATGAGATATCTATCACCTAACTCCAGTGAGAATGGCTTTATCAAACAGTTCCACAACTACAAACGGTGGCATGTATGAGGAGATTTAGGAACACTCATACACTGCCGGTGGGACTGAAAACTAGTACAACCTCTATGGAAAGTAATATGGAGATTCCTCAAAGAGATAAAAGTAGAATTGCCGTTTGATTCAGCAACCCCACTACTGGGTATTTACCCAAAGGAAAAAAAAGACATTCTATTAAAAGGACACCTGCACTCACATGTTTATAGCACAATTTGCAATTGCAAAGATGTGACAACAACCCAAGTGCCCATCAATACATGAGAGAATTAATAAAATGTTGTGTATGTATACCATGTATACCACTACTCAGACATAAAAAATGGTGAACAAATGTCTCTTGTATTAACCTAGATGGAACTAGAGACCACCCTTCTAAGTGAAGTATCACAAGAACGGAAAAACAATTACTACATGTACTCCCCATGAAATTGGAAGTAGTCAATTGTCACTATGTCCACATATGGAAATAATATTCATTGGGTGTCGGGCAGGTTTGGAGGAGGAAGGGATGGGTAAATTCACACCTAACAGGTACAATGCACAATATCTGGGGGATAACTTTGACTCAGATGGTTCAAAAGCAATTTATGTAACCAAAATGTTTATAGCCTCCTAATATTATGAAATAAAAACAATAAAAAACAAAAAAATGGTATGATAGAACCTAAAGAAATGAATGAAAAAGTAATCTCTCTTTGCCTTTCTTTTTGCTTGTTCTGCTGTGACAATGGGTCTGGGCATCATCCATGGTGTATATACCATGCTCTGTAAACCTATATCTTGGTCTTGCTCTATAATCCTATCTTACTCTCCTCAATAAAACTCATTTTCCTGCTTGCCTTACTTTGGCATGTCCGGTCATTCTTCTGCCATGAATGCACCAAGAACGGACATTTTCAGACTAAACCCTGACGTATTTGGTGCTATGACTCTTTAGGCAAGCCTTGATCTCTCTCTCTCTCTATCTAGGCAAGCCTTGCTGTGTGTATTCCTGCCCTTTGTTCTTGCTTTTCCACCCCTCACCATTTCTGTGACTCGGATATTTCTCTCTACTCAAGCCTTTCTCCATAATGTTCTTGTTTTGGGATTTTCTGCCCTTGTTTTTGGTTTTCCACACTGGTCATTTCTGTGATTTGGTTGTTTCTCTTTGGTCAATCCAGCTTATCTTTCTCCACGATTATGTTATCTCTTTGGGTTTTCCTGCTCTTGCTTTCCCTTCCCCTCCCAGCCATTTTTGTGATTCGGATCTTTCTTTCTAGGCAAGCCAGCTCACATTTCTCTATGATAACACACCTACTTTGGTTCCTCTTGCCTTGAAGCCAGAGCTTGAGGGGCTCTGGTGCTTGCTTTTACTTTTTCACCCAAATACTGAATGGTTGAATTCTTAGCTAAACGTGGGTGTGTGCTAAGGAATTTGGGAACGCGTCCCTCATGGTAGGAGAGAAGTCTTTCATTTTGCTTTTCTTTAGGGAAGAGGGGTTTGTATTGTAATTTTTGTGTTTCTGAGCTTTGTGTTGTTTTTGATAATGTACTTTTCTTTATGATCTGATGAAGTGCATGCAGCCCCTTCCCATAGTAAGACTAAAACAGTTTTTCCTCCCCAGGTTTTGTCCACACTAAGCCATTGCTCAGAGTGTACTTGTACGCCCAGCAATAAGCAAGATGGGACTTAGTGCTGTTTAGGACCCAAGGGTTTATACCACCCATGGACAATGACAGTCTGAGCTGTAACTTTTGCATTTATGGGCTTCGCACTGGTTTTGGCAATGGATCTGATGGGAAAGAAAAGTCTTCTTCCTGTGTTAAGGCTAACGATGTTTCTGCCCCTGGTTTTATCAGCATTTTCCGGTTCACTCAATTGAAGCAAACTTCCATGTCCTGTAATAAGCAAACCAGGACTCAGTCAAGGTCTACTTTGTTAGGGTCTTTTTAGGAGCTGATAGTTTATATAGCCCATGGATATGCCTGTACACGAAGAGATCTGGGTTACCTTGAGGCACCTCTTCTGCACCTATCTGCACCATGTCTCACATGGGGCAAAGTTAAATACCTACACCCCTGGTTTTATCAGGCCTTTCTCCTTCACCTTCAAGCTTTTTATTTCACTCTATCCCATAAAGCGCCTTCTTTATTGTGGCTGGCCTCCTAATCACTGTTACTTTTACAAACAAACCAGGTTGTTCTACCGTTAGATATCCTTGTTCTGGCACTTAACAATGAGAGGCTGCTAGGTTGAAGGGGTTGTATGCCCAGCTATAATAGGCCACAGTGGGTATAGCCTCTCCCCTTTCTCCTTTGCCCCTTGGCCACATGGTCTGGGTTGTTACCTG
Organism: Microcebus murinus; assembly: GCF_040939455.1. Classification (NCBI taxonomy): domain Eukaryota; kingdom Metazoa; phylum Chordata; class Mammalia; order Primates; family Cheirogaleidae; genus Microcebus; species Microcebus murinus. Next base: position 1,752,728 of record NW_027438947.1, on the reverse strand, counting down.
GGGGAACCCAGCTCTGACTGATCCCAGTTTCTTCCCTTCTCCCTGTTTCTCAGCCAAGTTGTCTGGATCATTACCTGGTGAATCCCAGCTCTAAATGACCCAGCTGGCAAAGTCTAGAAGTTTGTTCCAGAAACCCTGAAGAACAAACAATTATTCTTCTGCACAGCCACCTGGCCACAGTATGAGCTAGACAGGAGAGCACAGTGGCTACCACATGGGACTCTAAATCACCCCACTATCTTAGTGGGGACCTCTTTTGCAAAAGGGTTGGAAAATGGGCTGAAATATCATATGTACAGGCTTTCTTTTATTTATAGAACAATTCTCAGTGATGTAAGGTGTGTACAGAGCCAGGTAAGACTGTGGTGTTGAGAGATACTCCTCAAGTTCCCACCTGTTCTGAGCCACCTCCATACTCAGGAAAGCCTAAAGGGAACCCTACAAGGGGGACAAAGTTGCCATCTCAACTTCCACCAGGGGGAAAGGTGGCTCAGCTCCTACCCTTGGTGGAAGCAGTGGGGGAGTTTGGACCAACCCTGGTACATAAGCCCATTTGTTTAATAGAGTTAAAACAAATAAAATAGGATCTGGGAAGTAACACCAATCACCCTGATGAGTATGTAGAGACATTCCAGCATTTGTGTTAGCCTATGACTTGGCTTGGAAAGATGTCCATATTATTCTAAGACAAATTTTAAATGATTTTGAGAAATCCAGAGTGCTAATGGAGGCACAAAATTTACCTCCAGATTACACCTTTCAGATCCTAGATATCCAGTGGGTGAAACAGCAGTGCCTGTGACTAACTCAGGGTGGAATTACAGTTCCTCAGAAGAGAAGTGATAGAAAGAACATTTTCTAATATGCGTCCAGGCTGGCCTGAAGGCTTCCAGGCAAAAGGTGGTGAACTATTCCAAAGTCACTGCCATAGCCCAAGGGCCTGAGGAAAATGCCATAGCCTTCCTGGATCAGCTCTGGGAGGCAATAGAGAAACACACCACACTAGATCTTAACACTTATGAGGGACAGGTGATATTAAAAGACAAATTCTTGACCCAAGGAGCACAATATATTAGGAAAAAGCTCCAGAAGCTTGTCCAGGATCCTACCACCTCCCTGCATGACGTGGTGGCTGCCACTAATTCTGTTTCTATAACAGAACTTCTGAGCTTGAGTCTCAGGCTCAAGAGAAGGAGAGGAGAAAGGAGGCTAGGCATGCCCAGTTAATGTCAGCATTAGTGGCCACATTTGGACCAATGGCCAAAGCTTCCATCAAAGGAAGTGATCTCCAGGGACACATAAGCTGATGGGAAGGGCATTGAGCCAAGAATTATTCCAACAGGGACAGGTTATCCAAGGCCCTTTGTCATTGGTGCCATCAAACAGGTCACTGGACCGCACTCTGTCCTTTGGGATCATCCTAGAAGGGGAGTCAGTCCTCAGACCAGATCATGGTACAACAATGAAGGAGCCCACTCCCGTCAACCACCTGGAAGATAATGCTCACTGGACCGAAGCCAAGGGTAACCGTCCTGGTGGCAGGTAGGCCAGTAAATTTCCTTATGGATACAGGGGATGCCTACTCTGTCCTCCTCACCTATTCTGGAAAGCAGAGCACTGAATCCTGTAGGTCACCAGAGTCTCCACCAAACAATTCTTTACTCTCCCTTTACTTTGTTTGTGGGAGGATGTGACCATTGAACATTTGTTTCTGGTAATTCCCACTTGTCCTGTCAACCTGCTAGGATGTGACTTACTTTCTAAACTGCAAGCATGGGTTTCCTTCTACCCTCAAGAGGAACCCAGCCTCATAGGCCTTTTAATAAAATCAGATGACTTGGACCAACATCGACAGGACTGGGAGGCAAACATCCCTGCAGTAGTTTGGGACATTGGTTCCCCAGGCCGTGCCAAAATGGCCCAGCCTGTTGTGGTCCATGTCAAACTGTGTCAGGGATATCCTTGTGTTAAACAATATCTGTTGCAGCCCAAGACCAAGGCAGGTCTCAAACCCCTTATAAGAAAATTTCTACTCTTGAGGCTACTTATACCAACGTGCTTTCCTTGTAACACCCCTATTTTACCTATCCAAAAAAAGGATGGCATGTACCAATTGATGCAAGACTTAAGGGCAGTTAATGGGGCAGTGGTGGCTCTACACCCTGTGATGCCCAATCCTCACACGTTAATGGGTAACATTCCCCCTGAGACCACACATTACAGGACCTAAAAGATGCTTTCGGTGTTTGTAAAATATGGCGGATTAGGTATGACATCCTGGCTCTCTGCTCTTGGAGTGGGAGGTGAAGAAGGCGGCTTGAATCACTCAAGTGGGTAGTTCTCCCACAGGATCGGTTTCACGGAACTGCAGGGAAGCTTCGAGGGGCAGCAGTGCCGGGAAAAGGAGGAAAGTAACTCAGTGGAATTGCTGTGAAGTTCTGAGAATCCGAGTAGTACAGCGCAGATTGGAGCCACGCTGAATGGCCAGCCAAATGGCTGTGTGATCTACCCCACAGGGGGACGACTTCTTCTTCACTGACTTCCACGCCCACGCAAGCAGGGAAGTGCCTGAAGACAGTGTGAAGAGTTAACATGGACGGGCAGGCAGGTTGGAGAGGAGGCAAGAACAGAAAGTATTTTGAAATCTCCAGGGCACAGTGTAAGGTCGCCTTTGCTAGGAGATCTATAAACACCAGTGGCTTATGCCTCACTTCTAAAGGGACAGAAAAATGAGACAGATTGCTCATTTGACTGAGTTGTCTGGTGGACTCGGGCTACCCAAGCACTGTGAGAGAGGGAGTGGAAGAGGGGGTGAGCTCCATCATCCATGGACCCCTCCCTAGGGGTCTCCAGCAGCTCAAGCCCCGCCCCTGGGTATATGGGGAAAGTTTTCACCCCTCGGGGGAACTTGTCTGCGGACCCCAACTGCTTGAACTCTGCCGGTGAAGGGGCAGAAGAGGGGTCGCACAGAAAGTTTTCACCCCTCCATGGAACTTGTCTGTGGTTCCCAGCCGCTTGAGCTCTGCTGGTGAAGGGGCAGAAGGGGGGGCGAGACCCATCCTCTGCGGACCCTCCCCAGGAGTATCCAGTGGCCCAAGACCCGCTGCTGGGACGCGCAGAAAGTTTTCACCCCACGTGGAAAGCTTTTACCCCTCAGCAGAACTTGTCTGCGGACCCAGCCACTTGAGCTCTGCCAGTGATGGGGTGGAAGAGGGGTCACTCAGAACTTGTCTTCAGACCTCAGCCATTTGAGCTCTGCCGGTGAATGGGTGGAAGAGAGGTCACACGGAAAGTTTTCACCCCTCAGCGGAACTTGTCTGCAGACCCCAGCTGCTTGACGGGGTCTGGGGTGGAAGGGGAGAGCCATCCTCCGCGGACCCTCCCCAGGGGTCTCCAATGGCCCAAGCTCTGCTGGCATCTCATGGAAAAGGGATAATTTTCACCCCTCAGTGGAGCTTCTCAGTGGTTGCTGGCAACTCAAGTGCAGCTGGTGAGGGAGTGGAAGAGGAAAGGAACTCGCTTCTTGGTAAAGCCTCCTGGCAGATCCCAGTGTCTCAAGTCCCACCAGGGAGGGGAGGGAAGACGGAGAGGGAATGCTCCCCAGGTGGTGTCCCCCATCAGGAAGTTCCCCATCCCACCCAACTGTGTCTGCTTTGCTCCTAACGAATAGAACCCGCCATAACTGGGTGAAAATAAGAAAGAGAGTGATCTACCAACTCTCACGTGGAACAACTATACTCCCAGCACGTTCTGGGGTTTTGAGATAGGTGCTTCTCTACAGACTCCACCCCTGGGTGGAGTAGTGAAACAAACCATTATTCAAACAGAAACCAGAGGCTGGACTTCTATCTCCTATAGCTTAGTATCCATTGCTGGCCTGTTTTTCTCCAAAGGCCCAGACCTCTCCCCTGAAAGGGTTTAGTAACAGCCTCTCTAGATGGATACCCAAGCAGAGACATGAACCCATATCCTAGAGGCGACCTGGAAGACAGGGTCCTCAGCCAAAGGATCAGCCCCCAGCCCTGGAAACACACAGTAGCAAGGGAGTCCGCTTTTAGGGCTAAAGCCCCCTTGGGTTGCCAAAGGTCCTTGTCTGTGACCATACCACTGGTTTTCCATAGGGTAAGGCCTGACCACTCATATGCAGGAGCAGAGTTGCCAGGCAGGTCGCTCTCTGTTCTGTGTCCCTCAGCGCCCCTGGAAAAGGCCTCTTCAACAGCCCTGAGCCTTTTACTTCACACCATCCAGATAAACTCCATCCTTGGAGGGGTGGAGTAAAAAGAATTGATGCCCTACTACAGCGAGTTGGTTTGGATCATCTGTTAAAAGCAGAATACAAGGGTTTATACTTGGTATCCAGGTAGTTGCCAAATTATAGACTTGTGTTCTGAGAAGGAGAATCTTAATGAGAATTCCTAACAACTGTACCAAAAGACACTTTTCACCAGGAGCTGCCACACATATGCAGCGAATGACCTGTGAATAACTTTTGAGCAACCCCACTTTAAGCACAATTCAAGCAACCTCTGAAGTATAATCTCTTAAGCTTGCCAATACCTATTGCTTATCTCACCACAACTAAATAGGTAACAGGGCCCAAGGATCCCCTGGGAGAGGCACGACACTCACCAAAGACTGAGAGTCCTGTTTACCACATTTAAAGGTTTAGAGCTCATTACATAGGTATTGGAAAAGCATGATAACCAACCTCCCCTCGCAAACCACAAGCAACAAAAAGAGACAGTAACCTCATAGCTTGACAGAGTGCCTATCTCTTCATACCAGTAGTTGATAGGGGAATCACGTTTACAAGAGGGACTTAATTCCGGGGAGTCTAAGCAATGGTTTCAATCTCACTAATCTCTAGTAAAAGTTGGTGAAGAAAACAGGTCAAAGATAACCCAACAAGCACAGACTCCTCTAAGACAGTACAGGTCCACAGCACATTTCCCCAGATCTGCCAAGGATCATCCTCCTAGAATTCCAGATTTTAGCTCATAATCCAATCCCTGCACCTTAGATCCTCAAGAAAGTGCCCAGATGAGAAAGTACCAGCCAACGTTTACAGGAAACATGAAGGAGCAGAGAGATAAATCACCTCCAAAGCGAAATATTCATTCTCTATTATCTGACACCAACTTACATCATATGAGTAACCTGAGAGAGGAATATTTCTGAATATGGATTGCTACAAAACTATATAGAATTGAAGTGAAAATAGAATCACAACATAGGGAAAACACAAGAACAATACAGGAAATGAATGAAAGAGTCTCCAAACAAATTGAGACTATCAAGAAAAACAAAACAGAAATTCTGGCAATGAAGGAAACAATCAAGGATCTCCATAATTCAGTGGAAAGCCTAAAGAACAGGATGGACATGCAGAGGAAAGAATCTCAGAACTTAAATATTATGCCTATGCTCTAAACAAATCAGAGGGAGAAAGGGAACACAGAAACAAGAGACAAGACCAAACTTGACAGGAAGTGTGGGCTTATGTTAAAAAGCCGAATATCAGATTGATTGGGATTCCGGAAGGGGAAGAGGAACATTCACAAGGGCTAGAAAACATGTTTCACGGAATACTGGAAGAAAAGATGCCAGGCCTGGCCAGAAATCTTGATATCCAAATACAAGAACCACACAGAACTCCTGGGAGACTTAACGTGAAAAGACAATCACCTTGCCACGTGGTTTTTAGGCTGACAAAAGTAAATGTGAAAGAAACAATTCTCCGTGCAGTGAGACGAAAGCAGCAAATGACCTATAAAGGTAAGGCTATCAGACTAACAGCAGACTTATCATCTGAAATCTTAAAAGCCAGGAGGGTTTGGGTGCCTATCCTTAATCACCTAAAACAGGACAAAGCCCAACCTAGAATTCTTATCTGGCAAAATTAAGTTTCATCTATGAGGGAGAAATAAAGTCCTTCTCAGACAGACAATCACTGAGGGAATTTGCAAAGACCAGACCATCCCTACAGGAAGTTCTCAGGCCCGCATTTCTAATCAAACAGGGCAGTAGACACTACTGAAAGGAAAATCGTCAAAGAATTAAAGTTTAGATCTCGACTAAATGATGGCTCAAGGAGTAAAACAAAGCAACGTCTCCACCTAACAATATGAATGGTACTCTTCCTCCAATTTCAATCCTCTCAATAAATGTAAATGGCTTAAACTGTCCTCTGAAGAGACATAGGCTGGCAGAGTGGATAAAAATTCAAAAGTCTAGCATCTGCTGTCTACAAGAAACACATCTAACCCACAAAGATGCCTCCCAGCTGAAGGTCAAGGGATAGAAAACTATCATCCAGTCAAACAGGAGTCAAAGAAAGCTGGAGTAGCTATACTGTTTGCAGATAATATAAGCTTTAAAATAGCAAAAGTAAAAAAGGATAAAGATGGCCATTATATAATGGTGAAAGGGAATATCCAACAAGAAGATTTAACAATTCTTAATATCTATGTACCTAACAGGAGTACCCAGTTATTTAAAGCAAGCCTTGTCTAATATAAACCTGGTTACACAACACTGCCTTAGTAGCAGGGGACTTCAACACTCCATTGAATGATCTTGATAGATCATTCAAACAGAAAATAAGCATAGAAATAATGGACCTGAACAAAGCCCTTGATCAAAAATGTCTGACAGACATTTATAGAGCATTTATCCAAATAAACTTGAATTTACATTCTTGTAAGCAGCCCATGGATCCTACTCTAAAATGGATCACATCCTAGGCCACAAATCAGATCTCAAAAAATTCAAGAAAATAGAAATTATACCTTGTATATTTTCTGACCATAACGGTATAAAATTACAGTTCAATTCCTATAGAAACACTCAAGCCCTCACAAAATCATGGAAACCAAACAATATATCATTGAAAAATGATTGGGAAAAGGAAGGAATTCAGAGGGAAATCAAGAATATATTCGAGTTTTTGGACCAAGCTGGCGGACGAATAACACTGCTAGACAGAGTGTCTCTGCAGAAAAGACAGATTCTAGCAGAAATTAGAAGAAAGAAGCAAGAATACGAGCATACAGCGGACAAGAGCCGGAAGGAGGGGTACCTGAGAACTCGGGAGACTCCACGGGAGGAGGCTGCGGAGGAGAACTGGAGGCTGAGACCACCGGAGCAGCCCGGAGACAGGCGGCAAGGGTAGGTGGATTTGCTGCTTACCCTGCCCTGCATTCGGGACTGCTGGTGGACTCCCCACCAGGGGGAGAGACCTGCGGACACCAGCCCAGAGACCGCCGCCGCCTGCAAACGGTGAGCCTGTAGCAGACGTGGCACCAGGTTCCCAACTTCCTCCAGGCACCTCCGAGTGCACAGACTGAGCGGCGCGGCAGGCGCCATATTTCCTCCTCCTCCCCTCTGCAGACCCTACCCGTGGCTGCCCAGAGAGACAATACAGCCACCAGCCAGAGGCACCTCCAGGGAAAAGGACCTTCCCATTTGGGACCCTACACATGACTAGGGGAACTCAGACTGTGAGCTCCCTACATGCCCGCCCTCCCAGGTGCTGCTGGCACCGTGTTCCCAGGAGAACGGTGCTAACTCACAGGCTGAGAGACATAGACCCAGCTTGGGCTCCCTGTGGGTGAATTAGGACCAGAAATCCTCTCCCTGGAGAGGATACAGTTTGAACTCTGGGACCCAGAGGTCGGACCTGCAGACCAGATCCCCTGCACCAAGGGCTAGCATTGCCCGGGGCACAGAAGGGTTATACGTGAACAGCCTACTGAGGTGTGTGTGCCTCCAGGGGCGGATGGGCGTCCTAGAGGGCAACCCTCCTCCCAGGAGGAGGCCGTGCTCCCAACCCTGGTGGCGTTCCTGTGCAGGGAACCTCCCCGCCGGCATCACAGTCCGGGGAGGCCTGGTGGCTTGTGGTCTGGCCTGCTGGCAGAGGCCGAGTAGTAGCTGTGGAGTTAGGGAGGGTGGAAATAAGCGAGGCCTGCTCCAGACTGCAGGCCTCAGACAGCCCCACCCCCCCACACAGACTTTCTGGCTGAGCAAGACCATTCCAGCCACGCCCTGACAGCTTTCCCTGGAAGCAGAGAACAGAACTTTGCCCCTGATAACGGCCTGAGAGCTGGCTTACCCAACCCAAGTCTGCCCAGAACAAGAGCTGTTAACAAGACACAAAATCAACAGTATAGCCTATTCCTTCAAGCAAACGCCACCTACTGACAGGGATGGCATATTGCACAGCCTTTCCACGGCACCCACTGACTCAATATACAGGGAGTGGTCCAATTTCACCCACAGACACCACCTAACGCCTCAGAAACTAAACAAGGTGTGTGAATACCCAAACAATAACCTAAGGAAAGAAACAACAACTGATCGACATGGGAAGAAATCAGCGAAAGAACTCAGGAAATGTGAAGAACCAAATGAAAAACACACCCCCAAACAGGAGCACCAGCCCCCTAGAAACAGACACCAACCAAAACCAGGCAACCAATATGACAGAAGAGGAATTTCGTATGTGGATCATAAGAACACTCACCCAGCTGCAACAACAACTCAATAACCAACACAAAGAAACCACAAAGAGTCTCCAGGATATGGGAAAAGAAATAGACACAATGAAGTAAAGTGTAACCGAACTCCTGGAAATGAAGAATCAATTCAAGGAACTACAAAATACAGTGGAAAGTCTCAAGAACAGGGTAGATCAAACAGAAGAAAGAATCTCAGAGCTTGAAGATAACACCCTCCAATTAAATAAATCAGTCACAGAAATAGAGCAGAGAAACAAGAGAAAAGAGCAAAGCCTACAAGAGCTGTGGGATTATGTGAAGAAACCTAATGTGAGGGTCATAGGGTTACAAGAAGGGGAAGAAGACAACACTCAAGGGTTGGACAAGCTGTTTGAAGATATAATAGAGGAAAATTTCCCAGGCCTTGCTCAAACTCTTGATATACAAGTTCAAGAAGCTCAGAGGACCCCTGGGAGATTCAAAGCAAACAGGAAGACGTCACGACATGCAGTCATCACACTGACCAAAGTATCAACTAAAGAGGCCCTTTTAAGAGCTGTAAGACAAAAGAAGCAAGTATCATACAAGGGAAAGCCAATTCGAATAACATCAGACTTTTCTAATGAGACTTTACAAGCAAGGGGAGACTGGGGCCCCATTCTCACTCTTTTGAAGCAAAACAATGCCCAGCCTAGAATATTATTCCCTGCAAAACTAAGCTTCGTATATGAAGGAGAAATAAAAACATTCTCAGACAAGCAAAGGCTCAGAGAATTCACCAAGACAAGACCAGCCCCACAAGAAGTACTGAAAACAACGTTACGCACGGAACATCATAATAATAACCCACGAATATAAAAACAACCAAAACCCAAAGGTATTAAAGGCCAGATATTACAATGCCTCAAGACAGAAATCATAGCAACAAGTTCCAACCCAACAGAATGATCAGTAATCTACCTTACCTATCAGTTCTCTCAATAAATGTGAATGGCTTAAACTCTCCTCTCAAGAGACATAGGCAGGCTGAAAGGATAACAAAATACAGGCCAAGTATATGCTGTCTTCAGGAAACACATCTAACCTGCAAGGATGCATATAGACTAAAAATGAAAGGGTGGAGATCAATATTCCAAGAAAATAGAAGCCAAAAGAAGGCTGGTGTGGCAGTTCTAATTTCAGACGATTTAGTTTTTAAACCAACAAAAGTAGTAAAAGACAAAGAGGGTCATTATATAATGGTGAAGGGCACAGTCCAACAAGAAGAGATAACAATTTTAAATATATATGCACCCAACTTAGGTGCACACAGATTCATAAAGCAAACTTTACTAGAGCAAGCAAATGGATTAATAGCAACTCCATAATCACCGGAGATTTCAACACCCCACTGACGGCACGAGACAGATCCTCCAAACAGAAAATTAATAAAGAAATAATGGACTTAAACAAAACTCTAGAACAATTGGGTCTGACAGACATCTACAGAACATTCTACCCAAAATCCACTGCATATACGTTCTTCTCATCAGCTCACAGGACATTCTCTAAGATTGACCATATCCTAGGACACAAAGAAAATCTCAGAAAATTTAAAAAAATAGAAATCATACCATGTACCTTCTCAGATCACAGTGGAAAAAAACTAGAAATCAACGCTAACAGAAACTCACATTTCTACACAAAAACGTGGAAATTAAACAACCTCCTACTAAATGATTACTTCGTAAATGAAGAAATCAAGACGGAAATAAAATTTCTATGAAGAAAACGACAATGGAGAGACAAGTTATCAACTCCTCTGGGACACAGCTAAAGCAGTTCTGAGAGGAAAGTTTATCTCCATAAATGCCTATAACCAAAAGACAAGAAGATCACAAATAGACAATCTAATGAAACGACTCAAAGAGCTGGAAAAAGAAGAACAGACCAACCCCAAACCCAGCAGAAGAAGTGAAATCAACAAGATCAAATCAGAACTAAACGAAATTGAAAACAGGAAAGCTATTCAGGAGATTAATAAAACAAAAAGTTGGTTCTTTGAAAAAATAAACAAAATTGACACACCATTGGGTAAGCTAACAAAAAGAAGAAAAGAGAAATCTCTAATAAGCTCCATCAGGAATAAAAAAGGAGATATCACAACTGATCCCAAAGAGATACAAGATACAATTTATGAATACTACAAAAATCTTTATGCACACAAACTGGAAAATGTGGAGGAAATGGACAAATTTCTAGAAACACACAGACTCCCTAGGCTCAACCAGGAAGAAATAGATTCCCTGAACAGACCAATCTCAACAGCTGAAATAGAAACAGCAATTGAAAATCTCCCTAAAAAGAAAAGTCCCGGTCCAGATGGCTTCACACCCGAATTTTACCACACTTACAAAGAAGAACTAGTACCTATCTTGCAGAAACTATGCCACAACATCGAGAAGAACAGAAACCTCCACGACACCTTTTATGAAGCGAATATTACTCTGATACCAAAACCAGGAAAGGATGCAACAAAAAAAGAAAACTACAGACCAATATCCCTATTGAATATAGACGCAAAAATTTTCAACAAAATCTTAGCTAACCGAATCCAGACACTTATCAAAAAAATAATCCACCACGACCAAGTGGGCTTCATCCCAGGGATGCAGGGATGGTTCAACATATGTAAATCTATAAATGCAATTCACCATATAAACAGAAGCAAAAACAAAGACCACATGATTCTTTCAATAGATGCAGAAAAAGCTTTTGACAAAATTCAACACCCTTTCATGATACGAACACTTAAGAAAATAGGCATAGAAGGGACATACCTAAAAATGATACAAGCCATATATGACAGACCCATAGCCTACATCATACTGAATGGGGAAAGATTGAAATCATTCCCACTTAGAACTGGAACCAGACAAGCCTGCCCACTATCTCCACTTCTGTTCAACATAATGTTGGAAGTCTTGGCTACAGCAATCAGACAGGAAAATGGAATCAAAGGTATCCAAATAAGGGCAGAAGAGATTAAAGTTTCACTGTTTGCTGATGATAGGATATTGTATCTAGAAAACCCCAAGGATTCAACCGAGAAACTCCTGGAGCTGATCAATGAATTTAGTAAAGTCTCAGGATACAAAATCAATACACAGAAATCAGAGGCATTCATATACGACAACAACAATGTAATTGAGAACCAAATCAAAGACTCAATTCCCTTCACAATAGCAACAAAGAAATTAAAGTACCTAGGAATATACTTAACCAAGGACGTAAAAGACCTCTACAGGGAGAACTATGAAACACTGAGGAAGGAAACAGCAGAGGATGTAAACAGATGGAAATCCATACCATGCTCGTGGATCGGCAGACTCAATATCATCAAAATGTCTATACTACCCAAACTGATCTACAGATTCAATGCAATACCTATTAAAATCCCATCAGCATTCTTCACAGATATAGAAAAAATAATTTTACGCTTCGTATGGAACCAAAGAAGACCCCGAATATCAAGAGCAATTCTAGGCAACAAAAACAAAATGGGAGGCATTAATATGCCAGATATCAAACTATACTACAAAGCTGTAGTAATTAAAACAATATGGTATTGGCACAAAAAGAGGAATATTGACCAGTGGAACAGATGTGAGAATCCTGATATAAAACCATCCTCATATAGCCATCTAATCTTTGACAAAGCAGAGAAAAACACACGCTGGGGAAAAGAATCCCTCTTCAATAAATGGTGCTGGGAAAACTGGATAGCCACCTGTAGAAGGCTAAAACAGGACCCACACCTTGCACCTCTCACAAAAACCAACTCACGCTGGATAACAGACTTAAACCTAAGGTATGAAACTATTAGAACTCTAGAGGAAAAAGTTGGAAACACTCTCCTAGACATCGGCCTCCTCAAAGAGTTTATGAAGAAGTCCCCAAAGGCAATCACAGCAGCAACAAAAATAAATAAATGGGACATGATCAAACTACAAAGCTTCTGCACAGCCAAAGAAATAGTCATGAAAGTAAACAGACAACCTACAGAATGGGAGAAAATTTTTGCATCCTACGCATCCGATAAGGGACTGATAACTAGAATATACTTAGAACTCACGAAAATCAGCAAGAAAAAGTCAAATAACCCCCTTAAAAATTGGGCAAAGGACTTGAACAGAAATTTTTCTAAAGAAGACAGAAGAATGGCCAACAAACCTATGAAGAAATGCTCAACATCTCTAATCATCAGGGAAATGCAAATCAAAACCACAATGAGATATCACTTAACCCCAGTGACACTGGCCTTTATCAAAAAATCTCCAAACAATAAATGCTGGCGTGGTTGCGGAGAGAGAGGAACACTCCTACACTGCTGGTGGGACTGCAAACTAGTGCAACCTCTGTGGAAAGCAATATGGAGATACCTTAAAGTGATACAAGTGAATCTACCATTTCATCCAGCAATCCCATTGCTGGGCATCTGCCCAAATGATCCAGTGACACTCTACAAAAAAGACACCTGCACTCGAATGTTTATAGCAGCACAATTCATAATTGCAAGGCTGTGGATACAGCCCAAGTGCCCATCAATCCACGAATGGATTAATAAAATATGGTATATGTATACCATGGAGTACTGTTCAGCTCTAAGAAACAATGGTGATATAGCACATCTTATATTTTCCTGGTTAGAGCTGGAACCCATACTACTAAGTGAAGTATCCCAAGAATGGAAAAACAAGCACCAGATATATTCTCCAGCAAACTGGTATTAACTCAGTAGCACCTAAGTGGACACATAGGTGCTACAGTAATAGGGTATTGAGGAGGTGGGAGGGGTAGGGGGGCGGGTATATACATACATAATGAGTGAGATGTGCACCATCTGGGTGATGGTCATGATGGAGACTCAGACTTTTGTGGGGAGGGGGGAAATGGGCATTTGTTTAAACCTTAAAATCTGTACCCCCATAATATGCCAAAATAAAAAATAAATAAATAAAAAAACGTGGTTTTATGGTGATATTTGAACCACAAGAAGATTCCTATCCAGACACCATAGAACAAGACGCAGATCATAACCAAACTCTCTCTTTTCTCTTCCTTTTGGTTGCTCTGCTGTGACAATGAGTCTGGTCATCATCCATGGCATATGTATCATGCTCTGTAAACCTATATCTTACTCTTGCCCTATAATCTTATCTTTCTCTCCTCAATAAACCACACTTTCATTTTTAGCTTTAAAAAAAGAAATGAAAGAGTCATTTGGTGATATAGCACATCTTGGATTTTCCTGGATAGAGCTAGAATCTATACTACTAAGTGAAGTATCCCAAGAATGGAAAAACAAGCACCACATATACTCATCAGCAAATTGGTATTAACTGATTAGCACCTAAGTGGACACATAGGAATTACATTTATTGGGTATTGGGAGGGTGGGAGGGGAGATGAAGGGGCGGGTATAAACATACATAATGAGTGAGATGTGCACCATCTGGGGGATGGTCATACTGGAGACTCAGACTTGGGGGGGGAGGGGGGAAAGGGCATTTATTGAAACCTTAAAATCTGTACCCCTATAACTGTAGCCCATTTTCCGGGTCTCGTGCTGTCTAGCTTTGTGTTACGGGCTTAAGCTTAATCCAGGATAGCATAAATGGTGCTAGTTCACCGTCATTTCTTGGAATTGAGTAATATTCCATTGTGAGAATATACCACATTTTAATTATCCACTCATGAATTGACGGGCACTTGGGTTGCTTCCATGACCGTGCAATAGTGAATTAGGGTGCAGATGTCTTCATAATGTTTTATGCTCTTTTGGGGAGATGGCCAACAATGCTATTGCAGGGTCGGCGGAGGGGAGGAGGAGGCAATATGGCGCCTGCCGCGCGGCTCGGGTCTGTGCACACGGAGGTACCCGGAGGAAGTTGGGAACCTGGTGCCACGTCTGCTACAGGCTCACCGTTGGCAGGCGGCGGCGGTCTCTGGGCTGGTGTCCGCAGGTCTCTCCACCTGCTGGGGAGACCACCAGCAGTCCTGAATGCAGGGGAGGGGAAACAGCAAATCCACCTACCCTTACCGCTGGTCTCCGGGCTGCTCCGGTGGTCTCAGCCTCCAGTTCTCCTCCGCAGCCTCCTCCCGTGGAGTCTCCCGGGGTCTCAGGTACCCCTCCTTCCAGCTCTTGTCCGCTGTATGCTCGTCTTCTTGCTTCTCTCTTCTAATTTCTGCTAAAATCTGTCTTTTTTGCAGAGACACTCTGTCTGGCGGTGTTATTCGTCCACCATCTTGCTCCGCCCCCCCATTCTCCAAGATTGATCACATCTTAGGCCACAAAACATGTCTCAAGAAATTCAAAAAAACTGAGATCATATCAGATATCTTCCTAGACCACAGTGGAATAAAACTAGAAAACAATTCTGAAGGAAACAAATCGTAACAGAGGAAACAGCTTGGAAAAGAAAAATTATTCTGTCTGTTTAAAACTTCCCTCACCCTTTTTGGGAACTGCAGCCTGGCCTGCATCCCTGAGGCAGGTTAAGTCTTTTCTTAAAACTCCCAGGTGGCACCAGCTCCCCAGGTGGACAGCTGGCAGCGTTCACAAGTTTTGTCTTTGGTAGAGATGGGACAATTAAAATAGTTAACTACAGCAATTTCCTGAAGCCGAGAACCCTCCCTTTCAGTCAAAAATATACAAAAAGTCATGGAAATTAAACAACCTGTTGCTGAATGATCTTTGGGCCAATGATGAAGTTAATATTAAAATCAAAACATTCCTCAAACTGAATGGCAAAGGGACATAAGCTATCAAAATCTGTAGGACACAGAAAAAGAAGTCCTTAGGGGAAATTCATAGCCCCAAATGCCTACATCAAAAAGACAGAAAGACCATAAATTAACAACCTAATGTCACATTTCAAGGAACTAGAAAAGAAAGAGCAAACAAAACCCATAGACAGCTGAATAAAGAAATAACAAAGTTCAGAGAAGAACTAAATGCAACAGAGACCAATACAGTAATACAAATAATCAACAAAACAAAAAGTGGGTTCTGTGACAGGTAAACAAAATTGATAGACCTTTTGCTAGATTAACCAGAAATAGAAGAGAAAGGATTCGATAATCTGAATCAGAAATGATAAAGGAGACATTACAACTGATACCACAGAAAAAACTAAATATCACCCATGTATACTATGAAAATCTCTGCTCTCATAATTTGAAAATGTAGAGAAAATGCATAAATTCATGAAAACTCACAATCTCTGAAGATTTAATCAGGAAGAAATAGAATTCATGAACACACCAGTAATGAGCAGTAAGATTGAAGTAGCAATAAAAAAATCTCCCAAGGAAAAAAATTTCCAGAGCATATGGAAAGGATACATAAAAAAGAAAACTACAGAAAAATAGCCCTTAAGAAGATAGATGTAAAAATTCCAAACAAAAGACTGGAAAATTGAATTCAACAGCACCTCTCTCTCTCTCTCTCTCTCTCTCTATATATATATATATATATATATATATATATATAAAGATCAAATGGGCTTCACCTCAGGGGTGCCAGGATGGTTTAACATATGAAACTCAATAAATGTCATTCACCACATAAACAGAAGCAAAAACAAAGACCATATCATCATCTTAATCGATGCAGAAAAAACATCCAATAAAATCCTGCACCCTTTCATGATAGAAACCCTCAACAGACTAGGCATAGAAGAAACATTCCTCAAAATTATAAGAGTCATATTGATAGCATCTCTTGTATTTTCATGGATAGAGCTAGAAGCCATTCTACTAAGTGAAGTATCCCAAGAATCGATAAACAAGTACCACATGTACTCACCAGCAAATTGGTATTAACTGATCAACACATAATTGGACATATAGGAATAACATTTATCGGATGTCAGGCAGGTGGGAGGGGGGAGTAGGGGATGGGTTTATACATACATAATGAGTGAGATGTGTACCATCTGGGGGATGGTCACACTTGAAGCTCTGACTCGAGTGGGGAGGGGGATGCGGGCAACATATGTAACCTTGACATGAGTACCCCCATAATATGCTAAAATAAAAAAATAAAATAAAATAAAATAAAATAACAAAAAAAATGAGAATAAAATAAAAGTCATATTGGCAAACCCATAGGCAACATAATATTGAATGGAGAAAATTTGAAATCATTTCCCCTAAGAACTGGAACTAGATAAGTGTACCCACTGTCACTACTTTTATTTAACAAAGTACTGGATATCCTAGCCAGAGCAATCAGGAAGAGAAATAAATAAAGGATACTCAAATTGGGAAAGAGGATGCCAAACTATTCCTGCTTGCTGATGATACAAACTTGTATCTTCACAATCCCAAAGACTCCACCAAAAGACTCCTAGAACTGACAAATTCAGCAAAGTATCAGGTTGAAAAATCAATGTATACAAATCAGTAGCATTTCTACATACTAATAACAGTCAAGCTGAATGTCAAATTAAAGACTCAATACATTCACAATAGCTACAAAGAAAATACAATATATTTAGCACTATACTTAACTACAGAGGTGAAAGATTCTACAGGAGAACTATGAAACAATGATGCAAGAAATCACAGACGAGATAAACAAATGGAAAAACACCTCATGCTAATGGATTGGTATAATCAACATTCTTAAAACGTCCATACTGCCCAAAGTGATTTACAGATTGAATGCAATCTCCATCAAAATAACAATATTGTATATAACAAATCTAGAAAAAATAATTCTATGCTTCAATTGTAACCAAGAAAAAGCACAAATCGCCAATGTAATCTTAAAGAAAAAGAATAAATATGAGGCATCACATTACCAGATTTTAAATTATACTGCAAGGCTACAGTAACCCAAACAGCTGGTTACTTGTATAAATGTAGAGACATAGACCAATGGAAGAGAAGAGAGAACCCAGACATAAAACCATCTCCCTACAACCAACTGATCTTCAACAAAGCAGACAACAACATACACTGGCAAAAGGAAAATATATTCAATAAATGGTGCTGGGAAAACTGGATAGCCACATTCAGAAGTGTGAAACAGGACCCCTATCTATCACCATATACAATAATTAATTCAAGATAGATAGATAGGAGACATAAATGTAAGGCATGATACCATAAAAAGTCTAGAAAAAGATGTAGGAAAAGCTCTTCTAGACATGGGCTTAGGCAAAGAATTTATGACTAAGACCCCTAGGCAGCAGCACCAAAAATAAATAAATGGGGCTTAAGTTAAATGCTTCTTCACATCAAAGGAAACAATAAACACAGTAAATAGACAACTACAGAATAGGAGAAAATATTTGCAAACTATACATCGGATTAAGGGCTAATATCCAGAATCTACAAAGAACTCAGACCAAGGAGCAAGAAAAAAAAAAACAAAACCCATTAAAATGTAGGCAAAAGACATGAACAGAAGTTTTTCAAAAGAAGGTAGACAAATGGCCAACAAACATATGAACAAATGCTAGACATCCCTAATCATCAGGGAAATGCAAATTAAAACCACGATGAGATACGACTTTACCTCTGTGAGAACAGCCATTATTAAAAAGTCAAAAAGAAAATAGATGTTGGCATGGATGCAGTGAGAAAAGAATGCTTGTACACTGTTGGTGGGATGGCAAATTAGTACAACCTCTATGGAAAACAGTATGGAGATTCCTTAAAGAAACAAATGTAGGCTTACCATTCAATCCAGTACACACACTCCTTGGTATCTACTCAATGGGAAAGAAGTCATTTTATAAAAGACACACAAACAAAAAACCCCACCTGTACTCAAATGTTTATTGCAGCACAATTCAACTTAAATGCCCATCAATTCATGAGTGGATTAAGAAAATGTGGCACACACTCACACACACACACACACACACACACACACACACACACACACACACACACACACTGTAGTACTCAGCCACAAAAAGGAATAAAATAATGTCTTTTGCAGCAACCTGGATGGAACTAGAGACTACTATCCTAAGTGAGGTATATCAGGAATAGAAGAAGAAAACATCACACGTAGTCTCTAATAACTGGGAGCTAAATTATGGGCACACACAGGCACAAAGAGATGTAAAGGACATTGGAAAACAAAAAGAGTGGAGGGTGGGCATGGACAAGGAGTAAAAAAGTACCTGTTGGGTACAATGAACACTATTCGGTTGGTGGGCACACAAAAAGCCCTATCTTAAGCCTTATACAAGGAATCCATGTGACAAAAACATTTGTACTCCCTTAATATTTTGAAACAAAATAAATAAACAAATAAAAAATTAAAGAAAAGAAAAGAAAGAACTGATGGAATGCCAAAACCAGTAGCATTCTTCCCTCAGAGTGCTGGGGGCCTGGGTGTTGGTCTTGCCTCCATAGTGTCCTCACCAGTGCTTCCTGACTTGGTAATGTAGGGCCACTGTCACAGGTTTTCCTGGCTGAGATCATTAGCTGATGCCAAGCCTGCCAAGACTGGCCAAGCTGGGGCTTGAGAAAAGGCAGCAAATGATAAGGGTGGTGGAAATAGAATATAGCTAGATCTATATGACTTAAGACCTACTACACATAGCCTGCCATCTTCCCCAGGTGAAGATATGGAATAAGTGGTCTTGGGGCCACAAGAAGGTCCATCCTTACTGTAATATCAACTTGCTTTTTGACCTTGAGAAAGTCTTTTCTTTTTTTTTTTAATATTTTTTTTTTATTTTGGCATATTATGGGGGTACAGATTTCAAGGTTTCAATAAATGCCCACTTACCCCCCCACACAAGTCTGAGTCTCCACATGACCATCCACCAGATGGTGCACTTCTCACTAATTATATATGTATATACCCGGCCCCCTCCCCTTTCCCACCTGCCCAATACCCTATTACTGTAGTACCTATGTGATCATTTAGGTGCTGTTCAGTTAATAACAATTTGCTGGTGAGTATATGTGGTGCTTGTGTTTCCATTCTTGGGAAAATTCACTTAATAGTATGGGTTCCAGCTCTAACCAGGAAAATATAAGATGTGCTATATCACCATTGTTTCTTAGAGCTGAATAGTACTCCATGGTATACATATACCACATTTTATTAATCCATTCTTGGATTGATGGGCACTTGGGCTGTTTCCACAGCCTTGCAATTATGAATTGTGCTGCTATAAACATTCGAGTGCAGGTGTCTTTTTTGTAGAGTGTCACTGGATCTTTTGCGTAGATGCCCAGCAATAAGTTTGCTGGATCAAATGGTAGATTCACTTGTATCACTTTAAGGTATCTCCATATTGCTTTCCACAGAGGTTGAACTAGTTTGCAGTCCCACCAGCAGTGTAGGAGTGTTCCTCTATCTCTGCAACCATGCCAGCATTTAGTGTTTGGAGAATTTTTGATAAAGGCCATTCACACTGGAGTTAAGTGATATCTCATTGTGGTTTTGATTTGCATTTCCCTGATGATTTGAGATGTTGAGCATTTTTTCATATGTTTGGTGGCCTTCTGTCTTCTTTAGAAAAGATTCTGTTCAACTCCCTTGCCCACTTTTTAATGGGGTTATTTGATTTTTTCTTCCTGATTTGTGAGTTCTAAGTATATTCTAGTTATCAGTCCCTTATCGGATGCATAGGATGCAAAACTTTTCTCCCATTCTATAGGTTGTCTGTTTACTTTCATGACTATTTCTTTGGCTGTGCAGAAGCTTTGTAGTTTGATCATGTCCCATTTATTTATTTTTGTTGCTGCTGTGATTGCCTTTGGGGACTTCTTCATAAACTCTTTGCCTAGGCCGATGACTAGGAGAGTGTTTCCAACATTTTCCTCTAGAATTCTAATAGTTTCATACCTTAGGTTTAAGTCTGTTATCCAGCGTGAGTTGATTTTTGTGAGAGGTGCAAGGTGTGGGTCTTGTTTTAGCCTTCTACAGGTGGCTATCCAGTTTTCCCAGCACCATTTATTGAAAAGGGTTTCTTTTCCCCAGCGTATGTTTTTGTCTACTTTGTCAAAGATTAGATGGCTATATGAGGATGGTTTTATATCAGGATTCTCACATCTGTTCCACTGGTCAATATTCCTATTTTTGTGACAATACCAGATTGATTTAATTACTACAGCTTTGTAGAAAATTTGATATCTGGCATATTAATTCCTCCCATATTGTTTTCGTTGCCTAGAATTGCTTTGGATATTCGGGGTCTTCTTTGGTACCATACGAAGCATGAAATTATTTTTTTTATATCTGTGAAGAATGCTGATGGGATTTTAATAGGTATTGCATTGAATCTGTAGATCAGTTTGGGTAGTATACACATTTTGCTGATGTTAGTCTGCCAATCCACGAGCATAGTATGTATTTTCATCTGTTTACAACCTCTGCTATTTCCTTCCTCAGTGTTTCGTAGTTCTCCCAGTAGAGGTCTTTTACCTCCTTGGTTAAGTATATTCCTATGTACTTTACTTTCTTTGTTGCTATTGTGAAGGGAATTGAGTCTTTGATTTGGTTCTCAATTAGATTGTTGTTGGCGTATATGAATGCCTCTGATTTCTGTGTATTGATTTTGTATCCTGAGACTTTACTAAATTCATTGATAAGTTCCAGGAGTTTCTTGGTTGAATCTTTGGGGTTTTCTAGATATAATATTATATCATCAGCAAACAGTGAAAGTTTGATCTCTTCTGCCCCTATTTGGAGAGCTTTATTCCATTTTCCTGTCTGATTGCTGTAGCCAAGACTTCCAGCACTATGTTGAACAGAAGTGGAGATAGTGGGCAGCCTTGTCTGGTTCCAGTTCTAAGTGGGAATGATTTCAATTTTTCCCCATTCAGTATGATGTTGGCAATGCGTCTGTAATATATGGCTTGTATCATTTTTAGGTATGTCCCTTCTATGCCTATTTTCTTAAGTGTTCGCATCATGAAAGGGTGTTGAAATCTGTCAAAAGCTTTCTCTGCATCTATTGAAAGAAACATGTGGTCTTTGTTTTTGCTTTAGTTTATGTGGTGAACTGCATTTATAGATTTACATATGTTGAACCATCCCTGCATCCCTGGGATGAAGCCCACTTGGTCGTGATGGATTATTTTTTTGATAAGTGTCTGGATTCAGTTAGCTAAGATTTTGTTGAAAATTTTTGCATCTATATTCATTAGGAATATTGGTCTGTAGTTTTCCTTTTTTGTTGCATCCTTTCCTAATTTTGTTATCACAGTAATATTCGCTTCATAAAAGGTGTCCGGGAGGTTTCCATTCTTCTTCATGTTGTGGAATACTTTCTGCAAGATAGGTACTAGTTCTTCTTTGTAAGTGTGGTAAAATTCGGGTGTGAAGCCATCTGGACCGGGACTTTTCTTTTTAGGGAGATTTTCAATTGCTGTTTCTATTTCAGCTGTTGAGGTTGGTCTGTTCAGGGAATCTATTTCTTCCTGGTTGAGCCTAGGGAGTCTGTGTGTTTCTAGAAATTTGTCCATTTCCTCCACATTTTCCAGTTTGTGTGCATAGAGATTTTTGTAGTATTCATAAATTGTATCTTGTATCTCTTTGGGATCAGTTGTGATATCTCCTTTTTTATTCCTGATGGAGCTTATTAGAAATTTCTCTTTTCTGCTTTTCGTTAGCTTAGCCAATGGTGTGTCAATTTTTTTTATTTTTTAAGGAACCAACGTTTTGTCTTATTAATCTCCTGAATAGCTTCCCTGTTTTCAATTTTGTTTAGTTCTGATTTGATCTTGTTGATTTCACTTCTTCTGCTCGGTTTCGGGTTGGTCTGTTCTTCTTTTTCCAGCTCTTTGAGTCGTTTCATTAGATTGTCTATTTGTGATCTTTTTGTCTTTTGGTTATAGGCATTTATGGAGATAAACTTTCCTCTCATAACTGCTTTAGCTGTGTCCCAGAGGAGTTGATAACTTGTCTCTCCATTGTCGTTTTCTTCATAGAATTTTTTTATTTCCGTCTTGATTTCTTCATTTATGAAGTAATCATTTATTAGGATGTTGTTTAATTTCCATGTTTTTGTGTAGAAAGGTTAGTTTCTGATAGGGCTGATTTCTAGTTTTTTTTTTTTTTTTTTTTTTTTTTTTTTTTTTATTTTGGCATATTATGGGGGTACAGATTTTAAGGTTTCAATAAATGCCCATTGCCCCCCTCCCCCCAAAAGTCTGAGTCTCCATCATGACCATCCCCCAGATGGTGCACATCTCACTCACTATGTATGTATATACCCGCCCCCCTCCCCCCTCCCACCTGCCCAATACCCTATTACTGTAGCACCTATGTGTCTACTTAGGTGCTACTCAGTTAATACCAGTTTGCTGGAGAATATATCTGGTGCTTGTTTTTCCATTCTTGGGATACTTCACTTAGTAGTATGGGTTCCAGCTCTAACCAGGAAAATATAAGGTGTGCTATATCACCATTGTTTCTTAGAGCTGAATAGTACTCCATGGTGGACATATACCACATTTTATTAATCCATTCTTGGATTGATGGGCACTTGGGCTGTTTCCACAGCCTTGCAATTATGAATTGTGCTGCTATAAACATTCGAGTGCAGGTGTCTTTTTTGTAGAGTGTCACTGGATCATTTGGGTAGATGCCCAGCAATGGGATTGCTGGATCAAATGGTAGATTCACTTGTATCGCTTTAAGGTATCTCCATATTGCTTTCCACAGAGGTTGAACTAGTTTGCAGTCCCACCAGCAGTGTAGGAGTGTTCCTCTCTCTCCGCAACCACGCCAGCATTTATTGTTTGGAGATTTTTTGATAAAGGCCATTCTCACTGGGGTTAAGTGATATCTCATTGTGGTTTTGATTTGCATTTCCCTGATGATTAGAGATGTTGAGCATTTCTTCATATGTTTGTTGGCCATTCTTCTGTCTTCTTTAGAAAAATTTCTGTTCAAGTCCTTTGCCCACTTTTTAATGGGGTTATTTGATTTTTTCTTCCTAATTTTCGTGAGTTCTAAGTATATTCTAGTTATCAGTCCCTTATCGGATGCATAGGATGCAAAAATTTTCTCCCATTCTGTAGGCTGTCTGTTTACTTTCATGACTATTTCTTTGGCTGTGCAGAAGCTTTCTAGTTTGATCATGTCCCATTTATTTATTTTTGTTGCTGCTGTGATTGCCTTTGGGGACTTCTTCATAAACTCTTTGCCCAGGCCGATGTCTAGGAGAGTGTTTCCAACTTTTTCCTCTAGAGTTCTAATAGTTTCATATCTTAGGTTTAAGTCTGTTATCCAGCGTGAGTTGGTTTTTGTGAGAGGTGAAAGGTGTGGGTCCTGTTTTAGCCTTCTACAGGTGGCTATCCAGTTTTCCCAGCACCATTTATTGAAGAGGGATTCTTTTCCCCAGCGTATGTTTTTGTCTGCTTTGTCAAAGATGAGATGGCTATATGAGGATGGTTTTATATCAGGATTCTCACATCTGTTCCACTGGTCAATATTTCTGTTTTTGTGCCAATACCATATTGTTTTAATTACTACAGCTTTGTAGTATAGTTTGATATCTGGCATATTAATGCCTCCCATTTTGTTTTTGTTGCCTAGAATTGCTCTTGATATTCGGGGTCTTCTTTGGTTCCATACGAAGCGTAAAATTATTTTTTCTATATCTGTGAAGAATGCTGATGGGATTTTAATAGGTATTGCATTGAATCTGTAGATCAGTTTGGGTAGTATAGACATTTTGATGATATTGAGTCTGCCGATCCACGAGCATGGTATGGATTTCCATCTGTTTACATCCTCTGCTATTTCCTTCCTCAGTGTTTCATAGTTCTCCCTGTAGAGGTCTTTTACCTCTTTGGTTAAATATATTCCTAGGTACTTTAATTTCTTTGTTGCTATTGTGAAGGGAATTGAGTCTTTGATTTGGTTCTCAATTAGATTGTTGTTGGCGTATATGAATGCCTCTGATTTCTGTGTATTAATTTTGTATCCTGAGACTTTACTAAATTCATTGATCAGTTCCAGGAGTTTCTTGGTTGAATCCTTGGGGTTTTCTAGATACAATATCATATCATCAGCAAACAGTGAAAGTTTGATCTCTTCTGCCCCTATTTGGATACCTTTGATTCCATTTTCCTGTCTGATTGCTGTAGCCAAGACTTCCAGCACTATGTTGAACAGAAGTGGAGATAGTGGGCAGCCTTGTCTGGTTCCAGTTCTAAGTGGGAATGATTTCAATCTTTCCCCATTCAGTATGATGTTGGCTATGGGTCTGTCATATATGGCTTGTATCATTTTTAGGTATGTCCCTTCTATGCCTATTTTCTTAAGTGTTCGTATCATGAAAGGGTGTTGAATTTTGTCAAA
The DNA here is from genome assembly GCF_040939455.1 of Microcebus murinus. Lineage (NCBI taxonomy): Eukaryota > Metazoa > Chordata > Mammalia > Primates > Cheirogaleidae > Microcebus > Microcebus murinus. The sequence goes on along the minus strand of NW_027438947.1, from coordinate 1,727,900 downwards.
AGCTTTTTCTGCATCTATTGAAAGGATCATGTGATCTTTGTTTTTGCTTCTGTTTATGTGGTGAATTGCATTTATAGATTTACGTATGTTGAACCATCCCTGCATCCCTGGGATGAAGCCCACTTGGTCGTGGTGGATTATTTTTTTGATAAGTGTCTGTATTCGGTTAGCTAAGATTTTGTTGAAAATTTTTGCATCTATATTCATTAGGGATATTGGTCTGTAGTTTTCTTTTTTTGTTGCATCCTTTCCTGGTTTTGGTATCAGGGTAATATTCGCTTCATAAAAGGTATCGGGGAGGTTTCCGTTCTTCTCGATGTTGTGGAATAGTTTCTGCAAGATAGGTACTAGTTCTTCTTTGTAAGTATGGTAAAATTCAGGTGTGAAGCCATCTGGACCGGGACTTTTCTTTTTAGGGAGATTTTTAATTGCTGTTTCTATTTCAGCTGTTGAGATTGGTCTGTTCAGGGAATCTATTTCTTCCTGGTTGAGCCTAGGGAGGCTGTGTGTTTCTAGAAATTTGTCCATTTCCTCCACATTTTCCAGTTTGTGTGCATAAAGATTTTTGTAGTATTCATAAATTGTATCTTGTATCTCTTTGGGATCAGTTGTGATATCTCCTTTTTTATTCCTGATGGAGCTTATTAGAGATTTCTCTTTTCTGCTTTTCGTTAGCTTAGCCAACGGCGTGTCAATCTTGTTTATTTTTTCAAAGAACCAACTTTTTGTTTTATTAATCTCCTGAATAGCTTTCCTGTTTTCAATTTCGTTTAGTTCTGATTTGATCTTGTTGATTTCACTTCTTCTGCTGGGTTTGGGGTTGGTCTGTTCTTCTTTTTCCAGCTCTTTGAGTCGTTTCATTAGATTGTCTATTTGTGATCTTCTTGCCTTTTGGTTATAGGCATTTATGGAGATAAACTTTCCTCTCAGAACTGCTTTAGCTGTGTCCCAGAGGAGTTGATAACTTGTCTCTCCATTGTCGTTTTCTTCATAGAAGTTTTTTATTTCCGTCTTGATTTCTTCATTTACGAAGTAATCATTTAGTAGGAGGTTGTTTAATTTCCACGTTTTTGTGTAGAAATGTGAGTTTCTGTTAGGGTTGATTTCTAGTTTTATTCCACTGTGATCTGAGAAGGTACATGGTATGATTTCTATTTTTTTAAATTTCTTGAGATTTTCTTTGTGTCCTAGGATATGGTCAATCTTAGAGAATGTCCCGTGAGCTGATGAGAAGAACGTATATTCAGTGGATTTTGGGTAGAATGTTCTGTAGATGTCTGTCAGACCCAATTGTTCTAGAGTTTTGTTTAAGTCCATTATTTCTTTATTAATTTCTGTTTGGAGGATCTGTCTCGTGCCGTCAGTGGGGTGTTGAAATCCCCGGCGATTATGGAGTTGCTATTAATCCATTTGCTTAGCTCCAGTAAGGTTTGCTTTATGAATCTGGGTGCACCTAAGTTGGGTGCATATATATTTAAAATTGTTATCTCTTCTTGTTGGACTGTGCCCTTCACCATTATATAATGACCCTCTTTGTCTTTTACTACTTTTGTTGGTTTAAAAACTAAATCGTCTGAAATTAGAACTGCCACACCAGCCTTCTTTTGGCTTCTGTTTGCTTGGAATATTGATCTCCACCCTTTTATTTTTAGTCTATGTGCATCCTTGCAGGTTAAATGTGTTTCCTGAAGACAGCATATACTTGGCCTGTATTTTCTTATCCATTCAGCCAGCCTATGTCTCTTGAGTGGAGAGTTTAAGCCATTCACATTTATTGAGAGAACTGATAGGTAAGGTAGATTACTGATCATTCTGTTGGGTTGGATGTTGTTGCTATGATTTGTGTCTTGAGCCATTGTAATATCTGGCCTTTAATATCTTTGGGTTTTGGTTGTTTTTATATCCGTGGATTATTATTATGATGTTCCGTGCATAACGCTGTTTTAAGTACTTCTTGTAGGGCTGGTCTTGTCTTGGTGAATTCTCTGAGCCTTTGCTTGTCTGCGAATGTTTTTATTTCTCCTTCATATATGAAGCTTAGTTTTGCAGGGAATAATATTCTAGGCTGGGCATTGTTTTGTTTCAAAAGAGTGAGAATGGGGCCCCAGTCTCTCCTTGCTTGTAAAGTCTCATTAGAGAAGTCTGATGTTATTCGAATTGGCTTTCCCTTGTATGTCACTTGCTTCTTTTGTCTTACAGCTCTTAGAAGGGCCTCTTTAGTTGATACTTTGGTCAGTCTGATGACTGCATGACGTGACGTCTTCCTGTTTGCATTGAATCTCCCAGGGGTCCTCTGGGCTTCTTGAACTTGTATATCGAGATTTTGAGCAAGACCTGGGAAATTTTCCTCTATTATATCTTCAAAAAGCTTGTCCAGCCCTTGAGTGCTGTCTTCCTCCCCTTCGGCTAAACCTATGACCCTCACGTTAGGTTTTTTCACATAATCCCACAGCTCTTGTAGACTTTGATCTTTTCTCTTGTTTCTCTGCTGTATTTCTGTGACTGATTTATTTAATTGGAAGGTGTTATCTTCAAGCTCTGAGATTCTTTCTTCTGCTTGATCCACCCTGTTCTTGAGACTTTCCACAGTATTTTGTAGTTCTCTGAGTTGATTCTTCATCTCCAGGACTTCGGTTAAAGTTTTCTTCACTGTGTCAATCTCTTTGTTGAACCTTTGTTCCATTTCTTGGAGGTTTTTTGTGTTTTCTTGGTGTTGGTTATTGAGTTGTTGTTGCAGCTGGGTGAGTGTTCTTATGATCCACATACGAAATTCCTTTTCTGTCATATTGGTTGCCTGATTTTGGTCGGTGTCCGTTTGTAGGGGGCTGGTGCTCCTCCTTGGGGGTGTGTTTTCCGTTTGGTTCTTCATATTTCCTGAGTTCTTTCGCTGATTTCTTCCCATGTCGATCAGTTGTTGTTTCTTTCCTTAGGTTATTGTTTGGGTATTCACACACCTTGTTTAGTTTCTGAGGCGTTAGGTGGTGCCTGTGGGTGAAATTGGACCACTCCCTGTATATTGAGTCAGTGGGTGCCGTGGAAAGGCTGTGCAAGATGCTGTCCCTGTCAGTAGGTGGCGTTTGCTTGGAGGAACAGGCTATGGTGTTGATTTTGAGTCCTGTTATCAGCTCTCGTTCTGGGCGGAGCTGGGTTGGGTAAGCCTGCCCTCAGGCCGTTAGCAGGGGTCAAAGTTCTGTTCTCTGCTGTCAGGGCGGGGCTGGGATGGTCCCGCTCAGCCAGAAAGTCTGGGTGTGGGGGTGGGGCTGTCTGAGACCCACAGTCTGCAGCAGGCCTCGCTTCTTTCCACCCTCCCCAACTCCGCAGCTACTCCTGAGCCTCTGCCAGCAGGCCAGACCACAAGCCACCAGGCCTCCCCGGACTGTGATGCCGGCGGGGAGGTTCCCTGCACAGGAACGCCACCTGGGTTGGGCGCACGGCCTCCTCCTGGGACGTTCCGCCCGATCCGCCCCTGGAGGCACACAGACCTCAGTAGGCTGTTCACGTATAATCCTTCTGTGCCCCGGGCAATGCTAGCCCTCGGTGCAGGGGATCTGGTCTGCAGGTCCGACCTCTGGGTCCCAGAGTTCAAACTGTATTCCCACCAGGGAGAGGGTTTCCGGTCCTAATTCACCCACAGGGAGCCCAAGCTGGGTCTATGTCTCTCAGCCTCTGAGTCGGCACCGTTTTCCTGGGAACAAGGTGCCAGCAGCACCTGGGAGGGCGGGCGGGGTCCCAAACGGGAAGGTCCCGTTCCCTGGAGGTGCCTCCGGCTGGTGGCTATATTGTCTCTCTCGGCAGCTGCGGGTAGGGTCGGCGGAGAGGAGGAGGAGGCAATATGGCGCCTGCCGCGCGGCTCTCCGTGCACACGGAGGTGCCCGGAGGAAGTTGGGAACCTGGTGCCACGTCTGTTACAGGCTCACCGTTGGCAGGCGGCGGCAGTCTCTGGGCTGATGTCCGCAGGTCTCTCCACCCGCTGGGGAGCCCACCAGCAGTCCCGAATGCAGGGGAGGGGAAATAGCAAATCCACCTACCCTTGCCGCTGGTCTCCGGGCTGCTCCGGTGGTCTCAGCCTCCAGTTCTCCTCCGCAGCCTCCTCCCGTGGAGTCTCCCGGGGTCTCTGATTTCTAGTTTTATTCCACTGTGATCTGAGAAGGTACATGGTATGATTTCTATTTTTTGAAATTTCTTGAGCTTTACTTTGTGTCCTAGGATATGGTCAATCTTAGAGAATGTCCCGTGAGCTGACGAGAGGAATGTGTATTCAGTGGATTTTGGGGTAGAATGTCCTGTAGATGTGAGTCAGATCCAATTGTTCCAGGGTTTTCTTTAAGTCCATTAATTTTTTATTAATTTTCTGTTTGAAAGATCTGTCTTGTGCCGTCAATGGGGTGTTGAAATCTCTGGTGATTATGGAGTTGCTATTAATCCATTTGCTTAGATCCAGTAAGGTTTGCTCTATGAAACTAGGTGCACTTAAATTGGGTGTATATATAGTTAAAATTGTTATCTCTTCTTGTTGAAGTGTGCCTTTCACCATTATGTAATGACCCTCTTTGTCTTTCACTACTTTTGTTGGTTTAAAAACTAAGTCGTCTGAAATTAGAATTGCCAGGCCAGCCTCCTTTAGGCTTCCACTTGCCTGGAATACTGATCTCCACCCTTTTACTTTTATTCTATATGCATCCTTGCAGGTTAGATGTGTTTCCTGAAGACAGCATATACTTGGCCTGTATTTTCTTATCCATTCAGCCATCCTATGTCTCTTGAGTGGATAGTTGAAGCCATTCACATTTATTGAGAGAACTGATAGGTAAGGTAGACTACTGTTCTTCCTGTTGGGTTGGATGTTGTTGCTTTGATTTGTCTCTTGAGCCATTGTATTTTCTGGCCTTTAATCTTTGGGTTTTGGTTGTTTTTATATTTGTGAGTTTTTATTATGATGCTGCGTGCATAACACTGTTTTGAGTACTTCTTGTAGGGCTGGTCTTGTCTTGATGAATTCTCTGAGTCTTTGCTTGTCTGAGAATGTCTTTATTTGTCCTTCATAGATGAAGCTTAGTTTTGCAGGGAATAAGATTCCTGGCTGGGCCTTGTTTTGTTTCAGAAGAGTGAGAATGGGGCCCCAGTGTCTTCTTGCTTGTAAAGTGTCATTAGAGAAGTCAGGTGTTATTCGAATTGGCTTTCCCTTGTATGTCACTTGCTTCTTTCTTCTTACAGCTCTTAAAAGGGCCACTTTAGTTGATATTTTGGTCAGTCTGATGACTGCATGTCGTGACGTCTTCCTTTTTGCATTGTATCTCCCAGGGGTCCTCTGAGCTTCTTGAACTTGTATATTGAGATTTTGAGCAAGGCCTGGGAAATTTTTCTCTATTATATCTTCAAACAGCTTGTCCAACCCTTGAGTGTTGTCTTCTTCCCCTTCTGGTAACGCTATGACCCTCACATTAGGTTTCTTCACATAATCCCACGTCTCTTGTAGGCTTTGCTCTTTTCTCTTGTTTCTCTGCTCTATCTCTGCGACGGTTTTATTTAGTTGGAGGATGTTATCTTCAATCTCTGAGATTCTTTTTTCTGTTTCATATACCCTGTTCTTGAGGCTTTGTGCTGCATTTTGTAGTTTCCTGAATTAATTCTTCATTTTCAGGACTTTGGTTAATCTTTTCTTCATTGTGTCTATTTCTTTAGTGAACTTTTGTTCTAGGTCCTGGAGTCTTTTTGTGGTTTCTTTGTGTTGGTTATTGAGTTGTTGTTGCAGCTCGGTGAGTGTTCTTATGGTCCACATACGAAATTATTCTTCTGTCATTTTGGTTGCCTGATTTGGGTTGGTGTCCGTTTCTAGGGGGCTGGTGCTCCTCTTTCGAGGTGTGTTTTCCGTTTGGTTCTTCATATTTCCGGAGTTCCTTCGCTGATTTCTTCCCATGTTTATCAGTTGTTGTTTCTTTCCTTTACGTTTTTGTTTGGTATTCACACACCTTGTTTGGTTTCTGAGCCGTTACCTGGTGACTGTGGGTGAGATTAGACCACTCCTTGTATATTGAGTCAGTGGGTGCTGTGAAAAGGCTGTGCAGGATGCCGTCCCTGTCAGTAGGTGGCGCTTGCTTGGAGGAACAGGCTATGCTGTTGATTTTGTGTCCTGTTATCAGCTCTTGTTCTGGGCAGAGCTGGGTTGGGTAAGCCTGCCCTCAGGCACCACCAATGTCATTAGCAGGGGTCAAAGTTCTGTTCTCTGCTTCCAGGAAAAGCTGTCAGATTGGGGCTGGTATGGTCCCGCTCAGCCAGAAAGTCTGTGTGTGGGGGTGGGGCTGTCTGAGACCAGCTGTCTGGAGCGGGCCTCGCTTCTTTCCACTCTCCGCAACTCCGCAGCTACTTCTGGGCCTCTGCTAGGAGGCCAGACCACACGTCACCAGGCCTTCCCGGAGTGTGATGCTGGTGGGGAGGTTCCCTGCATAGGAATGCCACCTGGGCTGGGTGTATGGCCTCCTTTTGGGAGGAGGGTTGCCCTTTAGGATGCTGTTCTGCCCCTGAAGGCACACACACCTCAGTAGGTTGTTCATGTATATCCCTTCTGTGCCCCGGTCAATGCTAGACCTCGGTGCATGGGATCTGGCCTGCAGGTCCGACCTCTGGGTCCCAGAGTTCAAGCTGTATTCCCACCAGGGAGAGGAGTTCTAGTCCCAATTCACCCACAGGGAGCACAAGCTGGGTCTATGTCTCTCTGTCTCTGAGTCTGCACCATTCTCCTGGGAACTCCGTGCCAGCAGCCCCTGGGAGAGCTGGCGGGTAGGCAGCTCACAGTCTGAGTTCCCCTGAGTCAGCTGTAGTGTCCCAAAAGGGAAGGTCCCGTTCCCTGGAGGTGCCTCCGGCTGGTGGCTATATTGTCTGTCTGGGCAGCTGTGGGTAGGCTCGGTGGAGGGGAGCAGGAGGCAATATGGCGCCTGCCGCACGGCTCGGGTCTGTGCACACGGAGGTGCCGGGAGGGAGTTGGGAGCCTGGTGCCACTTCTGATACAGGCTCACCGCTGGCCAGTGTCCGCCGTCTCTGGGCTGGAGTCCGCAAGTCTCTCCACCCGCTGGGGAGCCCACCAGCAGTCCAAGATGCAGGGGAGGGGAAACAGCAAATCCACCTACACTTGCCGCTGGTCTCCGGGCTGCTCTGGTGGTCTCAGCCTCCAGTTCTCCTCTGCAGCCTCCTCCCGTGGAGTCTCCCGGGGTCTCAGGTAACCCTCCTTCCAGCCCTATCCTCTGTATGCTCGTCTTTTTGCTTCTTTTTTCTAATTTCTGCTAGAATCTGTCTTTTCTGCAGAGACACTCTGTCTGGTGGTGTTTCTCATCCGCCATCTTGATCCACCTCTTTTTGAGAAAGTTCTTTCTTTATTTTCTGTCAGCTTCATTTCCTCATTTGAAAAATGGAGATAACATAGTCTTTCAGGGTAGCTGTGAGAATTAAATTGTATCATATGTGTAAAAGTTCTCTCTTTTCTGTAATATATGCACACACATAAGGAGCATCTTCCTTTGCCTCTTAGCACTGTTAATAAGAGACTAGCTTGATTGCTTCCAGGGGACAGGGAAAGGGGTTATTTCTTGGTCATGTAACACTTGTCATCTGCTTAGGCTGCCTCCCTCTGTTCTATTTCATCCCTTCCCATCCTTCAAAGCCCTGCTCAAATTCCACCTTCTCTAAGAAGTTTTGAATAGTGCAGCCTATTACATAGCTAAGACTCCATGTTTTTATTTATTTAGTTTTTTTGAGATAGAGCCTCACTCTGTTGCCTGGGTTAGAGTGCCGTGGAGTCAGCCTAGCTCACAGCAACCTCAAATTCCTGGGCTCAAGTGATCCTCCTTCCTCAGCCTCACAAGTAGCTGGGACTATAGGCATGTGCCAACATGCTTGGCTAATTTTTTTTCTATATATTTTTATTTGTTCAGCTAATTTCTTTCTATTTTTAGTAGGGATGGGGTCTCACTCTTGGTCAGGCTGGTCTTGAACTACTGAGCTCAAACAATCCACCCGTCTCGGCCATCCAGAATGCTAGGATTACAGGCGTGAGCTCCTGCGCCAGGCCAAGACTCTTTGTTTTAACTTATCTTGGATTAGTCCCTTGAAAAACTGTTTTGCTTCCAATTATGGATTATTGATGGTTATGAAAGAGCATAAATATAGGTCCTGCCTCCTTATTTGGAATCATACAGAGGGTTTAGGTCTTGGCCCTAGCACAGGTAAGTTATATCTCCTCTTTGAGCCTCAGAATTTTAATCTATAAAATGGAGGTGATAATAATTGACAGCACTACCATGAGGTTAAATGAAACAATGGATATGAAAGAATTTTGTAAAATTTCAAAGAGATGTAAGCTATTATTATTACTATCATAGAAGGTACAAGGGCTGATTAGAGCTGCAAAAACCGTTTAAGCATTTTTGAGGCCTTGAATGACATAGAGTTTTCCAAGGCTTTCCTGGCGACTCCAATCATTCCTCTAAACCACTCAGCCTGGATACTTTACTTTGCTGGACCCACCTCCCTCTATTTCACCTCTTGGGGTCTTACAAATGTTGGCTTCCCAAGAGAAAGAGCCTTATCACAAATGACTAATTGCTGTCATATGATTAAAATTTTATGAGCATACATACATTTCTGATTAGAAGGAAGCTGATCATTTGTTCTCTGAGTAAAAAGAGACTCAGCATAGAGACCTGGCTGAAATGAAAACAGATATTCAGATATGCCTGTTGGTTCCCTGTGTCTCAGGAGGAATGGGCCAGCCTATGTCTGTGCCAAGGAAACCAAGTAAGGGAAGGCTGATAAGAGGACAATTCATCAAGAGCCAAGGAACATGAGAAAACAACCTCAGTGCCATTAAACTTTTCCTGTGCGCCTCACTTTGCAACTCCTAAACTAAAAAACAAGAACCAAACCCGCAAAACCTCAACTTCATGATATTAATATATCTCCCTGATCAAGAATCTGTAAGTAGTGGCTGTCATAAAACAGACCTAAACTGCTGTGACTAGAACTCTATTTCTGAGTGTGAATATTCAAATTGGAGGGTTGTGGTAGTGAAAGCTAAGCCACTAGGCCAGATATCTCTAAGAGTGACTTTCTTACCTATTAATGCTCACCAGGGTTTAGCCACAGAGCTGTAGCCTTATATGTTCAAACACACTTGCTCCCAGATAAACTATACATAAACGTAGACCCACCAGAAGGTATACATCTATACACATCCTCAAGTGAAAAGATGCAAATGGACAGGCCTATAGACCCACACATATTATCATAAAAGCACCAGATGTCAAAACATCCAAAGATACACTGAGACAAAAGGGTATATATGCAAACACAGGCATAAACAAGCAGAGAGTTAAGTTAAAAAAATATATTGTATTCCTGCTCAGGGACAGCCACACATGCACCAAAGAAGTACTTTAACAAGCATGGAATGGGTAAAGATGCATAGATAGGCTTATATGGACAGACATACATGTGCATAGAGATACAGAAAGAAAGCTACACTTATAAAAGTCCATATAAGTGCACAATGGACATAGATGTAAAGACACAGATATAAAGAAGGCTATTAACCCTGAACTCCTAAGCACCAGCTTTTATATCTGCCTTTATGAAACAACTTGTCCAAGGGAATGCCCATAAATATGTCACCAGTTAGCTCTGAAGATGATCATGAACCCTAAGGATGTAATAAAAGCAAACCAAAATACTCAGGTTTTAAAATTTCATAGCTCTTTCTTCCATGTGCCATGGCAAAGGCAGCCAAAGACAACAACAGCAGAAAGTAAGAAAGCTGCATGAAAACCATAAATGCCTTTGATTTATCTCACGTAAATATTAACTTCATGGAGAAGGTTAATGCTCACAACTTTTATGTAGTCATAAAATAGCTCAGAAACCCATTTTTAAAATTGCTTCTATTCAACATGCTGGAAGCTCCAAACACATCCAATAAGTCCAGATAAAAGGAAACTTAGAGGAGATAAAGGTTGCTGGAAGCCTGGCAAATTCCAAAGGAACTATGAAAGTGGTCTTCACTAACTGGCTTGTTTCCTGGTCCCTGGTGCTTCCAGTATCCACCAATGTTCTTGCGAGTTTCTAGTGTCTTGGAGGCCTGGTACAAGTTACCTGTGGTGAGAGAATACTCTTAAGGCTAAGTCCAGACCTCAGCTCCTTGGGGAGAGGCCTGGCTGCTGGTCACCCTGGTCGACCTTTCAGAAACCCCAGGACTGGGGTGGGTGTGGCATGGGAGGGAAGGGTATACTCATGTAAGGCCAGTAATATAGAAAAAGAGGGCTGAAATTAGTCAAGATGAAATCCAAACCAGTATCTAAAGTACCTTGTACCTTTCAGGGAATGTCTTGGAAAAAGGAAAACCCTAGGCTTCTGTCTGGAATTACAAAGTAAGAATTCCAGATATACACAATTCTCTAGGACTTGAAGTCTTAGACGACATGGACAGCCTGGTTGATGAAAATACACAAACACTGTAAAAAAAACCAAAACAACCTTGTTTCTACCAATAGCTCTAATTTCTTGTCCCTCCCAACACCTCCCAGGAGCAATATAAACAGTTCTAAATTTTCATCCCTTTCTGTAACCCACCTGTTAAGAGGAAATGTGAGCAATGAATGTATTCATAAACCAGGGAGTAGGAGGAAAAACCAAGGACATAACTAATCAGATTCAATTAATAAGTGAAATATGGAAGATGGCAGACAAATAACACCGCCAGACAGAGGGTCCCTGAAGAAAAGACAGATTCTAGCAGAAACTAGAGGAAAGAAGCAAGAAGACGAGCATACAGCGGACGAGGGCCGGAAGGAGGGGTACCTGAGACCCCGGGAGACTCCACGGGAGGAGGCTGCGGAGGAGAACTGGAGGCTGAGACCACCGGAGCAGCCCGGAGACCAGCGGCAAGGGTAGGTGGATTTGACGTTTCCCCTCCCCTGCATTCGGGACTGCTGGTGGGCTCCCCAGCGGGTGAGGAGACCTGCCCAGAGACTGCCACCGCCTGCCAACGGTGAGCCTGTAGCAGAGGTGGCACCAGGTTCCCAACTTCCTCCGAGCACCTCCCTGTGCACGGACCCGAGCCGCGCGGCAGGCACCATATTGCCTCCTCCTCCCCTCCGCCGACCCTACCCGCGGCTGCCCAAAGAGACAATACAGTCACCAGCCGGAGGCACCTCCAGGGAACGGGACATTCCCGTTTGAGACCCCGCCCCCCCTCCCAGGTGCTGCTGGCACCGTGTTCCCAGGAAAACGGTGCCGACTCAGAGGCTGACAGACATAGACCCAGCTTGGGCTCCCTGTGGGTGAATTAGGACCGGAAATCCTCTCCCTGGTGGGAATACACTTTGAACTCTGGGACCCAGAGGTCGGACCTGCAGACCAGATCCCCTGCACCGAGGGCTAGCATTGCCCAGGGCACAGAAGGGTTATATGTGAACAGCCTACTGAGGTCTGTGTGCCTCCAGGGGCGGATCGGCATCCTAGAGGGCAACCCTCCTCCCAGGAGGAGGCTGTGCGCCCAACCCAGGTGGCGTTCCTGTGCAGGGAATCTCCCCGCCTGCATCACAGTCCGGGGAGGCATGGTGGCTTGTGGTCTGGCCTGCTGGCAGAGGCCCAGGAGTAACTGCGGAGTTGGGGAGGGTGGAAAGAAGCGAGGCCTGCTGCAGACTGCGGGTCTCAGACAGCCCCATCCCCACACCCAGACTTTCTGGCTTAGCAGGATCATTCCAGCCCCGCCCTGACAGCTCTCCCTGGAAGCAGAGAACAGAACTTTGACCCCTGCTAACGGCCTGAGGGCAGGCTTACCCAAACCAGCTCCGCCCAGAACGAGAGCTGATAACAGGACTCAAAATCAACATCATAGCCTGTTCCTCCAAGCAAACTCCACCTACTGACAGGTACGGCATCTTGAACAGCCTTTCCACGGCACCCACTGACTCAATATACAGGGAGTGGTCCAATTTCACCCACAGGCACCACCTAACGCCTCAGAAACTAAACAAGGTGTGTGAATACCCAAACAATAACCTAAGGAAAGAAACAACAACTGATCGACATGGGAAGAAATCAGCGAAAGAACTCAGGAAATATGAAGAACCAAACGGAAAACACACCCCCAAACAGGAGCACCAGCCCCCTAGAAACGGACACTGACCAAAATCAGGCAACCAATATGACAGAAGAGGAATTTTGTATGTGGATCATAAGAACACTCACCCAGCTGCAACAACAACTCAATAACCAACACAAAGAAACCACAAAAAATCTCCAGGATATGAGAAAAGAAATAGACACATTGAAGAAAAGTGTAGCCGAACTCCTGGAAATGAAGAATCAATTCAAGGAACTACAAAATACAGTGGAAAGTCTCAAGAACAGGGTAGATCAAACAGAAGAAAGAATCTCAGAGCTTGAAGATAACACCCTCCAATTAAATAAATCAGTCACAGAAATAGAGCAGAGAAACAAGAGAAAAGAGCAAAGCCTACAAGAGCTGTGGGATTATGTGAAGAAACCTAATGTGAGGGTCATAGGGTTACAAGAAGGGGAAGAAGACAACACTCAAGGGTTGGACAAGCTGTTTGAAGATATAGTAGAGGAAAATTTCCCAGGCCTTGCTCAAACTCTTGATATACAAGTTCAAGAAGCTCAGAGGACCCCTGGGAGATTCAACGCAAACAGGAAGACGTCACGACATGCAGTCATCAGACTGACCAAAGTATCAACTAAAGAGGCCCTTCTAAGAGCTGTAAGACAAAAGAAGCAAGTAACATACAAGGGAAAGCCAATTCGAATAACATCAGACTTCTCTAATGAGACTTTACAAGCAAGGAGGGACTGGGGCCCCATTCTCACTCTTTTGAAACAAAACAATGCCCAGCCTAGAATATTATTCCCTGCAAAACTAAGCTTCGTATATGAAGGAGAAATAAAAACATTCTCAGACAAGCAAAGGCTCAGAGAATTCACCAAGACAAGACCAGCCCTACAAGAAGTACTTAAAACAGCGTTATGCACGGAACATCATAATAATAACCCACGAATATAAAAACAACCAAAACCCAAAGGTATTAAAGGCCAGATATTACAATGGCTCAAGGCAGGAATCATAGCAACAACATCCAACCCAACAGAATGATCAGTAATCTACCTTACCTGTCAGTTCTCTCAATAAATGTGAATGGCTTAAACTCTCCACTCAAGAGACATAGGCTGGCTGAATGGATAAGAAAATACAGGCCAAGTATATGCTGTCTTCAGGAAACACATCTAACCTGCAAGGATGCATATAGACTAAAAATAAAAGGGTAGAGATCAATATTCCAAGCAAATAGAAGTCAAAAGAAGGCTGGTGTGGCAGTTCTAATTTCAGACGACTTAGTTTTTAAACCAACAAAAGTAGTAAAAGACAAAGAGGGTCATTATATAATGGTGAAGGGCACAGTCCAACAAGAAGAGATAACAATTTTAAATATATATGCACCCAACTTAGGTGCACCTAGATTCATAAAGCAAACCTTACTGGAGCTAAGCAAATGGATTAATAGCAACTCCATAATCGCCGGAGATTTCAACACCCCACTGACGGCACGAGACAGATCCTCCAAACAGAAAATTAATAAAGAAATAATGGACTTAAACAAAACTCTAGAACAATTGGGTCTGACTGACATCTACAGAACATTCTACTCAAAATCCACTGAATATACGTTCTTCTCATCAGCTCACGGGACATTCTCTAAGATTGACCATATCCTAGGACACAAAGAAAATCTCAAGAAATTTAAAAAAATAAAAATCATACCATGTACCTTCTCAGATCACAGTGGAATAAAACTAGAAATCAACCCTAACAGAAACTCACATTTCTACACAAAAACGTGGAAATTAAACAACCTCCTACTAAATGATTACTTCGTAAATGAAGAAATCAAGACGGAAATAAAAAAATTCTATGAAGAAAACGACAATGGAGAGACAAGTTATCAACTCCTCTGGGACACAGCTAAAGCAGTTATGAGAGGAAAGTTTATCTCCATAAATGCCTATAACCAAAAGACAAGAAGATCACAAATAGACAATCTAATGAAACGACTCAAAGAGCTGGAAAAAGAAGAACAGACCAACCCCAAACCCAGCAGAAGAAGTGAAATCAACAAGATCAAATCAGAACTAAATGAAATTGAAAACAGGAAAGCTATTCAGGAGATTAATAAAACAAAAAGTTGGTTCTTTGAAAAAATAAACAAAATTGACACACCACTGGCTAAGCTAACGAAAAGCAGAAAAGAGAAATCTCTAATAAGCTCCATCAGGAATAAAAAAGGAGATATCACAACTGATCCCAAAGAGATACAAGATACAATTTATGAATACTACAAAAATCTTTATGCAAACAAACTGGAAAATGTGGAGGAAATGGACAAATTTCTAGAAACACACAGACTCCCTAGGCTCAACCAGGAAGAAATAGATTCCCTGAACAGACCAATCTCAACAGCTGAAATAGAAACAGCAATTAAAAATCTCCCTAAAAATAAAAGTCCCGGTCCAGATGGCTCCACACCTGAATTTTACCATGCGTACAAAGAAGAACTAGTACCTATCTTGCAGAAACTATTCCACAACATCGAGAAGAACGGAAACCTCCCCGACACCTTTTATGAAGCGAATATTACTCTGATACCAAAACTGGGAAAGGATGCAACAAAAAGGAAAACTACAGACCAATATCCCTAATGAATATAGATGGAAAAATTTTCAACAACATCTTAGCTAACCGAATCCAGACACTTATCAAAAAAATAATCCACCACGACCAAGTGGGCTTCATCCCAGGGATGCAGGGATGGTTCAACATACGTAAATCTATAAATGCAATTCACCACATAAACAGAAGCAAAAACAAAAACCACATGATTCTTTCAATAGATGCAGAAAAAGCTTTTGACAAAATTCAACACCCTTTCATGATACGAACACTTAAGAAAATAGGCATAGAAGGGACATACCTAAAAATGATACAAGCCATATATGACAGACCCATAGCCAACATCATACTGAATGGGGAAAGATTGAAATCATTCCCACTTAGAACTGGAACCAGACAAGGCTGCCCACGATCTCCACTTCTGTTCAACATAGTGCTGGAAGTCTTGGCTACAGCAATCAGACAGGAAAATTGAATCAAAGGTATCCAAATAGGGGCAGAAGAGATCAAACTTTCACTATTTGCTGATGATATGATATTGTATCTAGAAAACCCCAAGGATTCAACCGAGTAACTCCTGGAACTGATCAATGAATTTAGTAAACTCTCAGGATACAAAATCTATACACAGAAATCAGAGGCATTCATATACGCCAACAACAATCTGATTGAGAACCAAATCAAAGACTCAATTCCCTTCACAATAGCAACAAAGAAATTAAAGTACCTAGGAATATATTTAACCAAAGAGGTAAAAGACCTCTACAGGGAGAACTATGAAACACTGAGGAAGGAAATAGCAGAGGATGTAAACAGATGGAAATCCATACCATGCTCGTGGATCGGCAGACTCAATATCATCAAAATGTCTATACTACCCAAACTGATCTACAGATTCAATGCAATACCTATGAAAATCCCATCAGCATTCTTCACAGATATAGAAAAAAGAATTTTATGCTTCGTATGGAACCAAAGAAGACCCCGAATATCAAGAGCAATTCTAGGCAACAAAAACAAAGTGGGAGGCATTAATATGCCAGATATCAAACTATACTACAAAGCTGTAGTAATTAAAACAATATGGTATTGGCACAAAACAGGAATATTGACCAGTGGCACAGATGTGAGAATCCTGATATAAAACCATCCTCATATAGCCATCTCATCTTTGACAAAGCAGACAAAAACATACGCTGGGGAAAAGAATCTCTCTTCAATAAATGGTGCTGGGAAAACTGGATAGCCACCTGTAGAAGGCTAAAACAGGACCCACACCTTTCACCTCTCACAAAAACCAACTCACGCTGGATAACAGACTTAAACCTAAGATATGAAACTATTAGAACCCTAGAGGAAAAAGTTGGAAACACTCTCCTAGACATCGGCCTGGGCAAAGAGTTTATGAAGAAGTCCCCAAAGGCAATCACAGCAGCAACAAAAATAAATAAATGGGACATGATCAAACTAGAAAGCTTCTGCACAGCCAAAGAAATAGTCATGAAAGTAAACAGACAACCTACAGAATGGGAGAAAATTTTTGCATCCTATGCATCCGATAAGGGACTGATAACTAGAATATACTTAGAACTCACGAAAAGCAGGAAGAAAAAATCAAATAACCCCATTAAAAAGTGGGCAAAGGACTTGAACAGAAATTTTTCTAAAGAAGACAGAAGAATGGCCAACAAACATATGAAGAAATGCTCAACATCTCTAATCATCAGGGAAATGCAAATCAAAACCACAATGAGATATCACTTAACCCCAGTGAGAATGGCCTTTATCAAAAAATCTCCAAGCAATAAATGCTGGCGTGGTTGCGGAGAGAGAGGAACACTCCTACACTGCTGGTGGGACTGCAAACTAGTTCAACCTCTGTGGGAAGCAATATGGAGATACCTTAAAGCGATACAAGTGAATCTACCATTTGATCCAGCAATCCCATTGCTGGGCATCTACCCAAATGATCCAGTGACACTCTACAAAAAAGACACCTGCACTCGCATGTTTATAGCAGCACAATTCATAATTGCAAGGCTGTGGAAACAGCCCAAGTGCCCATCAATCCAAGAATGGATTAATAAAATGTGGTATATGTATACCATGGAGTACTATTCAGCTCTAAGAAACAATGGTGATATAGCACTTCTTATATTTTCCTGGTTAGAGCTGGAACCCATACTACTAAGTGAAGTATCCCAAGAATGGAAAAACAAACACCAGATATATTCTCCAGCAAACTGGTATTAACTGAGTAGCACCTAAGTGGATACATAGGTGCTACAGTAATAGGGTATTGGGGAGGGGGGAGGGGGGAGGGGGGCGGGTATATACAAACATAATGAGTGAGATGTGCACCATCTGGGGGATGGTCATGATGGAGACTCAGACTTTTGGGGGGAGGGGGGGAAATGGGCATTTATTGAAACCTTAAAATCTGTACCCCCATAATATGCCAAAATAAATAAAAAAATAAGTGAAATATGTGTTCCCAGAACAGCCAAACACCAGTGCTTCCATTTCCAAGATGAGGATACTAAGGCTCACAGAAGGGAAATGATGGGAACTGACAATACACAAGCACACACAAAAACTCAGCAACAGAACTTAGGTCTCCTAACACCTGGCTCAGTTATCAAATGTAGCTAAATGGTACCATCACCATAGAAATACTCAAATAAAGGGTAAAAATACATCAGTTCTTCTTACCTGCTCTGCAACTGGTGTTGCTTAATATTGCTTCCAACCTCCCCAGGGTCATTAAATCCAGTGGTGTTAGGTTGTTCTACCTATACCCTAAAACATTTTAGATCAACACCAACCCACAGCCACCCCTCCTGGGAGGAACAAGGCCTCATTGGAAAATAATCTGAATGCCACTGCCAAAACAGGATTCTCAGTCAGCCCAACCTCAAGTGGTTTGAGCATAGCTTAGCCAATATGTGAGGTTTCATGTGTGTGGGTATGCCTGCAGTGGGACTGTTTCTGGGATTCTGGTTCTTTCTAGTAGAATATTCCCCCCCCATTTCATCTGGAAAGCAAATCTTGAATCCCAATATTAGCATCAACAGATATTTACAGGCTCTCAACTATGTAAGGGGCCTGGATAGGTATGACATATTCCTATCTCTAAGTGGTTTATTGTTATTGCTATAACTATCATTTGCATCTAGTTGTATAGAACCTCAGAGCTTATAAAGCACTTTCATGTTTGTTAGCCATTTTGAGCCCTACAGCATTGCCTGTGGGGTCCAAATATTACCCCAAGGTTACAAAAAGAAAATAAAGAGGTAAAGTGACTTATTCCAGGTCACATAGGTAGTAAGAGCCAGAGCCAAGATTCAAATACAAACATGTCTGACTTCAAAATTGTTGCCCTTCCAGCAAATCAAGTTGTCTAAAGGGAAACTGCACTGACCTTCCAGTTTTGATCAATAAATATTTGTTGAATGAGCAAGTGAATGAGTGAATGAATGAATAATGAGAAGAAGCAACTCATGTACTCGGGTAGATTCCGATTGAGACCCACAGTGATGTATATATGTGTGTATGTGGGCAAAGTCCTTGGGTATATGAGTTGGCAGAAGGCAGTGGGGAAAGGAAGGAACCTGCCATCACTGAGCACATGTGTGTCCTGTATGCTAGGAAACTTGCTGGGAACATCCATAGATTCTATTTCATTTGATCCTCACAACAATTCTGTGAGGCAGATATTACTTAGCATCCATTAGATGGGGAAACTGAGGTCCAGATAGGTCATGCAACTTGCTCAATATGGCAGAATAAAAATTTCAACCTGTGTCTGTCCAACTCCAAAGTTGATACTCTTACCCTGGGAACCTACAAATTAAAAGCTGAGAGGGAAGAGCTTGTGGGATTGTGTGTAGAAGAAGGTAGACTGGCAGAGATGATCAGTAGAAAACAAATTAAAGTCCTTCAGGCCTTGAGCAAGATGGAGGTAAGTCAGGTACTAACCATGATATTAATATGGTCCCTGGATCCTATCGCCACCAGAGTCAGAGGTATAAGAAGAGCTGGATGACAACTGGCTTCCCAAATGGGGTCCTGATGTCATCCTCCTTGCCAGGGATATTTTTAGCCCCAAGTGTTTGGTTGGAACCTTGAGAAACAGGGCCACTCATATCCCAGAGGTGAGAGTGGCTGCTAAGGTGATAGCAGGACCTGAGTCAATCTCAGGGGTACATTTTCCCACCCATAGCCTATAAATAAGCCCAAAGCAATCCCTAGGGTAAGGACTATTAACCCTGTCTCAGCCACCCCACCTGCTCCCCAGGAGCTGTCATTTGCTCCTGAAAATCAGAAGGAGCCTATTTGAGGCACTTGGCAGTGGGGTGGTAGCAGATGTTCAAAAGCCTCTGAATTTCTAGGAGGTGGGTCTACTTCCTAAGAGGAATGGATGGAAGGGAATAACAGCTGTGACCAGGTTCCCAGCAGTAGACCCTCCTGGCCTGATCTCTTAGGGGATTATGAGAGAGTGCCTTATCCCCAGGCAAGGGAATTAGAATACATTGCAGGCATCTACTGCTGCCTTAATGGCTTGATTTGTACCCAGCAACTGTGGTCTCCTTAGGGGAGAGGGGGCTGACTAGAAATTATACTGCAGGTGAGCTTGGCTGCAACCAGAGGCTTGGCATCTCAACATTTAAGACTTTGGTCTAGGACTAGAGTAAAATCACAATCTGGAATGATGGAAAGTCAGGAGGTTGCAGCCCTTATTCATAACTCTGCTATGAACTGACTGTGTGACCTTGGGCAGGTTTCTTGCTCTGTATGAGTTTGTTTCCCTATCTGTAAAATAAGAGAGCTGTGAGACCTCTAAGGGCTCTCCTAGTTCTGACAGCAAAGAATTATCTCCCTGTCTTCAGAATGCTTTACTATTTCCTTTTACTGTCTCTCTAGTTTCTGGGAATTTCTGAGGGAAATGATTCCACAGAAGACCTAAGCCAGCGATTTCTTTGGCTCCTACCTTCCTGGAATGCTGGGAAGGAATCACAGTGTTCTAAATAAGCTCTTAGTCAAAGTAACCCAAATGTTCCACACATGTGGAATAAGGAGAATAAAGGAGGAAATAGGAGAAAGAGCATGCCCAGAGTAGCTTTAACTCTGTGCTGAGGGAACCTTTGGGGCATGGGGAAGTGGAACTTGTGCTACCAGAGCTTTTAAAGACTAGAAAACTTTGGAAAGGAATGCTGCAATGTCACAAGCCTCTCAGCATTCATGTAAATGTATTGCTATAAAAGGGCCTGAGAGCTGTTAGAATGTGGTGTGAGGCCAGGAATCCAAGAGTACAGATTCTCCCTAGTTGTAGCAGAAGACAGAATTTTACTTGTAAATGACAAGGGCCTGGCAGGCAGGGCCAGTGGATTGAATCTGTAAAGGCATACTCTGAAGATCTGGGAGATAACTGAGGTATTTGGGGAAAGCCTCTGGATTTTGAGTGAGTTAAATAAAACAGCCCTGACCCTTGAGGGGCATTCCATGTTCAGTGGTCAGTAAAGAAGGGGGAAGGACCTGAAACACAAGAGAGAATAGGTCTAGGCAAGAGAAGCAGTGCTAGTATAACCCCATGGGAGGTAGGGACTATGGGACTAGTCCCTTTGAGGCCTGCAGGGTGTACTGTGAAGAGGGTGAAAAGAGGAACCGGTGTATATGAGTTTTGGAAATTAATAGGTATAGAGGACCTGGGAAAAAAGAAGGCTCTGGAAAGAATGGCATATCTGAGTGCTTTGAATTAATGAGCCTGCCAAATGAGGATATTTGCATTTTAAAAAAGAGTATGGAGAGGGAAAAGTCTATACTAAGGCATTACTAATGATAGATTTTCAGGTATGAATGAAGAGCAGTAGTGGCAGACTAGAGCATGGGGAGAAGGGTAAATGTCAAAATAGTATGCATGAGGACTGCCTGGCATTGTCCTGCCACAAAAACCAGGGCATAAAAGGCATACCAGTGCAAAGCATCATAGGTCTCCTCCAGCCCACTTGGTCCAGCTCCACAGGAATACTCTGTGAGATGGGCAGAGAGAGAGAGAGTGGCATTTTTCCAGGAGGATTTTCAGTGGTGAAGTCCTTGGTGATGGTTCAACTGAGGGAGAGAAGGCCTGCAAAGAAAACCAACCAGGATTAGTTATTCAATGGAGGTGGGGAGTGGGCCAACATTTGGCTTAAACAGCAGAGCTTCCAGTTTGAAATATCATTCTGGTCCAGTCCTCAACTCCAAGCAGGGTTATATATGTCATCAATAAATGCAAGCAAAGGACCAACTAGCAAGAGCCTAAAAGACATCAAGCAGAAGAGCAAATGAAAAGCAGGCAAATGATTTAAAGAAAATAGCATCTACTTGCTTCTCCTTTCCAGGGCATTTTTGTGTGTTTGGTTTGTATTGAGATAGAGGGAGTGAGGATTTTGCATTCGTTAGACTATAATCTTTACTCAGTGTGACACCTGGGGAAAATGATTTTATCTCTCTGAGTCTCAATTTCCTTATCTTCATAAAAGGGAGAGCACCTACCATTCAGAATTACTAGGATGAAGAAATGAGATAATGCACATAAGGACATAATAAAGTATTTTTAAAAATGTGTGTGGGGCTCTTTTTCGTGGCGCCTCGGAGGCAATCAGCTGCTTCACGATGAAGCTGAATATCTCCTTCCCAGCCACTGGCTGCCAGAAACTCATTGAAGTGGACGATGAACGCAAACTTCGTACTTTCTATGAGAAGCGTATGGCCACGGAAGTTGCTGCCGACGCTCTGGGTGAAGAATGGAAGGGTTATGTGGTCCGAATCAGTGGTGGGAATGACAAGCAAGGTTTCCCCATGAAGCAGGGTGTCTTGACCCATGGCCGTGTTCGCCTGCTACTGAGTAAGGGGCATTCCTGTTACAGACCAAGGAGAACTGGAGAAAGAAAGCGCAAATCTGTTTGTGGTTGTATTGTGGATGCCAACCTGAGTGTTCTCAACTTGGTTATTGTAAAAAAAGGAGAGAAGGATATCCCTGGACTGACTGATACTACAGTACCTCGTCGTCTGGGGCCCAGAAGAGCTAGCAGAATCCGCAAACTCTTCAATCTGTCTAAAGAAGATGATGTTCGCCAGTATGTTGTGAGGAAGCCCTTAAATAAAGAAGGTAAGAAACCTAGGACCAAAGCACCCAAGATTCAGCGACTTGTAACTCCACGTGTCCTGCAACATAAACGCCGGCGTATTGCTCTGAAGAAGCAGCGCACTAAGAAAAATAAGGAAGAGGCTGCAGAATATGCTAAACTTTTGGCTAAGAGAATGAAGGAGGCCAAAGAAAAGCACCAGGAACAGATTGCCAAGAGACGTAGGCTGTCCTCTCTGAGAGCATCTACTTCTAAGTCTGAGTCGAGCCAAAAATAAGATTTTTTGAGTTAAATAATAAATAAGACCATATCCTAAAAAAAAAAAAAATGTGTGTGGGGAGGTGCGTGTGTGTGTGTGTGTGTGTGTGAGAGAGGAGAGAGTCAGATACCCTGCTAAACATATTTATGCCTGCTATCTCATTCAGTCTTTACAAAGTAGATAGTAGCCCATTTTATACTAAGAAAACTAAGGCTCAGAAAGGGAAAATGAGTTGCTTAAGATCACATAACTAGTAAATGGTATGTCTATCTGACTATAGACTTGCCATCTTGCCTGTCTAGATAAACTGAAAATAGCTCCTGGGCACCTACATTGTTCAAATCTCTCCTCAACACTCCTAACTCACTATGGACACAGTGCATGTTTATTCCATCTCTATCATTAATATCTAAAAGGATTGGATATGGGAAGCAGTTAATAGTTTGGAAGACCCAGGGAAGTGTCTTTGTCCAGTTGCTAACCAAATTTTCCAAGGGCAGACACCAGATCCCAAAGGCAGTTCATTCTTATAAACAGAAAAAGTAATTGGGTTGTACTGAAAATAGATTTTCAGAAGGTATAAGAGACTCTACCGTATTCATCCTAAGACATGGTGTCAAGTTTGCTTGTTATTACTCCCTCTAATCCTAACTTACCTATTTTGTCTCATAGACACAATAACTGTTAGAGGTAGAAGCTCCCTTACAAGTCATACAATCTAACCTGCTGATTGAACAGATGGGAAAAAAACTAAAGCCCAGCAATGCAAGGGACTGGGCCATTGAATTATTTTGTTTCTTGATGGAAGAAAAGGGAGCTACCAACAGAGTATGTTGTTAACCTCTGTGATGAGATATTTGGGATACCCCCCCCAAATTCTGTTTCCACCTCACTTGTAATAATGCCTGACAGTCTACCAATTTCAGCACCATTATGGTAGTGGCGGTTCACCCTTCTTTATGAGGATTAAAACAGACCTCCATATGAATTAGCATAATCAGATTGCTTTCTAGACTGTACTTAGAGCCAGAGCTCTGGTTTGAGGGATGGAAGGGGTCCACCCTAACCCAGCATAACCACCTCCTAATTTGATTACATATGCAAAGATCCTATTCCCAAATAAGGTCACATTCATAGGATGGGGTGGGGGTAGGATGTGAAATATTTTGGGGAAGGTAGACACAATTTTACCCAACACATAAGAATACAGCCTTTTGGAAACTGCTGCCTGAGGAGGAACCACCACTGAGCATACTGAAGCCGAGGACAAAAACAGGGGACCCAAGAGCTGAAAAAGAATAAGAAAGGTAGAAGGCATCATTTGTACCTTTGCTAAGGCCCATCTTGAAATAAGGGTACAAATTTTCATATCCCCTAATGTCTTCAAAGAAATTCTACTACCTGGCTTCCCAAATTGGGGTTCCTATAGCTTCAACTTCATGATTTGGTGTGTGGAGAAACACCTTGATGTGGTGCCCATATTGGACATTCCTCTTCTTTTTCAAGTGGACTTGAAGGTTCAGATAGCAGAACCCATGGCTGCAGGGCAGCCTTACTCAGGAAGCTCCCGGCCCACCCTTCCCTTCCACTCTGCCATGGATCTACTAGGAAAGAGGAGCTAAACCAACAGGAGTATGAAGGGATTAATGGAAGAGGGGGCAGCAGAGAGGCCAGAGGGGTTGGAAATCTCCTTGTGAAAACCTGACTATTATTTCCTTCACAGCCTACAGGTTGTGCCACTGGTTATGAAATAGATAGAAGCTAAGAAACTAAGGAAATTATTTTTTATTTTGGCACATTATGGGGGTACAAATTTTAAGGTTTCAAAAAATGACCTTTCATCCCATCCTCCCACAAGTCTGAGTTTCCAGCGTGACCATCCACAAGATGGTGCACATTTCACTCATGTATGTATATACCCGCCACCCGTCCCCCTCCCACCTGCCCAATACCCTATTACTGTAGTTCTTATGTGTCCATGTAGGTGCTGCTCAGTTAATACCAGTTTGCTGTTAAGGAATGATGTGCTGGTTTTTCCATTCTTGGGATACTTCACTTAGTAGTATGAGTTCCAGCTCTAACCAGGAAAATACAAGATGTGCTATATCACCATCGTTTCTTAGAGCTGAAGAGTACTCCATGGTGTACATATACCACATTTTATTAATACACTCGGATTGATGGGCACTTGGACTGTTTCCACAGCCTTGCAATTATGAATTGTGCTGCTATAAACATTCGAGTGCAGGTGTATTTTTTGCAGAATGACATTGGATCTTTTGGGTATATGCCCAGTAATGGAATTGCTGGATCAAATGGTAGATCCACTTGTATCGCTTTAAGGTATCTCCATATTGCTTTCCACAGAGGTTGAACTAGTTTGCAGTCCCACCAGCAGTGTAGGAGGGTTCCTCTCTCTCCACATTCATGCCAGCATTTATTGTTTGGGGACTCTTTGATAAAGGCTATAATCACTGGAATTAAGTGATATCTCATTGTGGTTTTGATTTGCATTTCCCTGATGATTAGAGATGTGGAGCATTTTGTCATATGTTTATTGGCCATTCTGTCTTCTTTAGAAAAATTTCTGTTCAAGTCCTTTGCCCACTTTTTAATAGGGATATTTGATGTTTTTCTTGCTGATTTTCCTGAGTTCTAAGCATATTCTAGTTATCAGCCCCTTATCAGATGGGTAGGATGCAAAAATTTTCTCCCATTCAGCAGGCTGTTTACTTTCATGACTGTTTCTTTGGCTGTGCAGAAGCTTTTTAGTTTGATCATGTCCCATTTATTTATTGTTGCTGCTATGATTTCTTTGAGGTCTTCTTTATAAATTCTTTGCCTAGACCGATGTCTAGGAGAGTATTTCCAACATTTTCCTCTGGAATTCTAATAGTTTCATTTCTTAGGTTTAAGTCTGTTATCCAGCATGAGTTGATTTTTGTGAGAGGTGAAAGTGCAGGTCCTGCTTCAGCCTTCTACAAGTAGCTATCCAGTTTTCCCAGCACCATTTATTGAAAAGGGATTTTTTTCCCCAGCATATGTCTTTGTCTGCTTTGTCAAAGATCAGATGGTTATACAAGGATGGTTTTATATCAGCATTCTCAGATCTGTTCCACTGGTCAATATTCCTATTTTTGTGCCAATACCAGATTGATTTAATTACTACAGTTTTGTAGCATAGTTGGATATCTGGCATATTAATACTTCCCATTTTGTTTTTATTACCTGGAATTGCTTTTGATATCTGGGATCTTCTGTGGTTCCATACGAGGCATAAAATTATTTTTTCTATATCTGTGACGGATGATGAGAGGATTGTAATAGGTATTGCATTGAATCTGTAGATCAGTTTTGGTAGTATAGACATTTTAATGATGTTGAGTCCGTGACCCATAAGCA
The DNA here is from genome assembly GCF_040939455.1 of Microcebus murinus. Taxonomy (NCBI): domain Eukaryota; kingdom Metazoa; phylum Chordata; class Mammalia; order Primates; family Cheirogaleidae; genus Microcebus; species Microcebus murinus. The sequence goes on along the minus strand of NW_027438947.1, from coordinate 1,702,381 downwards.
TGGAATGGATTTCCATCTGTTTACATCGTCTGCTATTTCCTTCCTCAGTGTTTCATAGTTCTCTCTGTAGAGGTCTCTTACTTCCTTGGTTAAGTATATTCCTAGGTACTTTAATTTCTTTGTTGCTGTTATGAAGGGAATTGAGCCTTTGATTTGGTTCTCAATTTGATTGTTGTTGGCATATATGAATGCCTCTGAGTTCTGTGTGTTGATTTTGTATCCTGAGACTTAACTAAATTCATTTATCAATTCCAGGAGTATCTTGGTTGAATCACTGGGGTTTTCTAAATATAATATTATATCATCAGCAAACAGTGAAAGTTTGACATCTTCTGCCCACATTTGGATATCTTTAATTCCACTTTCCTGTCTGATTGCCATAGCCAGGACTTACAGCACTATGTTGAATAGAAGTGGAGATAGTGGGCAGCCTTGTCTGGTTCCAGTTCTAATTGGGAATGCTTTCTATTTTTCCCCATTCAGTATCATGCTGGCTATGGATGTGTCATATAAGCCTTGTATCATTTTTAGGTATGTCCCTACTATACCTATTTTATTAACTGTTTGTACCATGGAAGGGTGTTGAATTTTGTCGAAAGCTTTTTGTGCATCTATTGAAAGAATCATGTGATCTTTGTTTTTGCTTCTGTTTATGTGGTGAATTGCATTTATAGATTTACGTACATTGAACCATCCCTGCATCCCTGGGAAGAAGCCCACTTGGTCGTGAGGGATTATTTTCTTTTTTGAAAAAAATTTTTTCTTTTATTTGATCATATTATGGAGGTACAAATATTGTTAGGGTTACAAATATTGCCCCTGCCTCCTCATTCTCTCCGATGTGTCCAATCCTCTGGTGGTGTGCATCACACATGTTATGGAAGCATACACCCCATTCCTCCTTCCCCCTACCACCTGCCTACCACCCAATAAAAAGTAGTTTTTTTTGTGACATTTTGGTTAAATTGTATATATTTGCCTCTCCCTAAGAAGGGTTAGAGTTATGCCCTTCCCTCCAAAATGCTCGTCTCATTCCTCAGATTGGGCTCCCACCCCCGAATCCCTGGTGAGCATTGCTACCATTTGAAAACCATAGTTTTAATCAGTCAGTACCAATTTGATGGCGAGTAGATGTAGAGCTCATTTTCCATGTCTTATGTCGACTCAGTTTGGATAACGGGCTTAAGCTTAATCCAGGATAGCATAAACGGTGCTAGTTCACCGTCATTTCTTAGGATTGAGTAATATTCCATTGTAAGCATATACCACATTTTAATTATCCACTCATGAATTGATGGTGTCTTGGGTTTTTTCCATTGCCGTGCAATAGTGAATTGTGATGCTATAAACATTCAGGTGCAGATGTCTTTTAATGGAATGAATTATGCCCTTTTGGGTAGATGCCAAACAATGCTATTGCAGGGTCGAATGGTATTTCTATTTCTAGATGTTTGAGGTATCTCCAAATTCTTTACCACAAAGGTTGCACTAATTTGCAGTCCCACCAGCAGTGTAAGAGTATTCCTGTCTCTCTGCATCCTCGTCAGCATTTGTTGTTTTGGGATTTCTTAATATAGGCCATTCTTACTGGGGTTACGTGGTATCTCATTGTAGTTTTGATTTGCATTTCTCTAATAATTAGAGAAGTCGACCATTTCTTTATATGTTTGCAGGCCATTATTCTCTCTTCTTTGGAGAAGTTTCTTTTCATTTGTGTTGCCCGTTTCTTGATGGGATTGTTTGTTTTTTTCTTGTTAATTCTTTTAAGTTCTAGATAGATTCTTGTTATTAGACCTTTATCAGAAGTGTAGAGAGAAAATATTTTCTCCCACTCTGTGGGTTGTCTACTTGCTCTACTGATGGTTTCCTTGGCTGTGCAGAAACTTTTAAATTTGATCAGATGCCATTTGTTTATTTTTGATGCAGCGGTGAGTGCATGGGGGTCTTCCTCAAAAATTCTTTGCCTAGGCCAATGTCTGATAGGTTTTTCCCAACATCTTCTTCTAGGATTTTTAAGGTTTCATGCCTTAAGTTTAAGTCTGTTATCCATCTTGAGTGAATTTTTGTGAGAGGTAAGAGGTAAGGATCCTGATTTGCTGTTCTGCATGTAGCTAACCAGTTTTCCCCGCACAATTTATTGAAGAGTGATTCTTTTCCCCAATGTATATTTTTGTCAGCTTTATCAAAGATTAGATTACCATATACTGATGGTTTCATCTCTGGTATCTCAGATCTATTCCAGATATCTATGCTTACGTTCTTGTGCCAGTACCAGGCTGATTTAACTATTATTGCTTATAGTACAGTTTGAAGTCAGGAAGACTGATGCCTCCCAGTTTGTTCTTTTTATTTAAGATTGCTTTGGCTATACGAGCTTTTTTCTGGTTCCATACAAAGTGAAGAATTATTTTTTCTAGATCTCTAAAGAATGCTCGTGGTATTTTCATGGGGATTGCATTGATTCTGTAGATCACTTTAGGTAATATTGACATTTTAATGATATCGATTCTACCAATCCATGAACAAGGTAGATTTTTCCATCTCTTTAAATCTACTATTTCGTTTTTTAGTGTTTCATAGTTCTGTTTGTATAAATCTTTTCTATCTTTCGTTAAGTATACTCCTAGATATTTAATTTTCTCTGAGGGTATCGCGTTTTTTAGTTGAGTTTCTGCTTGATGGTTCTTGGCATATATGAATGCTTCTGACTTGTGTATGTTGATTTTCTGACCTGGAACTTTACCAAATTCGGTTATCAAATCTAGGAGTCTCTTGGAAGACTCCATGGGGTTTTCTAGGTATAATATCATATCATCGGTGAAGAGCAAGAGTTTGATTTCATCTGCCCCCACATGAATGCACTTAATACCCCTCTCCTGCCTGATTGCTATCGCTAGGACTTCAAGAACTATGTTGAATAGGAGAGGAGATAGTGGGCACCCTTGTTCAGTTCCGGATCGAAGAGGGAAAGATTTCAATTTTTCTCCATTTAGAATGATATTAGCAGTGGCTTTGTCTTAGATGGATTTGATAAGTTTAAGGTATGAGTAATCTATGCCTATTTTGTTCAGGGTTTTTATCTTAAAGTTGTGTTGGACTTTGTCAAATGCTTTTTCTGCATCTATTGACAGAACCATATGGCCTTTGTTCTTGATTTTATTTATGAAGTGACTTGCATTTATAGACTTGAGTATGTTGAACCATCCTTGCGTCTCTGGAATAAAGCCAACCCGGGCGTGAATTTTTTTTGATCTGCTGCTGAATTCTATTTGCTAAAATTTTATTTAGGATGTTTTCATCTGTATTCATGAGGGATATTGGTCTGTAATTTTCTTTTTTGTTGTGTCCTTTACTGGCTATGGTATCAAGGTGATATTGGCTTTGTAGACTGAGTTAGGAAAGATACCATCCTTCTCAATGGTGTGGAATAGTTTCTGTACTATAGGTATGAGTTCATCTTTGTATACTTGGTAGAACTCTGAAGTGTAGCCATCTGGCCCAGGACTTTTCCATTTGTGCAGGCTTTTAATTACTGCTTCAATTTCTGAGCTTGAGATTGGTCTGTTTAAGAATTCTGTTGCCTCCTGCGTGATCTTAGGGAGGTTGTATGAATCGAAGAATTTGTCCATTTCATCTTCTTTCTGTAGTTTTGGGGCATATAGTTTTTTATAATAGTCAAATATAATGTTTTGTATTAATTGGGTATCTGTTGTGATCTCTTCTTTTTAATTTATTATTGAGTTTATTAAAGGCCTTTCTCTTTGAGTACTTGCCAATCTAGCAAGAGGGACATCAATTTTGTTTATTTTTTCAAAAAACAAGCTTATGGTTTTGTTGACATTTAGTATAGTTCTATTGTTCTCCATTTCAATCAATTCTACTTTGATCTTTGTTATTTCTTTTGTTCTATTAGGATTGGAAATTGTTTGCTCTTTTTTTTCCCTCTCACGAGAAGCTTTTATACATTTATTTATTTTTAATTATTTTTTATTTCACCATATTATGGGGGAACAGATTTTAAGGTTTCAATAAATGCCCCCCCAACAAGTCTGAGTTTCCAGCATGACCATCCCTCAGATGGTGCATTTCTCACTCCTTATGTATATATATACCCACCTCCCTCCCCCCTCCCACCTGCCCAATACCCTATTACTGTAGTACCTATGTGTCCAATTAGGTGCTACTCAGTTAATACCAGTTTTCTGGAGAATATATCTGGTGCTTGTTTTTCCATTCTTGGGATACTTCACTTAGTAGTATGGGTTCCAGCTCTAACCAGGAAAATATAAGATGTGCTATATCACCATTGTTTCTTAGAGATGAATAGCACACCATGGTATACATATGCCACATTTATTAATCCATTCTTGGATTGATGGACACTTGGGCTATTTCCACAGCCTTGCAATTATGAATTGTGCTGCTATAAACATTCGAGTGCAGGTGTCTTTTTTGTAGAGTGTCACTGGATCATTTGGGTAGATGCCCAGCAATGGGATTGCTGGATCAAATGGTAGATTCACTTGTATCGCTTTAAGGTATCTCCATATTGCTTTCCACAGAGGTTGAACTAGTTTGCAGTCCCACCAGCAGTGTAGGAGTGTTCCTCTCTCTCCGCAACCACGCCAGAATTTATTGTTTGGAGATTTTTTGATAAAGGCCATACTCACTGGGGTTAAGTGATATCTCATTTTGGTTTTGATTTGCATTTCCCTAATGATTAGAGATGTTGAGCATTTCTTCATATGTTTGTTGGCCATTCTTCTGTCTTCTTTAGAAAAATTTCTGTTCAAGTCCTTTGCCCAATTTTTAAGGGGGTTATTTGATTTTTTCTTCCTGATTTTCGTGAGTTCTAGGTATATTCTAGTTATCAGTCCCTTATCGGATGCATAGGATGCAAAAATTTTCTCCCATTCTGTAGTTTGTCTGTTTACTTTCGTGACTATTTCTTTGGCTGTGGAGAAGCTTTGTAGTTTGATCATGTCCCATTTATTTATTTTTGTTGCTGCTGTGATTGACTTTGGTGACTTCTTCATAAACTCTTTGTCCAGGCCAATGTCTAGGAGAGTGTTTCCAATTTTTTCCTCTAGAGTTCTAATAGTTTCATACCTTAGGTTTAAGTCTGTTATCCAGCGTGAGTTGGTTTCTGTGAGAGGTGAAAGGTGTGGGTCCTGTTTTAGCCTTCTACAGGTGGCTATCCAGTTTTCCCAGCACCATTTATTGAAGAGGGATTCTTTTCCCCAGCGTATGTTTTTGTCTGCTTTGTCAAAGATGAGATGGCTATATGAGGATGGTTTTATATCAGGATTCTCACATCTGTTCCACTGGTCAATATTCCTATTTTTGTGCCAAAACCATATTGTTTTAATTACTACAGCTTTGTAGTATAGTTTGATATCTGGCATATTAATGCCTCCCATTTTTTTTTTAATTTTTTTTTTATTTTGGCATATTATGGGGGTACAGATTTTATGGTTTCAATAAATGCCCATTTCCCCCCTCCCCCCAAAAGTCTGAGTCTCCATCATGACCATCCCCCAGATGGTGCACATCTCACTCATTATGTATGTATATACCCACCCCCCTCCCCCCACCCCCTCCCACCTGCCCAATACCCTATTACTGTAGTACCTATGTGTCCACTTAGGTGCTACTCAGTTAATACCAGTTTGCTGGAGAATATATCTGGTGCTTGTTTTTCCATTCTTGGGATACTTCACTTAGTAGTATGGGTTCCAGCTCTAACCAGGAAAATATAAGATGTGCTATATCACCATGGTTTCTTAGAGCTGAATAGTACTCCATGGTATACATATACCACATTTTATTAATCCATTCGTGGATTGATGGGAACTTGGGCTGTTTCCACAGCCTTGCAATTATGAATTGTGCTGCGATAAACATTCGAGTGCAGGTGTCTTTTTTGTAGAGTGTCACTGGATCATTTGGGTAGATGCCCAGCAATGGGATTGCTGGATCAAATGGTAGATTCACTTGTATCGCTTTAAGGTATCTCCATATTGCTTTCCACAGAGGTTGAACTAGTTTGCAGTCCCACCAGCAGTGTAGGAGTGTTCCTCTCTCTCCGCAACCAGGCCAGCATTTATTGTTTAGAGATTTTTTGATAAAGGCCATACTCACTGGGGTTAAGTGATATCTCATTTTGGTTTTGATTTGCATTTCCCTAATGATTAGAGATGTTGAGCATTTCTTCATATGTTTGTTGGACATTCTTCTGTCTTCTTTAGAAAAATTTCTGTTCAAGTCCTTTGCCCAATTTTTAAGAGGGTTATTTGATTTTTTCTTCCTGATTTTCGTGAGTTCTAGGTATATTCTAGTTATCAGTCCCTTATCAGATGCATAGGATGCAAAAGTTTTCTCCCATTCTGTAGTTTGTCTGTTTACTTTCGTGACTATTTCTTTGGCTGTGGAGAAGCTTTGTAGTTTGATCATGTCCCATTTATTTATTTTTGTTGCTGCTGTGATTGCCTTTGGTGACTTCTTCAATAAACTCTTTGTCCAGGCCAATGTCTAGGAGAGTGTTTCCAATTTTTTCCTCTAGAGTTCTAATAGTTTCATACCTTAGGTTTAAGTCTGTTATCCAGCGTGAGTTGGTTTTTGTGAGAGGTGAAAGGTGTGGGTCCTGTTTTAGCCTTCTACAGGTGGCTATCCAGTTTTCCCAGCACCATTTATTGAAGAGGGATTCTTTTCCCCAGCGTATGTTTTTGTCTGCTTTGTCAAAGATGAGATGGCTATATGAGGATGGTTTTATATCAGGATTCTCACATCTGTTCCACTGGTCAATATTCCTGTGTTTGTGCCAATACCATATTGTTTTAATTACTACAGCTTTGTAGTATAGTTTGATATCTGGCATATTAATGCCTCCCATTTTGTTTTTGTTGCCTAGAATTGCTCTTGATATTCGGGGTCTTCCTTGGTTCCATACGAAGCGTAAAATTATTTTTTGTATATCTGTGAAGAATGCTGATGGGATTTTCATAGGTATTGCATTGAATCTGTAGATCAGTTTGGGTAGTATAGACATTTTGATGATATTGAGACTGCCAATCCACGAGCATGGTATGGATTTACATCTGTTTACATCCACTGCTATTTCCTTCCTCAGTGTTTCATAGTTCTCCCTGTACAGGTCTTTTACCTCTTTGGTTAAATATATTCCTAGGTACTTTAATTTCTTTGTTGCTATTGTGAAGGGAATTGAGTCTTTGATTTGGTTCTCAATTAGATTGTTGTTGGCGTATATGAATGCCTCTGATTTCTCTGTATTGATTTTGTATCCTGAGACTTTACTAAATTCATTGATCAGTTCCAGGAGTTTCTTGGTTGAATCCTTGGGGTTTTCTAGATACAATATCATATCATCAGCAAACAGTGAAAGTTTGATCTCTTCTGCTCCTATTTGGATACCTTTGATTGCATATTCCTGTCTGATTGCTGTAGCCAAGACTTCTAGCACTAGGTTGAATAGAAGTGGAGATAGTGGGCAGCCTTGTCTGGTTCCAGTTCTAAGTGGGAAAGATTTCAATTTTTACCCATTCAGTATGATGTTGGCTATGGGTCTGTCATATATGGCTTGTATCATTTTTAGGTATGTCCCTTCTATGCCTATTTTCTTAAGTGTTCGTATCATGAAAGGGTGTTGAATTTTGTCAAAAGATTTTTCTCCATCTATTGAAAGAATCATGTGGTGTTTGTTTTTGCTTCTGTTTATGTGGTGAATTTCATTTACATATTTACATATGTTGAACCATCCTTGCATCCCTGGGATGAAGCCCACTTGGTCGTGGTGGATTAATTTTTTTTTTTTTCTTTTTTTTTTATTTTGGCATATTATGGGGGTACAGATTTTAAGGTTTCAATAAATGCCCATTCCCCCCCTCCCCCCAAAAGTCTGAGTCTCCATCATGACCATCCCCCAGATGGTGCACATCTCACTCACTATGTATGTATATACCCGCCCCCCTCCCCCCTCCCACCTGCCCAATACCCTATTACTGTAGCACCTATGTGTCCACTTAGGTGCTACTCAGTTAATACCAGTTTGCTGGAGAATATATCTGGTGCTTGTTTTTCCAACATATACCATATTTTATTAATCCATTCTTGGATTGATGGGCACTTGGGCTGTTTCCACAGCCTTGCAATTATGAATTGTGCTGCTATAAACATGCGAGTGCAGGTGTCTTTTTGGTAGAGTGTCACTGGATCATTTGGGTAGATGCCCAGCAATGGGATTGCTGGATCAAATGGTAGATTCACTTGTTTTTTTTTTTTTATTTCGGCATATTATGGGGGTACAGATTTTAAAGTTTCAATAAATGCCTTTACCCCCCCCCAAAAGTCTGAGTCTCCAGCATGACCTTCCCTCAGATGGTGCGCCTATCACTCGTTATGTATGTATATCCCTGTCCCCCCCTCCCCCCCTTCCCCAATACTCTATTACTGTAGTACCTATGTGTCCCCTTAGGTGCTACTCAGTTAATACCAGTTTGCTGGAGAATATATCTGGTGCTTGTTTTTCCATTCTTGGGATACCTTACTTAGTAGTATGGGTTCCAGCTCTAACCAGGAAAATATAAGATGTGCTATATCACCATTGTTTCTTAGAGCTGAATAGTACTCCATGGTATACATATACCACATTTTATTAATCCATTCTTGAATTGATGGGCACTTGGGCTGTTTCTACAGCCTTACAATTATGAATTGTGCTCCTATAAACATTCGAGTGCAGGTGTCTTTTTTGTAGAGTGTCATTGGATCATTTGGGTAGATGCCCAGCAATGGGATTGCTGGATCAAATGGTAGATTCACTTGTATCGCTTTAAGGTATCTCCATATTGCTTTCCACAGAAGTTGAACTAGTTTGCAGTCCCACCTGCAGTGTAGAAGTGTTCCTCTCTCTCCGCAACCACGCCAGCATTTATTGTTTGGAGATTTTTTGATAAAGGCCATTCTCACTGGGGTTAAGTGATATCTCATTGTGGTTTTGATTTGCATTTCCCTGATGATTAAAGATGTTGAGCATTTCTTCATATGTTTGTCGGCCATTCTTCTGTCTTCTCTAGAAAAATTTCTGTTCAAGTCCTTTGCCCACTTTTTAAGGGGGTTATTTGATTTTTTCTTGCTGATTTTCGTGAGTTCTAAGTATATTCTAGTTATCAGTCCCTTATCGGATGCATAGGATGCAAAAATTTTCTCCCATTCTGTAGGTTGTCTGTTTACTTTCATGACTATTTCTTTGGCTGTGCAGAAGCTTTGTAGTTTGATCATGTCCCATTTATTTATTTTTGTTGCTGCTGTGATTGCCTTTGGGGACTTCTTCATAAACTCTTTGCCCAGGCTGATGTCTAGGAGAGTGTTTCCAACATTTTCCTCTATAATTATAATGGTTTCACACCTGAGATTTTAGTCTGTTATCCAGCGTGAGTTGATTTTTGTGAGAGGTGAAGGGTGTGGGTCCTGTTTTAACCTTCTACAAGTGGCTATCCAGTTTTCCCAGCACCATTTATTGAAAAGGGATTCTTTTCCCCATCGTATGTTTTTGTCTACTTTGTCAAAGATTAGATGGCTATATGAGGATGGTTTTATATCAGGATTCTCACATCTGTTCCACTGGTCAATAATCCTATTTTTGTGCCAATTTTTGTTTTAATTATTACAGCTTTGTAGTATAGTTTGATATCTGGCATATTAATCCCTCCCAATTTGTTTTTGTTGCCTAGAATTGCTCTTGATATTCCGGGTCTTCTTTGGTTCCATACAAATCGTAAAATTATTTTTTCTATATCTGTGAAGAATGCTGATGGGATTTTAATAGGTATTGCATGAATCTGTAGATCAGTTTGGGTAGTATAGGCATTTTAATGATGTTGAGTCTGCCGATCCACGAGCATGGAATGGATTTCCATCTGTTTACATCCTCTGCTATTTCCTTCCTCAGTGTTTTATAGTTCTACCTATAGAGGTCTTTTACCTCCTTGGTTAAGTATACTCCTTGGTACTTTAATTTCTTTGTTGCTATTGTGAAGGGTATTGAGTCTTTAATTTGGTTCTCGATTTGATTGTTGTTGGCATATATGAATGCTTCTGATTTCTGTGTATTGATTTTGTATCCTGAGACTTTACTAAATTCATTGATCAGTTCCAGAAGTTTCCTGGTTGAATCTTTGGGGTTTTCTTGATATAATATCATATCATCAGCAAACAGTGACAGTTTGATCTCTTCTGCCCCTATTTGGATACCTTTAATTCCACTTTCCTGTCTGATTGCTGTAGCCAGGACTTCCAGTACTATGCTGAATAGAAGTGGAGATGGTGGGCAGCCTTGTCTGGTTCCGGTTCTAAGTGGGAATGCTTTCAGTTTTTCCCCATTCAGTATGATGTTAGCTATGGGTCTGTCATAAATGGCTTGTATCATTTTTAGGTATGTCCCTTCTATGCCTATTTTCTTGGGTGTTCGTATCATGAAAGGGTGTTGAATTTTGTCAAAAGCTTTTTCTGCATCTACTGAGACAATCATGTGGTCTTTGTTTTTGCTTCTGTTTATGTGGTGAATTGCATTTATAGATTTGCGTATGTGGAACCATCCCTGCATTCCTGGGATGAAGCCCACTTGGTCATGATGGATTATTTTTTTGATAAGCGTCTGGATTCGGGTAGCTAAAATTTTGTTGAAAATTTTTGCATCTATATTCATTAGGGATATTGGTCTGTAGTTTTCTTTTTTTGTTGGATTCTTTCCTGGTTTTGGTATCAGAGTAATATTCGCTTCATAAAAGGTGTCAGGGAGGTTTCCATTCTTCTCGATGTTGTGGAATAGTTTCTGCAAGATAGGTATTAGTTCTTCTTTGTAAGTGTGGTAAAATTCGGGTGTGAAGCCATCTGGACCGGGACTTTTCTTTTTAGGGAGATTTTTAATTGCTGTTTCTATTTCAGCTGTTGAGATTGGTCTGTTCAGGGAATCTATTTCTTCCTGGTTGAGCCTAGGGAGGCTGTGTGTTTCTAGAAATTTGTCCATTTCCTCCACATTTTCCAGTTTGTGTGAATAAATATGTTTGTAGTACTCATAAATTATATCTTGTATCTCTTTGGGATCAGTTGTGATATCTCCTTTTTTATTCCTAATGGAGCTTATTAGAGATTTCTCTTTTCTGCTTTTCGTTAGCTTAGCCAGTGGCGTGTCAATTTTGTTTATTTTTTCAAAGAACCAACTTTTTGTTTTGTTGATCTCTTGAATAGCTTCCCTGTTTTCAATTTCATTTAGTTCTGATTTGATCTTGTTGATTTCACTCCTTCTGCTGGGTTTGGGGCTGGTCTGTTCTTCTTTTTCCAGCTCTTTAAGTCGTTTCATTAGATTGTCTATTTGTGATCTTTTTGACTTTTTGTTATAGGCATTTATGGAGATAAACTTTCCTCTCAGAACTGCTTTAGCTGTGTCCCAGAGGAGTTGATAACTTGTCTCTCCATTGTCGTTTTCTTCATAGAAGTTTTTTATTTCCGTCTTGATTTCTTCATTTATCAATTAATCATTTAGTAGGAGGCTGTTTAATTTCCATGTTTTTGTGTAGAAATGTGAGTTTCTGTTAGGGTTGATTTCTACCCTTATTCCATTGTGATCTGAGAAGATACATGGTATGATTTCTATTTTTTTAAATTTCTTGAGGTTTACTTTGTGTCCTAGGATATGGTCAATCTTAGAGAATTTCCCGTGAGCTGATGAGGAGAACGTGTATTCAGTGGATTTGGGGTAGAATGTCCTGTAGATGTCAGTCAGACCCAATTGTTCTAGAGTTTTGTTTAAGTCCATTATTTCTTTATTAATTTTCTGTTTGGAGGATCTGTCTTGAGCCGTCAGTGGGGTGTTGAAATCTCTGGTGATTATGGAGTTGGTATTAATCCATTTGCTTAGCTCCAGTAAGGTTTGCTTTATGAATCTGGGTGCACCTAAGTTGGGTGCATAAATATTTAAAACTGTTATCTCTTCTTGTTGAACTGTGCCCTTCACCATTATGTAATGACCCTCTTTGTCTTTCACTACTTTTGTTGGTTTAAAAACTAAATCGTCTGAAATTAGAACAGCCACACCAGCCTTCTTTTGGCTTCCACTTGCCTGGAATACTGATCTCCACCCTTTTACTTTTAGTCTATATGCATCCTTGCAGGTTAGATGTGTTTCCTGAAGACAGCATGTACTCGGCCTGTATTTTCTTATCCATTCAGCCAGCCTATGTCTCTTGAGTGGATAGTTGAAGCCATTCACATTTATTGAGAGAACTGATAGGTAAGGTAGATTACTGTTCATTCTCTTGGGTTGGATGTTGTTGCTTTGATCTCTCTCTTGAGCCATAGAGATATCTGGCCTTTAATCATTGGGTGTTGTTTTTTTTTTGTTTTTTTTTTTTTATATTCGTGAGTTTCTATTATGGTGTTCGATGTGTAACACTGTTTTGAGAACTTCTTGTAGGACTGGTCTTGTCTTGGTTAATTCTCTGAGGCTTTACTTGTCTGGGAATGTCTTTATTTCTCCTTCATATATGAAGCTTAGTTTTGCAGGGAATAGGATTCTAGGCTGGGCATTGTTTTGTTTCAGAAGAGTGAGAATGGGGCCCCAGTCTCTCCTTGCTTGTTATGTCTCATTAGAGAAGTCTGATGTTATTCGAATTGGCTTTCCTTTTTATGTTACTTGCTTCTTTTGTCTTACAGCTTTTAGAAGGGCCTCTTTAGTTGATACTTTGGTCAGTCTGATGACTGCATGACGAGACGTCTTCCTGTTTGCATTGAATCTCCCAGGGGTCCTCTGGGCTTCTTGAACTTGTATATTGAGATTTTGAGCAAGGCCTGGGAAATTTTCCTCTATTATATCTTCAAAAAGCTTGTCCAGCTCCTGAGTGTTGTCTTCCTCCCCTTCGGCTAACCCTATGACCCTCACGTTAGGTTTTTTCACATAATCCCACAGCTCTTGTAGGCTTTGGTCTTTTCTCTTGTTTCTCTGCTGTATTTCTGTGACTGATTTATTTAATTGGAAGGTGTTATCTTCAAGCTCTGAGATTCTTTCTTCTGCTTGATCCACCCTGTTCTTGAGACTTTCCACAGTATTTTGTAGTTCCCTGAGTTGATTCTTCATCTCCAGGACGTCGGTTAAAGTTTTCTTCACTGTGTCAATCTCTTTGTTGAACCTTTGTTCCATTTCCTGGAGGCTTTTTTTGGTTTCTTGGTGTTGGTTATTGAGTTGTTGTTGCAGGTCTGTGAGTGTTCTTATTATCCACATTCGAAATTCCTGTTCTGTCATTTTCGTTGCCAAGTTTTGGTTGTTGTCTGTTTCTAAGGAGCTGGTGCTCCTCTTTGGGGGTGTGTTTTCTGTTTGTTTCTTCATATTTCCAGAGTTCCTTCACTGATTTCTTCCCATTTTGCTCAGTTGTTGTTTCTTTCCTTTAGGTTTTCGTTTGGGTATTCACACGTCTTATTTATTTTCTGAGCCAGTAGGTGGAGTTGCTCTCTGTCAGCAGCCTTCGCTGGGGTGGTGTCTGCAGGTCTCTCAACCCGCTGGGGACCCAGCAGTCCGAGGTGTAGAGGAGGCGAAACAGCTAATTACCCTACCCTTCCTGCTGGTCTCCTTAATTACACAGGTGGGAATAGATGGCAGGAACCAGAGCAGTTCCTCTCTCAGCTCCACCCCCAAGGCGGGGCTAGAGACTTTTGAACGGAAGGCCCAGCTCCAAGTCACCAGAGTGTGTGGGTTGTAACGTCTCTCTGTCTTGTATTTGCTGAAGCCTGCTTCCCACAAGGCTCGGCTCTGCCCAGGCAAACTCCAGGGCTTGGACAACCGAGCACAGAAGACCTGTGCAGACAGAGATTGGCCAGAAGCCGGCAGGCCCGTAGCCAAACCCAGGGAACCCCGTCTTCTGTCTCTTTAATTGCACAGGTGGAGATAAGCGGTAGGAATGGGAACAGTTCCTATCTCAGCTTTGCCCCCAAGGCGGGGACAGAAACTTTGGAGCCAAGGCTCAGCCACAAGAAAAAGGACGGTGGTAGATGTAAAGATGCTCTGCCTTATAGCAGCTAAGGGTAACTTCCTTCATGGGTGTCTCCTGCCAGGCAGGTTCTGCACTCTGGACACAGAGCGCAGGAGACCTGTGCAGTGAGAGATTGTCCTGAAGCCAGACCCACCAGGCCCCTTGTTCTGTCTCTTTAATTCCACAGGTGGAGATAAGCGGCAGGAACGGGAGCAGTTTCTATCTCGGCTCCACCCCCAAGGCGGGGATACAAACTTTGGAGCCAAAGGCCTAGCCCCAAATCCCCGGATGTGGGGGTCCGTAAAATATCTCTGCCTTATAACCACTGATGGCTGCCTCCTGCAAGGCCCAGCGCTCCACACTCTGGGCACAGCGCGCAGGAGACCTGTGCAGGGTGAGACTGACCAAAAGCTGGCAGGCAGTCAATGGGACCCACCTATCCCTGCCTTTTGTCTCTTGAATTACCCAGGTGGAGATAAGCGGCAGGAATAAGAACTGTTTCTATCTCAGCTCCGCCCCCAAGGCTGGGATAGAGACTTTGGAGCCCAGGGCGGGGCTCCGGGTCACAGGAGAGTGTGAAAGGCACCCTTTCTCTGCCTTAAATTCGCCAAGGGCAATCAATCTCCCCTGTAGCTCTGCCCCATCCAGGCAGGGTCCACTCTCTGAGCACAGAGTCAGTGCCGCTTGTGCAGCAAGTGATGGTCCAATATCAAATTGGTGGAGCAGCGGCGCGTACCAGCGGTTTCTCTGCGCCGCCTCTCCAAACCCTGAGCGCAAGTCAGCGCTGGAATGCCGAGTCAGCGCCGGAATGCAGGGGCGGAGTGGTGGTGCCCGAGGGGCAGAGGGAGGGGGGTCCTAATGGATCAAGGAGTCTAACTTTGCGCACTCTGACCTCTCAGTGCTATCCCAAACCTCCTCCAAATCCAAAGTCAAAGCCTCCTGCTGTGTAAACTCCCCTTACTCTTGACCTGGGAGTGTTTGGCAGGGCTCTGGTTCCAGATGCGCGGAGATTGGTTGCTGCGCGCGGACCCTCTCCCACCTTAAACCGCGGCCGGCCGCTGTGTGCTCTGGCGAACTCAGCGCGTTCCCTACTCTAGTCTCTTCTCCACACAGCTTAATCCCGCGCTGCCACTTCTCACCAACTTCAGGCACCTCCCGGCCTACGTGGGAGTGGAGCTCGGTGTAGGAAGGGGTGTTTCTCAGTGCCGGTTAGAGGCTGGCGCCACTGCCCGCCGGCAGCGGCTTAAGCCGCGCCTCGCTCCCTCCCTGATGTGTGCCTCCGAATCCCCGAGTTTTGCAGAAGAATGATCGGTTCACCTTTGCTTTAGGCTGTAAATGGTCTTATCCCTCCATTTCCTGTTGAATGTCTGCAGGCTGGCAAAGCTGGTCTCGTGGAAGTGTAGATCGCTGGAGTGTGGCTATCCGCTTTCTTCACTATTTGCTCTGGGAGCAGAGAGCCAGGAGGGTACCCGTACTCCGCCATTTTCAATACTCCTTAGGGAGATTTTTAATTGCTGTTTCTATTTCAGTTCTTGTGATTGGTCTGTTCAGGAAATCTATTTCTTCCTGCTTGAGCTTAGGGAGGCTGTGTATTTCTAGAAATCTGTCCATTTCCTCCACATTTTACAGTTTGTATGCATAAAGAATTTTGTAGTATTCATAAATTATATCTTGTATCTCTTTGGGTCAGTTTTGATATCTCCTGTTTTGTTCTTGTTGGAGCTTAGTAGAGATTTCTCTTTTCTGCCTTTCATTAGCTTAGCTTGTCAATGGCGTGGTCAGTAGCCAATGGAGTGTCAATTTTTTTAGTTTTTCAAAGAACCAAGTTTTTGTTTTATTAATCTCCTGAATAGCTTCCCTGCTTTCAATTTCATTTAGTTCTGATTTCATCTTGTTGATTTCACTTCTTCTCCTGGGTTTTTGGTTGGTCTGTCCTTCTTTTTCCAGCTCTTCATTTCATTTGATTGTCTACTTGTGTTCTTTTTGACTTTTCGTGATAGGCATTTATGGAGGTAAACTTTTCTCTCAGAACTGCTTTGCTGTGTCACAGAGGATTTGACAACTTGTCTCTCCATTGTCATTTTGTTCATAGTATTTTTTTAATTTCCATCTTGATTTCTTCATTTATGAAGTAATCATTGAGTATGAAGTTGTTTAATTTTCACGTTTTTGTGTAGAAATGTGAGTTTCTGTTAGCGTTGATTTCTACTTTTATTCCACTGTGATCTCAGAAGATACATAGTATGATTTCTATCTTTTTAAATTTCTTTAGGTTTAATTTGTTTCCTAGGATTTGGTCAATCTTAGAGAATGTCCTGTGAGCTTATGAGAAGAATGTATATTCAGGGGATTTAGGGTAGAATGTCCTGTAATTGTCAGTGAGACCCAATTGTTCCAGAGTTTTATTTAAGTCCATTATTTCGTGATTAATTTTCTGTATGGAGGATCTGTCTTGTGTCGTCAGTGGGGTGTTGAAATCTCTGGTGAATTTGGAGTTGCTATTAATCAATTTGCTTAGATCCAGTAAGGTTTGCTTTGTGAATCTGGGTGCATCTAAGTTGAATGTATATATATTTAAAATTGTTATATCTTCTTTTTGAACTTTGCCCTTCACCATTATATAATAACCATCTTTGTCTTTCACTACTTTTGTTGGTTTAAAAACTAAATCGTCTGAAATTAGAACTGCCCCACCAGCCTTCTTTTGGCCTTCCACTTGCTTGAAATACTGATCTCCACCCTTTTACTTTTAGTCTGTAAGCATCCTTCCCTGTTAGATGTGTTTCCTGAACACAGCATATACTTGGCCTGTATTTTCTTATTCATTCAGCCAGCCTATGTCTCTTGATTGGAGAGTGTAAGCCATTCACATTTACTGAGAGAACTGATAGGTAAGGTGGATTACTGTTCATTCTGTTGGGTTGGATGTTGTTGCTTTGATTTCTCTCTTGAGCCATTGTATTATCTGGCCTTTAATCTTTGGGTTTTGGTTGATTTTATATTCTTGAGTTTTTATTATGGTGTTCCATGCATTACTCTGTTTTGAGTACTTCTTGTAGGGCTAGTCTTGTCTTGGTGAATTCTCTGAGACTTTGCTTATCTGAGAATGTCTTAATTTCT
Organism: Microcebus murinus; assembly: GCF_040939455.1. Lineage (NCBI taxonomy): Eukaryota > Metazoa > Chordata > Mammalia > Primates > Cheirogaleidae > Microcebus > Microcebus murinus. The sequence continues at coordinate 1,685,222 of NW_027438947.1, read as the reverse complement.
CCTTCAAATATAAAGCTTAGTTTTGCATGGTACAAGATTCTAGGCTTGGCGTTATTTTGTTTCAAAAGAGTGAGAGTGGGTCCCCATTCCCTCCTTCCTTGTATTATTTCAGTTGAGAAATCTTCAGTTATTTGGATCAGTTTTCCTTTGTATGTAACTTGCTTCTTTTGCCTTAAAGCTTGTAGCAGGTACTCTTTTGTTGATATTTTGGTCAGTCTGATGACTACATGGCATGATGTTTTCCTGTTTGCATTTTATCTCCCAGGAGTCCTTTTGGCCTCTTGTATTTATAATTCTAGGTTACTTGTTAGAACTTGGAAATTTTCCCCAATTACTTATTCAAATAGCTTATGCAACCCTTGGGTTTTTTCTTCCTCCTTCTCCAGAATCCAGTGAACCCACAGGTTATTTTTCTTTGTATAATCCCACAATTCTTGTAAACTTTGCTCATGTCTCTTATTTTTCTGCTCTAACTTTGTGATTAACTTATTTGATTTGAATGAGTTGTCTTCGACTTGTGAGATTCTTTCTTCTGTTTGGTCCAACCTATTTTTGAGGCTTTCCACTGTGATTTGAATTTCCCTAAATAAATTCTTCATTTCCAGGATATTGGATTGATCTCGATCTCCTTAGTGAATCTTTGTTCCAATTCTTGTATCTTCTTCATAGTTTCTTTGTGTTGGTTATTCAATTATTCTTGCATATCACTGAGCTTTTTTACATTCCAATTTTGGAATTCTTCTTCTGTCATTTTAGTGTTTTGGGTTTGTTCAGACTCTGTTTTTTGAGACCTGGTGTATCTCCTAGGGGGAGTATTTTCGGTTTGATTTTTTGAATTGCGCTGAGCACTCCCCATCTGGATGGATTGCTAGAGCTCAGGCGTCCACTCTTTTGTAGTTTCTTTGTCAACCACTTGGGGGAGCTCTTCTACCACACTTGGAGGGTTCCCCTGATGTCGGTAGTTTCAGCGAGTTCTCCCAAGATTTGGGGGACAGTGGGTTTTCTTGTCTTGCCACGCCTCCAGCGGTGGAGCCTACCACTTTCGCAAGAGAGATGCAGGCTGGAGGGAGGAGGTATCTCCCCAGTCTGCCCTGCACCCCGGCGCCCCAGTGGCTGTAATTCCCCTTGGCTGTTAGACTTCTCAGTACTTCGTTGATGGAGCCAGGCCTGGCGAGCCAATTGCAGCTTGTGTAGGGGCCTGATTTGCCAGGAGAGACTCTAGACTTGTCGGGGAGGGGGACTTGCCCTCTGATGGCTGGGCTGTGGACCCCCTCAATGGTGACTGCTAGCCCACTCACAGGGCACGGATACAGGGGGTGACTGTTTAATTGCAGCAGGTGCTGGGTTGGGAGCCTGGGTCAGTAGGACAGCCCGTACTCTCCTCCACGCCACCTGCCTGATTGCCTGTTCAGCCAAAGCCCTCACTCTTACTGAGCCACCCTGTGTGGTTTTATTCACCCGGGGTAGTTCCAGCTTAAAGCGCCCGATTTCATCTCACTGGTTACCAGAGGCAAGACCTCTAACTGCCTCCCCTGTTAGCACAGTTAAGATTCCTCCCATCTTGGAGCTGTCCTAGCATGGGGCTCAGGGGAGATCACGTTGTTTTCCACTATTAACCTCACTTTCCAGCATCATCTTCTGCTGCAATTTCGCACCAGTTTCAGATAGATCTGTGGCTGGGTAGGTGTGGAAGTCAGTGGGGAAGCAAGGAGTTCTCCTGTGGGTCTGATCCCCCTTCACCCCCTGGCCTGGCAGGCCGGCGCCCACCCACGTGCCCTATTTCTTGTTTTACACTCTCCAGAGATCGTGATCTTATCTCCCAATCACCGTGTTTTTCCTTTTATGAGAGCCCCGCACTGAACCTCTGTGGATTCTCGATGCTGTTCTTGTAGTAGGGAGATCCACTCGCATGTAGGAGACCAAGATCTGTGTCTCCTTCTCTGGGAACAGGAGTCCGGGGGTTACCTTTACTCTGCCATTGTCCTTCTCTCTGAAACTAAGGAAATTTTGATCAAAAATTCTCAGGAGACCCTAGAATGTAATGAGAGGCAATATATTAATAGATTCAGTGGCACTGGCCTAAAGGTTAGAATGATTGTCTCCCAATCCTGTATATAATGCTTAATCACTCTGTGTAACCTTAGACTCTGTGGCATCTGCTTTAAATAACTAATACAAATAACTAATGCTATTGCTATTAGCTAGAGTATAGCAAATAGCAAATAGGAAATTAGCAAATAGCAAATTAACTATTTGCAAGAGTCTATTACAGTACTCTTGGCCACATATTGATAGAAGTATTTTTTATTAATTTTTTAAAGTTTATTTATAGAAAAGTCATACAAATATATAAAAATGAAATATTTAATCACTTATGAAACAAATCACAGTCATGAAAAAGAATAAAAATATATAAACCTGCAAACGTCCTGGAAAATTCCATGATAGGTGGATATCACAATGAATAAATGCTTCCTGATTTATATTTATTACATTCTTTTATTTCCCCTTTTATTTTATCATATTATGATGGTAAAAATATTGTTAGAGTTACATATATTGCTCCTGCCACCCCTCCCCCCTGCAGTGCCAGGCCATCAAGCGTGTCCAACCCCCAGGTGGTGTGCACTGCACCCATTATGTAAGTATATATACTTCCCCTCCTCCCCCCTCCCACCTGACCACCACCCCACAAAAGTTGTTTTTTTGACATTTTGGTTACACTGTATATCTTTGCCTACCCTAAGAAGGATTAGAGGTATGCACTACCCGCCCAACAATGCTTGCACCAACACGAAGATGTGAGTCTCTCCTCTCCCCGAACCCCTGGTGAACACTACCACTATTTGAGCACCATAGTTTTAATCAGCCAGTACAAATTTGATGGCGGGTAGATGTGGAGCCCATATTCTTTTCTTTTTTTTTTATTTCGGCATATTATGGGGGTACACATTTTAAGGTTTCAATAAATGCCCATTTCTCCCCCTCCCCCAAAAACTCTGAGTCTCCATCATGACCATCCCCTAGATGGTGCAAATCTCACTCATTATGTATGTATATACCCGCCCCCCTACCCCCTCCCATCTGCCCAATACCCTATTACTGTAGTACCTATGTGTCCACTTAGGTGCTACTCAGTTAATACCAGTTTGCTGGAGAATATATCTGGTGCTTGTTTTTCCATTCTTGGGATACTTCACTTACTAGCATGGGTTCCAGCTCTAACCAGGAAAATATAAGATGTGCTATATCACCATTGTTTCTTAGAGCTGAATAGTACTCCATGGTATACATATACCACATTTTATTAATCCATTCTTGGATTGATGGGCACTTGGGCTGTTTCCACCGCCTTGCAATTGTGAATTGTGCTGCTCTAAACATTCGAGTGCAGGTGTCTTTTTTTGTAGAGTGTCATTGGATCATTTGGGTAGATGCCCAGCAATGGGATTGCTGGATCAAATGGTAGATTCACTTGTATCGCTTTAAGGTATCTCCATATTGCTTTCCACAGAGGTTGAACTAGTTTGCAGTCCCACCAGCAGTGTAGGAGTGATCCTCTCTCTCCGCAACCACGCCAGCATTTATTGTTTGGAGATTTTTTGATAAAGGCCATTTTCACTGGAGTTAAGTGATATCTCATTGTGCTTTTGATTTGCATTTCCCTGATGATTAGAGATGTTGAGAAATTTTTCATAGGTTGGTTGGCCATTCTTCTGACTTCTTTAGAAAAGTTTCTGTTCAAATCCTTTGCCCACATTTTAATGGGGTTATTTGATTTTTTCTTCCTAATTCCCGTGAGTTCTAAGTATGTTCTAGTTATCAGTCACTTATCGGATGTATAGGATGCAAAACTTTTCTCCAATTCTGTAGGTTGTCTATTGACTATTTCTTTGGCTGTGCAGAAGCTTTCTAGTTTGATCATGTCCCATTTATTTATTTTTGTTGCTGCTGTGATTGCCTTTGGGGACTTCTTCATAAACTCTTTGCCCAGGCCAATGTCTAGGAGAGTGTTTCCAAATTTTTCCTCTAGAGTTCTAATAGTTTCATACCTTAGGTTTAAGTCTGTTAACCAGCGTGAGTTGGTTTTTGTGAGAGATGCAAGGTGTGGGTCCTGTTTTAGCCTTCTACAGGTGGCTATCCAGTTTTCCCAGCACCATTTATTGAAGAGGGATTCTTTTCCCCAGCGTATGTTTTTGTCTGCTTTGTCAAAGATTAGATGGCTATATGAGGGTGGTTTTATATCAGGATTCTCACATCTGTTGCACTGGTCAATATTACTATTTTTATGCTAATACCATATTGTTTTAATTACTACAGCTTTGTAGTATAATTTGATATCTGGCATATAAATACCTCCCATTTTGTTTTTGTTGCCTAGAATTGCTCTTGATATTCGGGGTCTTCTTTGGTTCCATACGAAGTGTAAAATTATTTTTTCTATATATGTGAAGAATGCTGATGGGATTTTAATGGGTATTGCATTGAATCTGTAGATAAGTTTGGGGAGTATAGACATTTTGATGATATTGAGTCTGCCGATCGACGAGCATGGTATGGATTTCCATCTGTATACATCCTCTGCTATTTCCTTCCTCAGTGTTTCATAGTTCTCCCTGTAGAGGTCTTTTACGTCCTTGGTTAATTATATTCCTAGGTACTTTAATTTCTTTGTTGTTATTGTGAAGGGAATTGAGTCTTTGATTTGGTTCTCAATGAGATTGTTGTTGGCGTATATGAATGCCTCTGATTTCTGTGTATTGATTTTGTATCCTGAGACATTACTAAATTCATTGACCAGTTCCAGGAGTTTCTTGGTTGAAATCTTGGGGTTTTCTAGATATAATATCATATCATAAGCAAACAGTGAGAGTTTGATCTCTTCTGCCCCTATTTGGATACCTTTGATTCCATTTTCCTGTCTGATTGCTGTAGCCAAGACTTCCAGCACTATGTTGAACAGAAGTGCAGATAGTTGGCAGCCTTGTCTGGTTCCAGTTCTAAGTGGGAATGATTTCAATTTTTCCCCATTCAGGATGATGTTGGCTATGGGTCTGTCATATACGGCTTGTATCATTTTTAGGTATGTCCCTTCTATGCCTATTTTCTTAAGTGTTTGTATCATGAAAGGGTGTTGAATTTTGTCAAAAGCTTTTTCTGCATCTATTGAAAGAATCATGTGGTGTTTGTTTTTGCTTCTGTTTATGTGGTGAATTGCATTCATAGATTTAAGTATGTTGAACCATCCCTGCATCCCTGGGATGAAGCCCACTTGGTCGTGGTGGATTATTTTTTTGATGTGTCTGGATTCGGTTAGCTAAGATTTTGTTGAAAAGTTTTGCATCTATATTCATTAGGGATATTGGTCTGTAGTTTTCTTTTTTTGTTGCATCCTTTCCTGGTTTTGGTATCAGAGTAATATTCGCTTCATAAAAGGTGTCGTGGAAGTTTCCGTTCTTCTCGATGTTGTGGATAGTTTCTGCGAGATAGGTACTAGTTCTTCTTTGTAAGTATGGTAAATTTCAGGTGTGAAGCCATCTGGACCGGGACTTTTCTTTTTAGGGAGGTTTTTAATTGCTGTTTCTATTTCAGCTGTTGAGATTGGTCTGCTCAGGGAATCTATTTCTTCCTGGTTGAGCCTAGGGAGGATGTGTGTTTCTAGAAATTTGTCCATTTCCACCACATTTTCTAGTTTGTGTGCATAAAGATTTTTGTAGTATTCATAAATTGTGTCTTGTATCTCTTTGGGATCAGTTGTGATATCTCCTTTTTTATTCCTGATGGAGCTTATTAGAGATTTCTCTTTTCTGCTTTTCGTTAGCTTAGACAATGGTGTGTCAATTTTGGTTGTTTTTTCAAAGAACCAACTTTTTGTTTTATTAATCTCCTGAATAGCTTCCCTGTTTTCAATTTCGTTTAGTTCTGATTTGATCTTGTTGATTTCACTTCTTCTGCTGGGTTTGGGGTTGGTCTGATCTTTTTCCAGCTCTTTGAGTCGTTTCATTAGATTGTCTATTTGTGATCTTCTTGTCTTTTGGTGATAGGCATTTATGGAGATAAACTTTCCTCTCAGAACTGCTTTAGCTGTGTCCCAAAGGAGTTGATAACTGGTCTCTCCATTGTCGTTTTCTTCATAGAACTTTTTTATTTCCGTCTTGATTTCTTCATTTACGAAGTAATCATTTAGTAGGAGGTTGTTTAATTTCCACGTTTTTGTGTAGAAATGTGAGTTTCTGTTAGGGTTGATTTCTAGTTTTATTCCACTGTGATCTGAGAAGGTACGTGGTATGATTTCTATTTTTTTAAATATCTTGAGATTTTCTTTGTGTCCTAGGATATGGTCAATCTTAGAGAATGTCCCGTGAGCTGATGAGAAGAACGTATATTCAGTGGATTTTGAGTAGAATATTCTGTATATGTTTGTCAGACCCAATTGTTCTATAGTTTTGTTTAAGTCCATTATTTCTTTATTAATTTTCTGTTTGGAGGATCTGTCTCGTGCCGTCAGTGGGGTGTTGAAATCTCCGGCGATTATGGAGTTGCTATTAATCCATTTGCTTAGCTCCAGTAAGGTTTGCTTTATGAATCTCGGTGCACCTAAGTTGGGTGCATATATATTTAAAATTGTTATCTCTTCTTGTTGGACTGTGCCCTTCACCATTATATAATGACCCTCTTTGTCTTTCACTACTTTTGTTGGTTTAAAAACTAAATCGTCTTAAATTAGAACTGCCACACCAGCCTTCTTTTGGCTTCTATTTGCTTAGAATATTGATCTCCACCCTTTTATTTTTAGTCTATATGCATCCTTGCAGGTTAGATGTGTTTCCTGAAGACAGCATATACTTGGCCTGTATTTTCTTATCCATTCAGCCAGCCTATGTCTCTTGAGTGGAGAGTTTAAGCCATTCAGATTTATTGAGAGAACCGATAGGTAAGGTAGATTACTGTTCGTTCTGTTGGGTTGGATGTTGTTGCTATGATTTCTGTCTTGAGCCATTGTAATATCTGGCCTTTAATATCTTTTGGTTTTGGTTGTTTTTATATTCGTGGGTTATTATTATGATGTTCCGTGCGTAACGCTGTTTTAAGTACTTCTTGTAGGGCATGAACAAGGAAGATTATTCAGTCTGTTCAAATCATCTGCAATTTCTTTTTTTAGGGTTTCATAGTTCTCCTCTTATAAATATTTCATACCTTTTGTTAAGTATACTCCTAGATATTTAATTTTCCTTGGGGCTATAGTAAAGGCTATCATGTTTTTCATTGGAGTTTCTGCTTGATGGTTTTTGGCATATATGAATGCTTCTTATTTGTGTATATTGACTTTATATTCTGAAACTTTACCAAATTGATTTATGAAATCTACGAAGGTCTTGGATGAATCCATGGGGTTTTGTAGGTATAATATCATATCATCAGTGAAGAGCGAGAGTTTGTTCTCATCTGTCCCCACTTGGATGCCCTGAATACCCCTCTCTTGTCTGACTGCTATAGCTAGGACTTAGAGCACTATGGTGAATAGAAGAGGAGATAGTGGGCATCCTTGTCTAGTTCTGGATCAAAGAGGGAATGGCTTCAATTTTTCACCATTTAGAATGATATTAGCAGTGGGTTTTTCATAAAAGGATTTGATAAATTTAGTGTATGCACTGTCTATGCCTATTTTGTTAAGAGTTTTTATCATAAAGATGTGTTGGACTTTTTTTGTCATTTTTTTTTCTTTTGGCATATTATGGGGGTACAATTTTAAGGTTTCAGTAAATGCCCATTTCCACCCCTCCTCCCAAAAGTCTCTCTATCATGACCATCCCTCAGATGGCCATATCTCATTCATTATGTATGTATATACCCGCCCCCTCCCCCCTCCCACCTGCCCAATACCCTATTACTGTAGTACCTATGTGTCCACTTAGGTGCTACTCAGTTAATACCAGTTTGCTGGAGAATATATCTGGTGCTTGTTTTTCCATTCTTGGGATACTTCACTTACTAGTATGGGTTCCAGCTCTAACCAGGAAAATATAAGATGTGCTATATCACCATTGTTTCTTAGAGCTGAATAGTACTCCATGGTATACATATACCACATTTTATTAATCCAGTCTTGGATTGATGGGCACTTTGGCTGTTTCCACAGCCTTGCAATTATGAATTGTGCTGCTATAAACATTCGAGTGCAGGTGTCTTTTTTGTAGAGTGTCATTGGATCATTTGGGTAGATGCCCAGCAATGGGATTGCTGGATCAAATGGTAGATTCACGTGTTGGACTTTGTCAAATGCTTTATCTGCATCTACTGACGGAATCATATGGTTTTGTTCTTGATTTCATTTATGAAGTGAATTGCATTTATAGACTTGTGTATGTTGAACCAGCATTTCATCCCAGGAATAAATCCCACCTGGTCATGGTGAATTATTTGTTTGATATACTGCTGAATTCTATTTGCTAAAATTTTATTTAGGATTTTTGCATCTGTATTCATGAGGGATATTGGTCTATAATTTTCTTTTTTTTTTTTTTTGCGTCCTTACCTGGCTTTGGTACTAGGGTGATATTGGCTTCATAGAATGAGTTAGGAAGGATACCATCCTTCTCAATGGTCTGGAATAGTTTCTGTAGTATAGGTATGAGTTCATCTTTGTATATTTGGTAGAACTCTGAAGTGTTTCCATCTGGCTGGGGACTTTTCCATTTGGGAAGGTTTTTAATTACTGCTCCAATTTATGAGCCTGAGATTGGTCTATTCAGGAATTCTGTTACCTCCTGGGTGAACTTAGGGAGGTTATATGAATCCAGGAATTTGTCCATTTCATCTTCGTTCTGTAGTTTCTGGACATACAGTTTTTTGTAGTAGTCAAATATAGTGTTTTGTATTTCTGTGGTGTCTGTTGTGATCTCTCCTTTTTCATTTTGTATTGAGTTTATTAGAGTCCTTTCCCTTTGAGTCCTTGTCAATCTAGCAAGAGAGCCATCAATTTTGTTTTTCTTTTCAAAAAACCAGCTTCTGTTTTTTTTTTTTTTTGATCTTTAGTATAGTTCTCTTGATCTCCATATCATTAAGTTCTGCTTTGATCTTCATAATTTCTTTTCTTCTACCAGGAATGGAAGTTGTTTGCTTTTCTTTTACCAGTTTCTTGAGTCTATTTATTAGACTGTCAGTATCTAAGCTTTCTGATTTTTGGGTGTGAGCATTAATTACTATAAGTTTTCCTCTCAGGTAAGTTTTTGCTGTATTCCACAGGTTTGGGCAACAAATAACACCCTTATCATTGTGTTCGAAGAAACTCTTGATTTCCCTCTGAATTTCTTCCATGACCCAATTATTTTTCAATAATAGATTGTATAGTTTCCATGATTTTGTGAGGCGTTGAGTGTGTCCATTGGAATTGAACTGTAATTTTATACCATTATGGTCAGAAAAGTTATGAGGTATAATTTATATTTTCTAGAATTTTTTCAGATCTGCTTTGAAGCCTAGGATGTGATCAATTTTGGAGTAGGATCCATATGCTGTTGAGAAGATCTAAATTCAACTTTATTTGGGTGGAATGTTCTATAGAGATCTGTCAGACCTTTTTGATCAATGGCTGTGTTCAAGTCCATTATTTCTTTGCTTATTTTCTGTTTGGAGGGTCTACCCAAATAATTAAGTGGAGTGTTGAGGTCCCCTGCTACTATGGCAGTGTTGTGTAACATCGTGTCTAGATTAGACAAGGTTTGCTTTATGTAATTGGGTGCCCTTCTATTGGGTGCATGGATATTAAGAATTGTTAAATCTTCTTGTTGGATCTTCCCTTTCACCATTATGAAATAGTCATATTTATCACTTTTTACTTTTTTTATATTATAGCTTATGTTATCTGCAAATAGTATAGCTACCCCAGCTTTCTTTTGACTTCCATTTGACTAGATGATAGCTTTCCATCCCTTGACCTTTGGCCAGAAGGCATCTTTTTGGGTTAGATGTGTTTCCTATAGACAACAGATACTAAGCTGGTGGAGTTTTATCCATTATGCCAGTCTATGCCCCTTAAGATTACTGTTTAAACCATTTACATTTATTGAGAGGATTGAAATTGGAGGAAAATTTCCATTCATATTGTTGGGTGAAGACTTGTTGCTTTGTCTTACTCCTTGAGCTATCATGTAGATCAAGATATAAACTTTAATTCTTTGAATATTTTACTTTGAGGAGTGTCTATTGCCCTGTTCAGTTAGACCTACTTCCTGTAGGTCTGGTATGGACGTTGCATATTCCTTCAGTGATTGCTTGTCTTAGAAGGACTTTATTTCTCCTTCATAGATTAAACTTAATTTTGCCAGATAAAAAATTCTAGGTTGGCCTTTGTTCTGCTTCAGAAGATTAAGGATAGGCACCCAATCCCTCCTGGCTTGTAAGATTTCACATGAGAAGTCTGCTGTTAGTCTGATAGGTTTTCCTTCATAGGTTAATTGTTTTCGTCTTGCTGAATGAAACATTCATTTTGGTCAACCTAATGACCATGTGACTAGGTGATTGCCTTTTCATGTTGAGTCTCCCAGGCGTTCTCTGTGCTTCTTGGATCTGGATATCAAGATTTCTGGCCAGGCCCAGCATATTTTCCTCAAGTATTCCATGAAATAAGTTTTCCAGCCCTTGTGATTGTTCCTCTTCCTCTTTCAGAATCCCAATCACCCAGAGATTTGGCTTTTTTACATAATTCCATACTTCTTGTAAGCTTTAGTCTTGTCTCTTGTTTCTGTGTTCCCTTTCTTCCTCTGATTTGTTTAATGCATAGGCATAATCTTCAAGCTCTGAGATTCTTTCCTCTGCTTGGTCCATCTTGTTCTTGATGCTTTCTAGTGTATTATGGAGATCCTTGATTGTTTCCTTCATTCCCAAGGTTTCTGCTTGGTTCTTGTGTATAATTTCCATTTCTTTGGAGAATTTTTCATTCATTTCCTGGATTGTTCTTATGTTTTCTCTATGTTGTGATTCTATTTTCTCTTCAATTCCTTTGAGTTTTATGACAATCCATATTCGAAATTCTTCTTCTGTCAGTTAATCGTATCATGTAAGTTGTTGTTGATTGATGGAGGTCGAGTATTATCTTTTGGAGGTGACTTTTCTCTCTGCTCCTTCATGTCTCCTGTGATCTTCTGCTGGTTCTTTCTCATCTGGGTGTTTTGTCCAGGACCGGAGATACTGGGACTGGGTTATGAGCTAAATTCTGGGGTTCCTAAGGACTGATCTATGGCAGGGCTGGGAGTATATTGTCTGGTCCTGTAGTGACTTAGAGGAGTTTTATTCTGTTGGGTAATCTTTGGTCTAATGTCTTCACCTTATGTCTATTGAGATTAATAAGTTTAGGCTCCTTGCTCAGAGATTCAGGAGTTAGATAACTCTTGTGAGTGTGAGTTCGCTCTCAACCCCTAGATTGAAGAGGGAGGCATATGATAGGGTCTGGGATTACTCTGGCTTTTGTTTCCTGAGGCCTCTGAGATTCCAAGGCCACACAAAGACCTACAACATTGCTTATACCCTGCCGGGGTGAGGTCAGTCCCTTCTGCATGAAATCCCAGTCGGTTGGTCGTCACTAAGGGTATTCTTCAGCCCTGTCAAATCTTAGCCCAGACAACAGATTCTATCACCCCTCTGTATTTCCCGGGAATGGATCTTCCCCTGTGGCTTGAGGCACCAGCTAACAAGCCACAGTAAAGAGGTAAAGAGGGGAGTCAGTTTGATAGGCTGTCCTTATAGGCTGTTAGACCTGCCTTTCCATGGCAAACGCTAGCAGGGAGGTGGAAGCGAAGCAGAGGTGACAGATTTGCAACCCAGGATTCAGGTTAAACAGCCTCTTTCTCAACACTGCCCAGAGGCTGAGTCAGACCCTTTGTGCAAAGGACCTGGACCCACGTTGAAGGAGGGTGTGAGTGTTGGTGTCACCCCAGGTTATATCTGGAAAAGTAGTTTCCTTAACCACTCCACCTTGCCAAGACCAGCTCTGATCTCTGAACACAGAGCCCAGGAGGCTTGTCCAGCGAGAAACCACCCAAGATCTACCAGGCAGTGCAGCCATGCAAAATACCACTCTCCACCTTCTACCACTTTAAATCCAGAATTCGAGAGAAATGGCAGGGATGAAAACAGCCTCTTTCTCAGCTCTGCCCCATGGTGGAGTAGGAACCTTAGGCGTGTAGCACCTGGTCCCAAGTCACAGGAGAGTGTGAGTGGTAAAGTCTCTCCACCTTTTATCAACAAAAAGCAGCCTCCTTCGCAGCTCAGCCTTGCCCAGGCGGGCTCTGCTCTCTGAAAACGAGTGCGGGACACTTGTGCAGTTAGAGTCTGTCCAGAATCAGACAGGCAGGACAGCCAAACCCACCAATCTCTGCCTTATGCCTCTTTAATTACAGAAATAGAGACAAGCCGGCAGGAATGGTAACAGTCTCTATTTCAGCTCTGCCCCAAGGTGGAGACAGAACCTTTGGCACAAAGCACCTGGTTCCAAGTCACAGAAGGGTGTGGGTGATAAAGTCTCTCCACTTTATGTCTACAAAAATCAGCCTCCTTCACAGCTTGGCCTTGCCCAGGCGGGCTCTGCCCTCTGAACACAGAGTGCGGGAAACTTGTGCAAGGGAGAGACTGTCCAGAATCAGACTGGTGGGACAGCCGGACCCACCAATATCCACCTTCTGCCTCTTTAATTACAGAAATGGAGACAAGCAGCAGGAATGGTAACAGTCTGTATCTCAGCTCAGCTCCAAGGCAGAGACAGAAACTTTGGCAGGAAGCGCCTGGTCCCAAGTCGCAGGAGGGTGTGTTTGATAAAGTCTCTCCACCTTATGTCTACAAAAAGCAGCCTCCTTCGCAGCTCGGCCTTGCCCAGGCAGGCTGTGCTCTCTGGACACAGAGCATGGGAGACTTGTGCAGGGAGAGACTGTCCAGAAGCAGACAGGTAGCACAACCTTTTGTATATTTACTTATTTCATCTTCACAATCCTTTAAGGTAGGTAATATTTTTTACATCATTTTAATGATAGTTCCTGACTCATAGGATAGTTATAATGATGAAATAAGTTCATACATGTAAAGTGATGAGAACAGTGCCTGGGCACATAATAAGCACTGTGTAAATGTTAGTTATAATTATTATTATTACTCTTTTTATTTTTGAGATGCAAGCAGTGAGGCATGGAGAAGTTTAAGTCCTCAATGATCCTTGATAAGACCCCATCTTCACCTTCTGACATCATCCCCTGGAAGTCGTTCCTCCTCCTGCAGTGACATAGTAGTCCCAGGCTTTACCACAGCAAAATATGGGCCAAAGCAGTCACAGTTACAGAAGCTGCTTAGCTCTGGAGGGTTGGATGACTATACCTCCAAAATAAAACACCCTAGAAAATGTCTTCCAAAGCCCACAGTTTCCCTGGAAACACAGAAGGATCTGAATTTATTCAGCTTATCAGGTTTTAACTTTTCATTTACATATAATGATCCAATGCTATTGGATTTTGCTGCTTAGAAGTGCATTGTTTTCATATCCATTATCTCAATTTAGCCTCAAAAAAGACCTATAAGGTGCCTATGGTGAGGATGAGAATTTCCAGCAGTCAGAGAGGGTTGCTAAACCCCAGAGGATGGATAAGATTTGTGGGAAAGCCCAGGCTACAACTCTCAGGTCCTACTTGCCTCCTAGTTTCTGTGTGTCAGGGGAAATCCCTTCTCTTCTCCATATTCAGCATCCCCATCACCTGTAAAATGAAGTGATTGGACCAGATGGTCAATAGGACCTCTGACCTTTATCAATGTCCCCTGCCATTCAGCTTTTCCACTCTACTTTGTTTTTTCCCTTGGCCCAGTCCATCTCCGAACTGGTGTTTAACACCCCAGGTGAAGCTAGCCGCCATCTCCTTAAAACCAGCAGAGGGCACAGGAAGGCTGCATAAGAGAGACAGTGGGACATGGGGCACTAGTTGGAAAGGAGGTGACCAGTCTCACAATGGACTTAGAAAATTGCAGGTTTAGATGGGAGGAAAGAACTAGAGATGGCCAAGGTGGAAAGAGTCTCAGAAACCATTACCACAAGTTCAGTACTTGTTCCTGAGGCCAAATGAAAAACAAGGACAAGTGGTTTAAGAAAACAGAAAAACAAGTTTATTAATTTGCTGGCATATGAGGAGGATGTCAGACTCTCATCTTAAAAAAACATCACCCTCCCCTTAAGTAGATATACAGGGTTTTTAAAGGGGGATAATAGCTTTGGTCTATTGCTGTTTAACTATAGCATCTCCCATGAGATAATCTCGTGACCTGATAATTCTGTTGAGCCATCTCCTGTGGTTTAGGATGCTAGATAACAAAGAACAAAGAACACTCCTTTACCCCTCTAATTACTGGCCTTGGGCATGAATGGAGGTTTTAATTCCTCAAAAAAGGTGAGGGATTTTAAAGAGACAACTCAAAGCATTTTGCCCTTTTTCAGACCCTTCTGTTACAAAACTGTCTGGTCCTTCATATAGATAAACTGAGGCTTAGAGAGAAGGAGGAAATGGCTTGAGGTTACAAAGCAAGTCAGCATAGAGATGAAATTATAACCCAGTGTTTCCTGATTCTCAGACACCATTCCTTCAACTGCATCAATCAGTTGATGCTTGAATTGTACTAGCTTGAATTGTTTTTGTGCCAGAATGTTGTTCACATTTATAATTTACCAAGTTTCAATAATAACAGTGACAACTGCCACCACTTTGTGGATGCTCACAACATGTTATGAAATGTACTAGGCTGAGTACCTTACATACACTGGCTCTTTTCATCCCCACAACAGTCCTCTTAGGTAGAAAGTGGTTAGCTCCATTTTACAGATGAGAGGGCAAGTTGTACCTAAGCCTTTGTAATCCAAAGCCTGTGCTTTTGAAAAATCACAAGGCATCTATGCCCAGTCTATGTAACCCCCTAATAAGGTGATGCACTCATCCTGACCCTCTTCCTGGCTACTGGTAACCTTAAACATGCAGTGCCCAACTGTAATTATCAGTGAATGGAGTATAGTATAAACATATATTTATTTGTTTGCTTGTTTGATCATTGATCTTAAAACCACTGAATAAAACTTATTTCCAACAATATTATACCAATTCTATGCCCCTAAAACTTACTATAAATGATAAATATAAAAAAGAATGCTTTTAAACATATTGGTTTTATTCTCAGACAAAAAAGCAGGCTTATTTTTTCTGTCTTAATGGGGTCCAAGTCCTCTGAGAGTGGGATATGAGCGACAATAGGGACAGGTTAAGAACTACCAAGCTAATCCATCCACGCCCCTGATACCACTCTCAAGAAGAATTTTGATTAAGTACACTAAAAAATTACTTTGCCCTAAAATAATCTGGAGAAATTATAGCATTATAGTATACCCTCTTATGAAGAAATGCTTAAATTTCAAAGCCAAAGAATCCCTTCTGGTGTTTATTAAAGAATACTTCTATTATAGGAGGAATATATTCCATATTTCTTTTTGCCCATGAGTAAGGATGTGGTGAATAGCTGCCTATCACCACTAAAATTAAGCCCCCTGAAAACTATACACAAACCCACTAGACTCAAAAGTAAGAACGCAAATTTGAACCCAAATTCCGTCACAATCTCTATGACTTTGAATAAGTCCCTCAACATCTCTGAGTTTGTTTCCTCACTAACAAAGTAAGGATAATCATTCCTATCTCAAAAGGTTACTGTAATAATTAAATGTAAACAATGTATGTGATAGTGCCCCGCAAGGTGCTGGATATAAAGCTATCCCTCAATGAATACTGGGAGAAGAATGTTAGTGAGCTGTCCTAGGCCTGCATTCTTCAGGTCATGTAACACAGAGTGTTGTTACTAGAAGATACCTATAGGTCTCTGAGACACCAAGCATACCCCTTCCCCTAGATAGGGAAACTGAGGTCCAACAAGATGAAAGGATTTATCTCAAAATCATACAGGCAATAGGATACAAAGCTAGGATACAAATCCAGATCTCCTGATGTTCAGTCCAGAGGTTTTCCTTGACTGAAGTCTCTGGATCTAGCTCATGCTAGAAGAAGATCAAGGGAAGGGCCAAAGCCAGGGGTACATCTCATCACCTAAGGAAAACAGGAGACAATGGATGTCTTAAACATTATTAAATGACCTAGTGACTTCCCCGACATTCCCAGAACTTCAGGTTTTGGTGCAAGGCTGAATTGAGATGTGAATGCAGGAACTCAGCCCCAGGAAGAGGCAGAAGTCACCCATGGTTTTAGTATCAGTCAAGTCCCCTGCACCTGACTGCTGGGACCATTCCTTCCGGAATTTCTTGCTGGAGATGGGGATGGGAGAAGCAGGGTATAGAAGCTTAGCTGGCTTCTGGGGTCCTTGAATATTTCAAATGGTAATTTTGAAAAATCAGCCTTACCTGAACACTGCAGACTTCAGTGCAGGCTTTGATGGCTTTTCCCTCAGTGTTTACTGCTTCCATTCCCAACTGGGGCTCCTGGAACTGTCTGGACTAGCTGAACTCCTCAGGCCCCATACTGACCTTCTGTTCCTTCATCTCACTGGGTTTCTCCTCCAGCTTCTCCATGACAGCCTCGGTGGTGAACCTCCTTGCACAGACACCCAGCTCAGTGGATTCCTGGACACTGTTATCTTCCTTGAGGAAGCTGACGACAGTCTCAGTGTATTCCTCGAGCTCCTTGGAGGAGTGCTCCCTGGTGAAGGCATGGCAGTGGCAGCATCCATGGCAGTTCTGCTGCACCAGGTCGTCCTGGAACTCAAAGATGGCGGAGGTCTGGGCTGAGATGGTAATAGTGTAGGGATTGGCTAGGGCCTGGCCCTGTGTCTCCTCACCCTTGATGTTCATCTTGAAAGTGCATGAAGTCTGTGGGGCCGATGGCACCTCCCCACAGCTCTGTCCCACAGTGTGGCCTCTGTTGCCAGACAGGGCAGGTTGAGAGGTAAGGAGGCCTGGGTGGCAGTGCCCTTGAGGATGAAGCCATCATTGCAACCGCTGAAGTAGGCCTCATGGTGGTGGTGGTGGCACAACTGTGGCTGTTCAAGGGAGAATCCTCACCACTTGGGGGCCATTTCTGCCATGATGTTGAAAAATTTGACTACGACACTGAAAGGCATGGCCTTGTCTCATCACTGGTGTCCAGGGTTCCCCTCATAGCTGCCCTCCAAGTCTCCTTCCAAGGTGGAGCCCTCCAAGGCAACCTCAAGATCCTGGATTCTGGTGTCTTCAGCCCATGTGCAGAGATCCACAGCCCCTGGGGAATATGCTTTTCAGGTACCTCTTGGCTCGTCTGTCACCACCAAGCTTCCCAGGGGCCTCCTTCTCCCAGGAGTCTTCCTCCACTTGGATGCCAAAAGCATCAAAGGGCAACACCTTCTGGTTCACCCTCTTGGAGGCATGCACCAGCCCCTGAATATCTGTAAGGAAGGGCTCCAGGTCATTGATGTGGCCTGCTTAGGAATGGTGGAAGGGCTTTGGGGCCTCTTCAGCCTTCCTCATCCAGTGCATACCTGAGGCCTCCTTTGGCTCCAGGGCCTTGCCACTCCTAGGAGGAGTATTCTTGGAGGCCTCAGTCGAAGGTTTCAGCCTCCTGAACTTCATTCGATCCATGAATGTGACTTTAGATTTCATCTCTGATGGCCTGGAGGTGTCTCCCAGTAAAATCATGGACTGGGGGCACTTCCCCTGGCTAGAGGCCTCTTTTCTGTGGCTCAGAAACTTCAATATCTTGTTGATTATTTTTTTTATTGTTCCAACCACTCTCTTTTCTGGGACTCAAGCCACCCTGGTTACACTGCTCAGACTCCTCCAGCTCCTCCAGCCCTTCCAGATCCATCTGCCTAGTCAGGCCTTCCACCTCAGGGTAGTCTGGGAAGACCTGAGCCACATAACCATTGGACACCAGCTCTGAGAGGGAAGCAGTCTGGCAACTGCTGAGAGTCTCCATGGTCACAGCAGGGCCACCACGGCACAGAGAGAGGGCTAGCCAGTTATTTCCAGCTGAAGGAGAGGGAGAAGAGGAAATGAGGAGGGGGACATGGAAGGGAGAGGGGGAATGGAAGGAGAGGGAAAGGGGAGGGAAGAGAAGAGCAGATATATTAGCCAACGCCACAAACAGGGTTCTTTATAGATTCGTAATAATCAAATACATAGAACACACTTCACTACTAATGAGCAACCAAATCTTTGGAAACTTTACCAAGAAAAAAGTCATTAATTTGGACCTAACTAGTTTAGGATCTGGCTCAGCGGTCACAGCTTAAGCTGTGTACCAAGGAAAGCTTTGATTCCTATTTAAATCCAAATACAATTGAGAGGGGCATAACTTAAATCTGTTATTATCATATCCTGACAATTGAACAAATACATTTTTTAAAAAATAAAAAAGTTGAAAAGTATCTCAGAAATCCATCACTTTGATCCTCTCATTTTATAAGGAGGCACTGGAGATCCAGAAAAGATACCTGTCTTGCCTAAGCCACAAAGCCAAGGGAACAGTAGGTAGGTATCCTCCAGTCCATGCTCCCCTCTCTTATTTGCTCCTTCATTCACTCAGGAGCCCTGCCTGAGAGAACTTGCCTACCAGATCACCTGCTCAGCACTGACCCTTCAGCTAGGTCCTGGACATCACTGAGATGAATCAGATACAGATAGCTAGTCACTCAGGCCCACAGGCTACTGGGAAAGACAGGTGGATGTAAACAAATAATTACAATACAGCCTGATCAGTGTTCTAATAGATGTATGCAGAAGGGCATCAGAAGCTTAGAAGGTAAAAGTCAAGGGACAGTGGAGTGAGAGAGTGGCAGAAGCCAGGAAGAGGCAAACAGAGACAGGATTGGGGCCCTCAAGAATGCTTCCCAGGATAGCTGGGACTAAAAGTGGGAACTCACTTACAATAGAGTCTCTCTATATCCAGTATTCTTTGGGCCTCTGCCCTAAGAAGGAGAGAGGCAAAGAGAGAAAAGTAGGCACACTGAGCCCAGAACCCTAAAGACAGCTTCTACATTCTTGGTGGTTTTGCCAGGGCCAGCTCACTGGCTCAGGGCCTGTTTGTTTCTCTTTCTCTGGTCTTCAAAGTTAACTTCACCTGACCTGGATCATGCCTTCACCCTGTGTCCTTTATGTACTTATGTGAATAGCCTTCACAGAATTTGTTTGGCTCAGAAAATATTCAAGTTAGAAGATACCAGAAAAATGATCTAGTTTGGAAAAACGGAACCAAAAGAGAGCAGAGACTTGACCAAGATCATACAACAAGCCAGTGTCAGACCAAGAATAGAAACCTAGTCTTCCTTCCTCCCAGGCCAAGCAGGGTCCTTACCTTTGCACCACACTGCCACCCTCAGCCAAAAGTTTTGTTTCCCTTAAGTAGGCTGTCGTTCCCACTCAGGATGATAATAATAACATCCTACCCTTTATAAGTTTCAGGCACTGCACTAAGTTCTTCTTTATTCATTTAGTTCTCACAAAACTCCTATGAGGTGGATATTATTGTCATCCCAATTTTAGAGATGGTGCAATTGAGGAACAGAAAGGTTAATTGATTTGCCTAGATTCTTCACTAATAGAGTTGGGATACAAATACAGGCAGTGTGGCTCCAGAGGTCACCCCCTTGGCCATTACACTGCACTCCCTTTTTAGAACAGGGCTTTGTGCACAAAGGATGATCCATACATAACTCTGCCTCCCTGCCTTCCTCCTTAACTACTTCTGGTACTACTAAAGCAGAATGAGATTCCTAAAAGGCATATAGACTCATTCTTGATGCAAGGACCTCACGGGGGTGGGGGAGATGTGTTGGTTGAAGATGACCACTGTACCTGATAATCCTCCTATAGAAAGCCTTCCCACATTAGACAAGCGAACTCAGAATTCTCTCTTTCCTCAACTCTCCACCTGGCTGTAGCTCTTTCACTTGGGATTTAATCCAAGTGTACCCCCCCAAAAGAACATGATCATTAAAGAGCTAGCTCTAGCCTCTAAGTGCAAGTAAAATCAAAGAGAGCTTTGATA
The DNA here is from genome assembly GCF_040939455.1 of Microcebus murinus. Classification (NCBI taxonomy): domain Eukaryota; kingdom Metazoa; phylum Chordata; class Mammalia; order Primates; family Cheirogaleidae; genus Microcebus; species Microcebus murinus. The sequence continues at coordinate 1,665,180 of NW_027438947.1, read as the reverse complement.
TCCCTTAGTCTACTCCACCCATAATTTTACATGATGAAACTGAGGCACAGACATTTCAAGTGAAAAGCACACTATCTGAAAAAGAAATAAAAAATCCCATTTGCAACAGCATCAAAGAAATACTTAGAAATAAATTGAACCAAAGAGGTGAAAAATCTGTATACTGAAAGCTGACAAAAGAAATTGAAATAGACACAAATAAAATATATTCTGTGTTCATGTATGAGAAAAAAACTAAGATTATAAAAATGTCCAACTTCCTAAAGCAATCTTAAGATTGAATATAATCCCTATCAAAATTCCAATAACATTTTTCACAGAAACAGAAAAAACAATCCTAAAATTCATATAAAACGACAAAAGACCTCAAATAGTCAAAGCAATCTTGAACAAAAAGAACAAAGCTGGAGGTTTTATGTTACCTGATCTCAAAATCTACTACACAGCTATAATAATCAAAACATCGCAGGCACAGGTACAGCACTACATACCCCCACGATCTTTCCTTTTAAAAGTACCAACATCACACTCTATCACTGATGCTCTACAGGTCTGGTGTTGGATTGTGTCACTGAAGCTAATATGTTGAGTATTTTGAGCAAAAGAAACTAGGACCATGCTACACCAGCTCTTTCATAACTCCACTCCATTCACTTTCTGTCTCAGCCACAGTTTCAGAATCTTTGTTGTGTTTTTGAACGCAACAACAAATGAATAGGTCTCTGGGGAAAGGAGCTCTGTTGCTCTCTCTCTCCTTTTGGATCTGACAAGGAAGATTGCCTCTGAAAACCTTCCTTTGACTACGATGGTTGACTAGAGACATAGCATGTCAGACTGTCCCAGATGAAGAGTAGAATATTGGACTGAGGAGAATGGAGAACAATCGTGACTTGGGTGTGGATTACAGGGAGAGACAACAGAAGCAACTGGGGAACCCACTGAGAAGGACTCTAAAGCTGAGAAAGGGGAAGAGAGAAAAGAGAAGACAATGGTGTGCCTTGACTCCAAAGAGGCCTGGAGCCCAATGAAAGGGTTGGGGGGCTCCCATCCCCCACATGGGAAACACTAGTGACCAGAGGAACATAGAAATCTCACCCCCTGGGAGAGTTCCATGAGAGACGGAAAAAGCCAGCATTCTTACACTTAGACACATCCTCCTCTGCACCTCCCACATTCCTGGCACCACGGAAAGTAATTTTGGCTCAAGTTTGCTTGTGGCCACACCTCACACCCATGGCAACTGCAAGAGTGCTCAGTGCTGAGAATTCTGTTTCCCTATAACAGGGGAATGTTCCCAGCTAAGCCCACGACTGAGATTGGAGCCACCACAGCAGTGCATCATGGAATCACCCACTGGCAGCTTGAATTGGTGGGCAGGACCTAGGGCCCCCCCGCACATGAAGGCACTTCATGAAAATCAGAGCCCCTTCCCCCCACAGAAATAATGAGAGTACTTGGTGCTGAGAAGCATGTTTAACTATGAAGGACTGTGTTCCTGGCAGAGCTCACCACTGAGAGCAGAGCCACAGTAACAGCATAAACCAAGAGGTTTGAACATCAAACCTGCTAGAGCACCTCAAAGTCAACTCAGGACCAGCAGTCTTCTCCCTGACACATGCAGAGACCAAGCATCACGAACTTGGAGATAGGTCCACAAGCCAGCCCTAGCACACTCAGGTCTCAATTGAGAGGCTGGATGAGAATCACCCAGCAAAAGAACTCTGGAAATATAAAAAAAATCAAACCAAAACGCCCCCAAAAGAAAACAATAACTTCTTACCAATGGATACCAGCCTAAATTAAAGGATTAAAATGACAAATGAAGAATTTTGATATGGGTTTAAGTAAGCTCAATGAAATACAAGATAAAATAAAAACCCAACACAAGGAAGTCACAAAAATGCAGGAAATGAATGAAAAATTCTCTAAAGAAACCTAATTATTAAAGAAAAAACAAACAGAACTTCTGGAAATGAAAAATTAATTCAAGAAATTACAAAGCACAGTGGTAAGTCTTAAGATCAGGCAGAAGAAAGAATCTCAGAGCTTAAAGATAACACCTTTGAGCTGAGCAAGTCAGTCAAAGAGAAAGAACAGATAAAAAGACAAACTAACAAAGCCTACAATAAATATGAGATTATGAAAAGATTCCAAACATATAAGATCATAGGCATCCCTGATGGTAAAGAAGAAAATACAGAAGATTTAGCAAATCTATTCAAAAGAATAATAATAAACAAGGAAAATTTCCCTGACCTTGCTAGAAACCTAAGTACTCATGTACAAGAAGCCCAAAGAACTCCAGGGAGATTAATAACAAAAGAGAAATCACCATGAAACACAGTCACCAGACTGGCAAGAGTAAGTGCAAAAGAGGTACTACTAAAAAAAGTAAGGTGAAAAATCAGGTAACTTATAAAGGAAAGCCTATCAGACTAACTGCAGACTTCTTAACTGAGACCATATAAGCCAGAAAAAATTGGAGTCCCATTCTCAGTCTTCTCAAATGGAATAATGGACAACCTAGAATTTTGTATTCCACAAAACAAAATGTCTTATATGTGAGAGACATAATGACCTCAGAAAAGTGAACACTGAGGGAATTTGTCAAGATGAAACCTCCCCTACAAGAACTTCTCATAACTGCATTATATACAGCTCAACACAATAGACACCCACTAGCGTAAAATCACCCAAAAGACAAAGGTCAGAGCATAGACACCACAATGGCTCAAGAAGTAAAAGAGAACAATAAAGTTATACTTAAGAGCCGAAAAAAGATGGCGGATGAGAAACACCGCCAGACAGAGTGTCTCTGCAGAAAAGATAGATTCTAGCAGAAATCAGAAGAAAGAAGCAAGAAGACGAGCCTACATCAGATGAGGGTCGGAAGGAGGAGTACATGAGACCATGGGAGACTCCATGGGTGGAGGTCACGGAGGAGAACTGGAAGCTGGGACCTCCGGAGCAGCCCGGAGACCAGTGGGAAGTATCGGCCATTTCCCCTCCCCTGCATCCCGGACTGCTGGTGGGCTCCTGAGCGAGTGGAGAGACATGCGGACACCAGCCGAGCGACGGCCGCTACCAGTGAGCGGTAAGCCAGTGGCGGACATGGCACCAGGCTCCCAACTCCCTCGGGGCACCTCCGTGTGCACAGACCCGAGCTGCGCGGCAGACGCCATGTGGGGCGCGGTGTCAACGCCATTACAAGATGGCGCCTGTTTCCGGCTTTGCCTAGAGCAGTAAACAAGTTCAGTGCACGCGCAATTGTCGGTTACCCTGTGGCGCAAGCATGCAAATGAAGGATCCTACTATGGACCAATGCTTTGGCGGCTCGACAGCTGAGCGGCCTATCCCAGTTTAGGGGTTGTGCTTCTAGGGTATATAGCAGCCTGCGTGCTGCCGGGCTGGGTCTTCCGCATCATGTAAGTCTAAAGGGAACCCCATTAAAGCACTGTCAGAAGAACTCCAGTTGCCGCGTCTTCCTTGCTGGCGAGGTGGGCGCGACAACGCCATATTGCCTCCTCCTCCTCTCCCCCGACCCTACCCACGGCTGCCCAGAGAGACAGAGAGACAATACAGCCACCAGCCGGAGGCACCTACAGGGAACAGGACCTTCCCTTTTGGGGGCCTAAAGCTGACTAAGGGGAACTCAGACTGTGAGCTCCCTACCTGCCAGCCCTCCCAGGTGCTGCTAGCACGGTGATCCCAGGAGAATGGGGCAGACTCTGAGGTTGAGAGACATAGATGCAGCTTGGGCTCCCTGTGGGTGAATTGGGACTGGCACTGCTCTCCCTGGTGGGGATATAGTTTGAACTCTGGGACCCAGAGGTCAGACCTGCAGACCACATCCTGTGCACTGAGGCCTCGCATTGCCTGGGGCACAGAAGGGATATTTGTGAACAGCCTACTGCTGTGTGCATGCCTTCAGGGGCAGATCAGTGTCCTAGAGGGCAACCCTCCCCCCAAAGGGAGGCCCTGCACCCAGCCCAGGTGGCGTTCCCGCGTAGGGAACCTCCCCGCTGGCAGCACAGCCAGGTGAGGAGTGGTGGCGTGTGGTCTGGCCTGCGGGCAGAGGACCAGCAGTAGCTGTGGAGTTGGGAATGGTGGAAAGAAGCCAGGCCCACTCCAGACTGCGAGTCTCAGATAGCCCCATCCCCACACCCAGACTCTCTGACTGAGCCGGGCCATTGCAGCCCCAACCTGAAAGCTTTGCCTGGAAGCAGAGAACAGAACTTTGACCCCTGCTAACGACATTGGTGTTGCCTGAGGGCAGGCTTACCCAACCCAGCTCTGCCCAGACTCTCTCCTAGACTAGCCCTTACTGAAGGGGAGAAAAGGACACACCTGGAAGTCCCAGGGCCCCACCCACCACCTGAGGCACTAGAGTTCTCTCTACAGGAACAAGAAGTGATAACAGGGCATAAAAACAACAGCGTAGCCTGTTCCTCCAAACAAGCGCCACCTACAACAGGGAGAGCATCCTGCACACCCTTATCAGGACAGGGAGTGGACAAATCTCACTCACAGACACCACCTTCTGGCTCAGAAACTAAACAAGGCATGTGAATACTCAAACGAAAACCTAAAGAAAAGAAACAACAACTGATCGATATGGGAAGAAATCAGCGAAGGAACTCAGGAAATATGAAGAACCAAACGGAAAACTCTATCCCAAAGAGGAGCCCCAGCCCCCTAGAAACGGGCACCAACCAAAATCAGGCAACCAAAATGACAGAAGAGGAATTTCATCTGTGGATCATAGGAACACTCACCGAGCTGCAACAACTCAATAACCAACACAAAGAAACCACAAAAAGCCTCCAGGATCTGGAAAAAGAAATGGACACAATGAAGAAAAGTTTAACTGAACTCCTGGAAATGAAGAATCAATTCAAGGAACTACAAAATACAGTGGAAAGTCTCAAGAACTGGTATTAACTGGGTAGCTCCTATGTGGACACATAGTACTACAGTAATAGGGTATTGGGCAGGTGGGAGGGGAGAGGGGGGCGGGTATATATATACATAAGGAGTGAGATGTGCACTATCTGGGGGATGGTCATGCTGGAAACTCAGACTTGTGGGTGGGGAGGGCATTTATTGAAACCTTAAAATCTGTTCCCCCATAATATGCCAAAATAAAAAAAGTTATACTTAACAGGAAACACAGAAATCCACCCTATTTATCAATTCTCTCAATAAATGGAAATGGCTTGAACTTCTCACTTAAAAGACATTGGCTGGCTGAATGGATAAAAACATACAAGCCAAGTATCTGTTGTCTCCAAGAAAGACATCTAACCCACAAGGACACATTCAGACTCAAGGTGAAGGGATAGAAAACAAGATTCCATGCAAATGAAAACCAAAAGAAAGCTGGTTTAGCCATTCTGATATCAGATAAGATAGATTTCAAATCAACAAAAGTAATGAAAGACAAGCATGGTCATTATACAATGGGAAAGGGAAAAATCCAAAAAGAAGACAAAATAATTCTAAATATCTACACACATAACACTGGAGTTCCCAGATTCAAAAGACAAATCCTACATAATCTAAACAAAATGATAAACAGCAGCACTGTAATAGCCAGGGAATTCAACAGAGCATGGACAAAGATGGACATATCTGCCAAAAGGAAAATAAACAAAGAAACAATGGACTGAAACAAAATTCTGGAACAAATGGGCCTACAGATATTTATAGGACATTTTACCACAAAACTACTCAATATACATTCTTCACATCAGCTCATGGGACATTATCTAAGGTTGAGCACATATACGGACACAAAACACACCTCAACAAAGTTTTAAAAATGCAAATTATACCATGTATATTCTCAATGGAATAAAATTAGAGGTCAATTCCAACAGAAACATTCTGATGAAGCAAGCTGTCCCTGGGTCAGATTGGCTGAGACCCAGTCAGCAGAACGGGAGCCCAATGCTTGTTCCTACAATTAGCAGGGCGTGACTTGTTGACCAGCAGAGAGAACTGTTCCTCCGGGCAAATGGCCAAGGACCTGTGGTTTCGCACATGAGCTAAGTTTATCCGGATGCGGTAATAGACAATAGAAGAGAGAATGTAAACATCTCCTTCTTGTTGTGCTATGCAACTAAGCCAAGGCGTCTTGTTATCTGCAAATGGTATTAAGCATTGAAGGACAATCTTGTGCTATGACTGGAGGAACAGGTGCTATTGGCCCATGGGAAGTCACGTACCAAAAAGTGGCTGGGAAAATAGCTGGCATGAGAAAATAGCTGCAGGACACTTGCCCAATTAAACAATATAAAAATAAAACGACTGGTGCTTTAAGGTGCTGCAGTCTTCAACCATCTTTGGGTTTGTGTACTTTATTTTTCTGGGACTGCAGCCATATCTGTCATGTCTGGGTCTTATGTCTATGTCTTATGTGTTCATCCCCGGTCCTGCAATAGGGCCACAACATTTCTCCATACATAAAGTCATGAAAACTAAACAACATACTGCTACACAACATGTAGCTCAATCAAGGAGAAAATTCAGCTGGAAATCAAAAGATCCTTCAAACAAAATGATGAAGGGGGCACAATACATAAATCTGCGGGAGACAGCTAAAGCACTCCTGAGAGGAAAATGCATAGCCATAAATGTATAAATCCAAAAGACAAAAAATGATGAATCAACGATATAATGAATCAACTCAAGGAACTGCAAAAGGAAGAGCAAACCAACCCCAAACCTAGCAGAAGAAAAGAAATAACGAAGATCAGAGCAGAACAAAATGAAATCAATAACAAAATAATTGTACAGAAGATTAATTAAACAAAAAGTTGGCTCCTTGAAAAGATAAACAATATTGACCGGCCTCTTGCTGGATTAACCAGAAGGAGAAAAAATAAATCTAATAAGCTCAATCAGAAATGAAAAAGGAGAAAATGAAAGTGATACCACAGAAGTAAAAAATATCATCTCTGAATTCCATAAAAAATTCTATACACATAAACTGAAAATTTGGAGGAAATGTACAAATTTTGAAAACACACAACCTCCCTAGGCTCAACCAGAAAGAAAGAGAATTCCCCAAAATACCAATATCAAATATTAAAATATAAAAAGCAATACAAAATCTTCCAACAAAACAAAAGTTCCACACCATATGGTTTCACACCCAAATTTTACCAGAAGTTCAAAAAAGAACTGGTTCCTATACTGCAGAAATTATTTGATAACATTAAGAAATAAAGAAACCTCCTCAATTCATTCTATGAAGCCAGTATCACCTTGATATCAAGGCCAGGAAATAAAACAACTAAAAATAGAAAACTATAGACCAATATCCCTCATAATATAGATGCAAGAATTCACAATAAATCCTAGCAAATCAAAATTCAGCTGCACATCAAAAAAATACTCCACCACAACCAAGTAGGTTTAATGCCAGGCATACAAGAATGGCTCAGCACACAAAACTCTATATATGTAATTCACCACAAATAGAAGCAAAAACAAATACATCATCCTCTCAATAGATGTACAAAAATCATTTCACAAAATTCAGCACCTTTTAAATAATAATAACACTTAACAAAATAGGCCTTGATGGGACTTATCTAAAAATGATAAAAGCCATAAATAAGAAACTCACAGTCAGCATCATTCTGAATGGGGAAAAATTGAAAGTATTCTCACTTAGAACTGAAACCAGACAAGATTGCCTCTATTTCCACTTGTATTCAACATGGTCCTGGAATTTCTAGCCAAAGCAATCAGACAAGAGATGGAAATCAAGGGTATCCAAATTAGGACAGAAGAGGTCAATAATTCTTTGCTGATTATATGATCTTATATCTAGAAGCCAAAAAATTCTCTCAAAAGAATCATTGAATTCAGTATCAAATAGAGCAAAGTTTCAGGTTAGAAAATAAATGTACACAAGTCAGTAGCATTCTTATATGCAAATAACAGTCAAGCTGAGAATCAAATCAAAGACTCAATAGTTTTCACAATAGCAACAAAGAAAATAAAATACCTAGGAATATATTTAGCCAAGGAGATGAAAGACCTCTACAGGGAGAAGTATGAAATACTGAGGGAGGATACTGCAGAAGATATAAACAGATGGAAAAACATATTAATATCATGCTCATGGATCAGCAGAATCAACATTGTTAAAATGTCTATGCTACCCAATGTTATCTACAGATTCAGCACAATCCCCATTACAATACCAATGGCATTCTTGCCAATCTAGGAAAAATACTTCTATGCTATGTTTCGAACCAGAAAAGACCTCGTGTAGCCAAAGCATCCTTAACCACTTCAGTACCATGCTCACTGGCCGTGAAACCTTGCCCACAGCCGGCACTCATAATCTGCACAATAATTTGTGCTGTGCAATGATGATGAATATTTTGCTCTTGTTTGATAAGGAAAGCTTTAAAGCACTGAAAGCTTCTTTACTTTACAGGCAGCTTTACTTGTAATGTAAATCAGAATAGGTAACATATACATATGTTTTCATTATTTTATTTTTAAATGTTCACAATATTATTTTGATAAATGAAAAATTAGAAAAGTCATATCATGGCTGTTGGCTGAAGTCGATGCTCGGCTGTGCGTCTTCATATCACAGCTGTCAGCTAAAGTCGCTGTGTGCATTCATCTGTGGCTATCAACTATAGTTGACACTGGTACCAAAGTAGTTAAGCAATAAGAATAAATAAGAAGTCATCACTTTACCTTATTTCAAGTTATCAAAGCAGAGACATACACCAATGTATCAGAAGAGAGAACCTATATATAAAACCATCCTCAAATTGTCATCTGATCTTTGACAAAGCAGACAGAAACATACACTGGGGAAAAGAATCCCTATTCAGGAGAAAGTGAAAAATGCCAGATCAGTGGTGGCCTCATGGCTTTCTGCTCCCAGAGCAGGAAGTGAAAAATGTAGATGGCTACACAAGAATGGATCACTCTCCCCCCAAAACAGCATTGTGAATCTGCAGAGAATCAGCACAAGACAAGCAGGACTGAAAATAAAAAAGAGGTTGAGGACGAAAAAAATGGCAGAGTAGGGCCGCCCTCCTGGCTCTCTGCTCCCAGAGCAAATAGTGAAGAAAGCGGATAGCCACACTCCAGCGATCTGCACTTCCACGAGACCAGCTTTGCAATCCTGCAGATATTCAACAGGAAACAGAGGGATAAGACCATTTACAGCCTAAAGCAAAGGTGAACCAATCATTCTTCCGCAAAACTCGGGGATTCGGAGGCACACATCAGGGAGAGAGCGAGGCACGGCTTAAGCCGCTGCCGGCGGGCAGTAGCGCCAGCCCTAACCGGCGCTGAGAAACACCCCTTCCTACACTGAGCTCCACTCCCACATAGGCCGGGAGGTGCCTGAAGTTGGTGAGAAGTGGCAGCGTGGGATTAAGCTGTGTGGAGAGGAGACTAGAACAGGGAACGTGCTGAGTTCGCCAGAGCACACAGCGGCCAGCCGCAGTTTAAGGTGGGGGAGGGTCCGCGCGCAGCAACCACTCTCCGCGCAGCAGGAACATGAGCCCGCTCGGGCATCTCCCTGCAGAACACTCCCAGGTCAAGGGTAAGGGGAGTTTACACAGCAGGAGGCTTTGACTTTGGATTTGGAGGAGGTTTGGGATAGCACTGAGAGGTCAGAGTGCGCAAAGTTAGACTCCTTGATCCATTAGGACCCCCCTCCCTCTGCCCCTGCATTCTGGTGCTGACCCGGCATTCCAGCGCTGACTTGGGTTCGGGGTTTGGAGAGGAGGCGCAGAGAAAGCGCTGGTACGCGCTGCTGCTCCACCAATTTGATATTGGACCATCACTTGCTGCACAAGAGGCACTGACTCTGTGCTCAGAGAGTGGACCCTGCCTGGACGGGGCAGAGCTACAGGGGAGATTGCCCTCGGCGAATTTAAGGCAGAGAGAGGGTGCCTTTCACACTCTCCTGCGACCCAGACCCCGCCCTGGGCTCCAAAGTCTCTGTCCCAGCCTTGGGGGCGGAGCTGAGACAGAAACGGTTCTCATTCCTGCCGCTTATCTCCACCTGAGCAATAAAAGAGACAGAAGACGGGATTCCCTGGGTTTGGCTACGGGCCTGCCGGCTTCAGGCCAATCTCTATATGCGCAGGTCTTCTACGCTCGGTGTCCAGGCCCTGGAGTTTGCCTAGGCAGAGCCGAGCCTTGCAGGAAGCAGCCTTAGGTGAATACAAGACAGAGAGACGTTACAACCCTCACATTCTGGTGACTTGGAGCTGGGCCTTCCATTCCAAACTCTCTAGCCCCGCCTTGGGTGTGGAGCTGAGAGAGGAACTGCTCCGGTTCCTGCCATCTATTTCAACCTGTGTAATTAAGGAGACCAGCAGCAAGGGTAGGGTAATTAGCTGTTTCCCCTCCAGCTACCTCTCGGACTGCTGGCTCCCCAGTGGGTTGAGAGACCTGCAGACACCACCCCACCGAAGGCTGCTGACAGAGAGCAACTCCACCTACTGGCTCAGAAACTAAAAAAGACGTGTGAATACCCAAACGAAAACCTAAAGGAAAGAAACAACACCGAGAAAAATGGGAAGAAATCAGCGAAGGAACTCCGGAAATATGAAGAAACAAACAGAAAAAACACCCCCAAAGAGGAGCACCAGCCTATTAGAAACAGACAACAACCAAAACCTGGCAACTAAAATGACAGAAGAGGAATTTCGAATGTGGATCATAAGAACACTCACTGACTTGCAACAACAACTCAATAACCAACATAAAGAAACCACAAAAAGCCTCCAGGAAATGGAACAAAGGTTCAACAAAGAGATTGACACAGTGAAGAAAACTTTAACTGAAGTCCTGGAGATGAAGAATCAACTCAGGAACTACAAAATACTGTGGAAAGTCTCAAGAACAGGGTAGATCAAGCAGAGAAAGAATCTCAGAGATTGAAGATAACACCTTCCAATTAAATAAATCAGTCACAGAAATACAGCAGAGAAACAAGAGAAAAGAGCAAAGCCTACAAGAGCTGTGGGATTATGTGAAAAAACCTAACGTGAGGGTAATAGGGTTAGCAGAAAGGGAGGAAGACAACACTCAAGGGCTGGACAAGCTGTTTGAAGATATAATAGAGGAAAATTTCCCAGGCCTTGCTCAAAATCTCAAAATACAAGTTCAAGAAGCCCAGAGGACCCCTGGGAGATTCAATGCAAACAGGAAGACGTCACGACATGCAGTCATCAGACTGACCAAAGTATTACCTAAAGAGGCCCTTCTAAGAGCTGTAAGACAAAAGAAGCAAGTAACATACAAGGGAAAGCCAATTCGAATAACATCAAACTTCTCTAATGAGACATAACAAGCAAGGAGAGACTGGGGGCCCATTCTCACTCTTCTGAAACAAAACAATGCCCAGCCTAGAATCCTATTCCCTGCAAAACTGAGCTTCATATATGAAGGAGAAATAAAGACAGTCCCAGACAAGCAAAGCCTCAGAGAATTCACCAAGACAAGACCAGCCCTACAAGAAGTTCTCAAACCAGTGTTACGCAGGGCACACCATAATAAAAACTCACGAATATAAAAAAAAACCAAACCAACACCCAAAGATTAAAGGCCAGATATCTCTATGAATCAAGAGAAAAATCAAAGCAACAACATCCAACCCAAGAGAATGAACAGTAATCTACCTTACCTATCATTTCTCTCAATAAATGTGAATGGCTTAAACTCTCCACTCAAGAGACACAGGCTGGCTGAATGGATAAGAAAATACAGGCCAAGTCTATGCTGTCTTCAGGAAACACATCTAACCTGCAAGGATGCATATAGACTAAAAGTAAAAGGGTGGAGATCAGTATTCCAGACAAGTGGAAGCCAAAAGAAGGCTGGCGTGGCTGTTCTAATTTCAGACGATTTAGTTTTTAAACCAACAAAAGTAGTGAAAGACAAAGAGGGTCATTACATAATGGTGAAGGGCACAGTTCAACAAGAAGAGATAACAATCTTAAATATATATGCACCCAACTTAGGTGCACCCAGTTTCATAAAGCAAACCTTACTGGATCTAAGCAAATGGATTAATAGCAACTCCATAATCACCGGAGATTTCAACACCGCACTGACGGCTCAAGACAGATCCTCCAAACAGAAAATTAATAAAGAAATAATGGACTTAAACAAAACCCTAGAACAATTGGGTATGACTGACATCTACAGGACAGTCTACACCAAATCCACTGAATATACGTTCTTCTCATCAGCTCATGGGACATTCTCTAAGATTGACCATATCCTAGGACACAAAGTAAACCTCAGAAATTTAAAAAAATAGAAATCATACCATGTATCTTCTCAGATCACAGTGCAATAAGGGTAGAAATCAACCCTAACAGAAACTCACATTTCTACACAAAAACATGGAAACTAAACAACATCCTACTAAATGATTACTTCATAAATGAAGAAATCAAGACGGAAATAAAAAAATTCTATGACGAAAATGACAATGGAGAGACAAGTTATCAACTCCTCTGGCACACAGCTAAAGCAGTTCTGAGAGGAAAGTTTATCTCCATAAATGCCTATAACCAAAAGTCAAAAAGATCACAAATAGACAATCTAATGAAACGACTCAAAGAGCTGGAAAAAGAAGAACAGACCAGCCCCAAACCCAGCAGAAAGAGTGAAATCAACAAGATCAAATCAGAACTAAATGAAATTGAAAACAGGGAAGCTATTCAGGAGATTGATAAAACAAAAAGTTGGTTCTTTGAAAAAATAAACAAAATTGATAAGCCACTGGCTAAGCTAACGAAAAGCAGAAAAGAGAAATCTCTAATAAGCTCCATCAAGAATAAAAAAGGAGATATCACAACTGATCCCAAAGAGATACAAGATATAATTTATGAGTACTACAAAGATATTAATTCACACAAACTGGAAAATGTGGAGGAAATGGACAAATTTCTAGAAACACACAGCCTCCCTAGGCTCAACCAGGAAGAAATAGATTCCCTGAACAGACCAATCTCAACAGCTGAAATAGAAACAGCAATTAAAAATCTCCCTAAAAAGAAAAGTCCCGGTCCAGATGGCTTCACACCCGAATTTTACCACACTTACAAAGAAGAACTAATACCTATCTTGCAGAAACTATTCCACAACATCGAGAAGAATGGAAACCTCCCTGACACCTTTTATGAAGCGAATATTACTCTGATACCAAAACCAGGAAAGAATCCAACAAAAAAAGAAAACTACAGACCAATATCCCTAATGAATATAGATGCAAAAATTTTCAACAAAATCTTAGCTAACCGAATCCAGACGCTTATCCAAAAAATAATCCATCATGACCAAGTGGGCTTCATCCCAGGAATGCAGGGATGGTTCAACATACGCAAATCTATAAATGCAATTCACCACATAAACAGAAGCAAAAACAAACACCACATGATTCTCTCAATAAATGCAGAAAAAGCTTTTGACAAAATTCAACACCCTTTCATGATAGGAACACTCAAGAAAATAGGCATGGAAGGGACATACCTAAAAATGATACAAGCCATTTATGACAGACCCATAGCCAACATCATACTGAATGGGGAAAAACTGAAAGCATTCCCACTTAGAACTGGAACCAGACAAGGCTGCCCACTATCTCCACTTGTATTCAACATAGTACTGGAAGTCCTGGCTACAGCAATCAGACAAGAAGTGGAATTAAAGGTATCCAAATAGGGGCAGAGGAGATCAAACTTTCACTGTTTACTGATGATGATATGATATTATATTTAGAAAACCCCAAAGACTCAACCAAGAAACTCCTGGAACTGAAAAATGAATTTAGCAAAGTCTCAGGATATAAAATCAATACACAGAAATCAGAGGCATTCGTATACACCAACAACAATCAAATCGAGAGCCAAATTAAACACTCAATACCCTTGACAATAGCAACAAAGAAATTAAAGTACCTAGGATTATACTTAACCAAGGAGGTAAAAGACCTCTATAGAGAGAACTATGAAACACTGAGGAAGGAAATAGCAGAGGATGTAAACAGATGGAAATCCATTCCATGCTCGTGGATCGGCAGACTCAACATCATTAAAATGTCTATACTACCCAAACTGATCTACAGATTCAATGCAATACCTATTAAAATCCCATCAGCATTCTTCACAGATATAGAAAAAATAGTTTTGCGCTTCGTATGGAACCAAAGAAGACCCCGAATATCAAGAGCAATTCTAGGCAACAAAAACAAAATGGGAGGCATTAATATGCCAGATATCAAACTATACTACAAAGCTGTTGTAATTAAAACAATCTGGTATTGGCACAAAAATAGGATTATTGACCAGTGGAACAGATGTGAGAATCCTGATATAAAACCATCCTCATATAGCCATCTAATCTTTGACAAAGCAGACAAAAACATACGCTGGGGAAAAGAATCTCTTTTCAATAAATGGTGCTGGGAAAACTGGATAGCCACTTATAGAAGGTTAAAACATGACTCACACCTTTCACCTCTCACAAAAATCAACTCACGCTGGATAACAGACTAAAATCTCAGGTGTGAAACCATTATAATTATGGAGGAAAATGTTGGAAACACTCTCCTAGACATCGGCCTAGGCAAAGAGTTTATGAAGAAATCCCCAAAGGCAATCAAAGCAGCAACAAAAATAAATAAATGGGACATGATGAAACTACAAAGCTTCTGCACAGCCAAAGAAACAGTCATGAAAGTAAACAGACAACCTACAGAATGGGAGAAAATTTTTGCATCCTACGTATCCGATAAAGGGCTGATAACTAGAATATACTTAGAACTCACGAAAATCAGCAAGAAAAAATCAAATAACCCTATTAAAAAGTGGGCAAAGGACTTGAACAGAAACTTTTCTAAAGAAGACAGAAGAATGGCCAACAAACATGAAAAAATGCTCAACATCCCTAATCATCAGGGAAATGCAAATCAAAACTACAATGAGATATCACTTAACTCCAGTGGGAATGGCCTTTATCAAAAAGTCTCCAAATAACAAATGCTGGCGTGGATGTGGAGAGAGAGGAACACTCCTACACTGCTGGTGGGACTGCAAACTAGTTCAACCTCTGTGGAAAGCAATATGGAGATACCTTAAAGCGATACAAGTGAATCTACCATTTGATCCAGCAATCCCATTGCTGGGCATCTACCCAAATGATCCAAGACACTCTACAAAAAAGACACCTGCACTCGAATGTTCATAGCAGCACAATTCATAATTGCAAGGCTGTGGAAACAGCCCAAGTGCCCATCAATTCAAGAATGGATTAATAAAATGTGGTATATGTATACCATGGAGTACTATTCAGCTCTAAGAAACAATGGTGATATAGCACATCTTATATTTTCCTGGTTAGAGCTGGAACCCATATTACTGAGTGAAGTATCCCAAGAATGGAAAAACAAGCACCAGATATATTCTCCAGCAAACTGGTATTAACTGAGTAGCACCTAAGTGGACACATAGGTACTACAGTAATAGGGTATTGGGGGAGGTAGGGGGCGGGTGTATACATACATAGCGAGTGATATGCGCTCCATCTGAGGGATGGTCACGCTGGAGACTCAGACTTGTGGGGTGAGGGGGGGAAGGGCATTTATTGAAACTTTAAAATCTGTACCCCCATAATATGCCGAAATAAAAAAAAAAGTCTCCAAATAACAAATGCTGGCGTGGATGTGGAGAGAGAGGAACACTCCTACACTGCTGGTGGGACTGCAAACTAGTTCAACCTCTGTGGAAAGCAATATGGAGATACCTTAAAGCGATACAAGTGAATCTACCATTTGAGCCAGCAATCCCATTGCTGGGCATCTACCCAAATGATCCAATGACACTCTACAAAAAAGACACCTGCACTCGAATGTTCATAGCAGCACAATTTATAATTGCAAGGCTGTGGAAACAGCCCAAGTGCCCATCAATTCAAGAATGGATTAATAAAATGTGGTATATGTATACCATGGAGTACTATTCAGCTCTAAGAAACAATGGTGATATAGCACATCTTATATTTTCCTGGTTAGAGCTGGAACCCATATTACTAAGTGAAGTATCCCAAGAATGGAAAATCAAGCACCAGATATATTCTCCAGCAAACTGGTATTAACTGAGTAGCACCTAAGTGGACACATAGGTATTACAGTAATAGGGTACTGGGGAGGGGGGGGCGGGTACATACATACATAGCGAGTGATATGCGCACCATCTGAGGGATGGTTATGCTGGAGACTCAGACTTGTAGGGGAAGGGGGGAAGGGCATTTATTGAAACCTTATAATCTGTACCCCCACAATATGCCGAAATAAAAAAAAAAGAGGTTGAGATTGTCATAAATGGCGGGGTAGGGATGACCTCTTGGCTCTCTACTCTCAGAGTAGGAGGTGAAGAAAGTGGACAACATCACACAAGCAGATAGCACTTGCAAAGGATCAGTTTTGAGGATCTGCAGAGAATCAATGAGGGACAAGCAGTGCTGGGGAAAAGGAGGAAAGTGACTCCGTAAATTTGCCACAAATTTCTGAGAGTGTGAGTTATACAGTTGGGAGTAGAGAGCAGGTCAGCTGCACTCATTGGCCAGCCAGCTGGGACAGTGTGATTGTCCCACAGAGGGACATCTCTTCCTTCACTGACCCCCACCCCCACGCAGGCAGGGAAGCATCTGAAGTGAACAACAAGAGGTAACATGGATGATCAGGCAGTTCGGAGAGGAGACAGAAGCAGAAAGCATTTTGAACTCTCTAGTGCACCGTGTGGGGAACCTTTGGATGGGGGAGGGCTCAGAGCCAGTGGGCACTTCCAGGTTCTGCAAGAGAAAACTTGGTGACAAGCTTCTCACTTAAGGAGGCCATTAGGTCTAGAACAATAGTGGGGACCACCATAAAGGAGACTCTGCCCTCAGAAATCACTGAAGATCTGGCAGGAGCAGAGTGGATCAGAGTCCAGATCCCTGCATCTGTTTAATGGTGTGTCAGTGTGTTAGGGAAGCACTGGGCTCAGCAGGCGTATCTTAGAGACAGCGTGCCAAACAAAGTAGAGCTATCAGCAGTACAGTCACTTCTGGTGATGGCTCTCAGTGGGTGTGCAGTCGCCATTTTGAGAATCCATAACCTGAAAACGCGGAGGTGTATAGCCCTAGCACCAGCCTAAGTCTTCCCTATGCCCTAGCCCAGCTGAACAGGTCTGGCACTAGGAGGAAGGGTCTAACAGGAGAAGCTCATCTTTCTCCCAACACTCTCATGGGTCTGTACATGCCAGCGGCTCAAGATTCACTTTTTTTTTCTATTTCGGCATATTATGGGGGTACAGATTTTAGGGTTTCAATAAATGCCCATTTCCCCCCCTCCTCCCAAAAGTCTGAGTCTCCATCATGACCATCCCCCAGATGGGGAACATCTCACGCATTATGTATGTATATACCCGCTCCCCTCCACCCTCCAACCTGCACAATACCCTATTACTGTAGTACCTATGTGTCCACTTAGGTGCTACTCAGTTGTACCGCTTTAAGGTATCCCCATATTGCTTTCCACAGAGGTTGAACTAGTTTGCAGTCCCACCAGCAGTGTAGGAGTGTTCCTCTCTCTCCGCAACCACGCCAGCATTTATTCTTTGGAGATTTTTTGATAAGGCCATTCTCACTGGGGTTAAGTGATATCTCATTGAACAGAAGGGGAGATAGTGGGCAGCCTTGTCTGGTTCCTGTTCTAAGTGGGAATGATTTCAATTTTTCCCCATTCAGGATGATGTTGGCTATGAGACTGTCATATATGGCTTCTATCATTTTTAGGTATGTCCCTTCTATGCCTATTTTCTTAAGTGTTCATATCATGAAAGGGTGTTGAATTTTGTCAGAAGCTTTTTCTGCATCTATTGAAAGAATCATGTGGTCTTTGTTTTTGCTTCTTTTTACGTGGTGAATGCATTCATAGATTTCCATATGTTGAACCATCCCTGCATCCCTGGGATGAAGCCCACTTGGTCGTGGTGGATTATTTTTTTGATAAGTGTCTGGATTCGGTTAGCTAAGATTTTGTTGAAAATTTTTGCATCTATATTCATTAGGGATATTGGTCTGTAGTTTTCTTTTTTTGTTGCATCCTTTCCTGGTTTTGGTATCAGAGTAATATTCGCTTAATAAAAGGTGTCGGGGAGGGTTCCATTCTTCTCGATGTTGTGGAATAGTTTCTGCAAGATAGGTACTAGTTCTTCTTTGTAACTATGGTAAAATTCAGGTGTGAAGCCATCTGGACCGGGACTTTTCTTTTTAGGGAGATTTTTAATTGCTGTTGAGCAATTTCAGCTGTTGAGTTTAGATGGCTATATGAGGATGGTTTTATAAAAGGATTCTCACATCTGTTCCACTGGTCAATAATCCTATTTTTGTGCCAATACCATATTGAGTTAATTACTACAGCTTTGTAGTATAGTTTGATATCTGGCATATTAATGCCTCCCAATTTGTTTTTGTTGCCTAGAATTGCGCTTCATATTCGGGGTCTTCTTTGGTTCCACACGAAGCGTAAAATTATTTTTTCTATATCTGTAAAGAATGCTGATGGGATTTTAATAGGTATTGCATTGAATCTGTAGATCAGTTTGGGTAGTATAGACATTTTGATGATTTCAGCTGCTGACATTGGTCTGTTCAGGTAATCTATTTCTTCCTGGTTGAGCCTAGGGAGGCTGTGTGTTTCTAGAAATTTGTCCATTTCCTCCACATTTTCTAGTTTGTGTGTATAAAGATTTTTGTAGTATTCATAAATTGTATCTTGTATCTCTTTGGGATCAGTTGTGATATCTCCTTTTTTATTCCTGATGGAGCTTATTAGAGATTTCTCTTTTCTGTTTTTCATTAGATTAGCCAATGGTGTGTCAATTTTGCTTATTTTTTCCAAGAACCAACTTTTTGTTTTATTAATCTCCTGAATAGCTTCCCTGTTTTCAATTTCGTTTAGTTCTGATTTGATCTTGTTGATTTCACTTCTTCTACTGGGTTTGGGGTTGGTCTGTTCTTCTTTTTCCAGCTCTTTGAGTCATTTCATTAGATTGTCTATTTGTGATCTTCTTGTCTTTTGGTGATAGGCATTTATGGAGATAAACTTTCCTCTCAGAACTGCTTTAGTTGTGTCGCAGAGGAGTTGATAACTTGTCTCTCCATTGTCGTTTTCTTCATAGAACTTTTTTATTTCCGTCTTGATTTCTTCATTTACGAAGTAATCATTTAGTAGGAGGTTGTTTAATTTCCACGTTTTTGTGTAGAAATGTGAGTTTCTGTTAGGGTTGATTTCTAGTTTTATTCCACTGTGATCTGAGAAGGTACATGGTATGATTTCTATTTTTTTAAATTTCTTGAGATTTTCTTTGTGTCCTAGGATATGGTCAATCTTAGAGAATGTCCTGTAAGCTGATGAGAAGAACGTATATGCAGTGGATTTTGGGTAGAATGTTCTGTAGATGTCTGTCAGACCCAATTGTTCTATAGTTTTGTTTAAGTCCATTATTTCTTTATTAATTTTCTGTTTGGAGGATCTGTCTCGTGCCGTCAGTGGGGTGTTGAAATCTCCGGCGATTATGGAGTTGCTATTAATCCATTTGCTTAGCTCCAGTAAGGTTTGCTTTATGAATCTGGGTGCACCTAAGTTGGGTGCATATGTATTTAAAATTGTTATCTCTTCTTGTTGGACTGTGCCCTTCACCATTATATAATAACCCTCTTTGTCTTTCACTACTTTTGTTGGTTTAAAATCTAAATCGTCTGAAATTAGAACTGCCACACCAGCCTTCTTTTGGCTTCTATTTGCTTGGAATATTGATCTCCACCCTTTTATTTTTAGTCTATATGCATCCTTGCAGGTTAGATGTGTTTCCTGAAGACAGCATATACTTGGCCTGTATTTTCTTATCCATTCAGCCAGCCTATGTCTCTTGAGTGGAGAGTTTAAGCCATTCAGATTTATTGAGAGAACTGATAGGTAGGTAGATTACTGATCATTCTGTTGGGTTGGATGTTGTTGCTATGATTTCTGTCTTGAGCCATTGTAATATCTGGCCTTTAATATCTTTGGGTTTTGGTTGTTTTTATATTCGTCCGTTATTATGTTCCGTGCATAACGCTGTTTTTAGTACTTCTTGTAGGGCTGGTCTTGTCTTGGTGAATTCTCTGAGCCTTTGCTTGTCTGAGAATGTTTTTATTTCTCCTTGATTTACGAAGCTTAGTTTTGCAGGGAATAATATTCTAGGCTGGGCATTGTTTTGTTTCAAAAGTGTGAGAATGGGTCCCCAGTCTCTCCTTGCTTGTAAAGTCTCATTAGAGAAGTCTGATGTTATTCGAATTGGCTTTCCCTTGTATGTTACTTGCTTCTTTTGTCTTACAGCTCTTAGAAGGGCCTCTTTAGGTGATACTTTGGTCAGTCTGATGACTGCATGTCGTGACGTCTTCCTGTTTGTATTGAATCTCCCAGGGGTCTTCTGAGCTTCTTGAATTTGTATATCAAGATTTTGTGCAAGATCTGGGAAATTTTCCTGTGTTATATCTTCAAACAGCTTGTCCAACCCTTGAGTGTTGTCTTTTTCCCCTTCTTCTAACCCTATGACCCTCACATTAAGTTTCTTCACATAATCCCACAGCTCTTGTAGGCTTTACTCTTTTCTCTTGTTTCTCTGCTCTATTTCTGTGACTGATTTATTTAATTGGAGGGTGTTATCTTCAAGCTCTGAGATTCTTTCTTCTGTTTCATCTACCCTGTTCTTGAGACTTTCCACTGTATTTTGTAGTTCCTTGAATTGATTCTTCATTTCCAGGAGTTCGGTTACACTTTTCTTCATTGTGTCTATTTCTTTTCCCTTATCCTGGAGGCTTTTTGTGGTTTCTTTGTGTTGGTTATTGAGTTGTTGTTGCAGCTGGGTGAGTGTTCTTATGATCCACATACGAAATTCGTCTTCTGTCATATTGGTTGCCTGATTTTGGTTGGTGTCCGTTTCTAGGGGGCTGGTGCTCCTCTTTGGGGGTGTGTTTTCCATTTGGTTCTTCATATTTCCTGAGTTCTTTCGCTGATTTCTTCCCATGTCGATCAGTTGTTGTTTCTTTCCTTAGGTTATTTTTTGTGTATTCACACACCTTGTTTAGTTTCTGAGGCGTTAGGTGGTGTCTGTGGGTGAAAATGGACCACTCCCTGTATATTGAGTCACCGGGTGCCGTGGAAAGGCTATGAAAGATGCCGTCCCTGTCAGTAGGTGGCGTTTGCTTGGAGGAACAGGCTATACTGTTGATTTTGTGTGCTGTTAACAGCTCTTGTTCTGGTCGGAGCTGGGTTGGGTATGCCTGCCCTCAGGCCGGTAGCAGGGGTCAAAGTTCTGTCCTCTGCTTCCAGGGAAAGCTGTCAGGGGGGGGCTGGAATGGTCCCGCTCAGCCAGAAAGTCTGTGTGTGGGGCTGGGGCTGTCTGAGACCCGCAGTCTGGAGCGGGCCTCGCTTCTTTCCACCCTCCGAACTCCGCAGCTACTCCTGGGCCTCTGCCAGCAGGCCAGACCACAAGCCACCAGGCCTCTCCGGACTGTGATGCTGGCGGGGAAGTTCCCTGCACAGGAACGCCACCTGGGTTGGGCGCATGGCCTCCTCCTGGGAGGAGGGTTGCCCTCTAGGACGCCGATCTGCCCCTGGAGGCACACACACTTCAGTAGGCTGTTCACGTATAACCCTTCTGTGTCCCAGGCAATGCTAGCCCTGGGTGCAGGGGATCTGGTCTGCAGGTCCGACCTCTGGGTCCCACAGTTCAAACTGTATCCCCACCAGGTAGAGGATTTCTGGTCCCAATTCACCCACAGGGAGCCCAAGCTGGGTCTATGTCTCTCAGTCTCTGAGTCGGCACTGTTCTCCTGGGAATATGGTGCCAGCAGCACCTGGGAGGGCGTGCGGGTAGGGAGCTCACAGTTTGAGTTCCCCTAAGTCAAGTGTAGGGTCCCAAACGGGAAGGTCGCATTCCTTGGAGGTGCCTCCAGCTGGTGGCTGTATTGTCTCTCTGGGCAGCTCGGGTAGGGTCAGCGGAGGGGAGGGGGAGGCAATATGGCGCCTGCTGTGCGGCTCGGGTCTGTGCACACGGAGGTGCCCGGAGGAAGTTGGGAACCTGGTGCCACGTCTGCTACAGGCTCACCGTTGGCAGGCGGTGGCGGTCTCTGGGCTGGTGCGGTGGCGGTCTCTGGGCTGGTGTCTGCAGTTCTCTCCACCCGCTGAGGAGCCCACCAGCAGTCCCGAATGCAGGGGAGGGGAAACAGCAAATCCACCTACCCTTGCCTCTGGTCTCTGGGCTGCTCTGGTGGTCTCAGCCTCCAGTTCTCCTCCGCAGCCTCCTCCCCCTGAGTAATTTTTTGTATATATATTTTTAATTTTCCTGCTAATTTCTTTATTCTTTTAGTAGAGACAGGGTCTCACTCTTGGTTAGGCTGGTCTCAAACTCCTGAGCTCAAATGATCCTCCCTCTTTGACCTCCCAGAGTGCTAGGATTACAGGTGTGAGCCACTGCACTCAGCTGAGTTTGACTTTTTTAGATTCCTCATGTAAGTGAGATCATGTTGTATCTGTCTTTCTGTGCCTGGCTTATTTCACTTAACATAATGTCCTCCAGGTTCATCCATGCTGTTGCAAATTGGCAGTATTTCCTTCTTTATTAAAGCTGGATAGTGCATCACATTTTCTTTATCCATTCATCTGCTATGGACACTTAGTTTGATTCCATATCTTGGCTATTGTGAATAATGCAATGAACATGGGAGTATTGATATCTCTTTGGCATATTTATTTCAATTCCCTTGGATATGTAGCCAGATGTGGGATTGCTGGATCATATAATAGTTATATTTTTAAATTATTGAAGAAGATCCATGCTGTTTTTCTTGGCTGTACTAATTTACTTTCCCACCAACAGTATGCAAGGGCTCTCTTTTCTCCACATCCTTGCTAGTACTTATCTTTTATCTTCTTTATATAGTAGCCAGTCTAACAGGTGTGAGGTGCTACTTCCTCATGGTTTTAATTTGCATTTATCTGATGATGAATGATTTTGAGAATTTTTTCATATATCTATTGGTCATTTGTATGCTTTCTTTTGAGAAATATCTATTCATGTTCATTTTTTATTGAGTTGTTTAAATTTTTTAAATATATTTTGGACATTAACCTCTTTATGGTTCCCAAATATTGTCTCCCATTCATAGGTTGTCTCTTCACTTTGTTTCCTTGGCTATGCAGAAGTTTTGTAGTTGGATATAGTCCCATTTGTCTACTTTTACTTTTGTTGCTTGTGCTTTTCAGTTCATATTAAAAAAATCATTGCTCAGACCAATGTCATGGAGCTTTATCCCTATTTTTTTCTAGTGCTTTTATAACTTCAAGTCTTATTTTTAAGTCTTTAATCCATTTTTAGTTGATTTTTGTACATGGTATGAGATAAAGGTCTAATTTCTTTCTTCTCCATTTAGATATCCAGTTGTCCCAGCACCATTTATTAAAGAGGCTGTGCTTTCCCCATTGTGTGTGCTTTACACCTTTGTCCCAAATCTTCTGAACACAAATGCATAGATTTATTTTAGGATTTTCTATTCTGTTCCATTGGTCCAGGCACAGCACTTAGGTTTGCATATACACATCTGCTAGCTCTTAAATCCTTACACTACTGTGAAGGGGTTTGGTGGTGATAGAGGGAAACAAGACTTACTTTCCCCTTTGGACAGCTGGGCAAAGACACAAAGAAGATATTTTAGTCTGCTTTCTATTGCTTATGACAGAATATCTAAAACTGGGTAATTTATATATAAAATGACTTTATTTCTTACAGTTATGGAGATTGAGAAGTCCAAAGTTGAGGGGCTACTTCTGGTGAAGGCCTTCTTGCTGGTGGGTGCTTTCTACAGAGTTCTGAAGTGGTGGGGACTGAGCATGATAGTTCAAATCTCTCTTCCTCTTCTTATAAATCCACCAGTCCCACTTCTCAGATAACCCATTAATTCATTAGTTAATGAATAGATTAATTCATTCATGAGAGCAGAGCCCTCATTACCTAATCATCATGTAAAGGACCCCACTTCTCAATACTGCCACATGGGGGATTAAATTTCAACATGAGTTTTGTAAGGAACAAATATTAACCATAGTGGAAGGGAAGTAACCCCCTGTGTTATACAGTAACTGAGAGTGATGGCTAGGAATGGTCCCATATTTTCTAACTTTATCTTGTCACCCGTGGTATTCCTAGTATCCAGATGAATTGAAAATTCCCCCTTGGTCTTGTTGGTATTGAGCCTTAGGTTTGCTTCTGCAGTAGCCTATCTACACTGTCCCTCCCTCAATATCTCCCTGGCCTCCCAAAACTTAGATCAATTCTGTACCAGCCAGGATCACCCTCAGATCATTCTTAGAACTGTATAGGAAGTGGAATTTGGGGGAATTTAGTGGTTGTCAGTCTCCAAAATTTCCTCTTGCCTTTTAAGATTCATGTCTTACAGCCATTAATTAATAGTTTCTAAATGGAGGCACCATTGGCATGTTGGGTGGGACAGTTTTCTATCGTGTGGGTTGGTCCTGTGAATCTCAGGAAGTTTTGCATTCCTGCCCCATCCCCTTCCATGAAATTATGGTAGCACTCACCTGTTATTGTGACAATAAAAAGTGCACCCCCATTTCCAAACCCTCCCCATACACTCCATTGAGAAAAATTAGTGGATTCTGTACTATTGGCCTTCTTGGGATAGGGCTAAGCAGGAGCTCTCTGAGGCACTGGAGTTAATGTGCTTTTTCCTCAATTTGTGCTCCCAAACAAATGGAATCATTTTTTCTCTTGTGAGACTATTATGATAATATGGCACTCTATCCTTTCAACCTGAACATTAACTTTTAATTTGCTCATGATATTTAATGGAAATTGGACATCTCTTTTTTGGCAACTCATCACTGAAAGCAGCCTGTAAGAAGTCTATGGAAAGCAGTGTAGTGTATTCTAAAGAACAGGGGTTCAGTTGCCAGAGAGACCAATGTTTAACCTCTGGTTCTACTATTTATGAATTGTGTAACTTGGGTGAGTTATTTAATCTCTTTGAGCCTAAGTTTCTTTAGCTATAAAAATGGAGACAATACCTTCCTGGGTTGTTGTAAAGATTCCTTGAGTTAATGAGAGCAAAGTATGAAGTATATAGTAGGTCCCCAATAAATATATTTATTTTTTTCTCTCTGTTAATTTTGAGGAGTGAGTTTGCATGGGCAGGTAGAAGGAATAAGAAGTCACAGAAGTTAAGGTGGAGACTCTAAGAAGTGCTTCCATTTGTGAGGAAAATCAAAGGACCTGTAGTTTTGATCCAGCTTCCCTACAGCTGCCCTGAAGAAGATGGAGACTCAGCTGCTGCCCAAAGACATGATCCAAAATTGGCTTTGACCCTGACAGGTGGTGTGGTGATTACCTAAATTCAATTGGCATATTTTTAATGCCCTGTAGGAGGGAGGGAAGGATCTCTTTGAGGTGGAAGCCTCATGCCTCTTCATAATCAAGCAACAATAATCATTTGGAAAACTAAATTTTATTGAGCTCCCCATCCATTTGCTAAGTCTCAGGGGTTTTGCCTGTTTTTTCTCCATCCCACATAAGGGCTAGTGGTTTAGCCTCAGGTAGCCAAAAGCACTGTCAGGCTCTTAACCACTTCGGTACTGCACTCAACTTGCCCACAGTGAGCACTCATAGTCGGCCTGATTGCTTGTGCTGTGCATTGACGATGAATCCATTTTGCTCTTGTGTGATGAGGAAAGCTTTAAAGCACTGAAAGCTTCTTTTACTTTACAGGCTGCTTTACTTGTAATGCAAATCAGAATAGGTAACATATACATATGTTCTCATTATGTTATTTTTAAATGTTCAAAATTTTATTTTGATAAATGAAAAATTAGAAAAGTCATATCATGGCTGTCGGCTACAGTCGATGCTCGGCTGTGCGCCTTCATATCACAGCTGTCGGCTAAAGTTGTAGTACGCGTTCATCTGTGGCTATTGACAATAGTCGATGCTGGGCTGTGCGCGTTCATCTGTGGCTATAGACTATGGTTGACTCTGGTACTGAAGTGGTTAATAATAGCTAACAGAGCACTTAGTACTTGCCAGATATCATTGTAAGCACTTTATGTACCCCAAACTTGTTAATCTCACAGCAACCCTTTGAGGTTAGTAGTACTATTATTATTAATAATCCATACATAGGGAAACAGGCACACAGAGTTTAAGCAGTTTGGCCCAGGCCGTGTAGCTTGTAAGTTGTAAAGCAAAAATTTGGGCCCAACAGGTTGACTCTAGTGTCCGTATCCTTATTAATTTCACTGTACTATCTCTCTATTCATATTGTTAAATAGGAAGTTAGAGCTAGAAGGAAACTTCTTCAGTTATCATCTAAATATTTTTAAGCTCATTCAATACCTGGTAAACCTGAGGTTCAGGTTTGGCAAATCGTCCAGGGTTGCACAGATAGTAAATTGTAGCACTAGACTTGAGCTCAGACACTCTAGCTCTCAGTTTAGTGGTGTTTTACTACACCAAACTACCTTCATCCTTTGGCCTTACTGAATCCCTAGACCTTAAAACAGTGTCTGGTACATAATAGCTGCTCAACAAATAGTTTGGATGAATGTATGTATGGATGGATTGCCACATGCTAGAATTGTCCTAGCCCAAGACCAGGACTACAGAACAGATTTTTAAATGTGTGCCTTAAACCATCTGTTCAAATGCACTGCTCAAAGCCTTCCTCACCTCACAGTGCTAGGAGCTTCTTATACCTTGAATCTGAGTTACTCAGAGAGGTAATGGAAGATGTAGAGAATTGAGGAGCAATATCCACTTTGGATTTGCTAAGTTTGTAAGAGAGATGCCTTCATGGGAGATAGATACCTGGCTGAGAAAGTTAGAAATGTTTTTACAAGGTAGGCATTGGATTTTCTTGTATACCTAAGTATAAGGTCAGGCCAAAATGGCTACTCTAGATTGTATACTTGCAAATACTCTCCAGTAGTTGTTTCCTACAGGTGCATTTAAACAGACCTTTAGGAGATACTTCTCAGAGCCAATCCATTACTGATTCAAAAGCTAAGAATGTGGAGGTATTTTAGTTATTGGACACCAGCCTATCTAAATGTAAGGGAACGCAAAGATAATCACATTTGATCCTTTCTTTTATAGGTGAGGGTAAGTGATATCCAGAGAAGTCAAATAACTTGCTCAAGGACACACATAGTCTAAAGCAGAAACTCAACTAAAGCCTAGATCTTCTGATTCATATAGAAGGGTCTTTTTACTAGCTATTTGTAACCTTGAGTGTGGGACAGTATCAGTGACCCATGGGGCAGGTGACCATAAAGGGACATTCAGCCTTAGAATTACAGGGTGATTGTACAGATTCTGGGGAGCCAAGATGGTAAATCAGTTTCCATTTGCCCATATGGGGTTTTCTGGACAGCTCTGGCTGCCACAGCCTCCCAGTTAGTCATTAATATGACAGAAAACACTCTCCTTGATATGCTACAAGCATCAGCTTTGTTGGTTTGCTGGCATCACTTTTCTGAGAGAAAGCTGTTAAATGTTGCCTTTGGATAACATTTGCACAGTCATTTAGTTCATTTATAATATTCCTTGAAATAATGCCAATGTATATATTTAATAAAAATATCTTCCATCCCACACAGTGGCACATACTGAATCTAGAGGGTTATTAGTATCTATACATAAAAGGTGTGTTCCATTAAGCAGTCTGTCTTGCCCCAAGAACTGAAATTTCTAATAGAGTTTTTACTCTGGAGGAAGGGTTTGTGTTTACAGGAATCCTTGTTAAAATACATACATTAATACATCTTAGGGGAGAATCATACCTGTTATAGGCTTTCTCACTTTGGCAGGAGCTGGTTTATCAATCAGCCAGCAGACCTTGAGGCAGTGAGACACAGAGCTGCTTAGTGTCGGGGTAAGCCAGACCTGGCTATGTTTTTTTGTATCCCATTAACATATACAACTATAATTTGTCAATTTATAATTCCAAAAATAAAAATTAAAAAATATGTTCATTTGTGACTGTAACCTTAGACCTTTCATCCAACCTCTATGAGCCTTGGTTTCTCTACTGCCACATGGCACTGATCACATGGCTACCTCATGTGGCTATTGCGAAGATGAAGGGAGACACTTTAATACATTTTAATATGAGTGGCACTGGGTAAAATGTAGGTCACAGTATGGCAGTGAGTTTGATTGGGTTGTTCAATCAGAGAAAAACAAATTGTTTGTGGTTGGCTGGAGCCAAAATGCTTGGGTTCAAATCCCAGCCTTAATATTTTATTAGGTGCCAGACCTTAGAAAAGTTAATTAACCTATCTGTGCCTCAGTTCCCATATTTATAAACCAAGGACAAAGATGTAACCTTCTTCATTGGTTTGTTTTGATGATTAAATGAGAAAATATTTATAAAGTACTTAAGATAGTACCTAGCATGTGGTAAGTGCTATATGAACATGAACTATTATGTTTCACTAACAGTTTTAGTTCCTTTAAGCTTTCTCCTCCTCACCCCTACCCACCACTACTCCTGACATGACTCTATAGAGATCATCTTGCCCATACTCCCACCTTTTATATAGCTTCCCATCTTATGCAGCTCTGGCAGAGAGATATCTTGCTTTTAAAGGTCTCCAGAGAAAATTCTGTAGCCACCCTGAACCAGCCTTATCAGTCCTGAAATTAGGAAGAACCTCTCTGCAGATGTTTGTGTTTCAAGCCCTGAAATAGGGAAAGTTGGGGCTTCACAATTAGCAAAAGCATATGGTAGGAAGAACATTTGGGAGATTCTTTGGCGTCATATGGACCTGAGTTTAAATCTCACTCTACTACCTACTAGACATAAGTCCTGGGTCAAGTCAATTTCGCTCTATGGAGCAAGTCACTTTCCCATCTGTAGCCTCAGTTTTGTCAACTGAAAAGTGGGAACTAAATGTTTGTGCACCCCTCAAATTTATATGTTGAAATCCTAACCTTCAGTGTGATGGTATTAGGAATTGGGGTCTTTGGGAGGTGATTTACTTTATGAGAGTAGAGCCCTCACGAATGGGATTAGTGCCCTTATAAAAGAGACCTCAAAGTTCTCTCCAGTGCTTTTCCCACAATTTGAGAATTTAATGAGAAATCAGCCATCTGCAACCCAGTAGAGGGCCCTCACCAGAACCCAACCATGCTGACACCCTTCCAGCCTCAAGAATTATAAGAAATACATTTCTATTGTATAAAAGCCACCCAGTCTATGGTACTTTGTTATAACAGGGCAAACTAAGA
Source organism: Microcebus murinus (assembly GCF_040939455.1). NCBI lineage: Eukaryota > Metazoa > Chordata > Mammalia > Primates > Cheirogaleidae > Microcebus > Microcebus murinus. Next base: position 1,635,787 of record NW_027438947.1, on the reverse strand, counting down.
CAGGGATAAGTACCTACTCCATAAGTATGTGGTGAGAATTAATGAAAAAAACAAATATGAATAACATAGCTGAGTACCTAGGACATAACTCAATAAATGACAGTGCCTATTCTTATAATTAACACTCATAACAAAGAGTGCTGTCTATACCTCTTATGCCAAGAATTACCACCCCTGCCTCTTGATCTTTTTAGCCCATTATGGGTTGAATTGTGCCCCCGCCCCTCATTCATATGTTGAAGTTTCAATCCCTAATACCTCAGAATGTGGCTCTATTTGGAAACAAAGTTGTTGGGAACATAATTAATTAATATAAAGACATATAGTTGTAGGTTGAACCTATAATCCAATATAACTGCTATCCTTATAGAAAGGGGGTATTTGGAGATAGACATGCACACAGGGAGGATGTCATGCGAAGATGAAGGCAGATATATGCAAGCCAATAGATATCGAAGATTGCCAGTAAACCACCAGAGGTTAGCGGAGAGGCCTGGAACAGATATTTTCTCACAGCCCTCAGAAGGAATCAACACTGCAAACACCTTGATTTCAGACATCTAGCCTTCAGAACTTTCAAGTAATAAATTTCTGTTGTCTAAGTCACCCAGCAAGTGATACTTTGTTATGCAGCCTTAACTAATTAATACACAGTTCAACAAACTCCACCTGAGCCCAGAAATCCTCATGTGTTCCATGAATTCAGCCCTATTACCTCTGCTTCTGCCATTAGTCCCTAAAATGCAACAGCAGTAGCTGTTGCTGTTGGCATTCTGCTGACAGCTCCTTTGCAGATGTACTAGGGTCTTGCTTGGCATTGTCCTATCCTTGTTCAGTTGCCTTTGTGGTACCAACTGTAGCAGAAACTTGTTGTATCAGTAAAAGAAAACAGATGACTTGAAGCCACCTGAGTATAGCTTCATTTCAGTTACAAATGACTATTTTTATCATCACTTTATTCCTAGAAATAGCCTCCTAGCTAGCTAATTTACATAACCATTTTAGCTACAGAGACTGTATTCTTTCCTCCTCCCTTCACCTACCCCTGTCCCCAATACAGAGTGTTATAATATCAGGAGCTAATTTTTCTGGCTTTCTGATCTTGGCGTGGGGCAGTGGCATGAATGCTAGAGAAGGTCAAGGCACCTGCTAAACAAAGGCCTGTGGGATGGGTATACATTGGTGGATCTGTCTTAGTTATCAATTTTTCTCCAGAGGCTTAATCAAAATAATAATCACATACCACAGCAGGAAGAAGGCCTGCAGCCCATCGGATCCACATGGCAAGTCATTTGCCATGTGGCTGAATTGCATTTTATCACCTGCTGTGTGCAAACAGAACTCACTTTGTTAGCTAAAGAGGGAAGAAAAAGAAGGAAGGTGAAGGGGATGATAAAGAATGAAAGAGGAGGGAGGGATTAGAAGGAATAAAATAGGGAAAAATAAAGAGAAAGAACAATAAATGGAGGGCTCAGATTAGAATGGCTCTAATGTCCTCCCAGCCTTTGGGGTAGGATTGAGTTGAGGAGCCCTACTGAAATAAAGGTGAAAATAATTTTTCCTATACTGGATTATCATTTGCTAAGAAGAACTGGTATGCTTTTCAAATTTTATTCCATGCCTAGTTCTTTATATATACTAATTTAATTTTGTTGATGAGAAACCTGAGGCTCCAAAAGCCTATTTCCAAAGTCTGTGCTCATTCCACTCCATCACACTGCCCTTATTTGGTGCAGTCATGCATTTCTATGTGCTAGAGAGTGACCTTGTGGGGTCCTTAGCTATATTAGAGTTAGAAAAAATAAAAGAAAGAATTATAAGCTCCCAAGGGCAGGTATCTGGTTTCTAGCTTTGTTTTTGTTGTCAATGAAAATTTCAAATAGAGGATATACTAGATCTCAGAGCTGTACAATACCATATGGACTAGCCTCTGCTTGATGCTCTCCACAAAGTAGTCATTTTCCAAACAGCAGTAGCAATATGGAAAATAAAATTATAATCATAAATAAATAAAAAAAAAAAAAAAAAAAGAAATGACAAATGTTTGACGTGATGGATACCCCAATTACCCTGACTGGTCATCACACATTAGACATGCATCAAAACATCACATATACCTCATAAATATACACAACTTTTATGTACCCATAATAATTAAAATTTTTAAAAAATTAAAATACCCTATTTTTAAAACCTTTGTTATTTAGGTGTTTGAAAAATTATTTCAACCTATTTTAATTTTAATTTCTGAATATTTTTTCAAAGGTGTATTTCATATTTGTGTTTTTTAATAAATTGTCTCTTCACATACTTGGTACATTTATTAATTAGAATATATTTTCTCATTTTATATAATAAATATATTAATAATTTGTCAAAAAAAATAAAAAATAAAAGAGCAGGGGACCAAGGGAGATCTGAAATATGATGGAGTCTCCCCAGTGGAATGAGTAAAACCTATGTCATGCCTTAGGAAGGTCGTCAATAAGCCAATTTGTGGTCAAAGTATATTTGTCACCAACACCCCCAGAAACAGCCCCTATAAGTGAGCTTACCTCTGGTCTATTCACTAAACTGGAAATAGGGGGCTGAATAAGATGATACCTCAAAGCCTTTTCTAGCTTTCTGTCTTCTGGACTGGAAGATATTGGGGTCACTTGGTGGCTAATATTCTGGCCTCTGACACAGTTTCAGTTTGGGGAAATGGTACTGGGGCCTTTGGGAACAAGTTGATTTTTAACTTCTTTCATTTTGATATTTTTCTTATTATTACATGTTGGCATAGTACTTTTCCCTGGGTCATTTTGGCAGAAAACTAAGTGAGAAAAGATTTTTTAATGAGCGTTGCAATGGCTCTCTAGGTTGTTGTGGTGCTTAGAAATAGCTTTCAGGTTGGAGGCAAGAAAGCAAGGGACCAATTGAAGAAGCTGCCCTCAAGAGAGAAAGCTGGGGAATGGCTCATGAAAGCGTTTGGCCAAATGGCACTCAAGTTCCTGACATGTAACTTTGTGTCATTTTTGTCCTTCAGTGAAAGAGTGAATCCACTGCAGATTCCAATTTGGGACACCTATCATTTTGTCCCTTGGGGTCTCCAAGGGTCAAGAGAAATGGATACAAATGACTGAAACCCAGAGAACAAATTATGAATAATTCCATCGGGAAATGGTATAGAACCAGTTCCCAACCCTGCTCGGTTCCAAACATCAGCCCTGAGAACATCCTACATAAAACATTTGATGCAGCCTGTTAGAGGCTGGGTTGCTCACAAAAATGTGCTTGTTCTGTCTCTAGACAGAAGCTATAGAAGGGGACTTCCTACCAACTGTCCTGCCCTCTGGATTTCCTATTTCAAATTGGACAGAGTAGTTGGGGCGTCATTTCCCAGGTCTCAGGGGACCCAAATATACCTTCACCACATCTCAGATCTCAGAGGCCCTGTCCTCTGACCCAGGTTTAATCATCAGGATATGGCCTAGAGGCCTAATCAGGGTTCCCAGCTTGGAAATGTTTTCTTTAGAATAGAATTGAGTGACTCTTTGAGCTGGGAAGTCATTTAATTACTCCCTTCACTTACTAACTGTTGTAATCTTGGGCAAGCTACTTCACTGTCCATGCCTTAGTTTCCTTATTGGTAAATGGCAATGAAACTAATAGTAGCTACTTCCTAGGGTGGTTGTGAGGATTAAATGAGTGAATTTATATAAAGCCCTTAGAACAATGCCTGGCACATGGTGAGCATATGTGTTAGCTATCATGATGATGATGATAGTTATCCTGCCACCCCTATGTTACAAATGAGAAAACTGAGGCATAGAGAAGTAAAATAATTGGCTTAAGGTCCCACAGCTAGTGTTAAACCTAAGATCTGAGCCCAGGTATCTTGGCCCAATGCTCTTTCTATGCTAAGATGAAACTACTCATGCAGAAAATTATTTTATAGAAGTCTTAGAGCCAGTTTTGGTCAGTGTCAGATTATTCATCAGAGGTGAATTCTGTCATGTGTGGATTATCTAAATTCTTAGCAATTACTTCAAAGTCTGGCACATGGAGATTCACAATTAATATCCATTGGATAATGAGTTGTTCTAAGCCTCTTCCTTCCTTACTACAATGCATGAAAGTCACTTTTATGCCATGCATTAAGTAAGACTTGATTTCCACCTCAATTCTGGAAAATAAATTTTGAAATGCAGCAGGTGGGATTTGGGGTAACTCTAGAGGAAGCATCTACTAGCAGCGAAAGTTTATTAGGCCCTTGAATCAGTGGAATGCTATATATTTAACAACAGCTCTCCAGGGAATGGAGCAGAGGAAGAGACCTAACTTGTAGTGTTTGCCAATTTCAAACTGCCAACTTCATGTTACTAAATGCAGAATTGGGAAGAGATGCAGAGTAGCACACTATTATAGACTATTTCGGCCATGCAAATACAATAGTACAGATATTTTTATATATTATATATATAATGCATATGTATATAATATAGTAACACTATGACAAACAATAGTAACATGTAGTAAAATATTTTAGAAATAATTAATTTTGAATATTTATTATCCTTGTTCCTAATATAATTGTAAGTTTATAACAGTCAAAGTGAAAACCAAATCAAACACTCAATTTCCTTCAAAATAGCAACAAAGAAAACAAAGTACCTAGGAATATATTTAACTAAGGAGGTAAAAGACCTATACAGGGAGAACTGTGAAACACTGAAGAAGGAAATAGCGAAGGACGTAAACAGGTGGAAAACCATACCATGTTAGTGGGTCGGCAGAATCAACATTGTTAAAATGTCTATACTACCCAAAGTGATCTACAGAGTCAATGCAATCCCTATTAAAATACCATCATCATTTTACACAGATATAGAAAAAAATAATTTTATGCTTTGTATGGAACCAGAGAAGACCCTGTATAGAAAAAACAAACCTAGGCAATAAAAACAAATTGGGAGGTATCAATTTACCAGACTTCAAACTAAATTACAAGGATATAGTAATTAAAACATCTTCATACTGGAAGAAACAGGGACATTGATCAGTGGAACATAACAGAGAACCCAGATATAAAACCATCCTCATATAGCCATCTAATCTTTGACAAAGCAGACAAAAACATACACTGGAGAAAAGAATCCTTATTCAATAAACGGTGCTGGGAAAACTACATAGCCACATGTGGAAGACTGAAACAGGATTCAAAGCTTTCACTTCTCACAACACGTAAACTCATGCTGGGTAACAGACTTAAACCTAAGGTGTGAAACTATTATAATTCTAGAGGAAAATGTTGGAAATACCCTCCTAGACATTGGACTAGGCAAAGAATGTATGAAGAAGACCTCAAAGGCAATCACAGCAACAACAAAAATAAATGGGACCTGATCAAACTAAAAAGATTCTGCACAGCCAAAGAAACAGTCATGAGATCAAAATGACAACCTACAGAATGGGAGAAAATTTTCACATGCTACAAATCTGATAAGGGGCTGATAACTAGAATCTATTTAGAACTAACAAAAATCAGCAAGAAAAAAATCAAACAACCCTATCAAAAAGTGGGCAAGGGCCATGAACAGAAACTTCTCAAAAGAAGACAGAATAATGGCCAACAAACATATGAAAAAATGCTCCACATCTCTAATCATCAGGGAAATGCAAATCAAAATCACAATGAGATATCACTTAACTCCAGTGAGAATGGCCTTTATCAAAAAATCCCCAAACAATAAATGTTAGTGTGGATGCGGAGAGATAGGAACACTCCTACACTACTGGTGGGAGTGCAAACTAGTGCATCCTCTGTGGAAAGCAATATGAAGATACCTTAAATTTGATCCAGCAATCCCATTACTGGGCATCTACCCAAAAGAACAAAGAACACTCTATAAAAAAGACACCTGCACTCAAATGTTTATATCAGCACATTCATAATTGCAAAGATGTGGAAACAACCTGAGTGCCCATCCATACACGAATGGATTCATAAAATGTGGTATATGTATACCATGGAGGGATGTTCAGCTATAAGAAACAATGGTGATATAGCAGCTCTTGTATTTTCCTGGGTAGAGCTGGAACCCATTCTACTAACTGAAGTATCCCAAGAATGGAAAAATAATCACCACCTGTACTCACCAGCAAATTGGTATTAACTGGTCAGCACCTAATTAGACATATAGGAATAACATTTATCGGATGTTGGGCAGGTGGGAGTGGGGAGAAAGTTATGAGTAGATACATACATAATGAATGCAAGGTGCACCATCTGGGGGATGGACACACTTGAAGCTCTTACTCAAAAGGGGAGAGGGGGCAAGAGCAATACACATAAACTTAACATCTGTACCCTCATAATATACTGAAAAAAACCTGATGGTCTATACCCATTAAACAATAATCTCCTACTTCTCCCTACCCCCAGCCTCTGATAAGCACTATTTTGCATTGTCTTTATGAATGTGACTACTTTAGATACCTCATATAAGTGGAATCAATCATACGGTATTTATCTTTTTGTGAATGGTTTATTTTACTTGGCAAAATGTCCCCAAGGTTCATGTATGTTTTAGCATGTAACAAGATTTTCTTCCTTTTTAAGTCTGAATACTATTTCATTGTATGTATATCCCACATTTTGCTTATCCATTTATCTGTCAATGGATATTTAGGTTGCTTCCTTCTCTTGGCTATTGTGAATAATGATGCTATGATCATGGACATTAATTTAATTTTTAATGCTGGTTGTGTTTTTTAACAGCTGACTCACAAGTTTCCTAAAAATTTCAATCAGCTCTAGATAGTTGGTATGAGCTGGCTTCTGCATACTGCTGCCTGGAACCAATGATTAGAGGTGCCATGCAAATCTTCACTTGAGGATTTTAAAATTGGCCCACTTTTTCTGGGATTATTTAAAGAATGGTTCCCACATGGAAATAGAAAGATGGAAAAATTGTCAGAAATTTTGGACTTATGTAATTGCATAACTTAGAAAACCCTGATTTTGAGATAATTTAGCCTTATTACTCAAGGCATGGTCCATGGGACAGCAGCAGTTATATTACCTGGGATCTTGTTAAAAATGCATAATCCCAGATTGTACTTTACAACTACTGAATTGAAATCTCCATTTTAGCAGGGAACTCTTATATATCTTAAAACTTGAGAAGGACTAGCTTAGTGTACCACCCTGACACACACACACACACACACACACACACACACACACACACACACACACACACAGCTCCCATCTCATCTACCCTATTATGCAGATGATAAAATTGAAGTCTAGAGGGAGAAAAAATGGCAGAGTAAAGATAACGTCCTGGAATCCTGCTCCCAGAGGAAGAGGCATAGATCTCAGTCTCCTACACATGACTGGATCTCTCCCTGACGAGAACAATGTTGTGAATTGGCAGAGGCTAAGTGCAGGACAGTGTAAAAAGGAATAAACAAGATGAACAGGAGATAAGATTCTTTTATCTGAAGAGTACAAAACAAAAAATAGAGCATAGAATGCAGGAGGGCTCCGGCCCACCTGGCTGGTGAGTAAAGTGGGATCAAACCCACAGGAGATCTTCTTGCTTCCCCACTGACCTCCACACCCACTCAGACAAGGACCTGCCTGAAGTTGGTGCAAAATACTGGCAGGAGTAGTGGGTGCTGTGGAGAGAGGACATTAGCAGAGAGCACTTTGAACTCCCCGGAGCTTGTGCCAGGACGGCACTAAGTGGGAAGGGACCCAGTCTGAGCTGCTGTCGGAGGTAGTTAGGAGATAGTTAAGTTGCCTCTGGCACCCAGTGGGGCCAGTCCTACAGAGGAGATCACTAAGTTGGGGACTCTAAGCTGGAACTGCCTTGGGCGAATAGGGCCGCTCAGGGTGGGTCAGTAAAGAGTGAGAGCTATGACTGAACAGGTGTGAGATGGTGGGATGATGACATAAAACAGACAACGAGGCATCCTGATGACCCAGCTCCCCAATCCAGCACCTGCCATCTCCTAAAAAGTCCCCCCAGTGCTGGTACTCTGTGAGTGGGGCTGGCAGTTGCCATTGTGGGTGTCCACAGCCCAGCCACAGTGGTGTGATACAGTGTATCAGGCAGATCCCCTCCCCCAGCCCAGGGAATCTCCTGACAAGCTCTGCCCTTACACAATGTATGATCAACTAGCCAGGCCTGTCTTGATGGATGAACTCTGAAAGCTTCCCTAGTCCTAAGAAGGCTAACGCTGGCAGGGCTTATAGCCACTGGAGCGCTGAGGTGTTGAGAAGACTGGGAAAATACCTCCTCCCCGTAACCAGCATCTTTCATGCCAAAAGTGGTAGACTCCACCCCTGGAAGTAGAGTGAGATAAGAAAAGCCACTTTCTCCCTAGACTAGGGTGAATCCACTGGGCCTTAGCACATATCAATAGCTAACAGCCCAATGACTTTGCTATTCAGACTGGCTTAGGCCACCCAGGTGATCCAAATACTGGGGCTGGATCTCCTCCCTCAGTCAGCTGCCAATGGTCAGTGCCATGGTCAAGGAACAAATCCCCCACAAGTGGTCACAATAGGCTCCACAAGTAACCCTTCCCATCAGGAGTAGCCTCCCAAGTGTGGTGGAAGAGCCCCCCACCAGCAGCATATCAAGAAACCACAGAAGTGAGCATGCCCAGGTTGCCTCCTTACTATACTATCTACAGAAATAGTGCATAAAAAGGGTCTGTTACTTACCATAAAAAAAAAACAATAGCTGATCCAGATGGGGAGGGATCAGTGAAAGAATTCTGGAAGTATGAAGAAACAAATGGGAAACAATCCCCCAAAGAGGTACAACAGCTCTCAAGCAATGGATATTAACCAAATTCAGAACACTAAAATAACAGAAGAAGAATTTCAAACATGGAGGGTAAGAAAGCTCAAAGATGTGCAAGAAAAAATGACCGACACAAGAAAAGATAACCGACACAAAGAAACCACAAAAAAATCTAGGACTTGGAAGAAAAATTCAATAAAGAAATATAAATATTAAATAAAAGTCAAACCAAACTCCTGGAAATGAGGAATCCATTCTGAGAACTACAAAACACATAGGAAAGCATCAAAAACAGGGTAGACAAAACAGAAGAAAGACACTCAGAGATCGAAGATAATGCCTTCAAATCAAATAAGTCACAGAGATAGAGCAGGAAAATAAGCCTACAAGAATTATGGAATTATATGAAGAAATATAAACTGAGGTTGTTATGGATTCTGGACGTGGAAGAAGAAAAAACACAAAAGTTGGATAAGCTATTTGAAGACATAATTGAGGAAAATTCCCCAGCTCTTGCTAAAAAGCTAGATATCCAAGTACAAGAAGCTCAAAGGACCTCTGGGAGATACAATGCAAAAAGAAAGACACTATAACATGTAATGATCAGACTGACCAAAATATCAACAAAACAGACCCTTCTATAAGCTGTAAGACGAAAGAAGTTACATACAAAGGAAAGCCAATTCAAGTAATGCTACACTTCTCAACTGAAATCTTACAAGCAAGGAGAACCTGGGGCCTCATCCTAACTCTCCTGAAACATAATAATGGCAGCCTAGAATCTTGTACCCTGCAAAACTAAGTTTTATGTATGAAGGAGAAATAAAGACATTCCCAGATAAACAAAGACAGAGGGAAGACCAGCCCAACAAGACAAGACCAGCCCAACAAGAAGTACTCAAAACACACAGATCAGCATAATAAACATTCACGCATGTAAAAGGACTCAAAAGCCAAAATTTAAACGCCAGAAATTACAATGGCTCAAGAGAGAAAACAAAGCAATAACTTACAACCCAACAGAATGAACAGAAATCTGCCCCACCTATCAGTTCTCTCAATAAATGTGAACAGCTTAAACTCCACACTCAAGAGACATAGACTGCCTGAATGGATAAAAAAAATATAAGCCAAGTATCTGCTGTCTTCAGGAAACACACCTAACCTGTAAGGATGCACATAGACTAAAAATAAAGAGGTGAAGATCAGTATTTCAAACAAATGGAAGCCAAAAGAGGGTGGTGTGACAGTTCCGATTTCAGATAACTTAGTTTTTAAACCAAAAAAAGTAGTGAAAGACAAAGAGGGTCATTATATAATGGTGAAGGGTACAGTTCAACAAGAAGATGTAACAATTTTAAATATATATGCACCCAACTTAGGTGCACCCAGATTCATAAAGCAAACCTTACTTGATCTAAGCAAATTGATAAACAGCAACTCCATAATAGCTGGAGATTTCAACATGCCACTGACTGCACTGGACAGATCCTCCAAACAGAAAATTAATAAATAAATAATGGACTTAAACAAAACTCTAGAAAAATTGGGCCTGACTGAGATTTATAGTACATTCTACCCAAAACCCACTGAATATATGTTCTCCTCATCAGCTCATAGGGCACTGCCAAAAAATTGACCATATCCTTGGACACAGAGCAAGTCTCAAAAAGTTTTAAAAAATTAGAACTTACACAATGTATCTTCTCAGATCACAGAGGAATAAAGGTAGAAATCAACCCTAACAAAAACTCACATTTTAGACAAAAATGTGGAAATTAAACAACTTTCAGCTAAATGATTACTTCATAAATGAGGAAATCAAGATGGAAATCAAAAAATTCATTGAAATTAATGACAATGGAGACACAAGTTATCAAATCCCATTGAACACAGCTAAAGAAGTACTGAGAGGAAAGTTCATTTCCATAAATACCTATATCCAAAAGTCAAAAAGAACACAAACAGACAATCTAATGAATTGACTTAAAGAGCTGGAAAAAGAACAGACAAACCCCAAACCTAGCAGAAGAAGTGAAATTAACAAGATCAAATCAGAACTAAATGGAATTGACAACAGGGAAACTATACAGAAGATAAATAAATCAAAAAGTTAATTCTTTGAAAAAATAAACAAAATTGACACGACTTTGGCTACAGTAACAAAAGCAGAAATCTCTTATAAGCTCCATCAGGAACAAAAAAGGAGATATTATAAATGATGCCACGGACACACAAGATATTATCTATGAATATTACTGAAACCATCATGCACACAAACTGGAAAATGAGGAGGAAATGAACAAATTTCTAGAAACACACAGCTTCCCTAGGATCAACCAGGAAGAAATAGAATTCCTGAACAGACCAATATCAAAAGCCAAAATGGAAACCACAATTCAAAACCTTCCTAAAAATAAAAGTATTGGACCAGATGGATTCACACCTGAATTTTACCACACCTACAAGGAAGAACTGGTACTTCTCCTGGAGAAATTATTCCTCAACACTGAGAAGGATGGAACACATCCCAATTGATTTTGTCAAGCCAACATCACTTTGATTCTAAAAACAGGAAAGGATGCAACAAAGAAAGAAAACTACAGACCAATATCACTTATAAATACAGATGCAAAAATCCTCAACAAATTAATAGCTAACCAAATCCTGGTGCTCATCAAGAAAATAATTAATCACCACCAAGTGGGCTTCATCCCAGGGATGCAGAGATGGTTCAACATATGAAAATTTATAAATATAATTCACCACATAAGCAGAAGCAAAAAAAAAAAAGACTATATGATCCTTTCAATAGATGCAGAAAAACATTCAGCAAAATTCAACACCCATTTATCATAAGAACACTTAACAAAATAAGCATAGAAGGGGCTTACGTAAAAATGATAAAAGCCATGTATGACAGACCCACAGCCAACATGATACTGGATGGGGAAAAATTGAAAGCATTCCTACTTAGAACTGGAACAAGGCAAGGTTGCCTTCTGTCTCCACTTGTATTCAACATAGTGCTGGATATCCTGGCTATAGCAATCAGACATGAAAGTGAAATTAAAGGCATCCAAATGGGGACAGAAGAGATCAAACTCTCACTCTTTGCTGATGAAATGATACTATATTTAGAAAATCCCAAGGATTCAACCAAGAGACTCCTGGAATTGATAAATGAATTTAGTAAAGTCTCAGGATACAAAATCAATATACACAAATCAGAGGCATTTCTACACGCCAATAAAAGTCAAATTGAGAACCAAATCAAAGACCCAATTCCTTTCAAAATAGCAACAAATAAAATAAAATACATAGGAATATACTTAACTAAGGATGTAAAAGACCTCTAAAGGGATAACAATAAAACACTAAAGAAGAAAATAGCAGAGGATGTAAACAGATGGAAAATCCAAACCATGCTCACCGGTTGGCAGAATCAACATTGTTAAAATGTCTATACTACCCAACCTGATCTACAGATTCAATGCAATAAGTTTTAAAATCCAACATCATTTTTCACAGATATGGAAAAAATAAATTTACACTTCGTGTGAAACCAGAGAAGACCCCATATATCAAAAGCAATTTTAGGAGCCCCCGAAAAAAATGGCAGAGTAGAGGTAACCCTCCATACTCCTGCTCCCAGAGAAGGAGACACAGATCTCGGTCTCCTACATATGAGTGGATCTCCCAACTACAAGTACAACATCAAGAATCTGCAGAGGTGCAGCGTGGAACTCTCATAAAAGGAAAAACAAGGTGATTGGGAGATAAAATCGTGTTCTCTGGAGAGTGCAAAGCAAACAATAGGGCGCATGGGAGGGTGCCGGCCCGACGGGCCAGGGGGTGAAGTGGAATAAGACCCACAGGAGAATTCCTTGCTTCCCCATTGACCTCCACAACCACCCAGCCAGAGACCTGTCTGAAACTGGTGCAAAATTGCAGCAGAAGAAGAGGATGCTGGAGGGTACCATTGATGGTGAAAGGTGGCGTGGTCTCCCCTGAGACCCATGCTAGGACGGCTACAAGATGGGAGGAAACTGAACTATGTGAACTGTGGAGGTAGTTAGAGGTCTCGCCTCTGGTAACCAATGAGACTAAGCGGGGGTCTAAGCTGGAACTGCCCCAAGGAAATAAAACCTCACAGGGCGGGTCAGTAAAAGCATGGGTTCTGACTGAACAGGCGGTTGGGTAGGCAGCATGGAGCAAGCTACAGGGTATCCTGTCGATCCTGGCTCCCGACCCGGAACCAGCTGCACCCTAATCAGTCGCCCCCAGATTGGTGCCCTATGAGTGGGCTAGCGGTCACCTTTGAGGGGGTCCACAGCACAGCCATGAATGGGCAAGTCCCCTCCCCCGCCCAAACTAGAGTCTCTCCTGGCAAACCCCTCCCCTACACAATCTGCAATTGGCTTATCATGCCTGGCTACATCAAGGATATGCTGAGAAGTCTAGCAGGCGAGGGGAGTTACAGCCACTGGGGTGCAGGGCGTTCAGGGCAGATGCGGAAATACTGCCTCCCCTCAGCCTGCATCTCTCTTGCTGAAAGTGGTAGGCTCCACACCTGGAGGATGGGCTAGATAAGAAAACCCACCTTCCCCAAAAGCTACCCCTGTCAGGGGAACCTTCCAAGTGTGGTGGAAGAGCTCCCCTCAGTGGCTGATCAAGAAACTACAAAGTAGGGGGGCGGAGCAAGATGGCGGACGAATAACACCGCCAGACAGAGGGTCTCGGCAGAAAAGACAGATTCTAGCAGAAACTAGAGGAAAGAAGCAAGAAGACGAGCATACAGCAGACAAGGGCCGGAAGGAGGGGTACCTGAGACCCCGGGAGACTCCACGGGAGGAGGCTGCGGAGGAGAACTGGAGGCTGAAACCACCGGAGCAGCCCGGAGACCAGCAGCAAGGGTAGGTGGATTTGCTGTTTTCCCTCCCCTGCATTCGGGACTGCTGGTGGGCTCCCCAGCGGGTGGAAAGACCTGCGGACACCAGCCCAGAGACTGCCGCCGCCTGCCAACGGTGAGCCTGTAGCAGACGTGGCACCAGGTTCCCAACTTCCTCCGGGCACCTCCGTGTGCACGGACCCGAGCCGCACGGCAGGTGCCATATTGCCTCCTCCTCCCCTCCGGCGACCCTACCCGCAGCTGCCCAGAGAGACAATACAGCCACCAGCGGGAGGCACCTCCAGGGAACAGGACCTTCCCGTTTGGGACCCCACCCGCCCTCCTAGGTGCTGCTGGCACCGAGTTCCCAGGAAAACGGTGCCGACTCAGAGGCTGAGAGACATAGACCCAGCTTGGGCTCCCTGTGGGTGAATTAGGAACGGAAATCCTCTCCCTGGTGGGAATACAGTTTGATCTCTGGGACCCAGAGGTCGGACCTGCAGACCAGATCCCCTGCACCGAGGGCTAGCATTGCCCGGGGCACAGAAGAGTTATACGTGAACAGCCCACTGAGGTCTGTGTGCTTCCAGGGGCGGATCGGCGTCCTAGAGGGCAACCCTCCTCCCAGGAGGAGGCTGTGCGCCCAACCCAGGTGGCGTTCCTGTGCAGGGAATCTCCCCGCCTGCATCACAGTCCGGGGAGGCCTGGTGGCTTGTGGTCTGGCCTGCTGGCAGAGGCCCAGGAGTAACTGCGGAGTTGAGGAGGGTGGAAAGAAGCGAGGCTTGCTGCAGACTGAGGGTCTCATACAGCCCCACCCCCACACCCAGACTTTCTAGCTGAGCGGGACCATTCCAGCCCCGCCCTGACAGCTTTCCCTGGAAGCAGAGGACAGAACTTTGACCCCTGCTAACGGCCTGAGGGCAGGCTTACCCAACCCAGCTCCGCCCAGAAGGAGAGCTGATAACAGGACTCAAAATCAACACCATAGCTTGTTCCTCCAAGCAAATGCCACCTACTCACAGGGACGGCATCTTGCACAGCCTTTCCACGGGACCCACTGACTCAATATACAGGGAGTGGTCCAATTTCACCCACAGGCACCACCTAACACATCAGAAACTAAACAAGGTGTGTGAATACCCAAACAATAACCTAAGGAAAGAAACAACAACTGATCGACATGGGAAGAAATCAGCGAAAGAACTCAGGAAATATGAAGAACCAAACGGAAAACACACCCCCAAAGAGGAGCACCAGCCCCCTAGAAACGGACACCAACCAAAATCAGGCAACCAATATGACAGAAGAGGAATTTCGTATGTGGAACATAAGAACACCCACCCAGCTACAACAACAACTCAATAACCAACACCAAGAAACCACAAAAAGCCTCCAGGATATGAGAAAAGAAATAGACACATTGAAGAAAAGTGTAACCGAACTCCTGGAAATGAAGAATCAATTCAAGGAACTACAAAATACAGTGGAAAGTCTCAAGAACAGGGTAGATCAAACCGAAGAAAGAATCTCAGAGCTTGAAGATAACACCCTCCAATTAAATAAATCAGTCACAGAAATAGAGCAGAGAAACAAGAGAAAAGAGCAAAGCCTACAAGAGCTGTGGGATGATGTGAAGAAACCTAATGTGAGGGTCATAGGGTTACAAGAAGGGGAAGAAGACAACACTCAAGGGTTAGACAAGCTGTTTGAAGATATAATAGAGGAAAATTTCCCAGGCCTTGCTCAAAATCTTGATATACAAGTTCAAGAAGCTCAGAGGACCCCTGGGAGATTCAACGCAAACAGGAAGACGTCACGACATGCAGTCATCAGACTAACCAAAGTATCAACTGAGGAGGCCCTTCTAAGAGCTGTAAGACAAAAGAAGCAAGTAACATACAAGGGAAAGCCAATTCGAATATCATCAGACTTCTCTAATGAGACTTTACAACCAAGGAGAGACTGGGGCCCAATTCTCACACTTTTGAAACAAAATAATGCCCAGCCTAGAATATTATTCCCTGCAAAACTAAGCTTCGTATATAAAGGAGAAATATAAACATTCTCAAACAAGCAAAGGCTCAGAGAATTCACCAAGACAAGACCAGCCCTACAAGAAGTACTAAAAACAGCGTTATGCACGGAACATCATAATAATAACCGACGAATATAAAAACAACCAAAACCCAAAGATATTAAAGGCCAGATATTACAATGGCTCAAGACAGAAATCATAGCAACAACATCCAACCCAACAGAATGATCAGTAATCTACCTTACCTATCAGTTCTCTCAATAAATCTGAATGGCTTAAACTCTCCACTCAAGAGACATAGGCTGGCTGAATGGATAAGAAAATACAGGCCAAGTATATGCTGTCTTCAGGAAACACATCTAACCTGCAAGGATGCATATAGACTAAAAATAAAAGGGTGGAGATCAATATTCCAAGCAAATAGAAGCCAAAAGAAGGCTGGTGTGGCAGTTCTAATTTCAGACGATTTAGATTTTAAACCTACAAAAATAGTAAAAGACAAAGAGGGTCATTATATAATGGTGAAGGGCACAGTCCAACAAGAAGAGATAACAATTTTAAATATATATGCACCCAACTTAGGTGCACCCAGATTCATAAAATAAACCTTACTGGAGCTAAGCAAATGGATTAATAGCAACTCCATAATCACCGGAGATTTCAACACACCACTGACGGCACGAGACAGATCCTCCAAACAGAAAATTAATAAAGAAATAATGGACTTAAACACAACTATAGAACAATTGGGTCTGACAGACATCTACAGAACATTCTACCCAAAATCCACTGAATATACGTTCTTCTCATCAGCTCACGGGACATTCTATAAGATTGACCATATCCTATGACACAAAGAAAATCTCAAGAAATTTAAAAAAATAGAAATCATACCATGTACCTTCTCAGACCACAGTGGAATAAAACTAGAAATCAACCCTAACAGAAACTCACATTTCTACACAAAAAGGTGGAAATTAAACAACCTCCTACTAAATGATTACTTCGTAAATGAAGAAATCAAGACGGAAATAAAAAACTTCTATGAAGAAAACGACAATGGAGAGACAAGTTATCAACTCCTCTGGGACACAGCTAAAGCAGTTCTGAGAGGAAAGTTTATCTCCATAAATGCCTATAACCAAAAGACAAGAAGATCACAAATAGACAATCTAATGAAACAACTCAAAGAGCTGGAAAAAGAAGAACAGACCAACCCCAAACCCAGCAGAAGAAGTGAAATCAACAAGATCAAATCAGAACTAAATGAAATTGAAAACAGGAAAGCTATTCAGGAGATTAATAAAACAAAAAGTTGGTTCTTTGAAAAAATAAACAAAATTGACACACCATTGGCTAAGCTAACGAAAAGCAGAAAAGAGAAATCTCTAATAAGCTCCATCAGGAATAAAAAAGGAGATATCACAACTGATCCCCAAGAGATACAAGATATAATTTATGAATACTACAAAAATCTTTATGCACACAAACTGGAAAATGTGGAGGAAATGGACAAATTTCTAGAAACACACAGACTCCCTAGGCTCAACCAGGAAGAAATAGATTCCCTGAACAGACCAATCTCAACAGCTGAAATAGAAACAGCAATTAAAAATCTCCCTAAAAAGAAAAGTCCCGGTCCAGATGGCTTCACACCTGAATTTTACCATGCTTACAAAGAAGAACTAGTACCTATCTTGCAGAAACTATTCCACAACATCGAGAAGAACGGAAACCTCCCGGACACCTTTTATGAAGCGAATATTACTCTGATACCAAAACCAGGAAAGGATGCAACAAAAAAAGAAAACTACAGACCAATATCCCTAATGAATATAGATGCAAAAATTTTCAACAAAATCTTAGCTAACCGAATCCAGATACTTATCAAAAAAATAATCCACCACGACCAAGTGGGCTTCATCCCAGGGATGCAGGGATGGTTCAACATACGTAAATCTATAAATGCAATTCACCACATAAACAGAAGCAAAAACAAACACCACATGATTCTTTCAATAGATGCAGAAAAAGCTTTTGACAAAATTCAACACCCTTTCATGATACAAACACTTAAGAAAATAGGCATAGAAGGGACATACCTAAAAATGATACAAGCCATATATGACAGACCCATAGCCAACATCATCCTGAATGGGGAAAAATTGAAATCATTCCCACTTAGAACTGGAACCAGACAAGGCTGCCCACTATCTCCACTTCTGTTCAACATAGTGCTGGAAGTCTTGGCTACAGCAATCAGAGAGGAAAATGGAATCAAAGGTATCCAAATAGGGGCAGAAGAGATCAAACTTTCACTGTTTGATGATGATATGATATTGTATGTAGAAAACCCCAAAGATTCAACCATGAAACTCCTGGAACTGATCAATGAATTTAGTAAAGTCTCAGGATACAAACTCAATACACAGAAATCAGAGGCATTCATATACGCCAACAACAATCTAATTGAGAACCAAATCAAAGACTCAATTCCCTTCACAATAGCAGCAAAGAAATGAAAGTACCTAGGAATATATTTAACCAAAGAGGTAAAAGACCTCTACAGGGAGAACTATGAAACACTGAGGAAGGAAATAGCAGAGGATGTAAACAGATGGAAATCCATACCATGCTCATGGATCGGCAGACTCAATATCATCAAAATGTCTATACTACCCACACTTATCTACAGATTCAATGCAATACCTATTAAAATCCCATCAGCATTCTTCACAGATATAGAAAAAATAATTTTACGCTTCGTATGGAACCAAAGAAGACCCCGAATATCAAGAGCAATTCTAGGCAACAAAAACAAAATGAGAGGCATTAATATGCCAGATATCAAACTATACTACAAAGCTGTAGTAATTAAAACAATGTGGTATTGGCACAAAAACAGGAATATTGACCAGTGGAACAGATGTGAGAATCCTGATATAAAACCATCCTCATATAGCCATCTCATCTTTGACAAAGCAGACAAAAACATACGCTGGGGAAAAGAATCTCTCTTCAATAAATGGTGCTGGGAAAACTGGATAGCCAGCTGTAGAAGGCTAAAACAGGACCCACACCTTTCACCTCTCACAAAAACCAACTCACGCTGGATAACAGACTTAAACCTAAGATATGAAACTATTAGAACTCTAGAGGAAAATGTTGGAAACACTCTCCTAGACATCGGCCTGGGCAAAGAGTTTATGAAGAAGTCCCCAAAGGCAATCACAGCAGCAACAAAAATAAATAAATGGGACATGATCAAACTACAAAGCTTCTGCAGAGCCAAAGAAATAGTCATGAAAGTAAACAGACAACCTACAGAATGGGAGAAAATTTTTGCATCCTATGCATCCGATAAGGGACTGATAACTAGAATATTCTTAGAACTCATGAAAATTAGGAAGAAAAAATCAAATAACCCCATTAAAAAGTGGGCAAAGGACTTGAACAGAAATTTTTCTAAAGAAGACAGAAGAATGGCCAACAAACATAAGAAGAAATGCTCAACATCTCTAATCATCAGGGAAATGCAAATCAAAACCACAATGAGATATCACTTAACCCCAGTGAGAATGGCCTGTATCAAAAAATCTCCAAACAATAAATTCTGGCGTGGTTGCGGAGAGAGAGGAACACTCCTACACTGCTGGTGGGACTGCAAACTAGTTCAACCTCTGTGGAAAGCAATATGGAGATACCTTAAAGCGATACAAGTGAATCTACCATTTGATCCAGCAATCCCATTGCTGGGCATCTACCCAAATGATCCAGTGACACTCTACAAAAAAGACACCTGCACTCGAATATTTATAGCAGCACAATTCATAATTGCAAGGCTGTGGAAACAGCCCAAGTGCCCATCAATCAAAGAATGGATTAATAAAATGTGGTATATGTACACCATGGAGTACTATTCAGCTCTAAGAAACAATGGTGATATAGCACATCTTATATTTTCCTGGTTACAGCTGGAACCCATACTACTAAGTGAAGTATCCCAAGAATGGAAAAACAAGCACCAGATATATTCTCCAGCAAACTGGTATTAACTGAGTAGCACCTAAGTGTACACATAGGTGCTACAGTAATAGGGTATTGGGCAGGTGGGAGGGGGGTGGGGGCGGGTATATACATACATAGTGAGTGAGATGTGCACCATCTGGGGGATGGTCATGATGGAGACTCAGACTTTTGGGGGGAGGGGGGGAAATGGGCATTTATTGAAACCTTAAAAGCTGTACCCCCATAATATGCCAAAATAAAAAAAAATAATTAAAAAAAAAATCCCATCAGCATTCTTCACAGATATAGAAAAAATAATTTTACGCTTCGTATGGAACCAAAGAAGATCCCGAATATCAAGAGCAATTCTAGGCAACAAAAACAAAATGGGAGGCATTAATATGCCAGATATCAAACTATACTACAAAGCTGTAGTAATTAAAACAATATGGTATTGGTACAAAAACAGGAATATTGACCAGTGGAACAGATGTGAGAATCCTGATATAAAACCATCCTCATATAGCCATCTCATCTTTGACAAAGCAGACAAAAACATACGCTGGGGAAAAGAATCTCTCTTCAATAAATGGTGCTGGGAAAACTGGGTAGCCATCTGTAGAAGGCTAAAACAGGACCCACACCTTTCACCTCTCACAAAAACAAACTCACGCTGGATAACAGACTTAAACCTAAGATATGAAACTATTAGAACTCTAGAGGAAAAATTTGGAAACACTCTCCTAGGCATCGGCCTAGGCAAAGAGTTTATGAAGAAGTCCCCAAAGGCAATCACAGCAGCAACAAAAATAAATAAATGGGACATGATCAAACTACAAAGCTTCTGCAGAGCCAAAGAAATAGTCATGAAAGTAAAAAGACAACCTACAGAATGGGAGAAAATTTTTGCATCCTATGCATCCGATAAGGGACTGATAACTAGAATATTCTTAGAACTCACGAAAATTAGGAAGAAAAAATCAAATAACCCCATTAAAATGTGGGCAAAGGACTTGAACAGAAATTTTTCTAAGGAAGACAGAAGAATGGCCAACAAACATATGAAGAAATGCTCAACATCTCTAATCATCAGGGAAATGCAAATCAAAACCACAATGAGATACCACTTAACCCCAGTGAGAATGGCCTGTATCAAAAAATCCCCAAACAATAAATGCTGGCGTCGTTGCAGAGAGAGAGGAACACTCCTACACTGCTGGTGGGACTGCAAACTAGTTCAACCTCTGTGGAAAGCAATATGGAGATACCTTAAAGCGATACAAGTGAATCTACCATTTGATTCAGCAATCCATTGCTGGGCATCTATCCAAATGATCCAGTGACACTCTACAAAAAAGACACCTGCACTCGAATGTTTATAGCAGCACAATTCATAATTGCAAGGCTGTGGAAACAGCCCAAGTGCCCATCAATCCAAGAATGGATTAATAAAATGTGGTATATGTATACAATGGAGTACTATTCAGCTCTAAGAAACAATTGTGATATAGCACATCTTATATTTTCCTGGTTAGAGCTGGAACCCATACTACTAAGTGAAGTATCTCAAGAATGGAAAAACAAGCACCAGATATATTCTCCAGCAAACTGGTATTAACTGAGTAGCACCTAAGTGGACACATGGGTGCTACAGTAATAGGATATTGGGGAGGTGGGAGGGGGGAGGGGTGCGGGTATATACATACATAATGAGTGAGATGTGCACCATCTGGGGGATGGTCATGATGGAGACTCAGACTTTTGGGGGGAAGGGGGGGAAATGGGCATTTATTGAAACCTTAAAATCTGTACCCCATAATATGGCAAAATAAAAAAAAAAAAAGAAACTACAAAGTAGTCGACTGAGCTCTAGCAATTGACCCAGATGGGGAGGGCCCAATGCAATTCAAAAAATGAAGCCAAAAATACTCCCCCTAGGAGTTACACCAGCTCTCAAGAAAGGGAGCCTGAACAAACCCAAAACACTAAAATGACAGAAGAAGAATTCCAAAATTGGATTGTTACAAAGCTCAATCAAATGCAAGAAAAAATGGATAACCAACACAAAGAAACTACAAGATAGATACAAGAATTGGAAGAACGATTCACTAAGAAGATCGACATCTTGAAGAAGAATCAATCAGACATCCTCAATATGAAGAATTTATTAAGGGAAATTGAAAATACAGTGGAAAGCCTGAAAAATAGCGTGGACCAAACAGAAGAAAGAATCTGAGAGGTTGAAGACAACTCATTCAAATAGAATAAGTTAATCAAAGAGTTAGAGCAGACAAATAAGAGACATGAGGAAAGCTTAAAAGAATTGTGGTATTATATGAAGAAAAATAACCTGTGGGTCCACTGGATTCCGGAGAAGAGGAAGAAAAAACCCAAGGGTTGGATAAGCTTTTCGAAGAAATCATTGAGGAAAACTTCCCAGGTCCAACCAGTAACCTAGAATTAGAAATACAAGAGGCCAAAAGTACTCCTGGTAGATACAATGCAAACAGGAAAACACCACGCCATGTAGTCATCAGACTGATCAAAATATCAACAAAAGAGACCCTCCTACAAGATATAAGGAGAAAGAAGCAAGTTACATACAAATGAAAACCGATCCTAATAACACCAGATTTCTCAACTGAAACAATACAAGCAAGGAGGGAATGGGGACCCCCTCTTCCTCCCTGGAAACAAAATAATGCCCAGTCTAGAATCTTGGACCCTGCAAAATTAAGCTTTATATATGAAGGAGAAATGAAGACATTCTTAGATAATCAAAGTCTCAGACAATTCACCAAGACCAACCTACAAGAAGTACTCAAAACAGTGTTATGTACGGAACACCATAATAAAAACTCACGAATATAAAAACAACCAAAACCCAAAGATTAAAAGCCAGATATTACAATGGCTGAAGAGAGAAATCAAAGCAACAACATCCAACCCAACAAAATGAACAGTAATCTCCCTTACCTATCAGTTCTCTCAATAAATGTGAATGGCTTAAACTCTCCACTCAAGAGACATAGTCTGGCTTAATGGATAAAAAAATACAGGCCAAGTATATGCTGTCTTCAGGAAACACACCTAACATGCAAGGATGCATATAGACTAAAAGTAAAAGGATAGAGATAAGTATTACAAGCAAGTGGAAGCCAAAAGAAGGCTGGCATGACAGTTCTAATTTCAGACGATTTAGTTTTTAAACCAACAAAAGTAGCAAAAGACAAAGAGGGTCATTATATAATGGTGAAGGGCACACTTCAAAGAGAAGAGATAACAATTTTACATACATATGCACCCAACTTAGGTGCACCCAGATTCACAAAGCAAACCTTAATGGATCTAAGCAAATTGATTAATAGCAACTCCATAATCACCGGAGATGTCACCACCCCACTGATGGCACAAGACAGATCCTCCAAACAGAAAATTAATAAGGAAATAATGAACAAAACTCTAGAAAAATGGGATCTGACTGACATTTACAGGACATTCTACCCCAAATCTACTGAATATATGTTCTTCTCATAAGCTCATGGGACATTCTCTAAGATTGACCATATCCTAGGACACAAAGGAAACCTCAAGAAATTTTAAAAAATAGAAATCATACCATGTATCTTCTCAGATAACAGAGAAATAAAAGTACAAATCAGCCCTAACAGAAACTCTCACTTAGGCCGGGCGCGGTGGCTCACGCTTGTAATCCTAGCACTCTGGGAGGCCGAGGCGGGCGGATTGCTCAAGGTCAGGAGTTCAAAACCAGCCTGAGCGAGACCCCGTCTCTACTATAAAAATAGAAAGAAATTAATTGGCCAACTAATATATATATATAAAAAATTAGCCGGGCATGGTGGCTCATGCCTGTAGTCCCAGCAACTCGGGAGGCTGAGGCAGTAGGATTGCTTAAGCCCAGGAGTTTGAGGTTGCTGTGAGCTAGGCTGACGCCACGGCACTCACTCTAGCCTAGGCAAGAAAGCGAGACTCTGTCTCAAAAAAAAAAAAAAACAAAAAAAAAACAAAAAACAAACAAACAAACAAAAAAAAGAAACTCTCACTTATACACAAAAATGTGGAAATTAAACAACTTCATACTAAATGATTACTTCATAAATGAAGAAATCAAGATGGAAATTTAAAAATTCTGTGAACACAATGAAAATGGAGAGACAAGTTATCAAATCCTCTGGGACACAGCTAAAGCAGTTCTGAGAGGAAAGTTTATTTCCATAAATGCCTATAACCAAAAATCTAAAGGTCACAAATAGACAACCTAATGAATTGACTCAAAGAGTTGGAAAATGAAGAACAGGACAACCTCAAACCAAGAAGAAGAAGTGATATTAACTAGATCAAATCAGAACTAAATGAAATTGAAAACTGGGAAGCTATTTAGGAGATTAATAAAACAAAAAGTTGGTTCTTTGAAAAAATAAACAAAATTGACACGCCAATTCATTAGGCTAACAAAAAGCAGAAAAGAGAAATCTCTAATAAGCTCCATCAGGAACAAAAAAGGAGTTATCACAACTGATCCCAAGGAGTTACAAGTTATAATTTATGAAAACTAGAAAAACCTGTATGCACAGAAACTGGAAAATGTGGAGGACATGGACAAATTTCTAGAAACACACAGCCTCCCTAGGCCCAACCAGGAAGAAATAGATTCCCTGAACAGACCAATCTCAAGAGCTGACATACAAACAGCAATTAAAAATCTCCCTAAAAAGAAAAGACCAAGTCCAGATGGGTCTAAAATTCACACCTGAATTTTTCCACACTTACAATGAATAACTACTACCTATCTTACAGAAACTATTCCACAAATTCGAGAATAATGGAAACCTCCCCAATACCTTTTATGAAGCAAATATTACTTTGATACCAAAACCAGGAAAGGATGCAACAAAAAATAAAAACTACAGACCAATATCCCTATGAATATAGATGCAAAAATTTTCAACAAAATCCTAGCTAACCAAATACAGATGCTTATCAAAAAAATAATCCATCACAACCAAGTGGGCTTCATCCCAGGGATGCAGGGATGGTTCAACATACATAAATCTGTAAATGCCATTCACCACATAAACAGAAGCAAAAACAAAGACCACATGATTCTTTCAATAGATGCAGAAAAAACTTTTGACAAAATTCAACACCCTTTAATGATACGAACACTTAATATAATAGGCATAGAAGGGACATACCTAAAAATGGTACAAGCCATATATGACAGACCCATAGACAACATCATACTGAATGGGGAAAAATTGAAAAGATTCTCACATAGAGCTGGAACCAGACAAGGTTGTCCAGTATTTCCACTTATATTCAAAATAGTGATGGAAGTTCTGGCTACAGCATTCAGACAGGAAAGTGGAATTAAAGGTATCCAAATAGGGGCAGAAGAGATCAAACTTTCACTGTTTGTTGATGATATGATATTATATTTAGAAAAACCCAAAGATTCAACCAAGAAACTCCTGGAACTGATAAATGAATTTAGTAAAGTCTCAGGATACAAAATCAATACACAGAAATCAGAGGCATTCATATAAGCCAACAACAATCAAATTGAGAACCAAATCAAGGACTCAATTCCCTTAATAATAGTAGCAAAGAAATTATAGTACCTAGGAATATACTTAACCAAGGACATAAAAGACCTCTACAGGGAGAACTATGAAACACTGAGGAAAGAAATAGCAGAGGAAGTAAACAGATGGAAATCTATACCATACTCATGGATCGGCAGACTCAACATCATCAAAATGTCTATACTACCCAAACTGATCTACAGATTCAATGCAATACCTATTAAAATCCCTCAGTATTCTTCACAGATATAGAAAAAATAATTTTATGCTTCATATGGAACCAAAGAAGACCCCGAATATCAAGAGCAATTTTAGGCAACAAAAACAAAATGGGAGGTATCAATATGCCAGATAACAAACTATACTACAAAGCTATAGTAATTAAATCAATCTGGTATTGGCACAAAAATAGAAATATTGACTAGTGAAACAGATCAGAGAATCCTGATATAAAACCATCCTCATATAGCCATCTAATCTTTGACAAGGAAACAAAAACATACGCTGGGGAAAAGAATCCCTTTTCAATAAATGGTGCTGGGAAAACTGGATAGCCACTTGTAGAAGGCTGAAGCAGGACCCACACTTTTCACCTCTCACAAAAATCAACTCACACTGGATAACAGACTTAAACTAAGCTATTTAACTATTTGAATTCTAGAGTAAAATGTTAGAAACATTCTCCTAGACATCAGCCTAGGCAAAGAATTTATGAAGAAGTCCCCAAAGGGAACCACAGCAACAACAAAAATAAATAAATGGGGCATGGTCAAACTAAAAAGCTTCTGCATAGCCACATAAATAGTCAAGAAAGTAAACAGACTACCTACAGAATGGGAGAAAATTTTTGCATCCTACGTATCTGATAAGAGGCTGTTAACTAGAATATACTTAGAACTCACGAAAATCAGCAAGAAAAAAATCAAACAACCCTATCAAAAATAGGGCAAAGGACTTGAACAGAAACTTTTCTAAAGAAGACAGAAGAATGGCCAACAAACATATGAAAAAAATGCTCAACATCACTAATCATCAGGGAAATTCAAATCAAAACCACAATGAGATATCACTTAACTCTAGTGAGAATGGATTTTATCAAAAAGTCTCCAAACAATAAATGCTGGTGTGGATGCAGAGAGAGAGGAACACTCCTACACTGTTGGTGGGACTGCAAACCAGTTCAACTTCTGTGGAAAGCAATATGGAGATACCTTAAAGCGATACAAGTGGATGTACCATTTGATCCAGCAATCCCGTTACTGGGCATCTACCCAAATGATCCAATGATACTCTCCTAAAAAGACACCTGCCCTCGAATGTTCATAGCAGCACAATTCATAATTGTAAGGCTGTGGAAACAGCCCAAGTGCCTATCAATCCAAGAATGGATTAATAAAATGTGTATATGTATACCATGGAGTACTATTCAGCTCTAAGAAACAACAGTGATATAGCACATCTTATATTTTCCTGGTTAGAGCTGGAACCCATACTACTAAGTGAAGTATCCCAAGAATGGAAAAACAAGCGCCACATATACTCACTAGCAAACTGGTATTAACTGAGCAGCACCTAAGTATACACATATGTAGTACAGTAATAGGGTATTGGGCAGGTGGGAGCGGGGAGGAGGGCGGGTATATACATAGATAATGAGTGAGATGTGCACCATCTGGGGGATGGTCACGATGGAAACTTGGACTTGTGGGGGGAGTGGGGGAAAGGGCATTTTTTGAAACCTTAAAATTTGTACCCCCATAATATGCCGAAATAAAAGAAAAGCAATTTTAGGCAATAAAAACAAAATGGGAGTTATTAATATGCCAGTTATCAAATTATACTACAAAGCTATGTTAATTAAATCAGCTTGGTAATGGCAGAAAAATAGGGACATTGACCAGTGGAACAGAACTGAGAACCCAGATATAAAACCATCCTTATATAGCCATCTAATCTTTGACAAAGCAGAGAAAAACATACACTGGGGAAAAGAATCCTTATACAATAAACGGTGCTGGGAGAACTGAAAAGCCATATTTAGTAGGCTGAAGCAGGATGCACACCTTTCGCCTCTCACAAAAATCAACTCACGCTGGTTAACATACTTAAACTGAAGGTATGAAACTATTAGAATTCTAGAGGAAAATATTGGAAATACTCTCGTAGACATTTACCTAGGCAAAGAATTTATGAAGAAGACCCCAAGGGCAATCACAGCAGCAACAAAAATAGATAAATGTGACCTCATCCAACAAAAATGAAACTTCTGCATTGCCAAAAAAAGTTATGAGAGCACACAGACAAACTTCAAAATGGGAGAAAATTTTTGCATCGTACACATCTGATAAAGCACTGATAACTAGCATGTATTAATAACTCACAAAAATCAGCAAGAAAAAAATCTAACAACCCTATCAAAAAGGTGGCAAAGGATATGAACAGAAACTCTTCAAAAGAAGACAGAATAATGTCCATAAACATGAATAAATGCTCAACATCTCTAATCATCAGGGAAATGCAAATCAAAACTGCAGTGAGATATCACTTATCTTCAGTAAGAATGTCCTTTATCATAAAATCCCCAAACAGTAAATGCTTGGGATTTCCAGATGCATGGATGCAGAGAGACAGGAACACTCCTACACTGCTGGTGGGACTGCAAACTAGTTCAACCTCTGTGGAAAGCAATATGGAGATTTCTTAAAATGATACAGGTAGATTTACCATGTGATCCAGCTATCCCACTACTGGGCATCTACTCAAAAGAACAAATGGCACTCTATAAAAAAGACACCTGCACTTGAATGTTTATATCAGCACAATTCACAATTGCAAAGTTGTGGAAACAACCCAAGTGCCTATAAATACATGAGGTCGTTAATAAAATATGGTATATGTATACCATGAAGTACTATTCAGCTTAAGAAATAATGGTCATATAGTACATCTTGTATTTTTCTGGCTAGAGCTGGAACCTATTCTCCTAAGTGAAGTATCCCAAGAATGGAAAAACAATTACATGTACTTACCAGCAAATTGGTATTAACTGATCAGCATCTAAGTGGACATATAGGAATAACATTTATCGAGTGTTGGGCCGGTGGAAGTAGGGAGGAGTGTACCGGTATACACATAATGAGTGAGATATGCACCATCTGGGGGATGGCCACGCTTGAAGCTCTGACTTTAGGTGGGAGGGGGGCAAGGGCATTATATGTAACCTTAACATTTGTACACCCTTAATATGCTGAAATAAAAAAACCCTGAAATCTAAAGAGGGAAAGGAACTTTGCCAAAATTAGAGTTTCTGCCAGTGTCAAAGCTGAGTCCAGAATTGTTACACCTCTAAACAGATTTTTTATATCTTTTGTTCATCTTTGGTTACAAAGAATGTATAAAAGGCATAGTCTGAGGTATTTATGAGTGAAATAATATGATGGTATATTAGGATTTTGCTTTATAGTACTCCAGAAAGAAAGTTTGACACAAAAGTGGCCATGAGTTGCCAACTATTGAAGCTGGATGATGGGTATGTGAAGAGTCACTATATGATTCTCTTTGCGTGTATGTTTCAAAATTTATATAATAAAAAATAAAAAGAAGAAAGCTATAATAAATAAGGATGTCCTGATAATATGGTAGTAGCTGAAATGAGGTTTTTGGATTAATTGTGGATTTTACTTACCAGTGGAGTGGTCCCTGTATGCATAAATGCCCAGCAGCTTCCTGGGGCCCAGACAGGAGGGAATCTTGAGTTTCAATCCCAGAAAAAGATGCTCCTTCTCTGTAGGAGCCTGAGTATCTGGTGTTTGGAGCTGGGCTGGATTTGCATCTCTGTTTCCTCTACCAGATGAGAGAGGAGAGGGCTTGAAGAGAAGCCCAAAGCCCTGAAAAACAGAGCTTCTCATCTCTTTAGAACCTGGCACACTGAAACAATGCCCTGTCAAGCTTCCCCCACCCAAGTTGTTTAGAAAGTATTTATTGCTGGGGACGAAGAGAGACTGGAATGGGGGGGCAAGTTGGTAAATATACCCTCTAACTTGACATTCAGCAACAGTAAATTTAGAGAGAAGGTGAAAGCTGTCATTTCATATTCATTGTACAAATCATGGTATGCTTGCTGGATTTTGCATAAGGCTGATAGCTTTAAGCCAAAGGCTAGTGCTTATATCAGGGATTAGAGGCCACATACCTCTATGGACAGAAAAAGATTTGTCCCTCAGAGGGTTGGAGTGTAGTTCAGAGAAGGTGGCTGGTAGACTAGCCCCACCCCAGCATCCTAGCTTCTTTCTGACTGACTCTCAAGAACCTCCAAATAATTGAAGCTTTCCCTTCAGGGGTTTTAGAATTGTCTCTCATAGTTGTTTTTATGTCTATTTTAGAGCTATCATAGGATGGGAGAGGACTATGGAGTTAGAGAATGACAAGGGTAGTCTAGCAGGGTTTTCCTCTCACTGAGGACCACCTTATGACCCACTCAGCCTCTGATAGGGTCCTTGTTCTCCCAGCTCAGCATCCATAGCTGACTTCCAGCTCAACAGACCAATATTTAACAATATGCCTGCCTGTGGTAGAGTCACAGCACACTCCATGTCTCCCAGTCCTTTATTTCTCAGTGAGGTTAAGCTTCACACAAAATTATGACCCCTGACCTCCCATAAAGTCTTTCTAGTTTTCCTATTCCTGGAAATTATGACTTATTATATTGTATATGAAAGGCATTTTAAACATAACCGTGATTATTGGTTCTGGAAAACAACTGGGGTAGGGGGTGCAGGCAGGTAGGCTCCTGAGGAATGAATCATCCAGGTTGGTGATACGGTGTGCCTTATTCACTGGGGAAGAGAAGGCCACCTGGTAAAGAAGGAGGGATTTCTGAGGCAAAATAGAAGTAATATTCCTCACAGTCACAGCCTGTGTCTAGAACCTGGACAGAGGTCCTGGAGACCAGTGATTCAGTAGCAATAAATTGCAGGTCCTCCAGGCTACAAAGCAGCCTAGGAATAGGGGCTGGGAAAAACACTATTTATGCTGTTTTCTCTACTTTTGTTTGTATAGAAAAGTTTGAAAGTGGATCTCTCTTAGGCTAAAGTGTAAGTGGCTTGGCTGACCTCAAGCCAAGCTCATGTAGGCCTAGGTTGCCAAAAATAGAATGTTCAAGCTATCTAGAAAATATATCAAAATGACATTGCTAAGATTGAAGCAGGGATGGGCTTTAGATGCCCCTACCCTCATACCTGCACCCTCTTACCTCAGAGTAGCCTCCAAGTGTGCTCTCAGAACTCTGGGACACCTCAAAATTGCTTGATCAGTCTATCTTTCCTCTTCTTCAACATTTTTTGTTTATTATGGAACATTTCAAGCACATACAAAAGTATAGAAATCACTATAGTGAACTCCCATATAAACATTATGCAATTTCAACAATTAGTACTTTATCTATTCCTCCATCCACTACCTCACCACACATCCCTAGATTATTTTGAAACAAATCCTTGATGTCATCATATCATTTTATTTGAAAATAGTATTTATATATAAATTATAAGGACTCTTTAAAAATTGTAATTATTATACCATCACCAAACCTAAATCCATACTTAAAAATAATTCCAGGGATGGGAAAAATGGCAGAGTAAGGGTGTCCTCCAGGCTCTCTGCTCCCAGAGTGGAAAGTGGGGAAAGTGGACAAACACACATGAATGATCTGCACTTCCATAGGACCAGCTTTGCAAGACTGCAGACATTCACTGGGAAATGGAAGAATAAGAGAGTCTTCAGCCAAAATCAAAGGTGAATCAGATATTCTTTTGCTAAACCAGGGGAATTGGAAATATACAGTAGGGAGGGAGCGAGACGAGGTTTCACTAGCAGCCAGCCGGCTGCAGCATCAGCCCCACCCGGCACTGGGAGATGCCCCCCCATCCACCAAGCTCCACACCCACGTGGGCTGGGAAGAGCCTGAAGCTGGTGGGAAGTGGTGGTGCCGGGCAGAACTGAGTGGAGAGACTGCATCAGGGAACATTGTGAACTCTCCTTAGTGCGCAGCTGAGGCAGTTTCAGGTGGGGAAAGGTCTGAACCCAGCAGACGCTCCCCTGCTCAGGCGGAGCAAGGGCCCACTCTGCCCTCACACTGCAGGATGCTTCCAGGTCCATGTTGAGAGGAGTAGACCTGAATGGAGGCTTCAACCATAGATATAGATGAGGTTTTGACTGGCGCAGAGTAGACAGAGAGCCCAAAGCTAGATTCCTTGAACCGCAGGGCCACCGCCAGTTGGAGAAGTCCCCCTGCTCCTCCAATACCTTCCTGGTCTTCCCATTACTGCGGTTGACTTGGACTCTCTGGTTGGAGGGACGGTGGGGAGGTAATCAAGGTACGGGGTATGTGATCTTAGGTGGTCGCTAGCTACTCCAGGTGCCTGGGGTCTGCATCCAGAGAATGGAGCCTGGCTCGGCAAGCCACAGTGGTGTAGGAGGCTGTTTCTACAAAATATAAACAGGAGCAGCACTTTCATCAACACCTTCCTACGACTTGGTTCCAGGCGCTTCATGTCAAGGGTTCCGACACCGCCTTGGGGTGGAGCTGAGAAAGAGACTGTTCCCATTTCTGCCACTAGACCCCAATTCTGTGTTTAAAGAGACAGTAAGCTGAGAGTTGTGGCTCGTGCCACTGCCATGACAGTCTGATCCTGGGAAGTCCCTTGCTTCTCCCGGCGCCCGTGCTCTGTGTCCAGAGAGTGGAGCACAGCTCGGCAAGGCGCAGTTGCGACTGAGGCTGTTTCTCCAAAATATAAATGGGAGAGACACTTTCATCCACACTCTCCTGCAACTTGGGACCAGATGCTTCACGCCAAAGATTCTGACTCCACCTTGGGACGGAGCTGGGAAAGAGACTGTTCCCATTTCTGTCGCTGGTCCCCAACTCTGTGTTTGGAGAGTCAGAGAACTGAGAGTGGCAGCTCACGCCACTGC
The DNA here is from genome assembly GCF_040939455.1 of Microcebus murinus. Classification (NCBI taxonomy): domain Eukaryota; kingdom Metazoa; phylum Chordata; class Mammalia; order Primates; family Cheirogaleidae; genus Microcebus; species Microcebus murinus. The sequence goes on along the minus strand of NW_027438947.1, from coordinate 1,603,471 downwards.
CCTGTCAGTCTGATCCTGGGAAGTCTCTCACTTCTTCAGGCGCCCACACTCTGCATCCAGAGAGTGGAGCCCAGCTTGGCAAGGCACAGTTGCGAACGAGGCTGTTTTCCCAAACTTAACCAGGAGAGATATTTTTTTTTTTTTGAGACAGAGTCTCACTTTGTTGCCCAGGCTAGAGTGAGTGCCGTGGCGTCAGCCTAGCTCACAGCAACCTCAAACTCCTGGGCTCCAGTGATCCTTCTGCCTCAGCCTCCCGGGTAGCTGGGACTACAGGCATGCGCCACCATGCCCGGCTAATTTTTTATATATATATCAGTTGGCCAATTAATTTCTTTCTATTTATAGTAGAGACGGGGTCTCGCTCTTGCTCAGGCTGGTTTTGAACTCCTGACCTTGAGCAATCCGCCCGCCTCAGCCTCCCAAGAGCTAGGATTACAGGCGTGAGCCACAGCGCCCGGCCCAGGAGAGATATTATTATCCGCACTCTCCCACAACTTAGGTCCGGGCGCTTCAAGCAAAAGGTTCTGAATCCACCTTGGGGAGCAGCTGAGAAAAATACTGTTCCCATTCCTGCTGCTTGTCTCAGTATTTAAAGAGAAAGAAGGTGGAGAGTGGCAGTTCGTGCGACTACCCTACCAGTCTTATCTTGGGAGGTTTCTCACTACGCAAGCCCCTCTGTGCTCTAAGTCCAGAAAGGGGAGCCCAGCTTGGCAAGGCAGAGTTGCGAAGGGGGTTGTTTTTCCAAATATAACCAGGAGAGATGTTATCATAAACACTCTCCTACAACTTGGGCCCGGGTGCTTCGCGCCATAGGTAGCGTTGAGAAAGAGGCCGTGCATCCCAAAACCCAATTGCAAGTCTGTCACCTCTGCTTTGCTCCCACCTCCTTGCTAGCACTGGCCACAGAAAGGCAGCTCCAACAGCCTATCAGGGCAGCCTATCAATCTAAGTCCCCCCTCTACCTCTTTACTGTGGCTTGATAGCCAGTGCATCTAGCCAAAGAGGAAGCCCCATTCATGGGAACTAAAGAGAGGTGAGGGAATCTGTTGCCTGGGCTGAGATTTTCCAAGGTTGAAGAATACCCTTAGCTGTGACAAACCCACTGGGACTTCATATGGAAGGTTCTGACCTCAACAAAACAGGACTTAAGTATGTGGCAGGTCTCTTTCTGGTTGGGGACTCTCAGAGACCTCAGAAAACTAAGGAGAGAGTAATCTCAGAGCCTATCATAGTCCTTTCCACTTCAACCTAGGGGTTGTGAGTAAACTAGTACACACAAATGTTATCCAACCCCTGAATCTCTAAGCAAGGGGCCTAGACCCATTCATCTCTATAGACATAAGCTGAAAACATTAGATCAAAGATAACCCAAAAGACTCAAACTCCTCTAAGATGACACAGGACCAGAGCACATATTCCCAGCCCTGCCAAAGATCATTCCTTAGGAACCCCCAAATTTAGCCCATAACTCAGTCCTAACACCTCCAATACCTGACAAAACACCCAGATGAAAGAGAACGAGCAGAAAATCACAGGAAACATGAAGGAGCAGAGAGAAAAGTCACCTCCAAAAGAAAATACTCGACCTCCAGCAACTGACACCAACTTACATGATATGATCAAACTGACGGAAGAAGAATTTCAAATATGGATTGTTAAAAAACTCAATGGAATTGAAGAGAAAATAGAATCAAAACACAGAGATACCACAAGAACAATCCAGGAAATGAATGAAAAATACTCCACATAAATTAAAATTATCCTGAAAACTAATGAGAAATTTTGGCAATGAAAGAAACAAACAAGGATCTCCATAATACAGTGGAAATCATCAAGAACAGGATGGACCAAGCAGAGGAAAGAATCTCAGAGCTCGAAGATAATGCCTATGTGCTAAACAAATCAGAGGAAGAAAGGGAACACAGAAACAAGAGACAAGATCAAAGCCTATAGAAAGTGTGGGATTATGTAAAAAAACCAAATCTCAGGGTAATCGGGATTTTGGGAGAAGAGAAACCATCACAAGGGCTGGAAAACTTATTTCATGGAATACTGGAGGAAAATTTGCCGGGCCAGGCCAAAAATCTTCATATCCAAATACAAGAAGCACATAGAACTCCTGAGCGATTCAACATGAAAATACAATCACCCCGTCACATGGTCATTAGGTTGACCAAAGTAAACATGAAAGAAGCAATTCTCTGTTCAGCGAGACAAAAACAACAATTAACCGATAAAGAAAACCTATCAGACTAACAGCAGACTTCTCATCTGAACCATTACAAACCAGGAAGGATGGGGTACCTATCCTTAATCTTCTACAACAAAACAAAGTCCAACCTAGAATTCCTTATCCAGGAAAACTAACTTTCATCTATGAGGGACAAATAAAGTCCTTATCAGATAAGAAATCGCTGAAGGAATTTGCAAAGTCCAGACCAGCCTTACAGGAAGTTCTCAGACCAGCATTTCTAACCAAAAGGGGAATAGACACTCCTTAAGTAAAATCTTCAAATAATTAAAGCTTAGATCATGAACTATATGATGGTTCAAAGAGTAAGACAAAGCAACATGACTCCACCCAACAATATGAATGGAATTCTTCCTCCAATTTCAATCCTCTAAATAAATGTAAATGGCTTAAACTGTCCCCTGAAGAGACATAGACTGGCAGAGTAAATAAAAATCCACAAACCTAGTATCTGCTGTCTACAGGAAACACATCTAACCCACAAAGATGCCTTCTGGCTGAAGATCAAGGAATGGAAAACTATCATCCAGTCAAACGAGAGTCAAAAGAAAGGTGGAGTAGCTATACTACTTGCAGATAACATAAGCTATAATATCAAAAAAAGTAAAAAAGGATAAAGATGGCCATATTATAATGGTAAAAGGGAAGATCAAACAATAAGACTTAACAATTCTTAATATTCATGCACCCAATTCAGGAAAACCCAATTACATAAAGCAAACAGTGTCTAATCTAAACACCATGTTACACAACACTACCATAGTAGCAGGGGACTTCAACACCCCATTGAATGATCTGGATAGATACTCCAAACAGAAAATAAGCAAAGAAATAATAGACATGACCAAAGCCCTTGATCAAAAAGTTCTGACAGATCTCCACAGAACATTCCATCCAAATAAAGTTGAATATGCATTCTTCTCAGCAACCCATGGATCATTCTGCAAAAATGATCATATCCTAGGCCAGAAATAAGATCTCAAAAAATTCAAGAAAATAGAAATTATACCTTGTGTCTTTTCTGACCGTAGTGGCATAAAATTACAGTTTGATTCCAATGGAAACACTCAATGCCTCACAAAAGTATGCAAACTAAACAAACTATTATTGAAAAATTATTGGGTCAAGGAAGAAATTCAGAGGGAACTCAAGAGCTTCATTGAACATAATGCTAATGGAGATACTAGTTACAAAATCTGTGGGATACAGCAAAAGCTTACCTAAGAGGAACAGTAATAGCAATTAACCCACACATCCAAAAATCAGAAAGCTTAGATGCTGACAACCTAATGAATAGGCTCAAGGAATTAGAAAAAGAAGAGGAAATAAATTCCAATCCTAGTAGAAGAAAAGAAATAACGAAGATCAAAGCAGAACTTAATGAAATGGAGAACAAGAGAGCTGTATTGAAGATCAACAAAACCAGAAGCTGGGTTTTTGAAAAGATAAACAAAATTGATGGCCCTCTAACTAGACTGACAAGTGCTCAAAGGGAAAGGATGCTAATAAACTCAATAAGAAATGAAAGAGGGGAAATCACAACAGACACCATGGAAATTCAAAACATCATAATTGACTACAATAAAAAACTGTATGTCAGGGGGTGGAGCAAGATGGCGGACGAATAACACCGCCAGATAGAGTGTCTCTGCAGAAAAGACAGATTCTAGCAGAAATTAGAGGAAAGAAGCAAGAAGACGAGCATAAGGTGGACGAGGGCCAGAAGGAGGGGTACCTGAGACCCCGGGAGACTCCATGGGAGGAGGCTGCAGAGGAGAAGTGGAGGATGAGACCACCGGAGCAGCCCGGAGACCAGCGGCAAGGGTAGATGGATTTGCTGTTTCCCCTCCCCTGCATTTGGGACTGCTGGCGGGCTCCCTAGCAGGTGGAGAGACCTGCAGACACTAGCCCAGAGACCGCTGCCACCAGACAGTGGTGAGCCTGTAGCAGATGTGGCACCAGGTTCCCAACTTCCTCCGAGCACCTCCGTGTGCACAGACCTGAGCTACGCGGCAGGGGCCATATTGCCTTCTTCTCCCCTCCGCCGACCCTACCTGTGGCTGCCCAGAGAGAAAATACAGCCACCAGCCAGAAGCACCTCCAGGGAACGGGACCTTCCCTTTTGGGACCCTACAGCTGACTCAGGGGAACTCAGACTGTGAGCTCCCTACCCGCCCGCCCTCTCAGATGCTGCTGGCACGGTGTTCCCAGGAGAATGGTGCCGACTCAGAGGCTGAGAGACATAGACCCAACTTGGGCTCCCTGTGGGTGAATTGGGACCAGAAATCCTCTCCCTGGTGGGGATACAGTTTGAACTCTGGGACCCAGAGGTCGGACCTGCAGACCAGATCCCCTGCACCAAGGGCTAGCATTTCCCGGGGCACAGAAGAGTTATACGCGAACAGCCTACGGAGGTGTTTGTGCCTCCAGGGGCGGATCGGCATCCTAGAGGGCAAACCTCCTCCCAGGACGAGGCTGTGCGCCCAACCCAGGTGGCGTTCCTGTACAGGGAACCTCCCCGCCAGCATCACAGTCCGGGAGGCCTGGTGGCTTGTGGTCTGGCCTGCTGGCAGAGGCCCAGGAGTAGCTGCGGAGTTGGGGAAGGCGGAAAGAAGCGAGGCCCACACCAGACTGCGGGTCTCAGACAGCCCCACCCCCACAGGCAGACTTTCTGGCTGAGCAGGACCATTCTAGCCCTGCCCTGACAGATTTCCCTGGAAGCAGTGAACTGAACTTTGACCTCTGCTAACTGCCTGAGGGCAGGCTTACCCAACCCAGCTCCACCCAGAACAAGAGCTGATAACAGGACACAAAATCAACAGCACAGCCTGTTCCTCCAAGCAAACGCCACCTACTGACAGGGACGGCATCTTGCACAGCCTTTCCACGGCACCCACTGACTCAATATACAGGGAGGGGTCCAATTCCACTCACAGCCACCACCTAACGCCTCAGAAACTAAACAAGGTGTATGAATACCCAAACAATAACTTAAGGAAAGAAAGAACAACTGATCGACATGGGAAGAAATCAGCGAAAGAACTCAGGAAATATGAAGAACCAAACGGAAAACACACCCCCAAAGAGGAGCACCAGCCCCCTAGAAACGGACACCAACAAAATCAGGCAACCATTATGACAGAAGACGAATTTCGTATGTGGATCATAAGAACACTCACCCAGCTGCAACAACAACTCAATAACCAACACAAAGAAACCACAAAAAGCCTCCAGGATATCCGAAAAGAAATAGACACAATGAAGAAAAGTGTAACCAAACTCCTGGAAATGAAGAATCAATTCAAGGAACTACAAAATACAATGGAAAGTCTCAAGAACAAGGTAGATCAAACAGAAGAAAGAATCTCAGAGCTTGAAGATAACACCCTCCAATTAAATAAATCAGTCACAGAAATGGAGCAGAGAAACAAGAGAAAAGAGCAAAGCCTACAAGAGCTGTGGGATCATGTGAAGAAACCTAATGTGAGGGTCATAGGGTTACAAGAAGGGGAAGAAGACAACACTCAAGGGTTGGACCAGCTGTTTGAAGATATAATAGAGGAAAATTTCCCAGGCCTTGCTCAAAATCTTGATATACAAGTTCAAGAAGCTCAGAGGACCCCTCGGAGATTCAATGCAAACAGGAAGTCATCACGACATGAAGTCATCAGACTGACCGAAGTATCACCTAAAGGGGCCCTTCTAAGAGCTGTAATACAAAAGAAGCAAGTAACATACAAGGGAAAGCCAATTCGAATAACATCAGACTTCTCTAATGAGACTTTACAAGCAAGGAGAGACTGGGGCCCCATTCCCACTCTTTGAAACAAAACAATGTCCAGCCTAGAATATTATTCCCTGCAAAACTGAGCTTCATATATGAAGGAGAAATAAAAACATTCTCAGACAAGCAAAGGCTCAGAGAATTCACCAAGACAAGACCAGCCCTACAAGAAGTACTTAAAACAGCGTTATGCACAGCCATCATAATAATAACCCACGAATATAAAAACAACCAAAACCCAAAGATATTAAAGGCCAGATATTACAATGGCTCAAGACAGAAATCATAGCAACAACATCCAACCCAACAGAATGAACAGTAATCTACCTTACCTGTCAGTTCTCTCAATAAATCTGAATGGCTTAAACTCTCCACTCAAGAGACATAGGCTGGCTGAATGGATAAGAAAATACAGGCCAAGTATATGCAGTCTTCAGGAAACACATCTAACCTGCAAGGATGCATATAGACTAAAAATAAAAGGGTGGAGATCAATATTCCAAGCAAATAGAAGCCAAAAGAAGGCTGGTGTGGTAGTTCTAATTTCAGACGATTTAGTTTTTAAACCAACAAAAGTAGTGAAAGACAAAGAGGGTCATTACATAATGGTGAAGGGCACAGTTCAACAAGAAGAGATAACAATTTTAAATATATGTGCACCCAACTTAGGTGCACCCAGATTCATAAAACAAACCATACTGGAGCTAAGCAAATGGATTAATAGCAACTCCATAATCGCTGGAGATTTCAACACCCCACTGACAGCACGAGACAGATCCTCCAAACAGAAAATTAATAAAGAAATAATGGACTTAAACACAACTCTAGAACAATTGGGTCTGACTGAAATTTACAGGACATTCTACCCAAAATCCACTGAATATACGTTCTTCTCATCAGCTCACGGGACATTCTCTAAGATTGACCATATCCTAGGACACAAAGAAAATCTCAAGAAATTAAAAAAAATAGAAATCATACCATGTACCTTCTCAGATCACAGTGGAATAAACCTAGAAATTAACCCTAACAGAAACTCACATTTCTACACAAAAAAGTGGAAATTAAACAACCTCCTACTAAATAATTACTTCGTAAATTAAGAAATAAAGACGGAAATAAGAAAATTCTATGAAGAAAACGACAATGGAGAGACAAGTTATCAACTCCTCTGCGACACAGCTAAAGCAGTTCTGAGAGGAAAGTTTATCTCCATAAATGCCTATAAACAAAAGTCAAAAAGATCACAAATAGACAATCTAATGAAACGACTCAAAGAGCTGGAAAAAGAAGAACAGACCAGCCCCAAACCCAGCAGAAGAAGTGAAATCAACAAGATCAAATCAGAACTAAATGAAATTGAAAACAAGGAAGCTATTCAGGAGATTAATAAAACAAAAAGTTGGTTCTTGGAAAAAATAAGCAAAATTGACACACCATTGGCTAAGCTAACGAAAAGCAGAAAAGAGAAATCTCTAATAAGCTCCATCAGGAATAAAAAAGGAGATATCACAACTGATCCCAAAGAGATACAAGATACAATTTATGAATATTACAAAAATCTTTATGCACACAAACTAGAAAATGTGGAGGAAATGGACAAATGTCCAGAAACACACAGCCTCCCTAGGCTCAATCAGAAAGAAATAGATTCTTTGAACAGACCAATCTCAAGAGCTGAAATAGAAACAGCAATTAAAAATCTCCCTAAAAAGAAAAGTCCCAGTCCAGATGTCTTCACACCTGAATTTTACCACACTTACAAAGAAGAACTAGTACCTATCTTACAGAAACTATTCCACAACATCGAGAAGAACGGAAACCTCCCGGACACCTTTTATGAAGCGAATATTACTCTGATGCCTAAACCAGGAAAGGATGCAACAAAAAAAGAAAACTACAGACCAATATCCCTAATGAATATAGATGCAAAAATTTTCAACAAAATCTTAGCTAACCGAATCCAGACACTTATCAAAATAATAATCCATCACGACCAAGTGGGCTTCATCCCAGGGATGCAGGGATGGTTCAACATACATAAATCTATAAATGCAATTCACCACATAAACAGAAGCAAAAACAAAGACCACATGATTCTTTCAATAGATGCAGAAAAACTTTTGACAAAATTCAACACCCTTTCATGATACGAACACTTAAGAAAATAGGCATAGAAGGGACATACCTAAAAATGATACAAGCCATATATGACAGACCCATAGCCAACATCATCCTGAATGGGGAAAAATTGAAATCATTCCCACTTAGACCAGGAACCAGACAAGGCTGCCCACTATCTCCACTTCTGTTCAACATAGTGCTGGAAGTCTTGGCTACAGCAATCAGACAGGAAAATGTAATTAAAGGTATCCAAATAGGGGCAGAAGAGATCAAACTTTCACTGTTTGCTGATGATATGATATTGTATGTAGAAAACCCCAAAGATTCAACCAAGAAACTCCTGGAACTGATCAATGAATTTAGTAAAGTCTCAGGATACAAAATCCATACACAGAAATCAGAGGCATTCATATACGCCTACAACAATCTAATCGAGAACCAAGTCACAGACTCAATTCCCTTCACAATAGCAACAAAGAAATTAAAGTATCTAGGAATATACTTAACCAAGGATATAAAAGACCTCTACAGGGAGAACTATGAAACACTGAGGAAGGAAATAGCAGAGGATGTAAACAGATGGAAATCCATACCATGCTTGTGGATCGGCAGACTCAAGATCATCAAAATGTCTATACTACCCAAACTGATCTACAGATTCAATGCAATACCTATTAAAATCCCATCAGCATTCTTCACAGATATAGAAAAAATAATTTTACGCTTCGTATGGAACTAAAGAAGACCCCGAATATCAAGAGCAATTCTAGGCAACAAAAACAAAATGGGAGGGATTAATATGCCAGATATCAAACTATACTACAAAGCTGTAGTAATTAAATCAATATGGTATTGGCACAAAAATAGGAATATTGACCAGTGAAACAGATGTGAGAATCCTGATATAAAACCATCCTCATATAGCCATCTAATCTTTGACAAAGGAGACAAAAATATACGCTGGAGAAAAGAATCCCTTTTCAATATATGTTGCTGGAAAGACTGGATAGCCACCTGTAGAAGGCTAAAACAGGACCCACACCTTTCACCTCTCACAAAAACCAACTCACGCTGGATAACAGACTTAAACCTAAGGTATGAAACTATTAGAACTCTAGAGGAATAAGTTGGAAACACTCTCCTAGACATCGGTCTGGGCAAAGAGTTTATGAAGAAGTCCCCAAAGGCAATCACAGCTGCAACCAAAATAAATAAATGGGACATGATGGAACTACAAAGCTTCTGCACAGCCAAGGAAATAATCATGAAAGTAAACAGACAACCTACAGAATGGGAGAAAATTTTTGCATCCTATGCATCCGATAAGGGACTGATAACTAGAATATACTTATAATTCACGAAAATAAGGAAGAAAAAATCAAATAACCCCATTAAAAAGTGGGCAAGGGACTTGAACATAAACTTTTCTAAAGATGACAGAAGAATGGCCAACAAACATTTGAAAAAATGCTCATCATCTCTAATCATCAGGGAAATGCAAATCAAAACCACAATGCGATATCACTTAACCCCAGTGAGAGTGGCCTTTATCAAAAAATCTCCAAACAATAAATGCTGGCGTGGTTGCAGAGAGAGAGGAACACTCCTACACTGCTGGTGGGACTGCAAACTAGTTCAACCTCTGTGGAAAGCAATATGGAGATACCTTAAAGCGATACAAGTGAATCTACCATTTGATCCAGCTATCCCATTGCTAGGCATCTCCCCAAATGATCCAATGACAGTCTACAAAATTGACACCTGCACTCGAATGTTTATAGCAGCACAATTCATAATTGCAAGGCTGTGGAAACAGCCCAAGTGCCCATCAATCCAACAATGGATTAATAAAATGTGGTATACGTATACTATGGAGTACTATTCAGGTCTAAGAAACAATGGTGATATAGCACATCTTATATTTTCCTGGTTAGAGCTGGAACCCATACTACTAAGTGAAGTATCCCAAGAATGGAAAAACAAGCACCAGATATATTCTCCAGCAAACTGGTATTAACTGAGTAACACCTAAATGGACACATAGGTACTACAGTAATACGGTATTGGGCAGGTGGGACGGGGGAGGGGGGCGGGTATATACATACATAATGAGTGAGATATACACCATCTGGGGCATGGTCATGATGGAGATTCAGACTTTTGGGGGGAGGGGGGAATTGGACATTTATTGAAACCTTAAATCTGTACCCCCATAATATGTCGAAATAAAAAAAACAAAAAACAAAAAAAACTATATGTCCAAAAACTACATAATGAAGAGGGAACGAAAAATTCCTGGACTCATACAACCTCCCTAAGTTCACCTAGGAGGTAACAGAATTCCTGAATGGATCAATCACAAGCTCAGAAATTGAACCAATAATTAATAACCTCCCCAAATGGAAAAGTCCCGGACGAGACGGCTACACTTCAGAGTTCTACCAAACATACAAAGAAGAATTCATACCTATACTACAGAAACTATTCCACACCACTGAGAAGGATGGTATCCTTCCTAACTCATTCTACGAAGCCAACATCACTTTGATACCAAAGCCAGGAAAGGATGCAACAAAAAAAGAGAACTACAGACCAATATCCCTAATGAATATAGATGCAAAATTTCTTAATAAAATTTTAGCAAATGGAATCCAGCAGTACATCAAAAAAGTAATCCAAGAAAGCACAAATAAATTGAAAGAAAAATAAATCCACCATGACGAGGCTGGCTTTATTCCAGGGATGCAAGTCTGGTTCAACATACGCAAGTATATTAATGCAATTCACCTCATAAATAAAAACAAGAACAAAGACCATATGATTCTGTCAATAGATGCAGAAAAACCATTTCACAAAGTGCAACACACCTTTATGATAAAAACTCTTAACAAAATAGGCATATACGGCTCGTAACTTAAACTAATCAAATCCATTTATGACAAACCCACTGCTAATATCATTCTAAATGAGGAAAAATTTAAATCATTCCCTCTTCGATCTGGAACTAGACAAGGATACCAACTACCTCCTCTCCTACTCAACATAGTGCTCAACGTCCTAGCTATAGAAATCAGGCAAGAGAGGGGTATTAAAGGAATCCAAGGGGGAAGCAGAAGAGATCAAACTCTCGCTCGTTGCTGATGATATGATATTATACCTAAAAAAGCCCATGAATTCATCCAAGAGACTCCTAGATTTTATAATTGAATTCGGTAAAGTTTCAGGTTATAAAATCAATATACATAAATCAGAAGCATTCATATATGCCAAGAATTATCAAGCAGAAACTCAAATAAAAATGCAATACCCTTTACTATAGCCCCAAAGAAAATTAAATATCTAGGAGTATACTTTACAAAAGATATGAAAGATTTATACAAGGAAACTATGAAACACTAAAAAAAGAAATTGTAGATGACTTAAACAGATAGGAAAATCTCCCTTGTTCATGGATTGTTAGAATCAATACCGTAAAAATGTCAATATTACCTAAAGTGATCTACAGAATCAATGCAATCCCCATCAAAATACCACCAGCCTTCTTTAGAGATCTAGAAAAAATAATTCTTCACTTTATATGAAACCAGAAAAAATCTCGTATAGCCAAAGCAATCTTAAGTAAAAAGAACAAACTCGGAGGCATCAGTCTTCCTGACTTCAAGCTGTATTATAAAGCAATAATAGTTAAATCAGCCTGGTACTGGCACTAGAACAGAAGCATCAATATCTGGAATAGATCTGAGATACCAGAGATGAAACCATCTGCATACAGTAACCTAATTTTTGATAAAGCAGACAAAAATATAAAATGGGGAAAAGAATCTCTCTTCAATAAATGGTGCTGGGAAAACTGGTTAGCTATATGCAGAAGAGTGAATCAGGATCACTACCTCTCACCTCTCACAAAAATTCACTCAAGATGGATAACAGATTTAAACCTCAGGCGTGAAACCCCAAGAATTCTAGAAGAAGATGTCAGGAAAACCCTATCAGGCATTAGTCTAGGCAAAAAAAATTTGAGGAAGACCCCCAAGGCAATCACCACAGCATGAAATATAAACCAATGGGATCTGACCAAATTAAAAAGTTTCTGCACAGCCAAGGAACCTATCATTAGAGAAAATAGACAACCCACAAAGTGGAAGAAAATATTTGCTCTCTACACTTATGATAAAGGTCTAATAACAAGAATCTATCTAGAACATGAAAGATTTAACAAGAAAAATCAAACAACCCCACCAAGAAATGGGCAATGGTAATGAACAGAAACTTCTCATAAGAAGAAAGAATAATGGCCAGCAAACATATAAAAAATGCTCAATCATCAGAGAAATGCAAATCAAAACCACAATGAGATACCACGTAATCCCAGTGAGAATGGCCCATATCAAGAAAACCCAAAACAACAAATGCTGGCGAGGATGTGGAGACAGGAACACCCTTACACTGCTGGTGGGACTGCAAACTAGTGCAAACTTTGTGGAAAGGAATTTGGAGATACTTCAAACAGTTAGAAGTAGAAATATCGACACAGCAATAGCATTGTTGGGCATCTACTCAAAAGAGCATAAGCCATTCTATTACAAAGACATCTGCACCCGAATGTTTATGGCAGCACAATTCATGATTGCACTGTCATGGAAACAACCCAAGTGCCCGTCAACTCTTGAGTGGATAATTAAAATGTTGTATATGCTTGCAATGGAATATTACTCAATCCTAAGAAACAACAGTGAGCTAGCACCATTTATGCTATCCTGGATTAAGCTTAAGCCTGTTATCCAAAGTGAGGTGACACAAGATCACGAAAATGGGCTCCACATCTACTAGCCATCAAATTGGTACTGACTGACTAAAACTATGGTGCTCCAATGCCGGCACTGTACACCAGGGATTTGGGGCATTCCCACATCTTAGGCTTGTGGTGAGCATTGTGGAGGGGAAGGTAATACCTCTAACCCCTCTTAGGAGAGGCAAAGATATACAATGTAACCAAAATGTCAAAAAAACCCCACTTTTATTGGGTGATGGGCAGGTGGGAGGGGGGAGAAGTGGAAGGATGTATACTTACATAATGGGTGTGGTGCTCACCACCTGGTGGTTGGACGCACTTGAAGCTCTGGCACGGTGGTGGGTAAGGGTGGCAGGGGCAATATGTGTAACCCTAACAATATTTGTACCCCCATAATATGATGAAATAAAATGAGGCAAAAAGAATAATTCCTTAATATTATGCAGTATTCGGTGTTCACATTTCCTTGAGTATCTCACAAATGTAATATTTAAACAGTTATTTTCCCATAAGGATCCTAATAAGATCTATACATTATAAATGACTGATATGTCACTTAAGTCTCCATTAAGCTTACTTTCTAGGTTCCTTCTCGCATTCTCTCTCCCTCCTTTTATCTCTGTCTTCCTCCTTTACTAACCCCGTTTCTCTTGTGCCTTCCCTCTCCCCCTTTCTGTCCCTCATTATAATGTATTTATTGAAGAAACTGGTTGGTTTGTCCTTTAGTGTTTCTTACAACCTGGTCTTCATTTTACTGACTGCATCCCTTTTGATGTACTTTTCTTCTCCATTCTATGTACTGTAAATTAAGAAGTGTACACTTACAACCATAATTCAAGCATTATAAAAGTGATCCACATAATCAAAAATATTTGTACTCCTGTAATCCTTTGAAATAAGAAAAAAAATTTAAAAGTCTACTGACTTGATCGGATTCAGATTAAATTTTTGGCAAGACTCCTTCACAGGCAGTGTTGTATCACTCCATCCAGAGGCTCTATTTTTGTGATGTTATCATTGTCTTTCTTTACAGAAGAGGGAAACAGAGTCAAACCAGGATGAGACTGACCAGAACTGGGAACTATATGAACCCCAGATTTTCTGACTCCCCATTCTTTGCCCTGCACCACATCCCACCAGGTCCTTTAGAGAGGCATTTCATGAGCATGTCAGGAAGACCACAATGGGAAGAGCTGCCTACATTTTCTGTTTCAAGCAGGACTTATTAGTTTCCTAGGGTTCTCTGGCTCCAGCTCCAGCACAATATTTCAATAGCATAGTTTATAAATGCCCTATCTGGAAAAAAAGGGAGAGGTGGGTTTCCCCACTTGTTCTTGAAAATCACAAACCGGGTGGAGCAAGGTGGCCCCTTCAAGTTGGAGGCTGGAAGGGGTGATTTGGCTCAGAACAGCAGGGTGGTATATGCTTGAAAACTAGTGGAAACAGAAGTGTGAGGGGAGTGTGCCCTACCTTCTAGGAGGAGCATCCTAGGGTCAGTGCCAATGAGATTAGAGAGAAGGAAGGGAAAGGGAGGAGAGAGGAGGCAGAAAAAAGTATGGAGAAGAAAATTTTGGGAAATCACTTTGAGGGAAGAGGTCAGCATCTGGTATTGTTGCTTTATGTGGAATGGAAGGAGGGTGGTACCAAGTCTGGCTAAGAAAGAAATTTTCCATTAACAAGTCAAATTCTTAATGCAAAGATTGGGTTGTCTACTCATTTCTGTGCATTTTATATCCCCATCATGTTTTAAGAATCCAGGCGTGCTATTTTTTTAAGCTCTCAGAAACTTTTATTTTAAAATAAATATTCATAAAAGGGTTGAATTTTGTCAAATGCTTTTTCTGCATCTATTGAAAGGTCTTTGTTTTTGATTCTGTTTATGTGGTGAATTACATTTATAGATTTGAGTATGTTGAACCATCCCTGCATCCCTGGGATGAAGCCCACTTGGTTGTGATGAATTATTTTCTTGATGAGCACCAGGATTCAGTTAGCTAAGATTTTGTTGAGAATTTTTGCATCTGTCGTCATAAAGTGATAATGGTCTGTAGTTTTCTTTCTTGTTGCATCCTTTCTTGGTTTTTGTATTAAAGTGATGTTGGATTGATAAAATTAATCGGGTAGGATTCCATCCCTCTCAATGTTATGGAATAATTTCTTCAGGATAGTCACCAGTTCTTCCTTGTAGGTGTGGTAAAATTCGGGTGTGAAACCATCTGGTTTGGGACTTTCCTTTTTAGGGAGGCTTTTAATTGCTGTTCCTATTTCAGCTCTTGATATTGGTCTGTTCAGGAATTCTATTTCTTCCTGGTTGATCCTAGGGAGGCTGTGTGTTTCTAGAAATTTGTACATTTCCTCCTCATTTTCCAGTTTGTGTGCATAAAGGTGTTTATAGTATTCATAGATTATATCTTGTATCTCTGTGGCATCAGTTGTAATATCTCCTTTTCTGTTATTGATGGAGCTTATTAGAAATTTCTCTTTTCTGCTTTTCATTAGTCTAGACAAAGGCATGTCAATTTTGTTTATTTTTTTGAAGAACCAACTTTTTGTTGTATTAATCTTCTGCAAATGCCAATAACAGTCAAATTGAGAACCAAATCAAAGACTCAATACCCTTCACAATAGCAACAAAGAAAATACAGTTTCTAGGAATATACTTAACTAAGGAGATAAAAGACCTTTAGGGGGGGAACTATGAAACTCTGAGGAAGGAAATAGCAGAGGATGTAAACAGATGGAAATCGATACCATGCTTATGGGTCAGCTGAACCAACATTGATAAAATGTCTATACTACCCAAACTGATCTACAGATTTAATGCAATCCCTATGAAAATCCCAACATCATTTTTCACAGATTTAGAAAAAACAATTTTATGCTTTGTATGGAACCAGAGAAGACCCAACATATCAAAAGCAATTTTAGGCAATAAAAACAAAATGGGAGGTATCATTATGCCAGATTTCAAACTATACCACAAAGCTATACTAATTAAATCAGCTTCACATTGGCACAAAAATAAGGACATTGACCACTGGAACAGAACTGAGAACCCAGATATAAAACAAACCTCATATAGCCATCTAATCTTTGACAAAGCAGACAAAGACATACACTGGGGGAAAGAATCCCTTTTCAATAAATAGTGCTGGGAAAACTGAACAGCCATACATAGAAGACTGAAGCAGGATCCACACATTTTACCTCTCACAAAAATCAACTCATGCAGGGCAACAGACTTAAACCTAAGGTATGTAACTATTAGAATTCTAGAGGGAAATGTTAAAAATACTCTCCTAGACATTGGCCTAGGCAAAGAATGTATGAAGAAGACCCCAAAGGCAATCACAGCAACAACAAAAATAAATGGGACCTGATCAAACTAAAAAGATTCTGCACAGCCAAAGAAACAGTCATGAGATCAAAATGACAAACTACAGAATGGGAGAAAATTTTCACATGCTACAAATCTGATAAGGGGCTGATAATTAGAATCTATTTAGAACTCACAAAAATCAGCAAGAAAAAATCAAACAACCCTATCAAAAAGTGGGCAAAAGACATGAACAGAAACTTTTCAAAAGAATACAAAATAATGGCCAATAAACATATGAAAAAATGCTCAACTTCTCTAATCATCAGGGAAGGGCAAATCAAAACTGCAATGAGTTATCATTTATCTCCAGTGAGAATGGCCTTTATCAATAAGTCCCAAAACAATAAATGTTGGCGTGGATAGGGAGAGATAGGAACACTCCTACACTGCTGGTGGGACTGCAAACTACTGCAACCTCTGTGAAAAGCAGTATGGAGATACCTTAAAGTGATACAAGTGGATCTACCATTTGATCCAGCAATCCCACTACTGGACATCTACTCAAAAGAACAAATGACAGTCTACAAAAAATATACCTCCACTCGAATGTTCATAGCAGCACAATTCACAATTGGAAAATTGTGGAAACAACCCAAGTTCCCATCAATACATGAGTGGATTAATAAAATGTGGTATATGTATACCATGGAGTACTATTCAGCTCTAAGAAACAATGGTGATATGGCACCTCTTGTATTTTCCTGGCTATGGCTGGAACCCATTCTACTAAGTGAAGTATCTCAAGAATGGAAAAACAATCACCACAAGTACTCATGAGCAAATTCGTATTAACTGATCAGCACCTAAGTGGACATATAGGAATAACTTTTATCAGGTGTTGGGCAGATGGGATGGGGGAGGACGATATAGGTATATACATACATAATGAGCGAGATGTGCACCGTCTGGTGGATGGTTACTCTTGAAGCTCTGACTCGAGGGGGTATGGGGCAAGGCCAATATACGTAACCTTAACATTTGCACCCTCATTATATGCTGAAATAAAAATAAAATAAAATATTCACTTAAACCATATTAGAAACCATATAATTTTTTTATTTATGTTTTAAAAATTTTCAATATTTATTGTAAATTATTATGGATACATAATAGTTGTATATCTTTATAGGGTAAATATCATGTTTTGATACTTGCATACAATGTAAATTAATCAAATCAGGGTAATTGGGATATCCATCACCTCAGGCATTTCTTTGTGTTAAGAACATTCCAATGCCACTCTTTTAATTATTTTAAAGTATACCCTAACTTATTGTTGATTACAATCACTTTGCTTTGATATCAAATATTGTTCATTCTATCTACTTATCTAACTATATTTTTTCATCTATTAACCATCTTCACTTTATCTGCCCCCTAAAAACTACCCTTCCCATACTCTGGTAACCATCATTCTTCTCTCTGTCTCTATAAGATCAATTGTTTTTAATATTTGGCTTCCACATATGAGTGAGAACATGCAAGATTTATTCTTTCTGTGTTTGGCTTACTTCACTTCACATTATGTTCTCTAGTTCAATCCATACTATTGCAAGTGGCAGGATTTAATTCCTTTTTGTGGCTATATAATATTCAATTGTATATATTTGCCACAATTACTTTATCTGTTCATCTGTTGATAAAGACTTAGGTTATTCCATATCTTGGCTATTGTGAATAATGCTGCAATAAACATGGGGGAAGTGCAAGTATCTTTTCAATATGCTGATTTTTTTTTGTTTTGAATATATACCCAGCAGTGTGATTACTGGGTCAAATAGTAGTTCTATCTTCATTTTCTTTTTTGAGGAACCTCCATACTGTTTTCCATAGTGGTTGCACTAATTTGCATTCCCACTAACAGTGTCTGAGGGTTCCCTTTCTTGACATCCTCACCAGTATTCATTATTTCCTGTCTTTTTGATAAAAGCAATTTTAACTGGTGTGAGATGATTATCTTATTGCAGTTTTGATTTACATTTTTCTGATGACTAATGATGTTGAGCATTTTTTAATATAGATGTTGGCTATTTGTATGTTTTCTTTTCAGAAATATCTATTCAGATCCTTTGCCCAATTTTTAATCTGATTATTTGATTTTTTCCTATCAAGTTCTTAGAGCAATTTATTTAATCTAGGTATTAATTCCTTGTCATATGGGTAGTTTTCAAATATATTCTCACATTCTGTAAGTTGTCTCTTCACTTTGTTGATTGTTTTCTTTGTTGTGCAGAAGCTTTTTAGCCTGATGTGATCCCATTTGTCCAATGTTGTTTTGGTTGCCTTTGCTTTGGGGGCAAGAAGTCCTTGTCCAGACCAATGTATTGAAGTATTTCCCCAATGCTTTTTTTTTAGTAGTTTCATAATTTCAGATCTTAGATTTAAGCATTTAATCTATTTTTATTTAGTTTTTGTATATGGTGAGAGATAAGGATCTAATTTCATTCTTCTACATATCCAGTTTTCCAAGCACAATTTATTGAAGAGACTGTCTTTTTCCCACTGTATGTTCTTGGCACCTTTGTTGAAGATAGGTTCACTATAGATGTGTGGATTTATTTCTGGTTTCTCTATTCTGTTCCATTGGTCTGCATCTTTTTTTATTCCAGCACCATGATATTTTGGTTACTACCGCTCTTTAGTATAATTTGAAGTCAGGTAATGTGATTCCTCAAGTTTTGTTCTTTTTACTCAGTATGGCTTTGGTTATTCTGGGTCTCTTGTGGTTCCATATACATTTTATGATTTATTTTTATTTCTGGGAAGAATTACATTGGCATTTTGATGGGGATTGCACTGAAACTGTAGATTGCTTTAGGTAGTATGGACATTTTAACAATATTTATTTCTTCCAATCCATGAACATAGACTAACTATCCTTTTGTGTGTGTGTCCACTTAAACATATTTCATCCATGTTTTCTTGTTTTCATTGTAGAGATCTTTTACTTCTTCAGTTAGGTTTTTTCCTAGATATTTTATTTTATTTTCAGCTATTATAAATGGAATTACTTTCGTGGTTTCTTTTTCAGATTGTTTATTGTTGGCATATGGAAATGGTACTGATTTTTGTATGTTGATTTTGCATCCTCTAACTGTACTGAGTTTTTTTCTTTTTTTGGCATATTATGGGGGTACAGATTTTAAGGTTTCAATAAATACCCATTCCTCCCTCCCCTCACAAGTCTGAGTTTCCAGCGTGACAATCCTGCAGATGGTGCATATCTCACTCATTATGTATGTATGTATGTATGATTAGTCATGAAAGTAAACAGACAACCTACAGAATGGGATCTGTACGCATTTGATAAGTGGCTGATAACTAGAATATTGTTAGAACTCATGAAAATCAACAAGACAAAATCAAATAACCCTATTAAAAAGTGGGCAAAGGACTTGAACAGAAACTTTTCTAAAGAAGACAGAAGAATGGCCAACAAACATAAGAAAAAATGCTCAGCATGACCATCCTCCAGATGGTACACATCTCACTCATTATGTATGTATATACTCACCACCCTCCACCCTCCTACAAGCCCAAATCCCTATTACTGCAGTATCTATGTGTCCACTTAGGTGCTGCTAAGTTAATACCAGTTTTTTGGTGAGTATATATGGTGCTTGTTTTTCCATTCTTGGGTTACTTAACTTAGTAGTATGGGTTCCAGCTCTAACCAGGAAAATATAAGATGTGCTATATCACTGTTGTTTCTTAGAGCTGAATAGTACTCCATGGCATACATATACCACATTTTATTAATCCATTCTTGGATTGATGGGCACTTGGGCTGTTTCCACAGCCTTGCAATTATGAATTGTGCTGCTATAAACATTCGGGTGCAGGTGTCTTTTTTGTAGAGAGTCATTGGATCTTTTGGGCAGATGCCCAGTAATGGGATTGCTGGATCAAATGGTAGATTCACTTGTATCACATTAAGGTATCTCCATATTGCTTTCCACAGAGGTTGAACTAGTTTGCAGTCCCACCAGCAGTGTAGGAGTGTTCCCCTCTCCACATCCACACCAGCATTTATTGTTTGGAGACTTATTGATAAAGGCCATTCTGACTGGAGTTAAGTGATATCTCATTGTGGTTTTGATTTGCATTTCCCTGATGATTAAAGATGTTGAGCATTTCCCTGATGATTAGAGATGTTGAGCATTTTTTCATATGTTTGTTGGCCATTCTTCTGTCTTCTTTAGAAAAGTTTCTGTTCAAGTCCTTTGCCCACTTTTTAATAGGGTTATTTGATTTTTTCTTGTTGATTTTCATGAGTTCTAACAATATTCTAGTTATCAGCCACTTATCAAATGCGAACAGATCCCATTCTGGAGGTTGTCTGTTTACTTACATGACTATTTCTTTGGCTGTACAGAAACTTTTCAGTTTGATCATGTCCCATATATTTATTTTTGTTGCTGCTGTGATTGCCTTTGGGGACTTCTTCATAAACTCTTTGCCTAGGCCAATATCTAGGAGAGTGTTTCCAACATTTTCTTCTAGAATTCTAATACTTTCATACCTTAGGTTTAAGTCTATTATTCAGCGTGAGTTGATTTCTGTGAGGGGTGAAAAGTGTGGGTCCTGCTTTAGCCTTCTACAAGTGGCTATCCAGTTTTCCCAGCACCATTTATTGAAAAGGGATTCTTTTCCCCAGAGTATGTTTTTGTCTGCTTTGTCAAAGATGAGATGGCTATATGAGGATGGTTTTATATCAGGATTCTCAGATCTGTTCCACTCGCCAATATTTCTATTTTTGTGCCAATACCAGATTGATTTAATTACTACAGCTTTGTAGCATAGTTTGATATCTGGTATATTAATGCTTCCCATTTTGTTTCTCTTGCCTAGAATTGCTTTTGATATTCGGGGTCTTCTTTGGTTCCATAGGAAGCGTAAAATTATTTTTTCTATATCTGTAAAGAATGCTGATGGGATTTTAATAGGTATTACATTGAATCTGTAGATCACTTTGGGTAGTATAGACATTTAATGATATTGAGTCTGCCAATATATGAGCATGGTATGGATTTGCATCTGTTTACATCCTCTGCTCTTTCCTTCCTCAGTGTTTCACAGTTCTCCCTGTAGAGGTCTTTTACCTCCTTGGTTTAAGTATATTCCTAGGTACTTTAATTTCTTTCTTGCTATTGTGAAGGGAATTAGGTAATTGATTTGGTTCTCAATTTCATTGTTGTTGGCGTATATGAATGCTTCTGATTTCTCTGTATTGATTTCATATCCTGAGAATTTACTAAATTCATTTATCAGTTCCAGGAGTTTCTTGGTTGAATCTTTGGGGTTTTCTAAATATAATATCATATCATCCGTGAACAGGGAACATTTGATCTCTTGTGCCCCTATTTGGATATCTTTATTCCACTTTCCTGACTAATTCCTGTAGCCAGGACTTCCAGCACTATGTTGAATAGAAGTGGAGATAGTGGGCACCCTTCTCTGGTTCCAGTTCTAAGTGGGATTGCTTTCAATTATTCCCCATTCAGTATCATGTTGGCTATGGGTCTGTCATATATGGCTTGTATCATTTTTAGGTATGTCCCTTCTATGCCTATTTTCTTAAGTGTTCGTATCATGAAAGGGTGTTGAATTTTGTCAAAAGTTTTTCTGCATCTATTGAAAGAATCATGTGGTCTTTGTTTTTGCTTCTGTTTATGTGGTGAATTGCATTTATAGATTTATGTATGTTGAACCATCCCTGCATCCCTGGGATGAAGCCCACTTGGTCGTGGTAGATTATTTTTTTGATAAGCGTCTGTATTCCGTTCACTAAGATTTTGTTGAAAATTTTTGCATCCATATTCATTGGGATATTGGTCTGGAGTTTTCTTTTGTTGTTGCATCTTTTCGTGGTTTTGGTATCAGAGAAATATTCGCTTCATAAAAGGTGTCGGGGAGGTTTCTGTTCTTCTCAACTTTGTGGAATAGTTTCTGCAAGATAGGTACTAGTTCTTTTTTGTAAGTGTGTTAAAATTCAGGTGTGAAACTATCTGGATCGATACTTTCCTGTATAAGGAGATTTTTAATTGCTGTTCCTATTTCAGCTGTTGAGATTGGTCTGTTCAGGGAATCTATTTCTTCCTGGTTGAGCCTAGGTAGGCTGTGTGTTTCTAGAAATTTGTCCATTTCCTCCACATTTTCCAGTTTGTGTGCATAAAGATTTTTGTAGTATTCATAAATTATATATTGTATGTCTTTGGGATCAGTTGTGATATCTCCTTTTTTGTTCCTGATGGAACTTATTAGAGGTTTCTCTTTTCTGCTTTCCATTAGCTTAGCCAATGGTGTGTCAATTTTGTTTATTTTTTCAAAGAACCTTTGTTTTATTAATCTCCTGAATACTTTCCCTGATTTCAATATCCTTTAGTTCTAATTTGATCTTGTCGATTTCACTTCTTCTTCTGGGTTTGGGGTTGGTCTGTTAATCTTTATCCAGCTTTTTGTGTCGTTTCGTTAGATTGTCTACTTGTGATCATTTTGACTTTTGGTTATACGCATTTATGGAAATAAACTTTCCTCTCACACCTGCCTTACCTGTGTACCACAGATTTGATAACTTGTCTCCCAATTGTCATTTTCTTCATAGAACTTATTAATTTACATCTTGATTTCTTCATTTATGAAGTAATCTTCTAGTAGGAGGTTGTTTAATTTCCACGTTTTTGTGTAGAAATGTGAGTTTCTGTTAGGGTTGATTTATACTTTTATTCCACTGTGATCTGAGAAGATACAGGGTTAGATTTCTGTTTTTTTAAATTTCATGAGGTTTACTTTGTGTCCTAGGATATGGTAAATCTTAGAGAATGTCCCGTGAGCTGATGAGAACAACGTATATTCAGTGGATTTTGGGTAGAATGTCCTGTAAATGTCAGTCATACCCAATTGTTGTAGAGTTTTGTTTAAGTCCATTATTTCTTTATTAATTTTTTGTTTGGAGGATGTGTCTTGTGCCATCAGTGGGGTGTTGAAATCTCCGTTGATTATGGAGTTGCTATTAATCAATTTGCTTAGATCCAGTAAGGTATGCTTTATGAGACTCGTTGCACCAAATTTGGGTGTATATATATTTAAAATTGTTATATATGCTTCTGGAACTGTGCCCTTCACCATTATATAATGACGCTCTTTGTCTTTCACTACCTTTGTTGGTTTAAAAACTAAATCGTCTGAAGTTAGAACTGCCACACCAGCCTTCTTTTGGCTTCCGTTTCCTTGGAAATCTGATCTCCATCCTTTTACTTTTAGTCTATATGCATCCTTGCAGGTTAGATGTGTTTCCTGAAGACACCATATACTTGGCCTGTATTTTCTTATCCATTCAGCCAGCCTATGTCTCTTGAGTGGTGAGTTTAAGCCATTCACATTTATTGAGAGAACTGAAAGGTAAGGGAGATTATTGTTCATTCTGTTGGGTTGGATGTTGTTGCTTTGATTTCTCTCTTGAGCCATTGTATTATCTGGCCTTTAATCTTTGGGTTTTGGTTGTTTTTATATTCGTGAGTTTTTATTACGGTGTTCCGTGCATAAAACTGTTTTGAGTACTTCTTGTAGGGCTGTTCTTGTCTTGGTGAATTCTCTGAGACTTTTCTTATCTGAGAATGTCTTTAATTTTCCTTCATATATAAAAGTTAGTTTTGCAGGTAATAAGATTCTAGGCTGGGCATTGTTTTGTTTCAGAAGAATGAGAATGGGGCCACAGTCTCTCTTTGCTTTTAAAGTCTCAATAGAGAAGTCTGATGGTATTGGAATTGGCTTTCCCTTGTATGTTACTTGCTTCTTCTGTCTTACAGCTCTTAGAAGGGCCTCTTTAGTTGATGTTTTGGTCAGTCAGATGACTGCATGTCGTGACATATTCTTGTTTGCATTGAATCTCCCAGGGGTCCTTGAGCTTCTTGAACTTGTATATCGAGATTTTAGCATGATCTGGGAAATTTTCCTCTATTATATCTTCAAATAGGTTGTCCAACCCTTGAGTATTGTCTTCTTCCCCTTCTGGTAACCCTATGACCCTCACATTAGGCTTCTTAACTTAATCCCACATCTCTTGTAGGCTTTGCTCATTTCTCTTCTTTCTCTGTTACTGATTTATTTAATTGGAGGTTAATATCTTCAATCTCTGAGATTCTTTCTTCTGTTTGATCTACCCTGTTCTGGAGCCTTTCCACCGTATTTTGTAGTTCCCTGAATTGATTTTTCATTTCCAGGAATTCAGTTAAACTTTTCTTCTTGTGTCTATTTCTTTAGTGAACTTTTGCTCTAGGTCCTGGAGGCTTGTGCGGTTTCTTTGTGTTGGTTATTGAGTTGTTCTTGCAGGTCGTTAAGTTTTCTTATCATCCACATGCAAAATTCCTCTTCTGTCATTTTGGTTACCTGATTTTGGTTGGTGTCTGTTTCTAGGAGGCTGATGCTCCTCTTTAGGGGTGTGTTTTTTCTTTGGTTCCTTATATTTCTGGAGTTCCTTCGCTGATTGCTTCCCATGTCGATCAGTTGTTGTTTCTTCCCTTTAGGTTTTAGTTTGCTTATTCACACGCCTTGTTTAGTTTCCTAGCCAGTAGGTGGTGTCTGTGTGTGAGTTTTGACCACTCCCTGTATAATGAGTCAGTAGGTGCTATGAAAAGGGTGTGCAGGATTTCCTCCTTGTCAGGAGATGGTGCTTGCTTGAAGGAACAGGCTACGCTGTTGTTTCTGTGTTCTGTTATCAGCTCTTGTTCCTGTAGAGAGGCTGTAGTGCCTCTCTACAGGAACAAGTGCCTCAGGTGGTCGGTGGGGCCCTGGGACTTCCAGGTGTGTCTTTTTCTCCCCCTTAGTGAAGGCGGGTCTGGGAGTGAGTCTGGGTGGAGCTGGGTTGTGTAAGCCTTCCCTCAGGCACCACCAATGTCATCAGCAGGGGTCAAAGTTCTGTTCTCTGCTTCCAGGAAAAGCTGTCAGGGAGGGGCTGGAATGGCCCTGCTCAATCAATATATCTGTATGTGGGGGTGGGACTGTGTGAGACCCACAGTCCGGGGCGGGCCTCGCTTTTTTCCACGTTCCCCAATTCCACAGCTACTTCTGAGCCTCTGCCAGCAGGACACATCACATGCCACCAGGCCTCCCCTGCCTGTGATGCTGGCTGGGAGGTTTCCTGTGCAGGAAAGCCACCTCAGCTGGGCTCACGGCCTCCTTTTGGGTGGAGGGTTGCCCTCTAGGATGCCCCTGAAGGCACACACACCTCAGTAGGCTGTTCACGTATATTCCTTCTGTGCCCCGGGGAATGCGAGACCTCGGTGCACGGGATCTGGTCTGCAGGTCTGACCTCTGGGTCCCAGAGTTCAAACTATATCTTCACCAGTGAGAGGAGTGTCAATCCCAATTCACCCACCGGGAGCTCAAGCTGGGTCTATGTCTCTCAGCCTCAGGGTTGCCCCATTCTCCTGGGATCACCGTGCCAGCAGCACCTGGGAGGGCTGGTGAGTAGGGAGCTCACAGTCTGAGTTCCCCTTAGTCAGCTGTAGGGCCCCAAAAGGTAAAGTCCCATTCCCTGCAGGTGCCTCTGGCTGGTGGCTATATTGTCTCTTTGGGCAGCCGTGGGTAGGGTTGGCGGAGGGGAGAATGAGGCAATATGGAGCCTGCCGCATGGCTTTGGTCTGTGCACATGGAGGTGCCCCACGTTGATTTGGGATCCTGGTGCCGCATCTGCTACTGGCTTACCACTCACTGGCAGCTGCCATCTCTGTGCTGGTGTCCGCAGGTCTCCCCACCCACGGGGAGCCCACCAGCATTCCCAGATGCTGGGGAGGGGAAAGGTGATTGATCCACCTACCCTCCCGCTGGTTTCCGGGCTGCTCCAGCGGTCTCCTGTACTGAATTTGTTTATGAGTTCCAGCAGCTATTTTTTGTGGTGTCTTTAGTTTCTCTAGATATAAGATCATATCATCTGCAAAAAAGGATAATTTGACTTCTTCCCTTTTCCATTTGAATGGCCTTTATTTCTTTCTTTTGTCTGATTGTTCTAGCTAGAACTTCCAGCGCTATGTTGAATAACAGTAGTGTAAGTGGGCATTCTTGTCTTGTTCCAGATCTTAGAGGAAAAGCTTTCAGTTTTTCCCCATTCAGTATGATACTAGCTGTGGGTCTGTCATATGTGTCTTTTATTGTGTTGAGGTAAGCCCCTGCTATATTCAGTTTTTTGAGAGTTTTTATCATCAGGGATTGTTGTATTTTATCAAGTGCTTTTTCTGCATCATTTAAAATGATCATATGGATTTTGTCCTTCTTTCTGTTAATATGATTTATCACATTGATTTGAATATGTTGAACCATCCTTGTATTCCTGGGATGAATCCTACTTGATCATCATGAATAACCCTGTGAAGGTGTTGTTGAATTTGGTTTGCTAGTATTTTGTTGAGGATTTTTGCATCTACATTCACCAGCAATATCAGGTGGGCTATAAATTGAACATAGGTGAGAGTCCATAGTTTAGGCTTTGGTTTATACTTCTCTTCTTCATGAACTAATGATTACATACTGTTCCTCCATTTCTGTTTCTGGAAATGCTACCTTGCTTATAAACCTAGCTCAAATGCTACCTCCTATGTGAAGCCTTTCCTGAGCTCTTCAGTTGGAAGCAACCACGTCCTTCTCTGTGATCCCAGAACATTTTTGTTTGTACAGTTCCTGTGATATCTCCACATGTTGTCATGTGTTGTAATTGCTTACATGTGATACTTTAATTAAACTCCCCTGAGAGAAAGTACCTGATACATGTCTTCTACTCAGTCCAGTGCTCAATCAGTGGGATGGTATTATTCCTAAATGCTTTGCTATTTAAATCAGTAATTTTCAGCCTTGCCCACACACTGGAATCATCTAAGGATCTTTAGAAACTACTGATGCCTGTGTCTCAGGAGAGTTCTGTGCATTTGTAATTTTAAAATCTTTCCAGGTGAATCTGATAAATATCAGGGCTGGAAATTCCTGATTTAAAAGATATAGTAACATAAGTGATCTTATGTAAGCCTCATAACAATATTAATAGGTTATATTATAGGGCATTATTAATATTGTTTTGTAAATAAAGAGAATGGGGCTTAAAGAGGTTAAAATGACTAGCCCAAGGTCACAGAAAAGAATAACAACAGAGTGGGGAATTATGGACACAATTTCTAACTTCAAGTCTAATGCTATGCCCTCCAGAACACAGACCCCCACCCACCCACGCACACCCTCCTACGACATTAGTTGCTCCTCAAGTTCAGGAATGTTTCCTCAAGGTAGGAAACATTGGCTGGGCATGGTGGCTCATGCCTGTAATCCTAGCACTCTAGGAGGCCAAAGCGAGAGGATAGCTCAGGGTCAGGAGTTTAAGACAAGCCTGAGCAAGAACGAGATGCTGTCTCTACTAAAAATAGAAAGAAATTAGCCAGGCAACTAAAAATATATAGAAAAAATTAGCTGGGTGTGGTGGTGTATGCCTGTAGTCCCAGCTATTTGGGAGGCTGAGACAGAAGGATTGCTTGAGCCTAGGAGTTTGAGGTTGCTGTGAGCTAGTCTGATGCCATGGCACTCTAGCCCGGGCAACCGAGTGAGACTCTGTCTCAAAAAAAACGTTAGGAAACATATTCTCAGGGTCAGGAACATGTTCTCAAGGTCAGAGTATGTGTTTAATTCTCTGTACCCCAAGCATGTGACATGGGACCTCATCCAGAGTAGGAATAGGTGAAGAGTAGAATGCACTGATTAATCCTGGTTCAAAGGAGAAGAGAGGAGGTAAGTATAGATGTAAGGTAGTAGATATTTTGGATAAAGACAGGGAAGAAGAGATTAACACAGTCTTCTAACTCCTAATCCAATATTCTTTCCACCACAACCCATCACCTTTCCCAAATAAAATAAATAAATAAAGATTGAGGATGGATAGAGCAAGATGGTAGAATAGGACTCTGCAGCAGTTGTCCCTCTGCAGAATCATCAATTCAAACAACCATCTATATATGAAAATACCTTCCAAAAGCTAAGGAAATCAAGTGAGAGATCATCACAGAACCTGGTTATAACACCATAATAAGCAAAGATACATTGAAGAGGGTAGGAAGGACAGTTTTACATTAACCATATCACTCTTCCCCAAATCAAAGTCAGCACAGTGCAGAGATACATACTGTTTTCTTGGGAGAAAGAAGAAAGTGAGCATAGGACTTTGCGTTGGACACCAACACTGGGCCTGACACAGTGAAACCCAACACCAAGAAGGCCACTGTGGCTCCAGACTCCAGGCAGGTACCAAGACTGAGACTTCAGACTTATCTGAGTGCCAGGTGGAACCTCCCAACCCCAGGGTTTCAGACCTGCAAGGCAGAATCAATCTCTAATGTTCACCACCCCTGGGCTGACATTTGTGATCCAAGGATTCATACTGCCCTCAATGGTGACATTCCTCACAGATATAGAAAAAACAATCCTAAATTTTGTATGGAACAACAAAAGACTCCAAATATCCAAAGTAGTCCTGAGCAAAAAGAACAAAGCTGGAGGCATCACACTACCTGACTTTGAAATATACTGTAAATGTATAGTAACCAAAAAAGAATAGTACTGGCATAAAAACAGACCCATAGACCAATGAAACAGAACAGAGAACACAGAAACAAATCCACACATTTACAGCCAACTGATCTTTTAAAAAGGTGCCAAGAACACACATTGAGGAAAAGACAGTCTTCAATAAATGATGCTGGCAAAACTGGATATCTATGAACATAAGAATGAAAGTAGACTCTTATCATTCATGTTATACAAAAATAAACTCTAAATGGATTGTATACTTAAATATAAGACAAAAACTATGAAGCTACTATAAGAAAACATTGGGGAAATGCTTTAGGACATGGGTCTAGACAAAGATTTTATGGGTAAAACATCAAAAGCACAGACAATAAAACAAAAGTAGAAAATGGGACTATCGCAAACTAAAAAGTTTCTGCACAGCAAAGGAAATAATCAAAAGAGTGAAGAGACAACCTAGAGAATGTAATAAAATACCTGCAAAATATTCATCCCCAAGGGACTACTTTCTATAATATACAACGAACTCAAACAACTCAGTAGCAAATAATAGTAATAATAATGGGCAAAGGGCTCAACAAGTATATGAAAAAGTTCCCAACATCACTAATTATCAGGGAAATGAAAAGCAAAACCACAGTGAGATATCATCTCACACCTGTTAGTATGGCTATCATCAAAAGGACAGAAAGTAGCAAATGGTGGCAAGGCTGCAGAGAAAAGAGAACCAATTAGTATAGCCATTATGGAAACCAATATGAAGGTTATTCAAAAATTAAAAACAGAACTATCATGCTATCCAGAAATCCTACTACTTGATATTTATCCAAAGAAACTGAAATCAATATATGGAAGAAATACCTGCATCCCATGTTTATTGCAGCTTTATTCACAATATTGAAGATATTCACAATATCCAAATGCCCATCAACAGATGAATGGATAGAGAAAATGTGGTATATATACATAATGGGATACTATTCCAGCATGATAAAGAATGAAATCCTGTCATTTGCAGCAAGATGGGTAAGCCTGGAGGATGTTATATTAAGTGAAAAGAGTCAGGCACAGAAAGGTAAATACACCATGTTCTCACTCATGTAGGAGCTAGAAAAATTGAACTAGTAAAAGTATAGAGAAGAATAAAGGTTATTAGAAGCTAGGAAGTGTATGGGGTGGGGGAGGATAGGAAGAGAGTGGTTAATGGACACAGAGTTACAGCAGATGACAAGAATAAGTTCTTGTGTTCTGTAGCACCGTAGGGTGAATAAGGTTAACATTAATTTAGTGTTTGTTTTCAAAAAGCAAGTAGAGAGAATTTTGAATGTTCACAACACATAAAAATATAAATGTTTGAGGTGATTGATATGCCAATTTCCCAGACTTGACCATTAGACATTAAATACATGTATTGAAATATCACTCTGTATTCTATAAATATGTACAATTATGATGTATCAACTAAACATAAAAGGAAAAAAGCTGTTTCTTTATCAAAAACAAACAAACAAAAAAACAAGACCTAGAGTGGCTAAATGGAAAAAAAATACCCAGTTAAATGCTGCCTATGAGAGACTTATGTCACCTGTGGAAACATATATAGACTGAAAATGAAAATTTGAAAAAGATATTCCATGTGAATGGAAACCAAAAGAGATCAGGAGTGGCTATACTTATATCAGATAAACTAGACTTTATGTCAAAGACTATCACTAGGACAAAGATCATTATATAATGATAAATGGGTCAATTTAGCAAGACGATATAACAATTGTAAATATATGCACCAAACACTGAAGCATACAAATATATAAAGCAAATATTAATAGATCTGAAGGAGAGATTAAGTGCAATACAATAATAGTAGAAGCCTTAAGCACTCCACTTTCATCAATGGACAGATTATTTAGACAAACTAAATAGGGAACATCAATCTTCACCTGTAGACGAAATGGACTTATCAGTCATATGCAGAACATTCTACCCAACAGCTACAGAATACACATTATTCTCAAGTGCACATGGAATGTTCACTAGGATAGATCATGTTAGGCTACAGACAAGTTTTAACAAATTTAAAAGACTGAAATCATATCAAATATCTTTTCTTACCACAATGGTATTAAACTAAAAATAACAAGAGGATTACAGAAAATTCACAAATACATGGAAATTAAACAACATGCTATGGAACAACCAATGGATCAGTGAAGGAATGAAAAGAGAAATTAAAATTTTCTTGAGAAAAATGAAAATGGAAATACAACATACTAAAACTTATGGAATACAGCAAAAGCACTTCTAAAAGGGAAGTTCATAGCAATAAACAACTATATCAACAAAGAAGAAATATCTAAAATATACAACCCAATTTTGCACCTCAGGAACCAGAAAAACAAGAACAAACTTAGCCTAAAATTAGGATAAAAATGGAAATAATAAAGATCATGGCAGAAATAAATGAAATAGGGACAAGTAACACAATAGAAAAGATCAACAAAATTAAGAGTTAATATTTTGAAAATATAAAATTGATAAGCCTTTAGCTAGATGAAGAGAAAAAGAGAAAACTTAAATAAATTATATCAGAATTTAAAAAGGAGACATTACAGTGATAAAACAGAAATACAAAAATATCATAAGAGACTATTATTACTAATATTGTTACCCTGATACCAAAGGTAGAAAAGGACACTACAAGAAAATTACTGGCTAATACCTCTGATGAACATAGATACAAGAATCCTCAACAGAATCCTAGCAAATGTAATACAATAGCACATTAAAAAGATCATTAACTAAGATCAAGTGGGCTTCATCCCAAGTATCAAAGAATGATTCAACATATGCAAATTAATAAATGTAATACTTCACATTAACAGATTGAAGGACAGAAACCATATAATCATTTCAATAGATGCAGAAAACACATTTTACAAAATCCAGCATCCTCTTATGATAAAAATTCTCAACAAATAAGGATAGAGAGAATGTACCTCATCACAGTAAAGGCCATGCATGACAAACCCATAGCTTACATCATACTCAATTGGGAAAAGTTGAATCCTTTTTCTGTAAGATCTGGAAAAAGACAAGAATGCTCACTCTCACCACTTCTGTTCAAGATAGTACTGGAAGTCCTAGACAAAGCAATTAGGCAAGAGAAAGAAATAAAAGGCATCCAAGTTGGAAAGCAAGATGGTAAATTGTCTCCATTTGCAGATGACATAATCTTTTATATGGAAAAATCCTAAAGTTTCTGTGACAGAACTGTTAGAAGTAATAAAGGAATTCAGTTAGGCTGTAGGACACAAAATCAACATACAAAAATTAGTAGCATTTTTATATACTAATAAAAAACTGTCACAAAAAGAAATAAAAAAATATTATCTTATTTACAATAAATATAAAAATACTTAAGGATAAATTTAAACAAGGAGGTGAAATATCTACAATGAAAAGAATAAAAATATTGATGAAAGAAATTGAAGGAGACAAAAATAAGTTGAAAAATATTTCATGTTTGTGTATTGAAAGAAATAATATTTTTAAATGTCCATAGTATCCTAAGCTTGTCTATTTAATGAAATCCCTATCAAATTACCAATGACATTCTTCATAGAAATGGAAAAAAAACCTCCTAAAATTTGTATGAAACCACAAAAGACCCTGAAGAACCAAAACAATCCTGAGCAAAAAGAACAAAGCTGGATTTTCAGAGGAAAATGGCGGAGTAAAGGTAACCC
Source organism: Microcebus murinus (assembly GCF_040939455.1). Classification (NCBI taxonomy): domain Eukaryota; kingdom Metazoa; phylum Chordata; class Mammalia; order Primates; family Cheirogaleidae; genus Microcebus; species Microcebus murinus. The sequence continues at coordinate 1,570,834 of NW_027438947.1, read as the reverse complement.
CTGGATTCCTGCTCCCAGAGAAGGAGACATAGATCTTGGTCTCCTACACTCAAGTGGATCTCCCCCCTACAAGGACAGCATCGAGAATCCGGAGAGGTTCAGCGTGGGACTCTCAAAAAAGGAAAAAACAAGGTGATTGGGAGATAAGATCCCATTCTCTGGAGAGTGCAAAACAAACAATAGGGCACATGGGAGGGCACTGGCCTGCTGGCCCAGGGGGTGAAGTGAGATCAGACCCACAGGAGAACTCCTTGCTTCCCCATCAACATCCACACCCACACAGCCAGGGACCTGTCTGAAATTGGTGCGAAATCACGGCAGGAGAAGAGGTTGCTGGAGAGTGCGGTCATTAGTGGAAACTCCGTGGAGCCCCATGTTATGACGGCTCCAAGACGGGAGGAAACTGAACTGAGCTGATAGGGGAGGAAGTTAGATGTCTCCCCTCTGGTAATGAGCAGGGCCAGACCTATAGAGCTGTTCACTAAGTCAGGGGGCCCTAAGCTGGAACTGCCTCAGGAAAATAAGACTGCACAGGGCGGGTAAGTAAGAGCGAGAACTATGGCTGAACTGGCATTCAGGAAGGTGGCATAGGGGAGGCAATGGGGCATCCTGATAACACAGACCCCCAACTGAGCACCTGCCACCTACTAAACAATTGCCTCCGGTGCTGGTGCCCTACAAGTGGGCAAGCAGTCGCCATTGAGGGGGTCCACAGCCCAGCTGCCGCAGTGCCATATGGCATGGAGGGAAGGTCTCCTCCCTCAGCCTAGAGAATCTCTTGACAAATTCTGCCCCTACACAATCTGCGATCAGCTCAACAGGCCTGGCTCAATCAATGAACTACTGAGAAAACTAACGCCAACAGGCGCCCCAGCCACTGGGGCACTGGGATTCAGGGCAGATTGGGGAGCTACTTCCTCCCCCTAGCCTGCATATATCCTGCCGAAAGTGGTAGGCTCCACCACTGGAAGCGGGGTGAGACAAGAAAACCCACTCTACACAGATCTAGGGAGAACCCGCTGGGTCTGTCTGCAGGGCGTAAGCACGCGCAGTATAAAAGACTTTGCTTCCCAAAACCGTTTAGGTCACCCACTTGATCAAAACAATGGGGCTGGATCTCCTCCCCCGGTGAGGACCCTGGTCAAGGAAGAAATCCTCCACAAGCAGCCACTATAGGCTCCACAAGTAAACCATCCCATCAGGGGTACCTTCCAAGTGTGGTGGAAGGGCTCCCCCCATTGAAAGAAACTACAGCTGATCCAGATGGGGAGAGCTCAATGTAAGATTTCCGGAACTTCAAAAAATCAAACCGAAAAAATTCCCCCTAGGAGATACACCAGCTATCAATAAATAGAGACTGAACAAACCCAAACCACTAAAATGACAGAAGAATTCCAAAATTGGATTGTAAGAAAGCTCAATTATATGCAAGAAAAAATGGAAAACCAACACAAAGAAACCACCAAGAAAATTCAGGAGGTGGAACAAAGATTCACCAAGGAAATTGAGATTTTAAAGAAAAATCAATCCAATCTCCTGGAAATAAAGAATTTATTCAGGGAAATACAAAACGCAGTGAAAAGCCTCAAAAATAGGGTGGATCAAACAGAAGAAAGAATCTCAGAGATTGAAGATAACACTTTCCAATTAAATAAATAAGTCACAGTAATAGAGCAGAGAAACAAAAGAAAAGAGTAAAGTGTACAAGAGATGTGGGATTATGTGAAGACACCTAAGGTGAGGGTCATAGTGTTACCAGAGTGTGAAGACAAAAACACTCAAGGGTTGGACAAGCTATTTGAAGATATAATAGAGGAAAATTTTCCAGGCCTTGCTAAAAATCTTCAGATACAAGTTCAAGAAGCTCAAAGGGGTGGAATCAAGATGGCGGATGAGAAACACTGCCAGACAGAGTGTCTCTGCAGAAAAGACAGATTCTAGCAGAAATTAGAAGAAAGAAGCAAGAAGATGAGCCTACATCGGACGAGGGTCAGAAGGAGGAACACCTGAGACCATGGGAGACTCCACAGGAGGAGGTCACAGAGGAGAACTGGAAACTGAGACCACTGGAGCAGCCCAGAGACCAGCAGCAAGGGTAGGTGGATCGGCCATTTTCTCTCCCCTGCATCTCCGACTGATGGTGGGCCCCCAGCAGGTGGAGAGACCTGCAGACACCAGCCAGATATGGCAGCTGCCAGTGAACCATAAGCCAGTAGCGGACGCAGCACCAGGCTCCCAACACACTCTGGGCACTTCCGTGTGCACAAACCCGAGCCGTGTGGCAGGCGCCATAATGCCTCATTCTTCTCTCTGCCAACCCTACCCGCAGCTGCCCAGAGAGACAATACAGCCACCAGCTAGAAGGACCTACAGGGAATGGAACCTTCCCTTTTGGGGCCCTACAGTTGACTAAGGTGAACACAAACTGTGAGCTCTCTACAAGCCAGCCCTCCAAGGTGCTGTTAGCATGGTGATCCCAGGAAAACGGGGCATACCCTGAGGCTGAGAGACATAGGCCCAGCTTGGGCTTCCTGTGGGTGTATTGGGACTGGCACTCCTCTCCCTGGTGGGGATATAGTTTGAACTCTGGGACCCAGAGGTCAGACCTGCAGACCAGATCCCGTGCAGCAAGGTCTCGCATTGCCCGGGGCACAGAAGGAATATACGTGAACAGCCTACTGAGGTGTGTGTGCCTTCAGGGGCAGATCAGCATATTAAGGAGAACCCTCCCCCCAAAGGGAGGTGGTGGCCCAGCCGAGGTGGCGTACCTGCACAGGGAACCTCCCGGCCGGCATCACAGGCAGGGGAGGCCTAGTGGTGTGTGGTCTGGCCTGCTGGCAGAGGCCCAGGAGTAGCCACAGAGTTGGGGATGGTGGAAAGAAGCCAGGCCCACTCAAGACTATGGGTCTCAGACAGCCCTACCCCCACATCCAGACTCTCTGACTGACCGGGGCCATTCCAGCCCCTCCTTAATAGCTATGCCTGGAAGCACAGAAGAGAACCTTGACCCCTGCTAACGACATTGGTGGTGCCTGAGGGCATGCTTACCCAACCCAGCACCGCCCAGACTCACTCCCAGACCAGCCCTCACTGAGGGGGAGAAAAGGACACACCTGGAAGTCCCAGGGCCCCACTCACAACCAGAGGCACTAGAGTGCCTCTCTATAGAAACAAGAGATGATAACAGGACACCAAAAAAAAACAGCGTAGCCTGTTCCTCCAAGCAAGCGTCACCTACTGACAAGGAGGGCATCCTGCACACCCTTTTCATGGCACCTACTGACTCACTATACAGGGAGTGGTGGAATCTCACCCACAGACACCACCTAACAGCTCAGAAACTAAACAAGGCGTGTGAATAAACAAACGAACACCTAAAGGAAAGAAACAACAACTGATCGACATGGGAAGAAATCAGTGAAAAAACTCCGGAAACATGAAGAACCAAACAGAAAATACACCCCCAAAGAGGAATACCAGCCCCCTAGAAACAGACACCAACCAAAATCAGGCAACCAAAATGACAAAAGAGGAATTTTGAATGTGGATGATAAGAAAACTTAACGACCTGCAAGAACAACTCAATAACCAACACAAAGAAAGCGCAAAAAGCCTCCAGGACCTAGGGCAAAATTTCACTAAAGAAATAGACACAAGAAGAAAAGTTTAACTGAATTCCTGGAAATGAAAAATCAATTCAGGGAACTACAAAATACGGTGGAAAGGCTCCAGAACAGGGTAGATCAAACAGAAGAAAGAATCTCAGAGATTGAAGATATTAACCTCCAATTAAATAAATCAGTAACAGAGATAGAGCAGAGAAAGAAGAGAAATGAGCAAAGCCTACAAGGGATGTGGGATTAAGTTAAGAAGCCTAATGTGAGGGTCATAGGGTTACCAGAAGGGGAAGAAGACAATACTCAAGGGTTGGACAACCTATTTGAAGATATAATAGAGGAAAATTTCCCAGATCATGCTAAAATCTTGATATAAAAGTTCAAGAAGCTCAAGGACCCCTGGGAGATTCAATGCAAACAAGAATATGTCACGACATGCAGTCATCAGACTGACCTTTTGGTCAACTAAAGAGGCCCTTCTAAGAGCTGTAAGACAGAAGAAGCAAGTAACATACAAGGGAAAGCCAAATTGAATAACACCAGAATTCTCTACTGAGACTTGACAAGCAAGGAGAGACTGGGGCACAATACTCACTCTTCTGAAACAAAACAATGCCCAGCCTAGAATCTTATTCCCTGCAAAACTAACCTTCGCATATGAAGGGAAAATAAAGACATTCTAAGATAAGCAAAGTCTCAGAGAATTCACCAAGACAAGACCAACCCTACAAGAAGTACTCAAAACAGTGTTACGCACGGAACACCGTAATAAAAACTCACGAATATAAAAACAACCAAAACCCAAAGATTAAAGGCCAGATATTACAATGGCTCAAGAGAGAATTCAAAGCAACAACATCCAACCCAACAGAATGAACAATAATCTCCCTTACCTATCAGTTCTCTCAATAAATGTGAATGGCTTAAACTCTCCACTCAAGAGACATAGGCTGGCTGAATGGATAAGAAAATACAGGCCAAGTATATGGTGTCTTCAGGAAACACATCTAACCTGCAAGGATGCATATAGACTAAAAGTAAAAGGGTGGAGATCAGTATTCCAAGCAAGTGGAAGCCAAAAGAAGGCTTGCATGGCAGTTCTAATTTCAGACGATTTAGTTTTAAACCAACAAAGGTAGTGAAAGACAAAGAGGGTCATTATATAATGGTGAAGGGCACAGTTCCAGAAGCATATATAACAATTTTAAATATATATACACTCAACTTAGGTACACCCAGATTCATAAAGCAAACCTTACTGAATCCAAGCAAATGGATTAATAGCAACACCATAATCAACGGAGATTTCAACACCCCACTGACAGCACAAGACAGGTCCTCCAAACAGAAAATTAATAAAGAAATAATGGACTTAAACAAAACTCTAGAACAATTGGGTATGAATGACATTTACAGGACATTCTACCCCAAATCCTCTGAACATATGTTCTCGTCAGCTCACAGGACATTATCTCAGACTGATCATATCCTAGCACACAAAGTAAACCTCAAGAAATTTAAAAAAATAGAAATCATACAATGTATCTTCTCAGATCACAGTAGAATAAAAGTAGAAATCAACCCTAACAGAAACTCACACTTCTACACAAAAATATGGAAATTAAACAACCTCTTACTAGAAGATTACTTCATAAATGAAGAAATCAAGATGGAAAAAAAATTCTATGAAGAAAATGACAATGTAGAGACAAGTTATCAACTCCTCTGGGACACAGCTAAAGCAGTTCTGAGAGGAAAGTTTATCTCTATAAATGCCTATAACCAAAAGTCAAAAAGATCACAAATAGACAATCTAATGAAACAACTCAAAGACCTGGAAAAAGAAAAACAGAGCAGCCCCAAACCTAGCAGAAGAAGTGATCAACAAGATCAAATCAGAACTAAAGTAAATTGAAAACAAGAAAGCTATTCAGGAGATTAATAAAACAAAAAGTTGGTTCTTGAAAAAAAAATATTGACATGCCACTGGCTAAGCTAACAAAAAACAGAAAAGAGAAATCTCTAATAAGCTCCATCAGGAACAAAAAAGGAGATATCACAGCTGATCCCAAAAGAGATACAAGATATAATTTATGAGTACTACAAAAATCTTTATGCACACAAAGTGGAAAATGTGGAGGAAATGGACAAATTTCTAGAAACACACAGCCTCCCTAGGCTCAACCAGGAAGAAATAGATTCCCTGAACAGACCAATCTCAAAAGCTGAAATAGAAACAGCAATTAAAAATCTCCCTGAAAAGAAAAGTCCTGGTCCAGATGGTTTCACACACGAATTTTATGACACTTACAGAGAAGACCTAGTACCTATCTTGCAGAAACTATTCCACAACATCGAGAAGAACGGAAACCTCCCCGACACCTTTTATGAAGCGAATATTACTCTGATACAAAAACCAGGAAAGGATACAGCAAAAAAAGAAAACTACAGATCAATTTCCCTAATGAATACAGATGCAAAAATTTTCAACAAAATCTTAGGTAACCGAATCCAGACGCTATCAAAAAAATAATCCATCACAACCAAGTGGGCTTCATCCCAGGGAAGCAGGGATGGTTCAACATACGTAAATCTATAAATGCAATTCACCACATAAACAGAAGCAAAAACAAAGACCACATGATTCTTTCAATGATGCAGAAAAAGCTTTTGACAAAATTCAACACCCCTTCATGATATGAACACTTAATAAAATAGGCATAGAAGGAACATACCTAAAAATGATACAAGCCATATATGACAGACCCATAGCCAACATCATACAGAATGGGAAAAATTAAAGCATTCCCACTTAGAAGTGGAACCAGACAAGGCTGCCCACTATCTCCACTTCTATTCAACATAGTGCTACAAGTCCTGCCTACAACAATCAGACAGGAAAGTGGAATTAAATGTGTTTAAATAGAGGCAGAAGAGATCAAACTTTCACTGCTGATGATATAATATTATATTTAGAAATCCCCAAAGATTCAACCAAGATACTCCTGGAATGGACAAATGAATTTAGTAAAGTCTCAGGATACAAAATCAATACACAGAAATCAGAGGCATTCATATATGCCAGCAACAATCAAATTGAGAACCAAATCAAAGACTCAATTCCCTTCACAATAGCAACAAAGAAATTAAAGTACTTGGGAATATACTTAACCAAGGAGGTAAAAGATCTCTACAGGGAGAACTATGAAACATTGAGGAAGGAAATAGTAGAGGATATAAAGAGATGGAAATCCATACCATGATCGTGGATCGGCAGACTCAACATCATTAAAATGTCTATACTACACAAACTGATCTACAGATTCAATGCAATGCCTGTTAAAATCTCATCATCATTCTTCCCAGATTTTGAAAAAATAATTTTACACTTCGTTTGGAACCAGAGAAGACCCCACATATCAAAAGCAATTCTAGGCAATATAAACAAAATGGGACTTATTAATATGATATCAGATATCAAACTATACTAAAAAGCTGTAGTAATTAAATCAAAATGTTATTGGCACCAAAATAGGAATAATGGCCAGTGGAATAGATCTGAGAACCCTAATATAAAACCATCCTTATATATCCATCTGATCTTTGACAAAGCAGACAAAAAGATACACTGGGAAAAAGAATCCCTTTTCAATAAATGGTGCTGGGAAAACTGGATAACCACTTGTAGAAGTCTGAAGCAGTACCCACACCTTTCACCTCTCACAAAAATCAACTCACGCTGGATAACAGACTTAAACCTAAGGTATGAAACTATTAGAATTCTAGAGGAAAATGTTGGAAATACTCTCCTAGACATCGGTCTAGGCAAAGAATTTATGAAGAAGGCCCCAAAGGCAATCACAGAAGCAACAAAAATAAATAGAACAGGATCAAACTAAAATGCTTCTGCACAGCCAAAGAAATAGTCATGAAAGTAAACAGACAACCTGCATATTGGAAGAACATTTTCACTTCCTACACATCTGATAAGGAACTGATAACTAGAATATACTTAGAACTCACGAAAATCAGTAGGAAAAAATCAAACAACCCTATCAAAAGTTGGGCAAGGGACATGAACAGATACCTTTCTAAAGAACACAGAATAATGGCTAACAAACATGAAAAAATTCTCAACCTTTCTATTCATCAGGGAAATGCAAATCAAAACTGCAATGAGATATCACTTATTTCCAGTAAGAATGGCCTTTATCAAAATGTCCCAAAACAATAGATGTTGGCATCGATGTGGAGAGATAGGAACACTCCTACACTGCTGGTGGGACTGCAATCTAGTTCAACCTCTATGGAAAGTAATATGGGGATACCTTAAAGCGATACAAGTGGATCTACTATTTGATCCAGCAATCCCATTGCTGGGCATCTACCCAAAAGATCCAAGGACACTCTACAAAAAAGACACCTGCACTCGAATATTTATAGCAGCACAGGTCACAACGCAAAATTGTGGAAACAACCCAAGTGCCCATCAATTCAGGAGTGGATTAATAAAATGTGGTATATGTATACCATGGAGTACTATTCAGTTCTAAGAAACAACGGTGATATAGCACCTCTTGTATTTTCCTGGATAGAGCTGGAACCCATACTACTATGTGAGGTATCCCAAGAATGGATAAACAAGCGGCACATATACTCACCAGCAAACTGGTATTAACTGAGCAGCACCTAAGTGGACACATAATTGTGAACTACATTAATTTGGTATTGGGCAGGTGGGAGACGGGAGGGGGGCGGGTATATAAATACATAGTGAGTGAGATGTGCAGCATCGGGGGATGGTCATGCTTGAATTGAAGCTCTGACTTTGGGCAAGGGGGGCAAGGGCATTATTTGAAACCTTAAAATTTGTGCCCCCATAATATGCTAAAATAATTTTAAAAAGAACAAGCTGGAAGCATCACAGTACTTGACTTTAAAATATACTCCAAAATTATGGTATCCAAAACTGTATGGTACTGGCATAAATACAGACTCATAAACCAATGGAACAGAAGAGCTTAGGAATAAATCCACTTATTTACACCCAACTGATTTTTGAGAAAGGGGCCAAGAACACAGAATGGGGAAAGGACTGTCTCAACAAATGGTGTTGGGACAAACAGACATCTACATGCAGAAGAATGAAATTAGACTTTTACCTCACACCATATACAAAAATCAACTCAAAATGGATTTAAAACTTAAGCATAAGACCCTACACTATAAAATTACTAGAAGTAAACATAGGGGAAAGCTCCATGACTTTGGTGTAGGCAATGATTTTTTGGCTATAAACTCAAAAGTGCAAGCAACAAAAACAAAATAGACAAATGAGATTTCAATCAAGCAGGGGGAAGTGGAGAGGAACAAAAACCTACCTGACCAGTACAGTTAACACTATTTGGGTGACAGGCACACTTATAGCTCTGACTCAAACATTACAAAAGCAATATATATAAACAAAAACATTTGTACCCCCTTAATACTTTGAAATAAAATAACAACAACAATAATAAAAAGCTTCTGAAAATAAACAAACAATCAACAGGGTGAAAAGACAACCTATAGAATGGGAGAAAATATTTGCAAACCATGTATCTGATAAGAGCTTATTTTCCACAATATATAATAAACTCAACTCAATAGCAAGAAAGCAAATAACTCAATTAAAAATGGGCAAAGGATGTAAATTAGACATTTTTCAAAAGAGGACATATAATGATGTTGGTACTTTCAGGCAGCCAAACTCCTAATTTGCTGGCAAATTAATAAACTCCTCTTTCCTTCTCTCCAAACCACTTTTCCTCATTCTGATGCAGCCTCAGGGTCAAGTGCCAAGCTTTTGGTAAAAGAATCTGGAGTCCCTGGGTGGGCTCATCAGCACCTCAGTAGAATGGCACTCCTCAACTGCTGGAAGAAGCAGGGAGCAGCCCCAGGACAAGATGTCGGTCTTCACTGGAGGAGTGGCTTCTTTTTGAGGTTAGAGAGTATAGGATAGTCCCAGCAGCTTCCAGAACGTGTTTTAGGTCTGGAGAACTCCCATCTCTTTCTTCACAAATTAGACAACTTCCCACAACCTTAACAGAGTTGAGGAGAAGGAAACAGATTTGGGAAGCATCATGACAGCCATGGCCATTTGTAAGTACAGTTCCCAGGGACACTGAGACCCTGTTTCCACCCATATGGGGCAAGGCATTCAGACCTCTATGTTGTATTTATTTTGAGGCACTGATTTGGGATTGAAAGTCAAGAGGTTGAGTGAAATCAGGGAACCTGGTATGGATTGAGCCCATTCATTTGTAGTTACCAGGGAATCAGGGGTGATTGGGAAATGTTGGTTCTTTCATCTGAGAGAATTTGGGTCTCAGCTTGTCCTCTTTTGGATAAGGAGATGCTGATTCTCAATTTTGAATTTGGTTCTCATTTTGTGGTTTCCATTTGGTTGGCCATGGCATTTTTTGTTGGGGATACTCTGTATTGTCTATGTTTGTTTGTAAAGTTTTTTTTTTTTTTTCATCTTTTTTTTTTTATTTTGGCATATTATGGGGGTACAGATTTTAAGGTTTCAATAAATGCCCATTTCCCCCCCTCCCCCCAAAAGTCTGAGTCTCCATCATGACCATCCCCCAGATGGTGCACATCTCACTCATTATGTATGTATATACCCGCCCCCCTCCCCCCTCCCACCTCCCCAATACCCTATTACTGTAGCACCTGTGTGTCCACTTAGATGCTACTCAGTTAATACCAGTTTGCTGGAGAATATATCTGGTGCTTGTTTTTCCATTCTTGGGATACTTCACTTAGTAGTATGGGTTCCAGCTCTAACCATGAAAATATAAGATGTGCTATATCACCGTTGTTTCTTAGAGCTGAATAGTACTCCATGGTATACATATACCACATTTATTAATCCATTCTTGGATTGATGGGCACTTGGGCTGTTTCCATAGCCTTGCGATTATGAATTGTGCTGCTATAAACATTCGAGTGCAGGTGTCTTTTTTGAAGAGTGTCACTGGATCATTTGGGTAGATGCCCAGCAATGGGATTGCTGGATCAAATGGTAGATTCACTTGTATCGCTTTAAGGTATCTCCATATTGCTTTCCACAGAGGTTGAACTAGTTTGCAGTTCCACCAGCAGTGTAGGAGTGTTCCTCTCTCTCCACAACCACGCCAGCATTTGTTATTTGGAGACTTTTTGATAAAGGCCATTCTCACTGGAGTTAAGTGATATCTCATTGTAGTTTTGATTTACATTTCCCTGATGATTAGGGATGGTGAGCATTTTTTCATATGTTTGTTGGCCATTCTTCTGTCTTCTTTAGAAAAGTTTCTGTTCATGTCCTTTGCCCACTTTTTAATAGGGTTATTTGATTTTTTCTTGCTGATTTTCGTGAGTTCTAAGTATATTCTAGTTATCAGTCCTTTATCGGATACATAGGATGCAAAAATTTTCTCCCATTCTGTAGGTTGTCTGTTTATTTTCATGACTGTTTCTTTGGCTGTGCAGAAGCTTTGTAGTTTCATCATGTCCCATTTATTTATTTTTGTTGCTGCTTTGATTGCCTTTGGGGATTTCTTCATAAACTCTTTGCCTAGGCCGATGTCTAGGAGAGTGTTTCCAACATTTTCCTCTAGAATTCTAATGGTTTCATACCTGAGATTTAAGTCTGTTATCCAGCGTGAGTTGATTTTTGTGAGAGGTGAAAGGTGTGGGTCCTGTTTTAGCCTTCTACAAGTGGCTATCCAGTTTTCCCAGCACCATTTATTGAAGAGGGATTCTTTTCCCCAGCGTATGTTTTTGTCTGCTTTGTCAAAGATGAGATGGCTATATGAGGATGGTTTTATATCAGGATTCTCACATCTGTTCCACTGGTCAATAATCCTATTTTTGTGCCAATACCAGATTGTTTTAATTACTACAGCTTTGTAGTATAGTTTGATATCTGGCATATTAATGCCTCCCAATTTGTTTTTGTTGCCTAGAATTGCTCTTGATATTCGGGGTCTTCTTTGGTTCCATACAAAGCGTAAAATTATTTTTTCTATATCTGTGAAGAATGCTGATGGGATTTTAATAGGTATTGCATTGAATCTGTAGATCAGTTTGGGTAGTATAGACATTTTAATGATGTTGAGTCTGCCGATCCACGAGCATGGAATGGATTTCCATCTGTTTACATCCTCTGCTATTTCCTTCCTCAGTGTTTCATAGTTCTCCCTGTAGAGGTCTTTTACCTCCTTGGTTAAGTATACTCCTAGGTACTTTAATTTCTTTGTTGCTATTGTGAAGGGTATTGAGTCTTTAATTTGGTTTTCGATTTGATTGTTGTTGGAATATACGAATGCCTCTGATTTCTGTGTATTGATTTTGTATCCTGAGACTTTGCTAAATTCATTGATCAGTTCCAGAAGTTTCCTGGTTGAATCTTTGGGGTTTTCTAGATATAATATCATATCATCAGCAAACAGTGAAAGTTTGATCTCTTCTGCCCCTATTTGGATACCTTTAATTCCACTTTCCTGTCTGATTGCTGTAGCCAGGACTTCCAGTACTATGTTGAATAGAAGTGGAGATAGTGGGCAGCCTTGTCTGGTTCCGGTTCTAAGTGGGAATGCTTTCAGTTTTTCCCCATTCAGTATGATGTTAGCTATGGGTCTGTCATAAATGGCTTGTATCATTTTTAGATATGTCCCTTCTATGCCTATTTTCTTGAGTGTTCGTATCATGAAAGGGTGTTGAATTTTGTCAAAAGCTTTTTCTGCATCTATTGAGAGAATCATGTGGTCTTTGTTTTTGCTTCTGTTTATGTGGTGAATTGCATTTATAGATTTGCGTATGTTGAACCATCCCTGCATTCCTGGGATGAAGCCCACTTGGTAATGATGGATTATTTTTTTGATAAGCGTCTGGATTCGGTTAGCTAAGATTTTGTTGAAAATTTTTGCATCTATATTCATTAGGGATATTGGTCTGTAGTTTTCTTTTTTTGTTGGATTCTTTCCTGGTTTTGGTATCAGAGTAATATTTGCTTCGTAAAAGGTGTCAGGGAGGTTTCCATTTTTCTCGATGTTGTGGAATAGTTTCTGCAAGATAGATATTAGTTCTTCTTTGTAAGTGTGGTAAAATTCAGGTGTGAAGCCATTGGGACCGGGAATTTTCTTTTTATGGAGATTTTTAATTGCTGTTTCTATTTCAGCTGTTGAGATTGGTCTGTTCAGGGAATCTATTTCTTCCTGGTTGAGCCTAGGGAGGCTGTGTGTTTCTAGAAATTTGTCCATTTCCTCCACATTTTCCAGTTTGTGTGAATAAATATCTTTGTAGTACTCATAAATTATATCTTGTATCTCTTTGGGATCGGATGTGATATCTCCTTTTTTATTCCTGATGGAGCTTATTAGAGATTTCTCTTTTCTGCTTTTCGTTAGCTTAGCCAGTGGCGTGTCAATTTTGTTTATTTTTTCAAAGAACCAACTTTTTGTTTTGTTAATCTCCTGAATAGCTTTCCTGTTTTCAATTTCATTTAGTTCTGATTTGATCTTGTTGATTTCACTCCTTCTGCTGGGTTTGGGGCTGGTCTGTTCTTCTTTTTCCAGCTCTTTGAGTCGTTTCATTAGATTGTCTATTTGTGATCTTTTTGACTTTTGATTATAGGCATTTATGGAGATAAACTTTCCTCTCAGAACAGCTTTAGCTGTGTCCCAGAGGAGTTGATAACTTGTCTCTCCATTGTCGTTTTCTTCATAGAAGTTTTTTATTTCCGTCTTGATTTCTTCATTTACGAAGTAATCATTTAGTAGGAGGTTGTTTAATTTCCATGTTTTTGTGTAGAAATGTGAGTTTCTGTTAGGGTTGATTTCTAGTTTTATTCCATTGTGATCTGAGAAGATACATGGTATGATTTCTATTTTTTTAAATTTCTTGAGATTTACTTTGTGTCCTAGGATATGGTCAATCTTAGAGAATGTCCCGTGAGCTGATGAGAAGAACGTGTATTCAGTGGATTTGGGGTAGAATGTCCTGTAGATGTCAGTCAGACCCAATTGTTCTAGAGTTTTGTTTAAGTCCATTATTTCTTTATTAATTTTCTGTTTGGAGGATCTGTCTTGAGCCGTCAGTGGGGTATTGAAATCTCCAGTGATTATGGAGTTGGTATTAATCCATTTGCTTAGATCTAGTAAGGTTTGCTTTATGAAACTGGGTGCACCTAAGTTGGGTGCATAAATATTTAAAATTGTTATCTCTTCTTGTTGAACTGTGCCCTTCACCATTATGTAATGACCCTCTTTGTCTTTCACTACTTTTGTTGGTTTAAAAACTAAATCGTCTGAAATTAGAACAGCCACACCAGCCTTCTTTTGGCTTCCACTTGCCTGGAATACTGATCTCCACCCTTTTACTTTTAGTCTATATGCATCCTTGCAGGTTAGATGTGTTTCCTGAAGACAGCATATACTTGGCCTGTATTTTCTTATCCATTCAGCCAGCCTATGTCTCTTGAGTGGAGAGTTTAAGCCATTCACATTTATTGAGAGAACTGATAGGTAAGGTAAATTACTGTTCATTCTCTTGGGTTGGATGTTGTTGCTTTGATTTCTCTGTTGAGCCATAGAGATATCTGGCCTTTAATCATTGGGTGTTGTTTTTTTTTTTGTTGTTTGTTTTTTTTTTATATTCGTGAGTTTCTATTATGGTGTTCGATGTGTAACACTGTTTTGAGAACTTCTTGTAGGGCTGGTCTTGTCTTGGTGAATTCTCTGAGGCTTTGCTTGTCTGGGAATGTCTTTATTTCTCCTTCATATATGAAGCTTAGTTTTGCAGGGAATAGGATTCTAGGCTGGGCATTGTTTTGTTTCAGAAGAGTGAGAATGGGGCCCCAGTCTCTCCTTGCTTGTAAAGTCTCATTAGAGAAGTCTGATGTTATTCGAATTGGCTTTCCTTTATATGTTACTTGCTTCTTTTGTCTTACAGCTTTTAGAAGGGCCTCTTTAGTTGATACTTTGGTCAGTCTGATGACTGCATGACGAGACGTCCTCCTGTTTGCATTGAATCTCCCAGGGGTCCTCTGGGCTTCTTGAACTTGTATATCGAGATTTTGAGCAAGGCCTGGGAAATTTTCCTCTATTATATCTTCACAAAGCTTGTCCAGCCCCTGAGTGTTGTCTTCCTCCCCTTCGGCCAACCCTATGACCCTCACGTTAGGTTTTTTCACATAATCCCACAGCTCTTGTAGACTTTGCTCTTTTGTCTTGTTTCTCTGCTGTATTTCTGTGACTGATTTATTTAATTGGAAGGTGTTATCTTCAAGCTCTGAGATTCTTTCTTCTGCTTGATCCACCCTGTTCTTGAGACTTTCCACAGTATTTTGTAGTTCCCTGAGTTGATTCTTCATCTCCAGGACTTCGGTTAAAGTTTTCTTCACTGTGTCAATCTCTTTGTTGTACCTTTGTTCCATTTCCTGGAGGTTTTTTCTGTTTTCTTGGTGTTGGTTATTGAGTTGTTGTTGCAGGTCAGTGAGTGTTCTTATGATCCACATTCGAAATTCCTCTTCTGTCATTTTAGTTGCCAGGTTTTGGTTGTTGTCTGTTTCTAAGGGGCTGGTGCTCCTCTTTGGGGGTGTGTTTTCCGTTTGTTTCTTCATATTTCCGGAGTTCCTTCGCTGATTTCTTCCCATTTTGCTCAGTTGTTGTTTCTTTCCTTTAGGTTTTCATTTGGTTATTCACACGTCTTATTTATTTTCTGAGCCGGTAGGTGGAGTTGCTCTCTGTCAGCAGGCTTCGCTGGGGTGGTGTCTGCAGGTCTCTCAACCCGCTGGGGATCCAGCAGTCGGAGATGTAGAGGAGGGGAAACAGCTAATTACCCTACCCCTCCTGCTGGTCTCCTTAATTACACAGGTGGGAATAGATGGCAGGAACTGGAGCAGTTCCTCTCTCAGCTCCACCCCCAAGGTGGGGCTAGAGACTTTGGAACCGAAGGCCCAGCTCCAAGTCACCAGAGTGTGTGGGTAGTAATGTCTCTCTGTCTTGTATTCGCTGAAGCCTGCTTCCTACAAGGCTCGGCTCTGCTCAGGCAAACTCCAGGGCCTGGACACCGAGCACAGAAGACCTGTGCAGACAGAGATTGGCCAGAAGCCGGCAGGCCCGTAGCCAAACCCTGGGAACCCCGTCTTCTGTCTCTTTAATTGCACGGGTGGAGATAAGCGGTAGGAATGGGAACAGTTCCTATCTCAGCTTTGCCCCCAAGGCAGGGACAGAAACTTTAGAGCCAAGGCTCAGCCACAAGAAACAGGACGGTGGTAGATGTAAAGACGCTCTGCCTTATAGCAGCTAAGGGTAACTTCCTTCGTGGGTGTCTCCTGCCAGGCAGGTTCTGCACTCTGGACACAGAGCGCAGGAGACCTGTGCAGTGAGAGATTGTCCTGAAGCCAGACCCACCAGGCCCCTTGTTCTGTCTCTTTAATTCCACAGGTGGAGATAAGCGGCAGGAATGGGAGCAGTTTCTATCTCGGCTCCACCCCCAAGGCGGGGATACAAACTTTGGAGCCAAAGGCCTAGCCCCAAATCCCCGGGTGTGGGGGTCCGTAAAATATCTCTGCCTTATAGCCACTGACGGCTGCCTCCTGCAAGGCCCAGCGCTCCACACTCTGGGCGCAGCGTGCAGGAGACCTGTGCAGGGTGAGACTGACCAAAAGCTGGCAGGCAGTCAATGGGACCCACCTATCCCTGCCTTTTGTCTCTTGAATTACCCAGGTGGAGATAAGCGGCAGGAATGAGAACAGTTTCTATCTCAGCTCCGCCCCCAAGGCTGGGGCAGAGACTTTGGAGCCCAGGGCGGGGCACCGGGTCGCAGGAGAGTGTGGAAGGCACCCTTTCTCTGCCTTAAATTCGCTGAGGGCAATCAATCTCCCCTGTAGCTCTGCCCCATCCAGGCAGGGTCTACTCTCTGAGCACAGAGTCAGTGCCGCTTGTGCAGCAAGTGATGGTCCAATATCAAATTGGTGGAGCAGCGGCGCGTACCGGCGCTTTCTCTGCGCAGCCTCTCCAAACCCCGAGCGCAAGTCCGCGCTGGAATGCCGAGTCAGCGCCGGAATGCAGGGGCGGAGCGGTGGTGCCGGAGGGGCAGAGGGAGGGGGGTCCTAATGGATCAAGGAGTCTAACTTTGTGCACTCTGACCTCTCAGTGCTATCCCAAACCTCCTCCAAATCCAAAGTCAAAGCCTCCTGCTGTGTAAACTCCCCTTACTCTTGACCTGGGAGTGTTCAGCAGGGAAATGCCGGAGCAGGCTCTGGTTCCTGCTGCGCGGAGAGCGGTTGCTGCGCGCGGACCCTCCCCCGCCTTAAACCGCGCCGGCCGTTGTGTGCTCTGGGGAACTCAGCGCGTTCCCTACTCTAGTCTCTTCTCCACACAGCTTAATCCCGCGCTGCCACTTCTCACCAGCTTCAGGCACCTCCCGGCCTATGTGGGAGTGGAGCTCGGTGTGGGAAGGGGTGTTTCTCAGCGCCGGTTAGAGGCTGGCGCCACTGCCCGCCGGCAGCGGCTTAAGCCGCGCCTCGCTCCCTCCCTGATGTGTGCCTCCGAAACCCCGAGTTTTGCGGGAGAATGATCGGTTCACCTTTGCTTTAGGCTGTAGATGATCTTATCCTTCTATTTCCTGTTGAGTGTCTTCAGTCTGGCAAAGCTGGTCTCGTGGAAGTGTGGATCGCTGGAGTGTCTGTTTGTAAAGTTTTGTTGCAACATAAGGAAGCTCTATCTAAAAGTCCCTTGGGAAAAATTCTGGCTGAACTTATAGCTGCAAACCTATGTTTAAAAAGAATGGTTTCATTGTAATTCAGTGCACGTGCTGGAATGTGAGGAGAAGTGGCTGTTAAATGAAATTTCCCATTTGATTGAGAGGCTGTGGAATTTTAGATTGCTTGTGTTGTGAATTCCCTATATTGTTCGTGTTTGATTGTTTGTGAGTTTTGTCCTAACATGGGAGGCTCCATTTCTGTTCCATCTGAAAGTCTCTTGGGAGAAATTTCTAAATATTTAACTATGAACTTATGTCTTTTCTGTTGGTTCCAAGGAATTTGTTGTTTGGATCCTAATTTTGATTTCGAGGTGCATTCTAAAGGGTCTTCTCCATTGCCTCTTCCTTCCAAAATTAATCTTAATCAACCTTTCCATGCTTTTGCAAAAGAGGAAACTGAACTGTCTCATTTATAGATAAATGAGCTTTCAAAGAAAACTGGGAAATAAATAATTTTTAAAAAGGGAAAGACAAGGAGAATGATCCTCTTCAGGTACTCCATTTGGTTTAAGGTACCTCTACTTCCAAGTATTTGTATAAATGGGAAGGTTCAAAGGCATGCCTGGTTTTCTAGGATGGCCAATTCTTATACACAAGTTTTTTATGAAGGGCAAATTATATCAATGAAAATTCAGTGCTCAAATGGTTGCCTTGTCACTATAGAGTTAAAATGTCGATTCTCAAGCTCTCTGCTTGAGATAAACTTATCGTTTATAGTACATAAAATTATCTGTATGTGTGTAAGATTTTTGATAAATGAGGTCCTCCTGCCCCCACTAGAACCCAAACAGCTGGCCAGGGTGAGGCATCAGGTTAGGCCTCAGCCTGGGGGCAGACCTGGCAAGAGAGAGGACCATACACATGGCCTGTCACTAAGCAGCATGCAGCAAGGGGGAAGAAATGTCTGTTGCCACCACCATCTTGGCACCATGAAAGGGACTGGGGAGGTTGCTGCCTAAACTAACTCTTGAGTTCCATGCCCAGTAAATTATGATTCAGAGTTTAGAATCGTCTCTCCCAGCAGCACACTCAATTTGAGCCAGATGGAATCCATAGCAAGGGTGGGCAATTTGCAGCAATATCAGATAGGGGGGCTGGAATGTACAAGAACAACAGTCAAAAAGAATGGGTGAAAAAGTTACCCCAGACTGACTTTGTGTGAAGAAGAAGAACTTTGAAAGGTGCATTGCCCAAAATTATAAAGGACTCTGGTGGCAGGAAGCCTCCAAGAGAGCAAATAGTTTTTTTGAAGTCCAGGACTGAGATGGCAAGGAGGGGATCTGGAGCCCCTGTCTCTAAATATCCCCACAGGAGCCCTGGACAAAATTGACAGTGGGGATTCAATTGTCACTAGCTGTGTGAACAGAAGGGGTCTAGGGGACCCCTTTCCCCAGCCACCACCCCAATCCCTGGCATCAGCCACACCTGGTGCTCCATGAGCCAGGGAAAGGGCAGCAGGGGAGGGACCAGGTGACAGTGAGGAGGACATAGACAAGTGGTGGCTCATAAACTCATCACAGTGGGCCAAGGAGGCAGATCTGGGCCAGCAGTAGGAGCACGAGAAGTTGTTTTAGAAGTGACAGAAGCCCACCTCTGGGGGAGTGCTGCCAAGCTCCTTCTGGATGAGTAACAGTGCCTGCTGAAGTATACAGGAGATTGCCATTGAGCAGTATATATAAATATGCCATTGAGCAATATATATAAAGTTGAACTCATAGAAGTGGACAGCAGAATGATGGTGACCAGAATCCGGGGCAGTTGGAGGGGTGGTGGCTGGGGAAATTATGGTCAAAAGATACAAAATTTTCTATTAGATGTGAGGAGGAATAAGTTCAAGAGATCTATTATACAACATGTTGACTATAGTTAATAACAATATGTTGTATTCTTGAAAAATGCTAAGAGGGTATAGGTAAAGTGATCTTGCCACAAAAATGTGAGGAAATGTATATGTTAGTTAAGCTATATTTAGTCATTCCACAATACTTTAGAATATCATGATGTACATGATAAATACATAGATTTATCTGTCCATTAAACAAATAAAGATTGAGCCAAGTAGTTGAATGACAACACCAAAATAGGTTACTACAGAAAACAAGGATATTTGTCAATTTCCTTCACTTTAGCACTTGCTGTCAGCAGGTCATCCAAGCTCTATTCCTACAGAGTCCTCATTGAAGGAAATTTGGACTGGAGAGGCAGTGGACCAGTCTGGGATATCTGGAGAATATTGTGGGTATGACCTAGGAAGTCATTGCAAGTTACGGTAAGTGGAGAATGAAGAAGGGAAAGAGGAAAATGGTCAAGGGATGTTAGAACTTGGAACAAAGTATTAATAGGAGTCAGGACATGGGAAGAGCATAAGGTCACAGTAAACAGCAGAGAGTATATTTGGTACCATTTCATATTTCCAGATTGTCAGGGAAAATGCAGAGGGGGTGGGGAGGGAGGGGGAGAGAGAGAGAGAGAGAGAGAGAGAGAGAGAGAGAGAGAGAGAGAGAGAGAGAGAGAGAGAGAGCGAGAGAGAGAGCAAAAGCAGCCCTGCAATGGGGATTTATAGGACAATTTTAGAATGTTTGACTCTCCTCAGGGTGTGAATAGAAACTTATAAACTCTATCTAAGCTTGATGAAGATATAACTCTTACAATCATCCAATTTTTCCCTCAAGTGTACAGGTGCTGTATAAGTCTCAAGTCACAAGATAAGTTAGTTGCTCAGCCAGGACTAAAACTCCTATTTGCTGAGGGCTGTGAGGGAGAATCTGTTCCATATCTTTCTCCTAGTCTATGATGGTTTTCTGAAAAGCTTGGATATTTCTTGCCTTCTGCTACATAACACCAATTTCTGCCTTTATCTTCATGTGACATTCTCCCTGTGCATGTGTCTGTGTCCAAATTTCCCCTTTTTGTAAGGACACCAGTCATATTGGATTAGGGGCCCACACTGTTCCAGGGTGACCTCATCTTCCCTTATGTAATTAAATCTGGGGCAGTGATCCTGTTTCTGAATAAGTTCACATTCTGAGGTACTGGGGGTTAGTACCAAAATTCAACATAAGAATTTCAGGGGCGTGCAGGTATACCTCACACCTGTAATCCTTGAGCTCAGAAGTTTGAGACCAGCCTGGTCAAGAGTGAAACCCTGTATCTACTGAAAATAGAAAAATTATCCAGGTGTCATGGTGCACACCTGTAGTCCCAGCTACTTTGGAGGCTGAGGCAGGAGGATTGCTTTAGTCCAGGAGTTTGAGGTTGCTATGAGCTATGATGATGCCACCACTGCACTCTACCCTGGGCGACCAAGTGAGACTCTGTCTCAAACAAACAAACAAACAAAAGAATTGGAGGAGGATACAATTCACCCCTTTACACCAATCATCTGAAGATTTTCCCCCAAAGACCATCACTATCAGTTTGTTTATTGATATTCATACCTATACATCAGCTGCCTGCCAGACTAGTCCATCTACAAGTCCCACAAGCATCTCCAATTCAATCAATATACTTTCCCTACTACCAACACTAGGACCTCATCTAAACTGGGCTCTTCTCCTGAGTAATCCCTCTGGGTTATTAGCTTTACCTTCCTCCCAAGTTATGCACCTGTAAAACTTCTGAAGTTTCTCTGATTTTTCCTTCTCTATTCTCTCCCTGTGTAAGAAGGGAGATATCTTACAGATTCTAGTTTTATGATGTCTTGATTATGTCTTACCCTGCTTCTCCTCTGCCACCATCCCATTTGAAGGGTTTCAGTGCTTCTTATCTGGATGCATGCAGTAAACTCCCAGATTCTCTCCCTGATTCCCATCTCACTTCTTCTTCTGGTGTATCCTCTCTGGCATACAAGAATAATCATCTTCAAGCACAGATCTTCCAATGGCTTCTTTCCTCAGAAGCAGCTGCTTTCCTATCTCTGAGCCTTAGCCTGTGATATCCTGCTCTCCATGGTGTCCTCCCCTTACATTTTAGCTGAAAGGCCACAGCCTCCATAAAGTCTCCATTACATGTGGCCTTTTTTCCTTGGGCTGTGTTTATGTCTTTTCAATAGCATTTAACAATTCTGCCCTGTCTCAGAGTTGTATAATTATGCGTTATCTCCTTTATCACCCTCTCCCCACATACTGACACAAAATGACTATGTTAAGCAGAATCTGAGTCTTCCTCATCATGGTGTTTTACATGATGTCTGGCTCACAGCAGGTTCCTAATAAATATTGCTTGAGTGATTTGACAAACCTTGAAGTTTGCTGCCATGGTCTCTCTGTGCACTGCTGTATTGCAGCATAAAAAGAAGTCCTCTCAGGTTTAAAAAAATCTACTAAATTCGGCCAGTTTATAGACTAGGCATATCAGCTGCTTAGCACTCATCACCCTTCTCAGCAAGTACCTCTCAGTGAACTGATAGGGAGGTGCGGGAAAAGAGGGATTGGACCAGCTCCCTCCACCTAGCAGCAGCTGCTCAGCAGTAGGATGGAGAGGCTCAGAGAGCAACAAGGCCAAATATACAGGTCAAAGCCTGATTTATACTGGAAAAAAATTCATGGTGACCTTAATGGTAAGATGGCTTATAATCTGAAACCTACAGTAGCACAGGGCCCTTAGGCATTCAGTGGTGGATACCTCTAATTTAGCCCATCCCCATTCTAAACATCTTCATTTGAATCATCCTTTGAAAGGAAGGCTATTTCTATTACTCCTAAGCTGTCACTTACTATATAAAAGTAATCATTTTTACATTCTGTGTTGCTAAATCTGAACACAAAGCCATGTCTTTTACCTGCTTCCTGGCAGTGGAACTGGAGACATCAGGAAGGAGAACTGATTTACCCAAGGTTACACAGCAAGAAGGGGCTCAGCCTGGAAATTGGTAGTCATCCTTGCCATCCTTTCTCCCTGCTAGAGTCCAAGGATGGACTGATACACCACTTGGGTGGATCTCCCAAAAGACTGGAGGGGGAAGGTAGCAAGAGACCCGCAGGCAAAATATGAGACCTAGAAAACCTAAGAGCACCACTGCAGCAAATGCCAAGGAAAGCTATTGCCTGCAGCCTAAGAGTATGGGCCTAGAGTGTGACGAGCAGCAAACAAATAATCAAATGCATGTTGCTAAGTAGTCTTAGGGCCACAGAAAGGGAAGTAGGTTTTCACGTGAATGAATGATGAATAATGTGATTGTAAGGGCTTCAGTAGTCCTTCACTTCTCAGGAAGTGGGTAAGAAGATGGGCTTCAGACAAGTCTGCCTGGGTTCAAATCTTGATTTCACCACATGTTAACTCTGTGGCCTTGAGCAAGTCACTTAAATTCTCCAAGCCTTAATTTCCTCACCTAGAAAATGACACTCACAGATGTTTATTGAAAACATACTAGCCAAGCATTATTTTAAGATATAGCAATGAATACTAGACAGAAATCCTTGGCAGTGCAGAGGTGACTTTCTAGCAGCATTCCCCACACTTTTTGATACCAGGGACCAGTTTCATGGCAGACAATTTTTCCACTGACCGGGTTTGGGGGGGGGTGCGGGGCTCAGGCAGTGATGTGAGGCCCATTTCCTAACAGGCCACAGACTGGTACAGGACCATGGCCCTGGGGGTTGGGGACCACAGTAGTAGGGGGAATAGTTATAAACAATACTTCTCACCTCCCAGGGTTGTGGGGAGGGGTAAATGAGAAAATTCATGTAAAGAGCTTGGCATGGAACTAGTGCCTAATGAATGTTACAGCTTTGCAAAATGGATGTGTCGGAACAGTGAAAATGGTGCCCACCTGCCTGCCCTTCCATTTAGCTGCAGCTCTATGCAGAATGAGATATAGGTTGTCCTGACAGACATTCAAGCTCAGAGGAGGGTTGAAGGAGATAGTATTTGAGCTTGATCTTAAAAACAAGTAGAAGAAGAGAGCTGGAAAGGTCCTCACAGGCTGGGCCAAGGCCTTTGGACTTGGGTACACAGTGTAGAGATAAATGTTGATAATTAAGAGGTAAAAAGGACCCCAGACTGGGGATGCTTTGACTGGGTGAAGGGTAAGAGAAGATATTTATCTTCAGTTCTTTGAGATCAGAAGTGGGTGACAGCATCAGTTCTATGATGTGTGTGTGTCTGCGTGTGTGTATGTGTATATAAAGTAACCAGAATTTTAGCAAGTCCCTCTGAGGAAAGAAATACAGTCCTGATCCTTGGCAAATGACATGAAAGTCTTTATAGTTCTGAGATGGAGTTTTCACAGAGGCCTGCTAAGACTGCAGTCCAGCTCACCAAATGCACAGGCATGAGAGGTTCAGGGAAACGGAAGGGCCACAAACTGGCCAAGGTGCTTCAGTGGCTGGAGTTTAACCACATTCTCCTCTAGCTCCTTTCCCTATTGTCCCATAGTATCTGTTTCCCCACTGAAAGCCAGAAAGAGCCCTGGTTTCATCAGGTCTCCAAGTCCTTGTTCTAGTGAGATAGAAAGTCAGGCATGGCTTCCAGACCTTTGGCACCTCTATGGAGAGTAAAGGAGAGCTCACTTGGGACCCCAGCCTGGGGTCATTTCTTGCTGTACCATTGATAGGGTGACCATATAAGACTACTTTTCCCCCCTTATGGAAGGAGCGGATTGCATGGCAAGATCACTGGTTTTCTCCCTGTCATTTACTTGCTGTGGAACACAGTTGTAAGGAGTATATGGGCTCTGAAAACAAACTGCTTATGTTTGGAGCCTGCCTCTGTTATTACCAAGCTGTGTGATCTTGGGCAATGTATTTAATCTTTCTGGGCCTCAGTATCCTTGTCTATAAGTTGAGGATGATAATAATACCTAGCTCACTGAATTATTGTGAAGATTCAGTGATATCCTTCAGGTAAAGTTATAAGAATTGTACTTGGCTCATAGATTATAGGTTATAAAATCTGTATATGTTTTAAGTTAATATTTTGTTCTAGTCACTGTCCCTACTGGAGGCCTCTGTTTCCTCATCTGTACAATAAAATAATGCTTACCCTGTATAGCTCCTGAGGTGAGGAACCAAATGCACAAGAAAGCACATTACTAAGAGAAGTCATATAAGATGCGATGTACTGAGGGTAGGGTATGGTATCAGGGGCACTCTCCATGGGGACAAGTTTCAATGGGGTTTTGGCTATAACTCTAATGCAAGTTGAGGAAATCAAGGTGGGATAGGATCGGTAGCCCTCATTTAGTGATTTAGATATCTGAGATTATATGTAGAGGGTGGCACCAAGCTGTATTGTGGACATTGGGAGATCTCCTCTCTCATGCACACACACACCTCTTTAATTTCTCAGACGGTGAAGTATTTCACAGCTCATGTTACTTTTGACTATTACAACTTAATACTTACATGTATTTAGCTTGTAGCTGATATTTAATAAGGTCAGAGCTAATTTTATTTAGTCTCCTTAAAGGAATCCTAGATAATTTGCTGATTTAAAAACTTAAAAAAATAACATTATGGTAAACAACACCTAGCCTTACGTTGGACTTTTGGGATTTTCATGCAAAATAATAAAAAAAAAAATGGCCATGTAAAGCGTCTGAAATGTGAATAAAGAGTTTAGTCTTGTCTCAGTTTCCCATCTATAAACTGGAATTGGTAACCCCTTCCCTGGTTGTGAGGCAGAACCATGTTATAACACAAATGTGATAATAAATGTCAAAGTGAGTAAAAAATTATAAAGTGATATATATTTGAATTATAATAACAGTAAAATTACCTATAATTATCATGTGTTGAGTATCTACATTGGGCTAGGTGCTTTAAATAATGATAGCTGACACTTATGTAGTATTACCCCATGCCAGATGCTATTCTACAAACTTTATATGAATCAATTCTCATGACAACCCTAGGGGATAAGTACTAATATATTCATCAACCCCGTTGGACAGAGGTGACACTGATGTACAAACATGTGAAGTCACTTTGCTGTAGGCCACACAGCCAATAAGTGGAAGATCTGGGATTTGAATTGAGGTAGTTTGATTTTGGAGTGTCTGCTTGTAACTATTGTACTATAATATAAGCTTTCAGAAAAAAGCTTTTCAGAGTTATATAGGATAATTTTGTTGTTTAATGGCAGTTAATTTGAAAAGCCCTGCCACTGACCAAGTAGTGATAAGTTAAAAAAAAAAACAAAACAGTACACACGCATAAAAACAAAAGGTGATAGACAGCTAATTGAAATGAGTTGACTTTCTACACATCTTGAATCTATGATGATACAAAAAAGGTCAAATAAAATCACTGACTGAGTAGAATTGGGCAAATATACCTCAGACAGCAACAATAGTGATAATAGCTAACATTTACTGGGTTAAATACTTACTGAATTTATTGGCCCATTTACTATTCTAAGCAATTTATACATATTAAGCCATTTAATCCTTACAACTACCCTGTGGAGATAGGTGCATTTGTTATCCCCATGTTACACATGAGATAAATGAGGCAATGGGGGCGGGGTTACATATTATGTCCAAGGTCCTATGGGCTAGTAAATGATAGGGCAAGGATTTATAACCCAGGTTGCCTGGCTTCAGAGCCCATTGTGCTCATCTCTCATACAATACTGCCTAAATACATTCATTTATATTATTTTCTGAGCTTAAAGACTAGATTAGTAAGTATAATAAACATTTATTAAGTGCTGACTATGTCAGGCACTGTGATAAGACTCATTACAAATAAATAATCTATTTAATCTTCACAATAACCCTGAGTCAGGAACTATTTTTTTAAATTCCCATTTGACAAAAATAAATGGAGAATTAGAAAGATTATATGAGTTACTACTAAAGCACCTAGAACTATGCCTGGCATGTGACAAGTGTGAAGAGTGGGACACAACATCATAAAGCTAATAAGTATTAGAGTTGACATTTGAATTTATGTCTTTCCCCCACCCAAGCCTATAGCAAAGAAACCTCAATATGTCTACCTTCACAGTCCCTCTTGATCTGCTCTCAGAACTTCAGTGAGAATGATCTTTTTGAGATATAAATCTGAGAAAACCTGTTTAATGGCTCTCCTTTGGCTGTTGGATAGAGCTCGTCAAGGAGGCTTATGTGGCTACAGCCAGTGAGAGGGAGGAGTGGTAGGTAAAGGAAGCCAGAGAGGTTAGCAAGTGGCAGATCCCGCAGGGCCTCAGAGGCCATAAGGAGTTTGGATTTTATTTTGTGAAGAGAATGCACTGGAGGGATTTGAGCTGAACAGCAATATGATTAAAATAGCTCTCTGGTTTCTTTTTTTTTTTAATTTTTTTTTATTTTGGCATATTATGGGGATACAGATTTTAAGGTTTCAATAAATGCCCATTTTCCCCCCTCCCCCTAAAAGTCTGAGTCTCCATCATGACCATCCCCCAGATGGTGCACATCTCACTCATTATGTATGTATATACCCGCCCCCCTCCCCCCTCCCACCTCCCCAGTACCCTATTACTGTAGCACCTATGTGATCACTTAGGTGCTACTCAGTTAATACCAGTTTGCTGGAGAATATATCTGGTGCTTGTTTTTCCATTCTTGGGATACTTCACTTAGTAGTATGGGTTCCAGCTCTAACCAGGAAAATATAAGGTGTGCTATATCACCATTGTTTCTTAGAGCTGAATAGTACTCCATGGTATACATATACCACATTTTATTAATCCATTGTTGGATTGATGGGCACTTGGGCTGTTTCCACAGCCTTGCAATTATGAATTGTGCTGCTATAAACATTCGAGTGCAGGTGTCTTTTTTGTAGAGTGTCACTGGATCATTTGGGTAGATGCCCAGCAATGGGATTGCTGGATCAAATGGTAGATTCACTTGTATCGCTTTAAGGTATCTCCATATTACTTTCCACAGAGGTTGAACTAGTTTGCAGTCCCACCAGCAGTGTAGGACTGTTCCTCTCTCTCCGCAACCATGCCAGCATTTATTGTTTGGAGATTTTTTGATAAAGGCCATTCTCACTGGGGTTAAGTGATATCTCATTGTGGTTTTGATTTGCATTTCCCTGATGATTAGAGATGTTGAGCATTTCTTCATATGTTTGTTGGCCATTCTTCTGTCTTCTTTAGAAAAATTTCTGTTCAAGTCCTTTGCCCACTTTTTAATGGGGTTATTTGATTTTTTATTCCTGATTTTCGTGAGTTCTAAGTATATTCTAGTTATCAGTCCCTTATCGGATGCATAGGATGCAAAAATTTTCTCGCATTCTGTAGGTTGTCTGTTTACTTTCATGACTATTACTTTGGCTGTGCAGAAGCTTTGTAGTTTGATCATGTCCCATTTATTTATTTTTGTTACTGCTGTGATTGCCTTTGGGGACTTCTTCATAAACTCTTTGCCGAGGCCGATGTCTAGGAGAGTGTTTCCAACTTTTTCCTCTAGAGTTCTAATAGTTTCATATCTTAGGTTTAAGTCTGTTATCCAGCATGAGTTGGTTTTTGTGAGAGGTGAAAGGTGTGGGTCTTGTTTTAGCCTTCTACAGGTGGCTATCCAGTTTTCCCAGCACCATTTATTGAAGAGAGATTCTTTTCCCCAGCGTATGTTTTTGTCTGCTTTGTCAAAGATGAGATGGCTATATGAGGATGGTTTTATATCAGGATTCTCACATCTGTTTCACTGGTCAATATTCCTGTTTTTGTGCCAATACCATATTGTTTTAATTACTACAGCTTTGTAGTATAGTTTGATATCTGGCATATTAATGCCTCCCACTTTGTTTTTGTTGCCTAGAATTGCTCTTGATATTCGGGGTCTTCTTTGGTTCCATACGAAGCATAAAATTATTTTTTCTATATCTGTGAAGAATGCTGATGGGATTTTAATAGGTATTGCATTGAATCTGTAGATCAGTTTGGGTAGTATAGACATTTTGATGATATTGAGTCTCCCGATCCACAAGCATGGTATGGATTTCCATCTGTTTACATCCTCTGCTATTTCCTTCCTCAGTGTTTCATAGTTCTCCGTGTAGAGGTCTTTTACCTCTTTGGTTAAATATATTCCTAGGTACTTTAATTTCTTTGTTGCTATTGTGAAGGGAATTGAGTCTTTGATTTGGTTCTCAATTACATTGTTGTTGGCGTATATGAATGCCTCTGATTTCTGTGTATTGATTTTGTATCCTGAGACTTTACTAAATTCATTGATCAGTTCCAGGAGTTTCTTGGTTGAATCCTTGGGGTTTTCTAGATACAATATCATATCATCAGCAAACAGTGAAAGTTTGATCTCTTCTGCCCCTATTTGGATACCTTTGATTCCATTTTCCTGTCTGATTGCTGTAGCCAAGACTTCCAGCACTATGTTGAACAGTAGTGGAGATAGTGGGCAGCCTTGTCTGGTTCCAGTTCTAAGTGGGAATGATTTCAATCTTTCCCCATTCAGTATGATGTTGGCTATGGGTCTGTCATATATGGCTTGTATCATTTTTAGGTATGTCCCTTCTATGCCTATTTTCTTAAGTGTTCGTATCATGAAAGGGTGTTGAATTTTGTCAAAAGCTTTTTCTGCATCTATTGAAAGAATCATGTGGTCTTTGTTTTTGCTTCTGTTTATGTGGTGAATTGCATTTATAGATTTACGTATGTTGAACCATCCCTGCATCCCTGGGATGAAGCCCACTTGGTCGTGGTGGATTATTTTTTTGATAAGCGTCTGGATTCGGTTAGCTAAGATTTTGTTGAAAATTTTTGCATCTATATTCATTAGGGATATTGGTCTGTAGTTTTCTTATTTGTTGCATCCTTTCCTGGTTTTGGTATCAGAGTAATATTCGCTTCATAAAAGGTGTCGGGGAGGTTTCCGTTCTTCTCGATGTTGTGGAATAGTTTCTGCAAGATAGGTACTAGTTCTTCTTTGTAAGTATGGTAAAATTCAGGTGTGAAGCCATCTGGACCGGGACTTTTCTTTTTAGGGAGATTTTTAATTGCTGTTTCTATTTCAGCTGTTGAGATTGGTCTGTTCAGGGAATCTATTTCTTCCTGGTTGAGCCCAGGGAGGCTGTGTGTTTCTAGAAATTTGTCCATTTCTTCCACATTTTCCAGTTTGTGTGCATAAAGATTTTTGTAGTATTCATAAATTGTATCTTGTATCTTTTTGGGATCAGTTGTGATATCTCCTTTTTTATTCCTGATGGAGCTTATTAGAGATTTCTCTTTTCTGCTTTTCGTTAGCTTAGCCACTGGTGTGTCAATTTTGTTTATTTTTTCAAAGAACCAACTTTTTTTTTTTATTAATCTCCTGAATAGCTTTCCTGTTTTCAATTTCGTTTAGTTCTGATTTGATCTTGTTGATTTCACTTCTTCTGCTGGGTTTGGGGTTGGTCTGTTCTTCTTTTTCCAGCTCTTTGAGTCGTTTCATTAGATTGTCTATTTGTGATCTTCTTGTCTTTTGGTTATAGGCATTTATGGAGATAAACTTTCCTCTCAGAACTGCTTTAGCTGTGTCCCAGAGGAGTTGATAACTTGTCTCTCCATTGTTGTTTTCGTCATAGAACTTTTTTATTTCCGTCTTGATTTCTTCATTTACGAAGTAATCATTTAGTAGGAGGTTGTTTAATTTCCACGTTTTTGTGTAGAAATGTGTGTTTCGGTTAGGGTTGATTTCTAGTTTTATTCCACTGTGATCTGAGAAGGTACATGGTATGATTTCTATTTTTTTAAATTTCTTGAGATTTTCTTTGTGTCGTAGGATATGGTCAATCTTATAGAATGTCCCGTGAGCTGATGAGAAGAACGTATATTCAGTGGATTTTGGGTAGAATGTTCTGTAGATGTCTGTCAGACGCAATTGTTCTAGAGTTTTGTTTAAGTCCAATATTTCTTTATTAATTTTCTGTTTGTAGGATCTGTCTCATGCCGTCAGTGGGCTGTTGAAATCTCTGGCGATTATGGAGTTGCTATTAATCCATTTGCTTAGCTCCAGTAAGGTTTGCTTTATGAATCTGGGTGCACCTAAGTTGGGTGCATATATATTTAAAATTGTTGTCTCTTCTTGTTGGACTGTGCCCTTCACCATTATATAATGACCCTCTTTGTCTTTTACTACTTTTGTTGGTTTAAAAACTAAATCGTCTGAAATTAGAACTGCCACACCAGCCTTCTTTTGGCTTCTATTTGCTTGAAATATTGATCTCCACCCTTTTATTTTTAGTCTATATGCATCCTTGCAGGTTAGATGTGTTTCCTGAAGACAGCATATACTTGGCCTGTATTTTCTTATCCATTCAGCCAGCCTATGTCTCTTGAGTGGAGAGTTTAAGCCATTCACATTTATTGAGAGAACTGATAGGTAAGGTAGATTACTGATCATTCTGTTGGGTTGGATGTTGTTGCTATGATTTCTGTCTTGAGCCATTGTAATATCTGGCCTTTAATATCTTTGGGTTTTGGTTGTTTTTATATTCATGGGTTATTATTATGATGTTCCATGCATAATGCTGTTTTAAGTACTTCTTGTAGGACTGGTCTTGTCTTGGTGAATTCTCTGAGCCTTTGCTTGTCTGAGAATGTTTTTATTTCTCCTTCATATACGAAGCTTAGTTTTGCAGGGAATAATATTCTAGGCTGGGCATTGTTTTGTTTTAAAAGAGTGAGAATGGGGCCCCAGTCTCTCCTTGCTTGTAAAGTCTCATTAGAGAAGTCCGATGTTATTCAAATTGGCTTTCCCTTGTATGTTACTTGCTTCTTTTGTCTTACAGCTCTTAGAAGGGCCTCTTTAGTTGATACTTTGGTTAGTCTGATGACTGCATGTTGTGAGGTCTTCCTGTTTGGGTTGAATCTCCCAGGGGTCCTCTGAGCTTCTTGAACTTGTATATCAAGATTTTGAGCAAGGCCTGGGAAATTTTCCTCTATTATATCTTCAAACAGCTTGTCCAACCCTTGAGTGTTGTCTTCTTCCCCTTCTTGTAACCCTATGATCCTCACATTAGGTTTCTTCACATAATCCCACAGCTCTTGAAGGCTTTGCTCTTTTCTCTTGTTTCTCTGCTCTATTTCTGTGACTGATTTATTTAATTGGAGGGTGTTATCTTCAAGCTCTGAGATTCTTTCTTCTGTTTCATCTACCCTGTTCTTGAGACTTTCCACTGTATTTTGTAGTTCCTTGTATTGATTCTTCATTTCCAGGAGTTCAGTTACACTTTTCTTCAATGTGTCTATTTCTTTTCTCATATCCTGGAGACTTTTTGTGGTTTTTGGTGTTGGTTATTGAGTTGTTGTTGTACCTGGGTGAGTGTTCTTATGTTCCACATACGAAATTCCTCTTCTGTCATATTGGTTGCCTGATTTTGGTCGGTGTCCGTTTCTAGGGGGCTGGTGCTCCTGTTTGGGGGTGTGTTTTCCGTTTGGTTCTTCATATTTCCTGAGTTCTTTCGCTGATTTCTTCCCATGTCGATCAGTTGTTGTTTCTTTCCTTAGGTTATTGTTTGGGTATTCACACACCTTGTTTAGTTTCTGAGGCGTTAGGTGGTGCCTGTGGGTGAAATTGGACCACTCCCTGTATATTGAGTCAGTGGGTGCCGTGGAAAGGCTGTGCAAGATGCCGTCCCTGTCAGTAGGTGGCGTTTGCTTGGAGGAACAGGCTATGGTGTTGATTTTGAGTCCTGTTATCAGCTCTCGTTCTGGGCGGAGCTGGGTTGAGTAAGCTTGCCCTCAGGCCGTTAGCAGGGGTGAAAGTTCTGTTCTCTGCTTCCAGGGAAAGCTGTCAGTGCGGGGCTGGAATGGTCCTGCTCAGCCAGAAAGTCTGGGTGTGGGGGTGGGTGTGTCTGAGACCCGCAGTCTGCAGCAGGCCTCGCTTCTTTCCACCCTCCCCAACTCTGCAGCTACTCCTGGGCCTCTGCCAGCAGGCCAGACCACAAGCCACCAGGCCTCCCCGGACTGTGATGCCGGCGGGGAGGTTCCCTGCACAGGAACGCCACCTGGGTTGGGTGCACAGCCTCCTCCTGGGAGGAGGGTTGCCCTCTAGGACGCTGATCCGCCCCTGGAGGCACACAGACCTCAGTAGGCTGTTCACGTATAATCCTTCTGTGCCCCGGGCAATGCTAGCCCTCGGTGCAGGGGATCTGGTCTGCAGGTCCAACTCCTGGGTCCCAGAGTTCAAACTGTATTCCCACCAGGGAAAGGATTTCCAGTCCTAATTCACCCACAGGGAGCCCAAGCTGGGTCTATGTCTCTCAGCCTCTGAGTCGGCACCGTTTTCCTGGGAACAGGGTGCCAGCAGTACTTGGGAGGGCTGGCTGGGTCCCAAACGGGAAGGTCCCATTCCCTGGAGGTGCCTCCCGCTGGTGGCTGTATTGTCTCTCTGGGCAGCTGCGGGTAGGGTCGGCGGAGGGGAGGAGGAGGCAATATGGCGCCTGCCGCGCGGCTCGGGTCCGTGCACACGGAGGTGCCCGGAGGAAGTTGGGAACCTGGTGCCACGTCTGCTACAGGCTCACCGTTGGCAGGCGGCGGCAGTCTCTGGGCTGGTGTCCGCAGGTCTCTCCACCCGCTGGGGAGCCCACTAGCAGTCCCAAATGCAGGGGAGGGGAAACAGCAAATCCACCTACCCTTGCCGCTGGTCTCCGGGCTGCTCCGGTGGTCTCAGCCTCCAGTTCTCCTCCGCAGCCTCCTCCCGTGGAGTCTCCCGGGGTCTCAGGTACTCCTCCTTCCGGCCCTTGTCCGCTGTATGCTCGTCTTCTTGCTTCTTTCCTCTAGTTTCTGCTAGAATCTGTCTTTTCTGCAGAGACCCTCTGTCTGGCGGTGTTATTCGTCCGCCATCTTCTCCGCCCCTCAGCTCTCTGGTTTCTGTGTGGAGAATGTACTGTAAGCGTGAAAGAAGGCTGGAGCTCAGTGAAGAGGCTACTAAAATATTCAAGTGAGAGAGGGTGTTGGCTTAGACCATGGTAGATGGGAAGTGGCCAGTGTCTGGATATATTTAGAAGGTAAAATTAACGGGAATTGCTGACAAACTGGATAGAGAGTCTGAGGGACAGCGAGAAATCAAGGATTGCTGCTAAGTGTTGGCCCCATTAACTAGGTGAAGGGTGGCCCTGCTAGTTAAAGAAATGGAGAAGATGAGTTTGGGGAAGGGGATTAGTGAGAATCAAGAGCTTTTTTACTGGCCAAGTTTGGGATGCCTATAAGAAAAGGAAGCTATGGAAATACAGAGCAAGTAGAACACATTTCCAAGTGAGGAAATCAGGGGAGACTTTCCAGTGAAGGAGGCATCTATCAATAGACAAAAAGCCAAACTCTGTAAAATAACTTAAAAAGGTTTATTCTGAGCCAAATTTCAGTACCATGGCCTGGAGCCACACCCAAGAAGCCTTGAGTAAGTGAACTTGCTGTGGTTGGGTTATAGTTTGGTTTGATACATTTCAGGGAGCTAGGAATTACATGTAAAGTCATAAATCAATACATGGAAGGTGTTCATTGGTTTGGCCTGAAAAGGTGGGACATCTCAAGGTGGGGGGGAAGGGCCTTACAGGTTATAGATGGGTTTATAGACTCTTCAATTTGTAATTAGTGAAATAAATAAAGCTTCATGTAAAGGCTTAGAATGTTTTGAGTCAAGATAACAATGTCTGCTAATCAGAGACAAGCCACAGGCCATATATCCACACTCAAGTTAATTTTTATGTAAATTGAAGACCTGCAAGTTTGTCTTGCATAGCCTTAGGCCTGTTAATGAGTCATAAAGGCTATCTTTAAGAAGGGAGGGGGCATGATGAGACATGTCTGAACTCCCTTCTTATGGCCAGTAGCTCATTGTTAGGGTGTCATCTCTGCCAAGAGGGGGTCTATTCAATCAGCTGGGGCGGGGGGCTTAAGATTTTATTTTAGTTCACATATCTACGCTATGCTGGGTGTGGAAGAAGAGGTATCATTGGGCATATGGAGTTAGTGGGGGGAAGGAAGGATGTGAAGAGGTTAGGGTTTCCTAGACTTCGTAATTTTTGCTATGTGCAGACATCATTTTGCTTGCTATTTTCCCTTAAAGTGACTTAATTTTGTCAAGTTTGATAATTTAAGAAGAGAGCTTTATTCTAGTGCTATAAATTGATTTTAGTTATCTGTTCCTAAATACACATTAAAAATAAACATCTATTAAAGATTTTGGTAATGTAATAATATCTCACATTTGTTGAGTGCTGCTAGGAGTAGTTCTAAGAATCAATAATTTCATTTGCCTTGACACTAATTGTCCTGATTCTAAGTGCTTTATGTGTACTAAGTCATTTAATTTCTGTGACAGTGTTATGTTATAGGGGTATTGTCTTCCCTGTTTACAGATGGAGAAGCTGTAGCCCAGAGGTTTGGGGCAACTTGACCACAGTTGCATAAGTAGTAAGTAACAGAGCTAGTCTTTGACCTCCAGGTCCTTATGCTCAACTACTTCTCCAGCAGTGCTTACTCACCCTTGGCCGAACATGAGAGTCGCCTGGGGAGTTTTTTGTTTTTTTTTTTAATACCATGTCTCACTCAGACCAATTAAATTAGAATCTCAGAGGTGGGGCTCTGGCATCTATATCTTTGCAAAGCTCCCCAGGTGATTCTCATGTACAATCAGGGGTGAGAACATTTGCCCTATGCAATAAGGCCACCACCACCTATAATAACCCCTTAACTACAACACTCTGGGAAATATGAGCTTAGGGCATAAGCTCTAAGAGACAGAGAGAAGTACTCAGACAAAGGCATGAAGATGTTCATTAGCAGCTTAAAGTAATGTGTATAGCCCGGTTTAGATTCACAGAGGTCCAGGAGTTCATGCATCTGGTATAAAAGCAGCAGCCCACACATAGGGTGTACTTGGTAGAAGACTCCAGCAGTCCTCCCAGATAAGCTTGAATCACCTGGTTCCAGATTAGCATGTTGTGTGATCTTTTCACCAAATTTAATTTGCTGAGAGATTATTAACTTCCAGTTGCTGAAGTGTGTTGGGGCCTGAAAGGGGGAAGAGAGCCTAGCAACCAATTCGATGGCATAGCAACCAATTACCACACTTTAGTTACAGCAGATGTGGGAGTCTGCAAAATTGCCACTGCTGGAGCTGGGAAGACAAGTCACAGAGTTGCCAAGCAGCTCCAGGTAACAAGGGGAAGACACCCTGCCACTAACTCACTGGATGAACTTAGGTAAGTCACTTACTTGTCCCTGAACCTCAGTTTCCCCAATTGTAAAATGGTAGTAGTTTGCAAAAATCAAATGAAAAATGTTTTTATTTTCTATCAAATACAAACTTTGATTAACCACTTCCGTACCACGCTCACCGGCCACAAAACCTTGCCCACTGTCGGCACTCATAGTCTGCACGATAGCTTGTGCTGTGCATTGACCACGAATCCGTTTTGCTCTTAAGTGATGAGGAAAGCTTTAAAGCACTGGAAGCTTCTTTTACTTTACAGGCTACTTGTAATGTAAATCAGAATAGGTAACATATACATATATGTTTTCATTATGTTATTTTTAAATGTTCACAATTTTATTTTGATAAATGAAAAATTAGAAAAGTCATATCACAGCTGTCGGCTAAAGTCTCTGTGTGCGTTCATCTGTGGCTATTGACTATAGTTGTTGCAGGGCTGTGCATGTTCATCTGTGGCTATCAACTATAGTCGACGCTGGTACCGAAGTGGTTAAAAGGTATTAAGTTTTGTATTTATCGCTTATAGAGCATTTACCAAATATATTAGTTTCCTATTGCTGCTGAATAAATTATCAAACAATTGAGGCTCAAAACAACAAACACTTATTATCTTATAGTTCTGGAAGTCAAAATCCAAAATGGGCCTCAGTGGCTAAAATTAAGCACTTCGGGACCAGCGTCGACTGTAGTCGACAGCCACAGATGAACACGCACAGCAACTTTAGCCGACAGCCATGATATGAAGGTGCACAGCCGAGCGTCGACTTTAGCCTACAGCCATGATATGACTTTTCTAATTTTTCATTTATCAAAATAAAACTGTGAACATTTAAAAATAACGTAATGAAAACATATATGTATATGTTACCTATTCTGATTTACATTACAAGTAAAGCTGCCTGTAAAGTAAAAGAAGCTTCCAGTGCTTTAAAGCTTTTCTCATCACACAAGAGCAAAACAGATTCGTTGTTAATGCACAGCACAAACTATCGTGGGGACTATGAGTGCTGACTGTGGGCAAGTTTTCGCAGCTGGTGAGCGATGTCCCGAAGTGGTTAAGGTGTTAGCAGGACTGCATTCCTTCATTCCTTTCTTGAGGCTTTAGAAGAGAACCTATTTTCTGCTTTCTTCAGCTTCTAGAGGTTGCCAGCATTCCTTGAATCATGGCTCCCTTCCATCTTAAAGCCAGCAATGGCTAGTCGGATTTTTCTCACATTGATTCACTCTGACACTAACTCTTCTCTCTCTCTCTCTGTCTCTCTCTCTCTCTCTCTCCCCCTCATTTAAGCACCTTTGTTATTCCAGTGGGTTCATTGGGATAATCTCTAATTTAAGGTTATTGATTAGCAAATTCTATCTGTTACTGTTACAACAAGTGTTACAGCAGGTGGTCCCAAGGACAAACCAAGCAGCACACTGACAGTTGGAGAATCAAAGTTTATTCGCCAGCAGGCTCAGAGGGGCCTTGCCATCAAATTTGAGCACCATCTATCCAATTTTTCCCACTTTTATTAAGTTGGAGTGGTCTGAGGGGTGGGGTATCAGGTGTAGGTTAGTTGATGTGTCAGGTAATAGGTTAATATTATGTTGATGCTCCAGGTAATAGATTTAGTGTTATGCTGATGCCAGGCAATAGACTAGTTGATGGGCCAGGTAATAGGTTAGTATTATGCTGATATGAGTCTTCCATGAGTGGTGAGGATCTCAGGTGCTAATGCACCAAGTAATAGATGGGGGTTTCCCTTATCATTCCCCCATTTGATGCCCTTATATGTCTACTATAGGGCATCACTTCCCAGTGGATGATAGCCTTGTAAGGCCATTATGTGAGCTGTTGCTTTCCAGGTAATAGTTGTCTACAAATTTTATAATCACGCTCAACATGCAGGGGCCTGTAATGGTGACAGTCAAGTACTTCTTTCCCCACTGTGGCACACCTGAGCCTGACTATAAAACGTCTTTGGCATGTAGATGTAGACTGTGAAACTTCCTGTGGTCCAGAAGCATCCAGTAATCCTGTTAGTGCAGGGAATCTAAGTCCTAGCCTGACAAGCCTCAGGGCAGGCTTTCTCTGCCACAGTTGTTAGGGCGAATGCCCCAACCAGGAGCAGGTTAGGGACTGAGGCAGGAGTAGACATCCTATAATGAGCCAAAATACCACAGTTAGAGATACCCTATGCAGTATAGTCCAATCTCCTGGAGCTACTGAGAATAGTCCAATCCCCAGCAAAGTCACTATGACGCCAATGAGGGTCAGGGCCAGCGGTCCCATTTACTTTTGTTCAGTCCTGGGTGTGGCTGTCCTCTTTGGGAGATGGTTAAGCTGGATCTTTAGTGGGTTCTGCTGGTCCTGATGTTCAGTCCAGAGATCAGTTTCGTAGTCTGGTTCAGCTTTTTTCACCCAGGAGTGATGGATCCACAGAGTGATACCTGCAACTTTAACAGCAGTGGGAGTAACAGTATCACAACATGGGGACCCTTCCACGTGGGCTCTAAGGGTGTTTCTTTCCAGTCCTCTACCCAGACTAGATCCCCTGGTTGGTGGGGGTGCACAGGGAGACCCAGGGCAATAGGGGTTTTTCTAGGATGGTGTGTTAGATATAGCACGTAGTTTTGGCTAAGGCTTGGAGGTGTGTGTTTATATTCAATTCTCCTAGTTGTGTAATGTCTCCCCTTAATTGCTTGATGAGTGGGGGAGGTCTACTGAACAGGATTTCAAAGAGTGAATATCCTGTGGGCCCTGTTGTGCACCTGACTCTGAACAGGACGAGGCTTAGCATGTCTACCCAGGGTAATTGTGTT
Source organism: Microcebus murinus (assembly GCF_040939455.1). Taxonomy (NCBI): domain Eukaryota; kingdom Metazoa; phylum Chordata; class Mammalia; order Primates; family Cheirogaleidae; genus Microcebus; species Microcebus murinus. Next base: position 1,532,494 of record NW_027438947.1, on the reverse strand, counting down.
TCCTGACATAGCTCCCCTAGAATGGTCTTGAGGGTCTGGTTCATGCGTTCTACTTTCCCTGAGCTCTGTGGGCTGTAGGCTGTATGTAGTTTCCATTTGATTCCTAGTGCCTTGGTGAGGGTTTGCATGACCTCCACAGTGAAGCTTGGTCATTGTCACTGCCAAAGGAGAGTGGCAGACCATACCTGGGGATGACTTCTCTCAATAGAAGCTTTGCCACTTCCTTAGACTTTTCAGTCCAGGTAAGGACTGCCTCAACCCAGCCTGAAAAGGTGCATATCACTACCAGCAGGTATTTATACCTACAACATGGTTTTATTTCTGTGAAATCTACTTCCATCGGTGTAGAGTTCTAAGTTCAGTGCCGGTAGAGGACTGTCTTTCAGATCTGGCTGGCTGGCATAGACATTCTCTACTGCCTCAGTACAATCATGATCCAGGGGCCCTGGCTCAGTGGGTAGGACAGTGGCAGGATTCAAGGTCCCCACAGTCTCCAGGGTGACCCGCAGATTTTCACATAGCAGTCCTTCGTATTGCGCTAACCAGTTGCTTGAGACCCAATGGTGCTCTCAGGTGTTCATTAGAGATATTACTGAATGGGACATTCACACACAGAGGTTTAGTCCAAGTGTGAGTTTGCTTCCTTGACTAGCAGAATGGTGGCTGCCAGTGCGCAGAGGCAAAGTGGCCATCCTGCCGCTACCAGGTCCAATTGTTTTGACAAGTAAGCCATGGTTTGAGTCAAAACCCCCAGAGCCACTTGTTTCTTCTTGTGTACAAGCAGGTTAAAGTCTTTGGTGAGATGCGGGGTCTTTGGTGAGTCTTTGGTTAGTCTAGTGACGGGGCTTTTTTAGTAAGTCTTTTGTTTCCTGGAAGGCCCTTTCCTGACACTCAGCCCATTCCAAGTCTTTGTTTTCAGGCCCACGTAGGGCCTTGTTCAGAGGCTTGGCCTTTAGGGAGAAACTTGGGATCCAGATGCAGCAGAATCCAGCTACTCCAAGGAATTCTCTGAGTTGTCTCTGACTGGTTGGCATGGGAATTGTACAGATGGTGTGCTTCTGCTCATGTCCCAGTGTCTGGAGCCCCTGAGTGATGTGGAAACCCAGGTACTGCACTGGTTGCCTGGAGATCTGTGCCTTTTCCAGGAGACTTTGTATCCTTTGTCAGTGAGTAATTGGAGCAAGCACAGAGTTCCCCAATGGCAATCTTCTCTGGTTGGCCTTGCTAGAAGGAGGTCATTGATATTCTGTAGAAGTGTGCAGCGGATTTCTTCTTGCAGAAAGGAGATGAGGTCAGTGGCTGGAGCCTCCCCAAATAGAGTTGGTGAATTTTTAACCACTTTGGGACCAGCATCGACCGTAGTTGACAGTCACAGATGAACGCACACAACCCAGTGCCGACTATAGTCGATAGCCACAGATGAATGCGCACAGAGATGTTAGCTGACAGCCGTGATATGACTTTTCTAATTTTTCATTTATCAAAATAAAATTGTGAACATCTAAAAATAACATAATGAAAACATATATGTATATGTTACCTATTCTGATATTTACTTTACAAGTAAAGCTGCCTGTAAAGTAAAAGAAGCTTTCAGTGCTTTAAAGCTTTCCTCATCACATAAGAGCAAAACGGATTCGTGGTCAATGCACAGCACAAACTATCATACGGACTATGAGTGCCAGCTGTGGGCAAGGTTTCATGCCCGGTGAGCGTGGTCCTGAAGTGGTTAAATCCCTGTGGTAGCTGCATCCAGGTCAGCTGGGTTCTCCTTCTAGACTGAGGATCCTCTCACTTGAGGGCAAACAGTGACTGGCTCTTTGGAGTGAGCTTCAGGCAGAAGAAAGCATCCTTCAAGTCCAGGGAGGAGAACCAGGCAGCATCAGGAGGAATGAGGCCCAGGGGGGTGTTTAGATGGATAGTCACTGTGGCCTCATTAATCAGTTGCATGTCTTGGACAGTATCTACCTCCATTGGGCTTTTTGACTGACAGGAGGGTGGCTGCCATTATGAGAGTCTTTGGGGGCACTGAGCATGAGGCTGGCAGTCCCTCCCAGGTGGGAGGTAACCTGGGCTTCCAGTTTGCTTGGGAGATCTCAACCTAGGAGGGAAACAAGGCAATCTGGTATGTATAGAACTCCATGTCTTATCTGGTGGCTCCCCACATGGCATATTCAGGATTGGCAGAAGGGTCGAACTACTAGAGTTCCTGTGGCTCCCACCATGGTGGTTTCCCGCTTTGTAAGTGGAGCCACTGGGGTTGTTATCACTGAGTGTTCTGCCCAGGGTCCACCATGAACGGTATTGGTTGGCCCCCCACTTCCATTATGACAATAGGCTCTCAGGGGCCAAGAATCAGGGAGCCTCGTCAGTCCTATTCCATGTCGTCCCCAGTGAGACCGATGAGGTCCTGGTTCTTCGGCTCCTGCTGGAAGTTGCTAGGAAGGTTCCTGTTTGGCAGTGGGTGGTTTCTTTTGTTGGGGCATTCATGCTTTCAGTGACCAAACTCCTTATAATAGGTGCACTGGTCAGGCTTCAGGGACTCTCGTCTCCTGGGTCCTCCTTCCTGAGGCAGGCCAGGTCTCTTGGCCAGGTCAGGTCTTCTGAGGGCAGCGGCCAGGAGAGCAGCTTTTTGTTCCATTCTCTTATCACTCTCCCTTTGGGCAATCTGCCTTGATTAACATAGACATTCTGGGCCACTTCCATCAGCTGTGTGATATTCATTTCTGCAAACCCGTCAAGTTTCTGCAGTTTCCATCAGATGTCAGGATAGGACAACAAATGCGGCATTCACCATCCACTGATTTTTGGCTGCTTCTGGGTTGAAGAGCATGTAGACTCAATAGGCCTCACAAAGGCACTCATAGAATTCTCTTGGTGATTCCTCCGGCTTCTGGGTGATCAGAGTGACTTTGTTCATGTTGGTTGGTTTTCTGGCTCCCTCACAGACCCTGTGGGGGAGACCTTCCTAATACTTTCTGAGTACCTCTTGTCCACTTGGGGAATTGAAATCCCAATCTGGGTTGGTCTCGGGTGCTGCTCTCTGTGCCCACTGCTTCATATCCAAGGTCTCTGCAGGAGCCTGGTCCTGGAATCACCTCTGGGTCCCAGCTACAATCTGGTGTCATTCTTCTGTGTTAAAAAGGGTCAAAAGTAGCTAGCAACAGTCTTCCAAAGTGGGATGGTTGGTCTGGAAGATGGATTCCAGGAGGTCAATGAGGGCCTGAGGTTTCTTGGAGTATGGCGAGGTGTGGTGCTTCCAGTTCAGAAGGTCAGTGGTGGAGAAGGGCTGGTAGTACAGGACTGGCTAACCTGGCTGAATGGACTCATCGTCTGTAACCTGCATTGGACCTTGAACCTCATGCAGGGGCATCTAGAGGGCTGAAGTTGGAGCCTGAGCTGACCATAGCTGGCGGGTGATGGGAGTGTCAGTACCCAGTTGGTCTGGAACTGGTGGCGGGGACACTGATGGTGGCGGGGTGTCTGGTGGACTCGGGGGTACTTCAGGAGGTGTCATGGTAGGGTTTTGGGCAGTGGTGGTGGATCCTCTTCAGGAGCTTTCTGATAGATGGGTTTGGACAGTTTGGAGTCTCTGGTCCTTTGGGCCACAAAAATCCTGCTCTATTCCTTATTAGCACAGAACTGCACCCAAGGGGGCATGTTCTGAGCAATCTCTAGCCATGAATCTATGTAAGGGAATTGGTTGGGGTGGCCAGGAGTCCTGGTCATGATTCCCCAAACTGCTCACACTGTGGGGAGGTCTAAGGTCAACTCCGAATGTGGGCCATTTCTGTTCACAAAGGGTCCTAAGTCTACTGGGACTCAGTGTGACGATGTAATCTCCCGTAAAACCCTTCTTAAAGTTCTTTAACATGCATTTAAGGACTGTAGGCTTAGATTCTATGCTACCCATTCTAGACCATTGAATGGTGTCACAGCTTAACAGACAAAATGGGGGGGGGTTCTCTCAGGTGTCCACTTAGCTGTGTCCCTCGCGGGAACTTGGGTGCATCTTGGCTAAGGTGTGGCCGTATAAACCCTGGGCCTGGTTGTTCCCTTTGGGTGAGTGAATCACCATTATGCGGTACGCCGCTGCTACAGAATCACAAGTGAGGACCCACTCAGGTTCTGTAGCCATAGCCATGGTACCACACACAATCACTCTTCACTAATTCACTTAGACAAGCAGAGGTTACACATTCCCACCCTGGGAATTCCCTGCACTCAAGAAGTGAACAAGCTCTTATTCCGTCACCTGACAGGCCTGACTTGGACAGGTCCCAGGCCCTTACTTGGTGTGATGCCTCCAGACCTGATTTGACTTGTCTTTTTCAACAGCATGTCTGGGCGAATTTGGGACCCCGCCACTGGCGGGAGCTACCGAGGAGCAAAGATATTCTGCAAAATGGAGGTTGGCTCCTATTCACTTTTGTCATTGAGGTCCCACCAGTCACCACGCCTGTGCCCAAACTGGTGGCTTCAAGGGGCCAGTGCAATCAGTTTTCCTGATAAGGGAACCAAAATGTTATAGCAAATGTTAAAGCAGGTGGTCCTGAGGGCAAACCGACCGGCACACTGACAGTAGGAGAATCAAAGTTTATTCACCGGCGGGCTCAGAGAGGCCTTGCCACCAAATTCTGAGCACTGTCTGTCTGATTTTTCCCACTTTTATTAAGTTAGGAGGTCCAAGGAGTGGGGTATCAGGTGTAGGTTAGTTGATGTGTCAGGTAATAGGTTAATATTATGTTGAGGCACCAGGTAATAGATTTAGTGTTATGCTGATGCCAGGCAACAGACTAGTTGATGGGCCAGGTAATACATTGGTGTTACGCTGATGTGGTGTGGGTCTTCAGTGAGTGGTGGGGGTCTCAGGTGCCTGATGCACCAGTAATAGATGGGGGTTTCCCTTATCACTACCTTAATTCTCCAACATATTCACAGGTTCCATGAATCGGGATATGGACATGTTTGGGGTGCCTTCATGCTGACTACCACATCATATGTCAGTCACTATTCTAAGGCCTTCACATGTCTTAAACTCATTTAATACGCCTCTGAGGTACAGAGTGTTACTATTATCAATGGAAAAGAAGCCAAAGTGTGTAAAATAATTTTAAAAGGTTTATTCTGAGCCAAATTTGAGGACCATGGCTTTTAGCCAAGCCCAGTAAACCTAGAGCAAGTGGACTCTCTGTGATTGGGTTACAGTTTGATTTTATACATTCCAGGGAGACTGGAATCACACATAAAGTCATGAATCAATACATGGAAGACATACATTGATGTGTCCCAAAATGGTGGGATATCTCAAAGGTGGGCTTACAAGTTATAGGTGGGTTCAAAGACTCTTTTATTTGTAGTTGGTTAAAGAAATGAAGTTTTGTCTAAAGACCTAGAATGTTTTAAGTTAAGGAAATCTGTTAAACAGAGACAAGCTACCTGGCCATATATTTTTTATGTAAATTGAGAACCTGCAAGTTTGTCTTGCATAGCCCTACACCTGTTAATGAGTTACAAATGATATCTACAAGAAGGGAGGGGGCATGATGAGGCATGTCTAATCTCCCTTCTCATGGCCAGCAACCCATCTTTAGGATATTTCTGCAGTTCCCTTGACCAAGAGGGGGTCCATTCAGTCAGCTGGGGGAGAGCTTAAGATTTTATTTAATTCATCATTACCTACTTTTGGTCAAGATCTGCCAGAGGTAGTATTAATGGCCAAACTCTTATTTTGTCCCATAGTTGCTTGGGTGGTGTGGCTACCTGCCTCAGGCTCTGAGTAGAACCCTTGTGGTCAAGAGGACTGAATAGGCAAAGAGCTTACAGTCAATTACTTGTTTTAGGCAAGAGGGTACTGGAGGCAGACAGATACTCATCAACTCTTTAATACCTACTAGGCAACATAAGACTTAAAAAGAAATACCAAAATGTCAAAGACAAGGCTACAAAATTAATTTATGTATAAGTTTTGAGCTACTATATTCTTGGTTTTAATTGCAGACTTACAGCAAACATAAACATTGCTAACCATTAAGGTAGGGAAATTAAAGACTTTTGTTGTGTCATGATATTTCAGTCTTTTTAGTACTTTATCATAAGGTGGCTGATAAATTTCTTGTTATATTTTCTTTTGCATAAACACCGTAACTAAGAACAATTATACTCAGGATGGATGTTTGGACCATGTGTTCCATGAGGCAAAGTTTCTCATTTAGTATTTGTTTAGGCTTCTGTGTACCCATCCTTGCTCTGCAGGGTCTGAACTAATTCCACCCCTTGAAATTGGCCCTTACAATCTCACACAGCTGCCTCTTCAGTGATAGTCCCCTGGGCCTAGAAGGAGGATGTTTATAGTTTCGGTAGCAGGGTTTTGGCAGTGAATAACAGGTTTGGCCCAAGAGGATTCAATAGTTTTAAATCCTAGCGATATCAGGTAAACTTGCTATTTACTTAATACTTGTCATGACTCTGGAAAAAAAAGCAAGATAGTCAGTAATGATTTAAATAAAAAGTCATAAAAAATATCTTAGTTCTTTCCATGTTATTTTCTTCAAGAAGCAAATCTTGAACCATAGCTGATTATAAACTGTTTTTAAAGAGGAATCAAAGTAAAATAATAATTGTCTATGTATGATAAAAATTTTATAATAGTCATGATTAAAGATGTAAAGGAGATTTGGTTATTTCTGTGGCACACACCAATTTACACATATAAATATTATTGATAATATAATACCAAGGCATATTATAATTTTAGCAATTTCATACAGTTTTGGAACATATATTCATAATATATTTATACAGATACAACCCAAAGAAAGTTAAATACCATTTGATATTTGATAATGCTTTCCAGTACAGTTTAACATACCAGTAAGCTTAATAAGTTTCTTTTGTACTTTTAGGGGCTCTATTATTAAAAGCTAGTTTGAGGTTAAGAAGACTGTCAACAGAAAAAAACCAAACTCTATAAAATAATTTCAAAGAGATTTATTCTGAGCCAAATTTGAAGACCATGACCTAGAGCCACTCTCAAGAGGCCTTGAGCAAGTGAACTCAATGTGGTTAGGTTACAGTTTGGTTTTACACATTTTAGGGAGACAGAGGATACAAGAAAAGTCATAAATCAATATGTGGGAGGCATACATTGGTTTGGCCCAAAAGGGTGGGACATCTCGAAGCAGGGGCTTACAGGTTATAGGCGGGTTTAAAGATTATTTGGCTTGTAATTGGTTAAAGACATGAAGCTTTGTTTAAAGACTTGAAATGTTTTAACATAAGGAGCTGTTATCAGAGATTTGTTGTGTAAATTTAGGACCTGAAGGTTTGTCTTGAATACCCTTAGGCCTGTTAATGGTTACAAAGTATGTTTCCAAGAAGGGAGGAGGCATAAAGCATGTCTTACCACTGTCCTCCTGGCAGACAATTTAATTTTAGGATATTTCTTTGGTCACAAAGGGGTCCATTCAGTCAGCTGGTTGGGGGGGTGAGCCTTAAAATTTTATTTTAGTTCACAATTTCCCCTTTTGGACAAGATAAGTCAGAGGCAGCATCTATGGCCAAACTTTCATTTTGTCCTATCTGTTGCCAGGGTGGTGTGGCTATCTGCCCTGGATCCATCCAGTCCCTTGGTGGGACCCTTGTGGCCAAGAGGACTGAAGAGGCAAAATGGGGCTTATAGCAAATTAAAAAAGCCAAAGAGGACCAGAGGTAGACAGACACTCATTAATACTCTAAAATCTTTTAGATGACAAGAGTAAAATGCAAAATATTAAAGACAAAGCTACAAAACTAATTTACCTACAAGTATTGAGGTACTATATTCTTGGGTTTAGTAGTAGACTTGTAGCGAATATAAGCATCATTAGCATTTAAGCTAAGGGAATTTTAGAGACTTTTATTGTGTCATAATATTTCAGTCTCTTTAGTAATTTATACTAAGGTGGCTGATAAATTACTCATATCTTATTTTGTATAAATCTATAACTGATAAAAATTATACTTAGTAAGTTCTAAGTCTATAGGAAGCAGAAAAAAAAAACTTTTATGATTGGGATAGATATCTGTAGCATGTGACCTGAAAAGACAAAGTATTTCATTTAGTACTTTTTAGGCCTTTCTGTGTCCCTCTTTGATCTGGAGGGTCTAAACTAATTCCATCCATCAGAATTGGCCGTTATAATCTGACATGCCCCCTTTTCCATGATATACCCTGGGTCTAGAGGGAGGACATTTGAACAGGGCATTGGCAGATTCTATGGTTTTAAGGCCCCAGAGATCAGGTAAACTTGTTATTTACTTGAAATCTCTCAGGACTCTGGAAAACAAAACAAAAGAATTAGTAATGTTTTAAATAAAGAGTCTTTTATGAAAATTTAGTTCTATCTCATGAAGTTTGAGTTAGCTATACTCATGGTCATATCAGTTTTTTAATTAAAGTCCTGGAAGTTTGTTTTGTTTTAGTTCAGTGGTATATAATCTCCAAAGTTATCAGAAACCAGTATTCAAGTGGATTTGTCTGTCCTTTCCATGACCTTTACTTGAAGAAGCCAACTTTGAACTTAGACAGAAAGAACCACTTTCTGAGATGAATCAAAGTAAAATAATAATTTTTAAAAGATGGCAAAACTTGGACCAGCTATGGTTAAGACAGTTGACAAACCAAATTGATTATTTTGTGTCATATAGCAATTTACATGATAACCATAATTATTACTGATAACACATACTAAGACATGTCAATATTTTACAATATTAGAATATATATTAATAACATACTTATACAAGTAAAGCCCAAAGAAAGTTAAATGCCTTTTCATATTTGACAATGTTCCCTGGATGGTTTTGATACACCAAATAAATCTAATTTCTGTCTTATACTTTTAGTGATCCTAATGTCTAAAAAGCTAGTTCAAGGTCAAAAGGCTGAATTTAGAATTTAAGTTTTGGAAAGGTTGTCAGATATCAAAGGCTTAAAACATTTGTTTATGTACAATCACAAACTACTATAAAATAATTTAACCAAAAGTGATAGTCATCAAATAAATCTAAAGGTGATAAAGTTATATGGGTATAAATCTTAACCCTTTTAAAGTTTAGTTTTTCTAATTAGTCAAAACCTAATAAAGAGAGCACACGGATTATCTGGCAAAACATAACATCTTTGTTGTTTTTAAGGTCAATTATCAAAATTAAACAAAAACCTTTTGTAATACATTATTTTTTATATTAAAAAGGAAACAAACATGTTATAGAATCAAAATGAGTATGTCATGTGATTTTATTAAGAGTAAACAAATATTGACAGGAATCTTTGTTTTAGCCAAAATTTTTTAATAAATTCCCTTTCATAAACTTTATTCCAACCTGCACATATCAAACATTACCAACAAAACATATCTTAAAACTTTTGGTTTTGTCCTAACATTTCTTTTTCTTAAATAGCCAGTCATTTTAGGACAAAAATTTGATGCAAGATCTTTCTTTACATTATTCTTTCCATTTAACTTTTCTTACCAAAAATATATTTTATATTCATTCCCTTTTTACATATTTTTCTTACTCACAAGTGGAATTTTGTTTTTATTTCCTTTCTAAATTTATTTTGATTCAACTTTTAAATAACCTCTGAATTAGACAAAGTTATATATATTTTAATAAGAAGACATTTTGTTTTATAATTTTTCTTATTAAAAAATCTTATCCTTTGGTACACCTTATATATATAGAATTACACGCATTGACTAGAATGCTTATTTTTAGTAATTTTAAATTTTAGTGAAAGCTTAAAACGTAGGAAGTCATGAATTGTTCATCATAAGACACTTGTCATGAGCCATGATTGCAGGTTACTATAAAAATAGCCAAACAGATAATTCAAATATATATATATATATATATATATATATATATATTTATTAAACACAAAAATCCTTTTTTTTTGAGAGAGAGGAGACTCAGTTTCTCAAACAAGTATAAGACCTAATAGAGACAGAGTGAAGTACAAGTTAATAAAAAAGCTGAATCTGAGGGCGGAGCAAGATGGCGGATGAATGACACCGCTAGACAGAGTGTCTCTGCAGAAAAGACAGATTCTAGCAGAAATTAGAGGAAAGAAGCAAGAAGACGAGCATACAGCGGACAAGGGCCGGAAGGAGGGGTACCTGAGACCACGGGAGGAGGCTGCGGAGGAGAACTGGAGGCTGAGACCACTGGAGCAGCCCGGAGACCAGCAGCAAGGGTAGGTGGATTTGGTGTTTCCCCTCCCCTGCATTCGGGACTGCTGGTGGGCTCCCCACCAGGTGGAGAGACCTGCGGACAACAGCCCAGAGACCGCCGCCGCCTGTCAACGATGAGCCTGTAGCAGACGTGGCACCAGGTTCTAAACTTCCTCCAGGCACCTCCGTGTACACAGACCCGAGTCTTGCAGCAGGCGCCATATTGCCTCCTTCTCCCCTCCGATGACCCTACCCGCGGCTGCCCAGAGAGACAATACAGCCATCAGCCAGAGGCACCTCCAGGGAACGGGACCTTCCCATTTGGGACCCTACACCTGACTCAGGGGAACTCAGACTGTGAGCTCCCTACCCTCCCGCCCTCCCAGGTGCTGCTGGCATGATGTTCTCACGATAACGGTGCCAACTCAGAGGCTGAGAGACATAGACCCAGCTTGGGCTCCCTGTGGGTGAATTGGGACCGGAAATCCTCTCCCTGGTGGGGATACAGTTTGAATTCTGGGACCCAGAGGTCGGTCCTGCAGACCAGATCCCCTGCACCGAGGGCTAGCATTGCCTGGGGCACAGAGGAGTTATACATGAATAGCCTACTGAGGTTGTGTGCTTCCAGGGGCAGATCGGCGTCCTAGAGGGAAACCCTCCTCCCAGGAGGAGGCCGTGCACCCAACCCTGGTGGCTTTCCTATACAGGGAACCTCCCCGCAGGCATCACAGTCCGAGGAGGCCTATTGGCTTGTGGTCTGGCCTGCTGGCAGAGGCCCAGGAGTAGCTGCGGAGTTGGGGAGGGTGGAAAGAAGCGAGGCCCGCTCCAGACTGCGGGTCTCAGACAGCCCCACCCCCACACCCAGACTTTCTGGCTGAGCGGAACCATTCCAGCCCCACCCTGACAGCTTTCCCTGGAAGCAGAGAATAGAACTTTGACCCATGCTAACGGCCAGAGGGCAGGCTTACCCAACCCAGCTCCACCCAGAACAAGAGCTGTTAACAGGACACAAAATCAACAGTATAGCCTGTTCCTCCGAGCAAACGCCACCTACTGACACGGACGGCATCTTGTACACACTTTCCACTGCACCCACTGACTCAATATACAGGGAGTGGCCCAATTTCACCCACAGACACCACCTAACGCCTCAGAAACTAAACAAGGTGTGTGAATAACCAAACAATAACCTAAGGAAAGAAATAACAACTCATCAACATGGGAAGAAATCAGCGAAAGAACTCAGGAAATATGAAGAACCAAACGGAAAACACACCCCCAAACAGGAGCACCAGCCCCCTAGAAACGGACACCAACCAAAACCAGGCAACCAATATGACAGAAGAGGAATTTCGTATGTGGATCATAAGAACACTCACCCAGCTGCAACAACAACTCAATAACCAACACAAAGAAACCAAAAAAAGTCTCCAGGATATGGGAAAAGAAATAGACACAATGAAGAAAAGTGTAACCGAACTCCTGGAAATGGAGAATAAATTGAAGGAACTACAAAATACAGTGGAAAGTGTCAAGAACAGGGTAGATCAAACAGAAGAAAGAATCTCAGAGCTTGAAGATAACATCCTCCAATTAAATAAATCAGTCACAGAAATAGAGCAGAGAAACAAGAGAAAAGAGCAAAGCCTACAAGAGCTGTGGGATTATGTGAAGAAACCCAATGTGAGGGTCATAGGATTACAAGAAGGGGAAGAAGACAACACTCAAGGGTTGGACAAGCTGTTTGAAGATATAATAGAGGAAAATTTCCCAGGCCTTGCTCAAAATCTTGATATACAAGTTCAAGAAGCTCAGAGGACCCCTGGGAGATTCAACGCAAACAGGAAGATGTCACGAAATGCAGTCATCAGACTGACCAAAGTATCAACTAAAGAGGCCCTTCTAAGAGCTGTAAGACAAAAGAAGCAAGTAACATACAAGGGAAAGCCAATTCGAATAACATCGGACTTCTCTAATGAGACTTTACAAGCAAGGAGAGACTGGGGCCCCATTCTCACTCTTTTAAAACAAAACAATGCCCAGCCTAGAATACTATTCCCTGCAAAACTAAGCTTCATATATGAACGAGAAATAAAAACATTCTCAGACAAGCAAAGGCTAAGAGAATTCACCAAGACAATTCCAGCCCTACAAGAAGTACTTAAAACAGCGTTACGCACGGAACATCATAATAATAACCCACGAATATAAAAACAACCAAAACCCAAAGATATTAAAGGCCAGATATTACAATGGCTCAAGACAGAAATCATAGCAACAACATCCAACCCAACAGAATGATCAGTAATCTACCTTACCTATCAGTTCTCTCAATAAATGTGAATGGCTTAAACTCTCCACTCAAGAGACATAGGCTGGCTGAATGGATAAAAAAATACAGGCCAAGTATATGCTGTCTTCAGGAAACACATCTAACCTGCAAGGATGCATATAGACTAAAAATAAAGGGGTAGAGATCAATATTCCAAGCAAAAGAAGCCAAAAGAAGGCTGGTGTGGCAGTTCTAATTTCAGACGATTTAGTTTTTAAACCAACAAAACTAGTAAAAGACAAAGAGGGTCATTATAATGGTGAAGGGCACATTCCAACAAGAAGAGATAACAGTTTTAAATATATATGCACCCAACTTAGGTGCACCCAGATTCATAAAGCAAACCTTACTGTAGCTAAGCAAATGGATTAATAGCAACTCCATAATCGCCGGAGATTTCAACACCCCACTGATAGCACGAGACAGATCCTCCAAACAGAAAATTAATAAAGAAATAATGGACTTAAACAAAATTCTAGAACAATTGAGTCTGACAGACCTCTACAGAACATTCTACCCAAAATCCACTGAATATACGTTCTTCTCATCAGCTCACGGGACATTCTCTAAGATTGACCATATCCTAGGACACAAAGAAAATCTCAAGAAATTTAAAAAAATAGAAATCATACCATGTACCTTCTCAGATCACAGTGGAATAAACCTAGAAATTAACCCTAACAGAAACTCACATTTCTACACAAAAACGTGGAAATTAAACAACCTCCTACTAAATGATTACTTCGTAAATGAAGAAATCAAGATGGAAATAAAAAAGTTCTATGAAGAAAACAACAATGGAGAGACAAGTTATCAACTCCTCTGGGACACAGCTAAAGCAGTTCTGAGAGGAAAGTTTATCTCCATAAATGCCTATAACCAAGAAGACAAGAAGACAAGAAGATCACAAATAGACAATCTAATGAAACGACTCAATGATTTGGAAAAAGAAGAACAGACCAACCCTAAACCCAGCAGAAGAAGTGAAATCAACAAGATCAAATCAGAACTAAACAAAATTGAAAACACGGAAGCTATTCAGGAGTTTAATAAAACAAAAAGTTGGTTCTTTGAAAAAATAAACAAAATTGACACACCATTGGCTAAGCTAACAAAAAGCAGAAAAGAGAAATCTCCAATAAGCTCCATCAGGAATAAAAAAGGATATATCACAACTGATCCCAAAGAGATACAAGATACAATTTATGAATACTACAAAAATCTTTATGCACACAAACTAGAAAATGTGGAGGAAATGGACAAATTTCTAGAAACACACCGCCTCCCTAGGCTCAACCAGGAAGAAATAGATTCCCTGAACAGACCAACCTCAACAGCTGAAATAGAAACAGCAATTAAAAATCTCCCTAAAAAGAAAAGTCCCGGTCCAGATGGCTTCACACCCGAATTTTACCACACTTACAAAGAAGAACTAGTACCTATCTTGCAGAAACTATTCCACAACATCGAGAAGAACAGAAACCTCCCCGACACCTTTTATGAAGCGAATATTACTCTCATACCAAAACCAGGAAAGGATGCAACAAAAAAAGAAAACTACAGACCAATATCCCTAATGAATATAGATGCAAAAATTTTCAAGAAAATCTTAGCTAACTGAATCCAGACACTTATCAAAAAAATAATCCACCACGAACAAGTGGGCTTCATCCCAGGGATGCAGGGATGGTTTAACATACATAAATCTATAAATGCAATTCACCACATAAACAGAAGCAAAAACAAACACCACATGATTCTTTCAATAGATGCAGAAAAAGTTTTTGACAAAATTCAACACCCTTTCATGATACGAACACTTAAGAAAATAGGCATAAAAGGGGCATACCTAAAAATGATACAAGGCATATATGACAGACCCATAGCCAACATCATCCTGAATGGGGAAAAATTGAAATCATTCCCACTTAGAACTGGAACCAGACAAGGCTGCCCACTATCTCCACTTCTGTTCAACATAGTGCTGGAAGTCTTGGCTACAGCAATCAGACAGGAAAATGGAATCAAAGGTATCCAAATAGGGGCAGAAGAGATCAAACTTTCACTGTTTGCTGATGATATGATCTGGAAAATCCCAAAGATTCAACCATGAAACTCCTGGAACTGATCAATGAATTCAGTAAAGTCTCAGGATACAAAATCTATACACAGAAATCAGAGGCATTCATATACGCCAACAACAATGTAATTGAGAACCAAATCAAAGACTCAATTCCCTTCACAATAGCAACAAAGAAATTAAAGTACCTAGGAATATACTTAACCAAGGAGGTAAAAGACCTCTACAGGGAGAACTATGAAACACTGAGGAAGGAAATAGCAGAGGATGTAAACAGATGGAAATCCATACCATGCTCATGGATAAGCAGTCTCAATATCATCAAAGTGTCTATACTACCCAAACTGATCTACAGATTCAATGCAATACCTATTAAAATCCCATCAGCATTCTTCACAGATATAGAAAAAATAATTTTACGCTTCGTATGGAACCAAAGAATACCCCGAATATCAAGAGCAATTCTAGGCAACAAAAACAAAATGGGAGGCATTAATATGTCAGATATCAAACTATACTACAAAGCTGTAGTAATTAAAACAATATGGTATTGGCACAAAAATAGGAATATTGACCAGTGGAACAGATGTGAGAATCCTGATATTAAACCATCCTCATATAGCCATCTAATCTTTGATAAAGCAGACAAAAACATACGCTGGGGGAAAGAATCCCTCTTCAATAAATGGTGCTGGGAAAACTGGATAGCCACCTGTACAAGGCTAAAACAGGACCCACACCTTTCACCTCTCACAAAAACCAACTCACGCTGGATAACAGACTTAAACCTAAGATATGAAACTATTAGAACTCTAGAGGAAAAAGTTGGAAACACTCTCCTAGACATCGGCCTCGGCTAGAGTTTATGAAGGAGTCCCCAAAGGCAATCACAGCAGCAACAAAAATAAATAAATGGGACATGATCAAACTACAGAGCTTCTGCACAGCCAAAGTAATAGTCATGAAAGTAAACAGACAACCTACAGAATGGGAGAAAATTTTTGCATCCTATGCATCTGATACGGGACTGATAACTAGAATATACTTAGAACTCACGAAAATTAGGAAGAAAAAATCAAATAACCCCATTAAAAAGTGGGCAAAGGACTTGAACAGAAATTTTTCTAAAGAAGACAGAAGAATGGCCAACAAACATATGAAGAAATGCTCAACATCTCTAATCATCAGGGAAATGCAAATCAAAACCACAATGAGATATCACTTAACCCCAGTGAGAATGGCCTTTATCAAAAAATCTCCAAACAATAAATGCTGGCGTGGTTGCGGAGAGAGAGGAACACTCCTACACTGCTGGTGGGACTGCAAACTAGTTCAACCTCTGTGGAAAGCAATATGGAGATACCTTAAAGCGATACTAGTGAATCTACCATTTGATCCAGCAATCCCATTGCTGGGCATCTACCCAAATGATCCAGTGACACTCTACAAAAAAGACACCTGCACTCAAATGTTTATAGCAGCACAATTCATAATTGCAAGGCTGTGGAAACAGCCCAAGTGCCCATCAATCCTAGAATGGATTAATAAAATGTGGTATATGTATACCATGGAGTACTATTCACCTCTAAGAAACAATGGTGATATAGCACATCTTATATTTTCCTGGTTAGAGCTGGAACCCATACTACTAAGTGAAGTATCCCAAGAATGGAAAAACAAGCACCAGATATATTCTCCAGCAAACTGGTATTTACTGAGTAGCACCTAAGTAGACACATAGGTACTACAGTAATAGGGTATTGGGCAGGTGGGAGGTGGGAGAGGGGCGGGTATATACATACATAATGAGTGAGATGTGCACCATCTAGGGTATGGTCGTGATGGAGACTCAGACTTTTGTGGGGAGGGGGGGAAATGGGCATTTATTGAAACCTTAAAATCTGTACCCCCATAATATGCCGAAAAAAAAAAAAAAGCTGAGTCTGTGTCTTTCTTTGCTTTCTTTCCTTTTTGCAATTTATTAAAAGGTGAATAAAAAATCTTTTGTTATTTCTATTAATATCATATGACAATTTAGTTCAAAAGAGAAAACCAAATTTCATTGTATTAGTGTATTAATGATAAAGTTAATTTTAATAAAACCTTATTATAAACAAGTCTATTTAATTTTAACCAATTTTACTGAAAGTAAGACTTTTATAAACCCTCTAGAACATTTAACTTTTTATCTACTTAATTTTAATGATAATTTACATATTGATTAATTAGTTGCAAAAACCAAGGAATTAAACAAAATTATCTTTTAACAAAACTAATACTTATGTTTTATAACATTTAATTAAAATAATTTTTTGTATAGAGTTATTTTCTTTTCATCTAGAAGTTTTAATTGCATGTACTAATCATAATGTCAACTTTTAAAAAAATCTAGGAAGTTAAAGTGACTTTGAACTGTTAGTCAACAATTTTATTAGTATTCCTCTTTTTAAAAATTTCTTTTGTGTTTTTTAATTTTTGTTTCATCATATTATGGGGGTACAAATATTGTTAAGGTTACATATATTGCCCTTGCCACCCCTCCTCCCCCACTCTAAGTCAGAGCTTCTAGAGAGTCCATCCTCCAGGTGGTGCACATTACACTCATTATGTAAGCATACACCCATCCCCTCCTCCATCCTCCCACCTGCCCTACACCCGATAAATGGTTTGTTTGGGTTTTTTTTGACATTTTGGAATATAAAGCTAAGATATCAAGGTATAAGCTTAAATTTATGTTTAAGAACTGTTGTTCTAGTATTTTACCTTATGAATGACCCAGATATTTTATGATTATCTTTTTTAACTTAACATAAGGACTTTAAGATTTTTAAGTTACATGAAAACTTCATTTGTATTTATTTTATTTATAGTTACCTAATTTACCTTATTTATTTATTTATTTTAGCAGTACACTTATATTTCAGCTATTAGTTTAAGTTACTTTTCTGTTGACCATTTTTTTACCCTGTAAATTAGATAACACAAAACAGGGATCAAAATACAAACTGATAAATCTTAACAAGAAAAAAATCAATAAGTATTTTAATAAGACTTGTTATTTTAAACAAATATAACATCATTTTAAAATTTTATAAATATAGTAGACATATTAGAATATCCTGTTTAAAGGCATTAGTTAATTAATTAGATCCTTCCAAAACATCATATCTCCAAACAAAATCTATTGACATCATAGGTCTTAAGGTGTCTCTGGTCCCCAAAGTTTCGGAGCAAACGCCACTGTTCTCATAGAGGCTTGCTGAAAATCTACTGACATTACGATTAATAGGATTGGGGGGTGGAGCAAGATGGCAGACGAGAAACACCGCCAGACAGAGTGTCTCTGCAGAAAAGACAGATTCTAGCAGAAATTAGAAAAAAGAAGCAAGAAGATGAACATACAGCAGACGAGGGCCAGAAGGAGGGGTACCTGAGACCCCGGGAGACTCCACGGGAGGAGGCTGCGGAGGAGAACTGGAGGCTGAGACCACCGGAGCAGCCCGGAGACCAGCGGCAAGGGTAGGTGGATTTGCTGTTTCCCCTCCCCTGCATTTGGGACTGCTGGTGGGCTCCCCAGTGGGTGGAGAGACCTGCGGACACCAGCCTAAAGACAGCCGCCGCCAGCCAGTGGTGAGCCTGTAGCCAACGTGGCACCAGGTTCCCAACTTCCTCCAGGCACCTCCATGTGCACAGACCCGAGCCGCGCGGCAGGCACCATATTGCCTCCTCCTCCCCTCTGCCGACCCTACCCGCGGCTGCCCAGAGAGACAATAGAGCTTCCAGCCAGAGGCACCTCCAGGGAACGGGTCCTTCCCATTTGGGACCCTACAGCTGACTCAGGGGAACTCAAACTATGAGCTCCCTACCTACCAGCTATTCCAGGTGCTGCTGGCACGGTGTTCCCAGGAGAACGGTGCCAACTCAGAGGCTGAGAGATATAGACCCAGCTTGGGCTCCCTGTGGGTGAATTAGAACCAGAACTCCTCTCCCTGGTGGGGATACAGTTTGAACTCTGGGACCCAGAGGTTGGACCTGCAGACCAGATCCCCTGAACCGAGGGCTAGCATTGCCCGGGGCACAGAAGGGATATACGTGAACAGCCTACTGAAGTGTGTGTGCCTCCAGGGGTGGATCAGCATCCTAGAGGGAAACCCTCCTCCCAGGAGGAGGCCATGCACCCAGCCCAGGTGGTGTTCCTGTGCAGGGAACCTCCCTGCTGGCATCACAGTCCGGGGAGGCCTATTGGCTTGTGGTCTGGCCTGCTGGGAGAGGCCCAGGAGTAGCTGCGGAGTTGGGGAGGGTGGAAAGAAGCGAGGCCCGCTCCAGAATACGGGTCTCAGACAGCCCCACCCCCACATGGAGACGTTCTGGCTGAGTGGGACCATTCCAGTCCTCCCCTGACAGCTTTTACTGGAAGCAGAGAACAGAACTTTTACCCCTGCTAACTGCCAGAGGGCAGGCTTACCCAATGCAGCTTCGACCAGAACAAAAGCTGATAACAGGACACAAAATCAACAGTATAGCCTGTTCCTCCAAGCAAACGCCACCTAGTGACAGGGACGGCATCTTGCACAGCCCTTCCACGGCAACACCGACTCAATATACGGGAGTGGTCCAATCTCACGCACAGATACCACCTAACGCCTCAGAAACTAAACAAGGTGTGTGAATACCCAAACAATAACGTAAAGGAAAGAAAGAACAACTGATCGACATGGGAAGAAATCAGCGAAAGAACTCAGGAAATATGAAGAATCAAACAGAAAACACACCCCCAAACAGGAACACCAGCCCCGTAGAAATGGACTCCAACCAAAATCAGGCAACCAATATGACAGAAGAGGAATTTCGTATGTGGATCATAAGAACACTCACGGAGATGCAACAACAACTCAATAACCAACACAAAGAATAAACAAAAAGCCTCCAGGATATGGAAAAAGAAATAGACACAATGAAGAAAAGTTTAACCAAACTCCTGGAAATGAAGAATCAATTCAAGGAACTACAAAATACAATGGAAAGTCTCAAGAACAGGGTAGATCAAACAGAAGAAAGAATCTCAGAGCTTGAAGATAACACCCTCCAATTAAATAAATCAGTCACAGAAATAGAGCAGAGAAACAAGAGAAAAGAGCAAAGCCTACAAGAGCTGTGGGATTATGTGAAGAAACCCAATGTGAGGGTCATAGGGTTACAAGAAGGGGAAGAAGACAACACTCAAGGGTTGGACAAGCTGTTTGAAGATATAATAGAGGAAAATTTCCCAGGCCTTGCTCAAAATCTTGATATACAAGTTCAAGAAGCTCAGAGGACGCCTAGAATATTCAATGCAAACAGGAAGACGTGATGACATGCAGTCATCAGACTGACCAAAGTATCAACTAAAGAGGCCCTTCTAAGAGCTGTAAGACAAAAGAAGCAAGTAACATACACGGGAAAGCCAATTCAAATAACATCATAATTCTCTAATGAGACTTTACAAGCAAGGAGAGACTGGGGCCCCATTCTCACTCTTTTGAAACAAAACAATGCCCAGCCTAGAATATTATTCCCTGCAAAACTAAGCTTCTTATATGAAGGAGAAATAAAAACATTCTCAGACATGCAAAGGCTAAGAGAATTCACCAGGTCAAGACCAGACCTACAAGAAGTACTTAAAACAGCGTTAGGCATGGAACATCATAATAATTACCCACGAATATAAAAACAACCAAACCCCCAAGGTATTAAAGGCCAGATATTACAATGGCTCAAGACAGAAATCATAGCAACAACATCCAACCCAACAGAATGAACAGTAATCTATCTTACCTATCAGTTCTCTCAATATATGGGAATGGCTTAAACTCTCCAATCAAGAGACATAGGCTGGCTGAATGGATAAGAAAATACAGGCCAAGTATATGCTGTCTTCAGGAAACACATCTAACCTGCAAGGATGCATATACACTAAAAATAAAGGGGTGGAGATCAATATTCCAAGCAAATAGAAGCCAAAAGAAGGCTGGTGTGGCAGTTCTAATTTCAGATGATTTAGTTTTTAAACCAACAAAAGTAGTGAAAGACAAAGACGGTCATTATATAATGGTGAAGGGCACAGTTCAACAAGAAGAGATAACAATTTTAAATATATATGCACCCAACTTTGGTGCACCAGATTCATAAAGCAAACCTTACTGTAGCTACGCAAAAGGATTAATAGCAACTCCATAGTCACCGGAGATTTCAACACCCCACTGACGGCACGAGACAGAACCTACAAACAGAAAATTAATAAAGAAATAATGGACTTAAACAAAACTCTAGAACAATTGGGTCTGACTGACATTTACAGAACATTCTACCCAAAATCCACTGAATATACGTTCTTCTCATCAGCTCACGGGACATTCTATAAGATTGACCATATCCTAGGACACAAAGAAAATCTCTAGAAATTTAAAAAAATAGAAATGATACCATTTACCTTCTCAGATCACAGTGGAATAAAAGTAGAAATCAACCCTAACAGAAACTCACATTTCTACACAAAAACATGGAAATTAAACAACCTCCTACTAAATGATTACTTCATAAATGAAGAAATCAAGACGGAAATAAAAAAGTTCTATGAAGAAAACAACAATGGAAAGACAAGTTATCAACTCCTCTGGGACACAGCTAAAGCAGTTCTGAGAGGAAAGTTTATCTCCATAAATGCCTATAACCAAAAGAAAAGAAGATCACAATAGGCAATGTAATGAAACGACTCAAAGAGCTGGTAAAAGAAGAACAGACCAACCCCAAACCCAGCAGAAGAAGTGAAGTCAACAACATCAAATCAGAACTAAACAAAATTGAAAACACGGAAGCTATTCAGGAGATTAATAAACAAAAAGTTGGTTCTTTGAAAAAATAAACAAAATTGACACACCATTGGCTAAGCTAACGAAAAGCAGAAAAGAGAAATCTCTAATAAGCTCCATCAGGAATAAAAACGGAGATATCACAACTTATCCCAAAGACACACAAGATACAATTTATGAATACTACAAAAATCTTTATGCACACAAACTAGAAAATGTGGTGGAAATGGACAAATTTCTAGAAACACACAGCCTCCCTAGGCTCAACCAGGAATAAATAGATTCCCTGAACAGACCAACCTCAAGAGCTGAAATAGAAACAGCAATTAAAAATCTCCCTAAAAAGTAAAGTCCCGGTCCAGATGTCTTCACACCCGAATTTTACAAACTTACAAAGAAGAACTAGTATCTATCTTGCAGAAACTATTCCACAACATCGAGAAGAACGGAAACCTCCCTGACACCTTTTATGAAGCGAATATTACTCTGATACCAAAACCAGGAAAGAATCCAACAAAAAAAGAAAACTACAGATCAATATCCCTAAAGAATATAGATGCAAAAATTTTCAACAAAATCTTAGCTAACTGAATCCAGACACTTATCAAAAAAATAATCCAGCACGAACAAGTGGACTTCATCCCAGGGATGCAGGGATGGTTCAACATACGTAAATCTATAAATGCAATTCACCACATAAACAGAAGCAAAAACAAACACCACATGATTCTTTCAATAGATGCAGAAAAAGGTTTTGACAAAATTCAACACCCTTTCATGATACGAACACTTAAGAAAATAGGCATAGAAGGGACATACCTAAAACTGATACAAGCCATATATGACAGACCCATAGCCAACATCATCCTGAATGGGGAAAAATTGAAATCATTCCCACTTAGAACTGGAACCAGACAAGGCTGCCCACTATCTCCACTTCTGTTCAACATAGTGCTGGAAGTCTTGGCTACAGGAAAATGGAATCAAAGGTATCCAAATAGGGGCAAAAGAGATCAAACTTTCACTGTTTGCTGATGATATGATATTGTATCTAGAAAACCCCAAGGATTCAACCAAGAAACTCCTGGAACTGATCAATGAATTTAGTAAAGTCTCAGGATACGAAATCAATACACAGAAATCAGAGGCATTCATATACGCCAATAACAATCTAATTGAGAACCAAATCAAAGACTCAATTCCCTTCACAATAGCAACAAGGAAATTAAAGTACCTAGGAATATATTTAACCAAAGAGGTAAAAGACCTCTACACGGAGAACTATGAAACACTGAGGAAGGAAATAGCAGAGGATGTAAACAGATGGAAATCCATACCATGCTCGTGGATCGGCAGACTCAATATCATCAAAATGTCTATACTACCCAAATTGATCTACATATTCAATGCAATACCTATTAAAATCCCATCAGCATTCTTCACAGATATGGAAAAAATAATTTTACGCTTCGTATGGAACCAAAGAAGACCCCGAATATCAAGAGCAATTCTAGGCAACAAAAACAAAGTGGGAGGCATTAATATGCCAGATATCAAACTATACTACAAAGCTGTAGTAATTAAAACAATATGGTATTGGCACAAAAACAGGAATATTGACCAGTGGAACAGATGTGAGAATCCTGATATTAAACCATCCTCATATAGCCATCTCATCTTTGATAAAGCAGACAAAAACATACGCTGGGGAAAAGAATCTCTCTTCAATAAATGGTGCTGGGAAAACTGGATAGCCACCTGTAGAAGGTTAAAACAGGACCCACACCTTTCACCTCTCACAAAAACCAACTCACGCTGGATAACAGACTTAAACCTAAGATATGAAACTATTAGAACTCTAGAGGAAAAAGTTGGAAACACTCTCCTAGACATCGACCTGGGCAAACAGTTTATGAAGAAGTCCCCAAAGGCAATCACAGCTGCAACAAAAATAAATAAATGGGACATGATCAAACTACAAAGCGTCTGCACAGCCAAAGAAACAGTCATGAAAGTAAACAGACAACCTACAGAATGGGAGAAAATTTTTGCATCCTATGCATCCGATAAGGGACTGATAACTAGAATATACTTAGAACTCACGAAAATTAGGAAGAAAAAATCAAATAACCCCATTAAAAAGTGGGCAAAGGACTTGAACAGAAATTTTTCTAAAGAAGACAGAAGAATGGCCAACAAACATATGAAGAAATGCTCAACATCTCTAATCATCAGGGAAATGCAAATCAAAACCACAATGAGATATCACTTAACCCCAGTGAGAATGGCCTTTATCAAAAAATCTCCAAACAATAAATGCTGGCGTGGTTGCGGAGAGAGAGGAACACTCCTACACTGCTGGTGGGACTGCAAACTAGTTCAACCTCTGTGGAAAGCAATATGGAGATACCTTAAAGCGATACTAGTGAATCTACCATTTGATCCAGCAATCCCATTGCTGGGCATCTACCCAAATGATCCAGTGACACTCTACAAAAAAGACACCTGCACTCGAATGTTTATAGCAGCACAATTCATAATTGCAAGGCTGTGGAAACAGCCCAAGTGCCCATCAATCAAATAATGGATTAATAAAATGTGGTATATGTACACCATGGAGTACTATTCAGCTCTAAGAAACAATGGTGATATAGCACACCTTATATTTTCCTGGTTAGAGCTGGAACCCATACTACTAAGTGAAGTATCCCAAGAATGGAAAAACAAGCACCAGATATATTCTCCAGCAAACTGGTATTAACTGAGTAGCACCTAAGTGGACACATAGGTGCTACAGTAATAGGGTATTGGGCAGGTGGGAGGGGGAAGGGGGCGGGTAAATACATACAAAATGAGTGAGATGTGCACCATCTGGGGGATGGTCATGATGGAGACTCAGACTTTTGGGGGGAGGGGGGGAAATGGGCATTTATTGAAACCTTAAAATCTGTATCCCCATAAATGCCAAAATAAAAAAAAGCCAGGAAAAAAAAAAGCCATCCTCATATAGCCATCTAATCTTTGACAAAGCAGACAAAAATATATGCTGGGAAAAAGAATCCCTTTTCAATAAATGGTGCTGGGAAAACTGGATGGCCACTTGTAGAAGGTTGAAGCAGGATCCACACCTTTCACTTCTCACAAAAACCAACTCACGCTGGATAACAGACTTAAACCTAAGGTATGAAACTATTAGAACTCTAGAGGAAAAAGTTGGAAACACTCTCGTAGACATTGGCCTGGGCAAAGTGTTTATGAAGAAGTCCCCAAAGGCAATCACAGCAGCAACAAAAATAAATAAATGGGACATGATCAAACTACAAAGCTTCTGCACAGCCAAAGTAATAGTCATGAAAGTAAACAGACAACCTACAGAATGGGAGAAAATTTTTGCCTCCTATGCATCCGATAAGGGGCTGATAACTAGAATATACTTAGAACTCATGAAAATCAGGAAGAAAAAATCAAATAACCCCATTAAAAAGTGGGCAAAGGACTTGAACAGAAACTTTTCTAAAGAAGACAGAAGAATGGCCAACAAACATATGAAAAAATGCTCAACATCTCTAATCATCAGGGAAATGCAAATCAAAACCACAATGAGATATCTCTTAACCCCAGTGAGAATGGCCTTTATCAAAAAATCTCCAAACAATAAATGCTAGTGTGGTTGCGGAGAGAGAGGAACACTCCTACACTGCTGTTGGGACTGCAAACTAGTTCAACCTCTGTGGAAAGCAATTTGGAGATATCTTAAAGCGATACTAGTGAATCTACCATTTGATCCAGCAATCCCATTGCAGGGCATCTACCCAATAGATCCAGTGACACTCTACAAAAAAGACACCTGCACTCGAATGTTTATAGCAACACAATTCATAATTGCAAGGCTGTGGCAACAGCCCAAGTGTCCATCAAATGTGGTATATGTATACCATGGAGTACTATTCAGCTCTAAGAAACAATGGTGACATAGCACATGTTATATTTTCCTGGTTAGAGCTGGAACCCATACTATTAAGTGAAGTATCCCAAGAATGGAAAAACAAGCACCACATATACTCACCAGCAAATTGGTATTAACTGAACAGCACCTAAGTGGTCACATAGGTACTACAGTAATAGGGTATTGGGCAGGTGGGAGGGGGGAGGGGGGTGGGTATATACATACATAATGAGTGAGATGTGCACCATCTGGGGGATGGTCATGATGGTGACTCAGACTTTTGGGGGGAGGGGGGGAAATGGGCATTTATTGAAACCTTAAAATCTGTACTCTCATAATATGCCAAAATAAAAAAAAAAAGATTAATAGGTTTAATAAGAGAAAGACTTAAAACTTATACATGAATGCCTTTAGAATGAACACAAAGATGCAGGGGATTTTTTTCATTTTTTATATTTAACGTATGGACATCTGTGTAGAAATACGACTGGATAAAATTGTATGAGCTAATTCTAACAGGTTTAGTGACTGAACCAGCAAGGCTTTTTATATTTAGATTCTGTTTGGCCTCTTCAGTGTGCATGTTTCCTTTCTGGGTGTAGGGCAAGGCCCTTTCTGCTATGGGGTTTTATAGTAAAACAAAGTAAAAACAAAGTAGGTCAGATAATTACTTTATGTCCATTTTACATAGAATAATTTTAGGTTTTATAGCTAGCTTCAGGGAAGAATTGCTACCAGAGTCAGGCAAGTTCAGAAAATTTTCCTTCTGAAGCCTTCATTTTAAGTTAGTTTTTTGAATCCCATCAATATAAGATCACCTGGCTATAGACTGAGGGAAAAAAAAAACTTTCAGCACCAATCCTTAGCACCTCAAACAATGTTACAAAGTGGTAGGTAACATGCTTTTTACATGAGGATCAAGAGTAAGCTGTTTTAAAAACAATCTAAATAGTCTCAAAACAATTTTTTAGTATATAAACTTGAGCACATTTATAGAGTAAGACTGCTTTGAGATTCTCATCGATTTTAACCATCATTCACTTTTATCCTAAATAAATTACTATACAAAAATTAATAATTTAGAAATTATCATCCAGGCAAAAAATTTGTTATAGTAATATAACGTATACATAACTGGCTAGCTTGTAAAGAGTAGGACAAAAATGGACAAGATCAAGGGAAAACTAAAGCTTTCAAGTTAAGTTCTTTATAACTTTTAGGACAACTTTGAATCCCTAACAGTACTGTTAATATTAGATGAGAGTGAGTTAGAAATACCTTTTATGTACTGCTCTATAGGCATTGAATTGGTGGAAGTAAACTATATCTACAGTTAGGATTAAAAGACCAAAACCAAAATGTTTTTATAAACCTTTGACAATT
The DNA here is from genome assembly GCF_040939455.1 of Microcebus murinus. Taxonomy (NCBI): domain Eukaryota; kingdom Metazoa; phylum Chordata; class Mammalia; order Primates; family Cheirogaleidae; genus Microcebus; species Microcebus murinus. The sequence goes on along the minus strand of NW_027438947.1, from coordinate 1,505,688 downwards.
AAATTTTTTTTGCTCTACTTGGTGTTTTATTCATTTGCTGACACTCAGGCATATTTGCATTTTTACCTTAAAATTAAACACATAGGTATTTTTGTTGGTAACCCATATTTAGTGATTATCATTAGACCAAATATTAAATTTACTTTACTTATCAAAGATCACACATTATTTTGTCTTTGGCAGAGTTTATATTTTTATAACCTTTATATCATATCTTGACATCTCAAGAGCATAAAAATGTCCAGTAAAACCTAGGCAAGAACAAATGTATGCTAACAATTTGAAAGCATTTTTTACCATCACTTTACTAATAACACCTTTTTATTTATATATTTTTAATAATAACACAGCTTATTTATAAAAGATTACTAAATTTACATGAAGAATTTGGGTTTAATTTATGAGCATTCCTTTAATTTTAAGAGAGTCTGGAACCATATAAGCACAAACACGTAATACATGGACAGAAACAAAACATACCCAAACATATACACTCTCTCACACATATACACGCATATAAAGTTCTAATAAATTTTACTCTAGAACTCTATCCATGAAATGGATACAAACTTGCCAGTCTGTAAAAGACAGCTGGATCCAAATTTCTTCTGATGAAATTAGAACTTGTTCAAATGGCAAACTTCAGTTGTCCTGATAGGTAACCTAATTAGGCCTGTGGATCAAAAAGTTTTGGGTAAATTACCAAACTCTGTAAAATAATTTTAAAGAGATTTATTCTGAGCCAAATTTGAGGACCATGACCCGGAGCCACTGCCAATAGGCCTTGGGCAAGTGGACTCCCTGTGGCTGGGTTACAGTTCAGATTTATACATTTTCAGAGAGACAGGGGTTACAGGCAAAGTCACAAATCAATACATGAGAGGCATACATTGGTTTGGCCCAAAAAGGTGGGACATCTCAAAGCCGGGGCTTACAGGTTATAGGTGGGTTTAAAGATTCTTTGGCTGGCAATTGGCTGAGAGAGTTAGACATTATCTAGAAGACCAGAAAGGATATGCTTACTTTAAGATAAGGGTATGAGTACTCTGGGAGGTCCAGACAGGAGGACATTTTAAATTTACAATAGGCGCCTGCTAGGATGCTTGAGTGAAGATATTTTAAATTTATGATAGGCCTCTGCCAGGATGCTTGAGTTAAGACAGGGGCTTCCTATCTTTTAGGTGATGTTAATGCCATACCAGAATCAGGTTGGGAAGTAAACCACCGCTTTATTTGGTTAACAAAAGCCGCTTAGTAGGAATTTACCATTTGTCAGCCTGACCCAGCTGGCCTCCTTAGGAAAGAGTTTTTAGCAAAAGAAAAAGATCAGAGTTCAGTCCTCAGTAGTAAAGCACATACTACATACCAGAAAGGGCCTTGCCCTACACTCAGAAAGGAAGAATGCACATTCAAGAGGCCAAGCAGAATCTAAATATAAAAAGCCTTGCTGGTTCTGCCACTAAGCCTGTTAGAATTAGCTCATACCCTTTTTGTCCAATCATATTTCTACATAGCTCTCCATATTGCTTTGATTGACGCATTCTAAAGGCGTCCACGTATAAGTTTTAATTGTTTCTCCTATGAATCCTATTAATCTTAATGTCAATAGATTTTCAGCAAACCTCTATGGGAACAGTGGCCTTTGCTCCCAAGCTTTGGGGGTAAGAGACACTTTAAGTCCTATGATGTCAATAGATTTTGTTTGGGGATGTGATATTTTAGAAGGATCTAATTAACTAATACCTTTAAACAGGATATTCTAAAATGACTACTATGTTTATAAATTTAGAAGTGATGTTACATTTGTTTTAAATAACAAGTCTTATTGAAATATTTATTTATTTTTTCTTTATTGGTGAAATTTATGAGTTTGTATTTTGATCCTTGTTCTGTGTTATATATATATATATATCTAATTTGCAGGGTAAAAAATGGTTAATAAAAAAAGTAACTTAAACTTTTAATAGCTAGTATCTAAATAATCTGCTAAAATAGATAAATTAGGAAAATATAAATGCAATAAATACAAATGAAATTTTTATGTAATTTAAAATCTTAAAGTCATTATGTTAAGTTAAAAAAGATAATTATAAAATGTCTGGGTAATTTATAAGGTAGAATACTAGAACATTAGTTCTTAAACATAAGTTTACACTTATACCTTGATATTATAGCTTTGTATTTAGGAATACTAATAAAATTTGTGACTAACAGTTCAAAGTTACTTTAACTTCCTAGGTTTTTCTAAGAGTTGACATTATGATTAGTACATGTAATTAAAACTTCTAGATGAAAAGGAAACAACTTTATACATAAATTCTTTTAATAAAAATGTTATAAGATATAAGTAATACTTTTATTAAAAGATAACTGTTTAATTTATTGGTTTTTAAAACTACTTATTCAATATGTAAATGATCATTAAAAATTAAGTGGATGTAAAAGTTAAAGGTTATAAAAGGTTTATAAAAATCTTATAGTACAATTGGTTAAAATTAAATAGACTTGTTTATAAAGTTTTATTAAAATTAACTTTATCATTAATACACTAATACAATGAAATTTGGTTTCCTCTTTTGAACTAAATTGTCAATATATTAATAAAAATAACAAAATATTTTTATTCACCTTTTAATAAACTGCAAAAAGGAAGGGGAAGAAAGAAAGACATAGATTCAGCCTCCTTATTAAGTTGTACTTCAGTCTGTTTCTTAGGTCTTATACTTGTTTGAGAAACTGAGTCTCCTCTCTCAGAGAAAATATAATTTTTGTGTTTAAATATATATATATATATATATATATATATGTATTTGAATTGTCAGTTTGGCTATAATTTTATAGTAACCTGCTATCTTGTTTCATGACAAGTGTCTTATCAATTCATGACTTCCTACTTTTTTAAGCTTTCACTAAAATTTAAAGTTACTAAAAATAAGAATTCTAGTCAATGCATGTAATTCTATATATAAGGTGTACCAAAGAATAAGATTTTTTAATAAGAAAAATTATAAAACAAAATCTGTTCTTATTAAAATATACATAACTTTGTCTAATTCAGAGGTTATTTTTAAAGGTTGAATCAAAATAAATTTAGAAAGAAAATTAAAAAAAATTCCACTTGTGAGTAAAAGAGATGTCAAAAAGCAATCAGTATAGAAATATATTTTTGGTAAGAAAGGTTAAGCAGAAAGAATAATATAAAACTATGGTGCTCAAATGGTTGTAGTGTTCACCAGGGATTGGAGGGGGTAGACCCACATCTTAGAGATGTGGTGAGCTTTGTGGAGGGGAAGGACATGCCTCTAACTCTTCCTGTAGACCTGGAGAGAGGCAAAGATATAAAATGTAACCAAAATGTCAAAAAAAAAAAAAAAAACCCAAACATTTATCGATTGTGGGCAGGTGGGGGAGGGGAGAAGGGGATGGGTGCATACTTACATAATCAGTGTGATGCTCACCACCTGGAGGATGGATGTGCTAGAAGCTCTGATGGGGGGGGGGCAAGGGCAGCGTATGAAACCTTAGCAATATTTGTACCCCCATAATATGATGAAATACTAGAAAAACATCTTGCATAAAACTTTTGTCCTAAAATGATTGGTTATTTTAAAAAAAAGGGAATGTTAGGGCAAAACAGAATGTTTTTACACATGTTTTATAGATAGTGTATGGTATGTGCAGGTTGGAATAAAAAAGTGAATTTTTAAGGAATTTTGTATGTGGTCCAGTTGGCTATAATAATAAAAAATTTTGGCTAAAACAAAGATTTTGGTTGATATTAATTTACTATTAATTTACTCTTAATAAAATTACATAACATACTCATTTTGATTCTATAACATGTTTGTTTCCCTTTTTAACATTAAAACTAATGTACTACAAACGGTTTTGTTTAATTTTCGTAATTGACCTAAAAGAAACAAAGATTTTATGCTTTATGAGATAATCCCTGTGATCTTTATTAGGTTTTGACTAACAACAACAACAAAAAACCCCAATAAACTTTAAAAGGATTAAGATTTATACCCATACAACTTTATCACCTTTAGAATCTTTTGATGACTATCTCTCTTAGTTAAATAAATTATTTTATAGTGGTTTATGATTGTATATGAACAAATGTTTTAAGCCTTTGATATTTGACAACCTTTCCAAAACTTAAATTCTAAATCCAGCATTTTGACCTTAAACTAGCTTTTTATACATTAGGATCACTAAAAGTATAAGACAGACATTAGATTTATATGATGTGTTAAAACCATCCACGGAACACTGTCAAATATGAAATGGCAGTTAACTTTCTATGGGCTATAGTTGTATGTTATTAATATATTTTCTAGTATTTTAAAATATTGGCATGTCTTGGTGCGTGTTATCAGTAATAATTATGGTTATTATGTAAATTGCTATATGTCACAAAATAACCAATTTATGTTGTCAATTGCCTCTAATCATGACTGTCTAAGTTTTATCATCTTTTAAAAATTATTATTCATCTCAGAAAGTGGTTCTTTTTGGCTAAGTACAAAGTTGGCTTCTTCAAGTAAGGTCATGGAAAGGACTGACAAAGCCATTTAAATACTGGTTTCTGATAACTTTAGAGATTATATACCATTGAACTAAAATAAAATTTCAGAACTTTAACTTTAATTAGAAAACTGATATGACTATAAATATAGCTAAGTCAACCTCATGAGACCAAACTAAATTTTTGCAAAAAGACTCTTTATTTAAAACAATTACTAATTCTTTTGTTTTATTTTCCAGAATCCTACAAATTTTAAGTAAATAACAAGTTTACCTGATCTCTGGAACCTTAAAACCATGGAATCTGCCAAAGCATTGTTCAAATATCCTCCCTCTAGGCCCAGGGAATTCTCGGGGAAGAGGGGGCATGTCAGAATGTAAGGGCCAATTCTGAGGGATGGAATTAGTTTAGACCCTCCAGATCAAGGAGAGACACACAAAAGCCTAAGGGAATACTGACTAAAATACTTTGTCTTTTCAGGCCACATGCTACAGATATCTATCCAAATCTTAAAAGTTTTTTTTTTCCTTCTTCCTATAGACTTACAACTTGCTGAGTATAATTTCTATCAGTTGCGGACTTATAGAAAAGAAAATATGATGAGTAATTTATCAGCCACCTTAGTATAAATTACTAAAGAGACTGAAATGTTGTGACACAATAAAAGTGTCTAAAATTCCCTTAGCGTAAATGTTAATGATGCTTATATTTGCTACAAGTCTACCACTGATCCCAAAAATATAGTACCTCAATACTTATAGGTAAATTAGTTTTATAGCTTTGCCTTTGATATTTTGCATTTTACTCTTATGTCATCTAAAAGATTTTAGAATATTACTGAGTGCCTGTCTACCTCTGGTCCTGTTTGGCTTATGTAATTGGCTATATGCCCCAGTGTGGCTCTTCGGTCCTCTTGGCCACAAGGGTCCCACTGAGAGACTAGATCATACCAGGGCAGGTAGCCACACCACCCTGGCAACGGATGGGCCAAAATGAAAGTTTGGCCATACATGCTGCCTCTGACATATCTTGGCCAAAAGAGGGGAATTGTGAACTAAAGTAAAATTGTAAGACTCACCCCCCCCCGGCCCCCCCCCCCCCCCCCCCCCCCGCTGACTAAATGGCTCCCCTCATGACCAAAGGAATATCCTAAAACTAAATTGCCTACCAAGAGGAAGGAGGTCAGACACGCCTTGTCATGCCCACCTTCCTTCTTGGGGACATCCTTTAGAACCCATTAACAGGCCTAAGGGTATGCAAGACAAACCTGCAGGTCTTCAATTTGCACAACAAATCTATGTCTGGTGGCTTATCTCTGATAACACCTCCTTATGTTGAAACATTCCAAGCCTTTAGACAAAGCTTCCTCTTTAACCAATTATAAGCCAAAGAATCTTTAAACCCACCTATAACCTGTAAGCCCCTGCTCCAAGATGGCCCACCTTTTTGGGCCAAACCAATGTATGCCTCCCACATATTGATTTATGACTTTACCTGTAACTCCTATCTCCCTGAAATGTATAAAAACCAAACTGTAACCCAGTCACTTCGAGTACACTTGCTGAAGGCCTCTTGGGGAGTGGCTCCAGGTCATGATCCTCAAATTTGGCCCAGAATAAATCTCTTTAAAATTATTTTAGAGTTTGACTTTTTTCCATTGACATAGCCAACTTGATCACATACAAAATTCCTTCATAAATTCCTTTTTTATTTCAATTTTCTACCATATTTTTTGATTTTTTACACTTTTTATTTTATCTTTTTTTTTAATTTTTTTTTTTTTTTTTTTTTTTGAGACAGAATCTCACTTTGTTGCCCAGGCTAGGGTGAGTGCCGTGGCGTCAGCCTAGCTCACAGCAACCTCAAACTCCTGGGCTCAAGCAATCCTGCTGCCTTAGCCTCCCGAGTAGCTGGGACTACAGGCATGTGCCACCATGCCCGGCTAATTTTTTTTCTATATATGTTACTTGGCCAATTAATTTCTTTCTACTTATAGTAGAGATGGGGTCTCACTCTTGCTCAGGCTGGTTTCGAACTCCTGACCTCGAGCGATCCGCCCGCTTCAGCCTCCCAGAGTGCTAGGATTACAGGTCGTGAGCCACCCTGCCTGGCCTATTTTATCTTTTTTTACTTTTCTTTTTACCAGTATACTAAGCAAGAGATAAATTTCCTTCTATGAACCTTATCCTAACTTGCACAAATCATCTACAATATACTTAAGCTTTCTGTTTTGTCCAAAATTTCCCTGTCCTTAAGCAACCAGTTATTTTAGGTCCAAAAAAACCCTTTCCATTGTTTCTTAGAGCTGAATAGTACTCCATGGTATACATATACCACATTTTATTAATCCACCCATGTATTGATGGGCACTTGGGTTGTTTCCGTCATGCTGGAAGCTCAGACGTGTGGGCGTAGGGGGGACAAGGGCATTATTTGAAGCCTTAACATTTTTACCCCCATAATATGCTGAAATAAAAAAACAATTTCCATACAAAATCATTTCTCATACAATATTATTCTCCTTTCTGTTTTACCTTTCTTAGCAAAAATATATTTATATATTAATAGCCTTTTTACGTCTCTTTTTCTCACTTCACTCGTTACTTTCTATATTGTTTTTACTTTCTTTCTAAATATGTATGTGGAGTCAACCTTTAAATAACCTCTGAATTAGACAAAATTACATATATATTTTTAATAAGAACACATTTTATGCCTTTATAATCTTTCTTATTAAAAACATCTTATTTTTGGTATACTTTATATATAGAATCACATGTATTGACTCAAGTTCTTATTTTATTATGGTGAGTTGAAATTTTAGTGAAAACTTAGAAATCAGGAAATTGTGAATTGTCTGTTATAAAACACTTGTCATAAAACAGCATCACAGGTTACTATAAAATCAGAGACATTCACTTAGCCAAAATGATAATTAAAAGATTTTAAAAAGCAAAAGTCTTACTCTTTGATAAATAGGAGACTCAGTTTCCCAAACAATCATAATACCTAATATACACAAACTGAAATACAAATTAATTAGGAGGCAAACTGAATTTGTCTCTTTCTGTCTCCCTCCCCCTTTTTTTGCAGTTTATTCAAAAGGTAAACAAAAATATTGTGTTATTCGTATTAATATCATATGAAAATCCTATTCAAAAGAGAAAAGCAAATTTCACCTTTGCATTAGTATATTAATGATAAAGCTAATTTTAATAATCTTATAAACAAATCCTAATTTTAATCAATAAAATATATGGTCAATAAGGTATGATTTTTTAAAAGATGTTTTTACTTTTATATCTATTTAGTTTTAACTATCATTCATTTATTTAATTTAAAAAAGTTTTTGAAACCTATAAATTTGACAAAATTATCTTTAACAAAAGCTATGTTTCTATATCTTATATCCTTTCATATAAAAATCTTATTTTTCATGTTTCTCTTTTATCTAGTAGTTTTAATTATATATATTAATCATAATGCCAACTCTCAGAAAAACCTAGGAAGTTAAATTAATCTTGACCTATAATCAGTCCCCAATTTTACTAGCCCTCCTAAATATAGTTATGATATCATATAAAAATAAGATGTCAAAGTATATAAACTTAAGCTTATATTTAATAATTAATGTTTTAGTATTTTATCTTATAAATGACTCAGACATTTCATGATCATTCTCTTAACATAATATGATTTTAAGATTCTTAATTATATGAAAATTTCATTTGTATTTTTCCCATTTATATTTACCTAATTTATTTATCTTAGCAGTTTACTTAGATTCTGGTTATCATTTTAAGTTATTTTTCTGTTAACCATTTTTATACCCTATATTAGATATATGATACAGACCAGGAATCAAAATATAGTTTTAATTACTGCTTTTAAACTCATAAATTCTACTAAGAAAAACAAACATAAGTATGCTAGGAAGACTTATTATTTTAAACAATGTAACATCTTTTCTAAATTTTATGAATATAGTAGACATTTTAGAATATATCCTGTTTAAAGGTGTTAACTAATTAGATACTTCCAAAACACCACATCCGCAAACAAAATTTATCGACATCATGTGGGTCAAAGTGTTCTTGGTCCCCCAAAGTTTAGCCAAAATGTAGGAAATAAAGACCACTTTTCCCATAAAGTTTTGCTGAAAATTCACTGACATGCTGCAAATTAATTAATTAATAGGATGAAAAATTATAAACTTATACATGGGAGCCTTCAGAATGAACACTTAAAGATACAGGAAAATTGTCCATTTTTATTCTTACGGTTGACAAAATATGGACAGCTGTGTAGAAATATGATTGGGCAAAAAGAATATGATCTAATGCTAATAGGCTGAGTGAGGAATCCAGCAAGGCCTTTCTATCTAGATTCTGTTTGGCCTCTCTGAGTGTGCACTCCTTCCTTCTGGGTGTGTGGAAGGACCTTTTCTGGAATGAGGGTTTTACAGTAAAACAAAGTAGGTCAGATCATTGCTTTATGGCCAGTTTTACATATAATAATTTTAGGTTTTATGGCTAGCTTTCAGAAAAAGGGGTCCTGGCTTTTATGACCTCTCCTGGGGAAGAAGAATTCTGATTTCTATGGCTAGCTTCAGGGAAGTAAGAGACCAAGAAGCAGGAAAACAATGGAAGGTTATAGAACTTTTGCTTCTGAGGCCTTCATTTTAGGGTAGTTTTCTGGACCCCATCAAAATGATATCAATTGACTTTAGACTGGAAAAAACCTTCAGCACCAATCCTTAACACCTCAAACAATGATGCAAAGTTGTAACTTTTTTTTCTTTCGTGAGGATCAAGTTTAAGATATGCTAAAAACAATCTAGTCTTAAACCATTTTCTAACTTGGGTGTAAACATGAGTATATACATTATTTCCAAAGAGTAAGATTGTTTTGAGATTCTCTTTGGATTTTAACAATCATTTTTTATCTGAAAATAAATTACTATACAAAAATTAACAGTTTAGGATTTTTTTTCTAGGCAAAAACTTTGTTATAGCCACATAATGTACACATAACTGACTAGCTTGTAAAAAGTAGGACAAAGGTTAGACAAAGACCAAGGAAAAACTAAAGCTTCCAATTTAAGCTCTTTTAACTATTCAATATAATTTCTAGGACAGTTTTCAATTCCTAACAGTACTGGCAATATCAAATGATAGAAAGAGTGACTTACAAATATGTTTTATGTGTACCTTTCTAGACATCGAAATCAGTTGAAGAAACTGTTTCTGCAGCTAGGATTAAAATACCAAAAAAAAATTTTCCATAAACCTTTGACAATAAGTTTCTGTTTTTATGCTGTATTTATTTAATGTCTTATTTGTTCTAATTTAATGACACTTATTTTTTTTGTTTAGGTATGTCTATATTTTTTTATAAGCAACAGAAATTTATTTCTCACACATCTGGAAACCAAAAAGTCCAAGATCAAGGCACTGGCAGGTCTGGTGTCTAGTAAGGGTCTTTGCTTCTAGGATAGCACCTTAAACACTATGTTCTCATATGGCAGAAGAGCAGAAGACAGCAAGCACATTCCCTCAAGCCCTTATATTAGGGTCCTAATCCCATCCATGAAGGCTCAGCACTTGTGGCTTAATCACCTCCTAAAGGTTCCACCTCTTAATACTATCATGTTGGTGATTAAATTTCAATATCTGAATTTGGGGGGACACACTCAGACCATAGCATCTGGAAACTGAGTCCTCTTAGGTGTCGTCTACTGAATATTAACACAACAGAGGAAAATTTTGTAGGAAAAATGCTATGAAGGTCTTTTCTTTTATATGTACTGTCTCATTTGTGAGAATCTCAGGTATTTAAAATAATTTTTATGATTCTTAATTTCTCTTATGTTCATAATACTGGTAGTGACTTTTTTTATTTCAGGAAATTATGAGAGTACAAACATTTTGGTTACATTTTATATCTTTGCCTCTCCCTAGCAAGGGTTAGAGGCATGCCCTTCCCCTCAACAATGCTCACCACATCCCTCAGTTGTGAGCCCCCCCCAGCCCCCTAATCCTTGGAGAACTCAAGATGGATAACAGACTTAAACTTAAGGCATGTCTATATTTTTACCTAATTAAGACCCTTAAAGTTAAACACATAGGTATTTTTGTTGAAAACTCAGAAGATTTAGCTGTTATCATTAGACCAACAATATTGGTCGTATCATGTCACATGTCACTCTTCTGCTCAAAATCCTTCAATTATCTCCCATCTCACTAAGAGTAAAAGCCCAACCTCACAGTGATCTTTCAGACCCTACCTAATAAGGACCCTATTACCTCTGTGACCTTGTCTCCTACTATAGTCCAGTGTTCTTTCCACTTCAGTGATACCAGCCTATGTACTCTTCTTTAGAGCTGCCAGGCACGTGACAGCCTTATGGATATTCCTTTCACTGCAACACTTTGTCCTTAAATAGCTGCATGGCTATCTCATCCTGATCAGGTCTTATCTTCTTCTCAGTGAGACTTTCCCTGATCATTCTTTTAAAAATTACACATATATTTCTCCCGTCCTCCACTCTGCTTTTTTTTCTCTGATAGCAGTTGTAACCATCTTACACACCATATATTTTGTTTGTTTGCTATTTGTCTTTCCCTGCTAGAATATAAGCTCTATGAGAGCAAGGATTTTGACTATTTTATTCACCAAAATATCCCCAATGCCAGGAACAGGAACAGTGCTTGGCACATATAACATATGTAATAAATATTCTTTGAATAAATAAGTAAAAGGAATCCTCTCTCCGCTGCCTCCTATATTGCTTTCCCTCTCCCCAAGAATGTAAAATAAACCTAAATACCCTGAGAGGTTCCAGAGGCAGACTCACAGAGAAATGCAGAAAGGAGAGAAAGTGTGATGAAAAATAAGCAAGTGGTCTCATGCTTGCCTGTACTTAATTTGTCTGGCTTCTAGAGTTTCATGAGTCTCTCTCAATCTAGGCTATGGGGACTGAGCTAATTTTATTACTCCTAATATCTGGCCCTCAGCCTAGGCCCCCTCCCCTTCCTAGTATCAGGCATCTTGCTCTATTATAGGCTCAGATTCCTCATAGCAGTGAAGCTACAGGCATACCCAGCTGTTGGTGGAGACTAAGAGTTTTGGGGCGAGTGTGTGTGTGTGTGTGTGTGTGTGTGTACATGTTTTTATATAGTCTACATGAAGTCTGCACTCATTGTGTATGGGTGTCAGTCCATGTGATCTGAATTAGGTCTGGCAAGGTCCTTCACTATCCTTAGAGGTCCTTTCTGCAATCCCCTCAACCCTACCCTTACCCCACAGTTAATCACCATTATCAGAGTTAACATGTGCCAGGTATTGTGCTAAGGGCTTTACATGTATTCACTTATATACTCCTCATAACAACGTTTTGATTTAGGTACTATTATTATTTCTATTTTCCAGATGAGGAAACTGAAGTCCAGGGAGATAAAGTAACTATCTCAAGTATCTGTATTGCTGCTAGCTGATGTTAGTTTAAAATAGCATGTTTCAATAGCATATAGATAACATCACAACTAACATACAAATTTGAAACAAACTTTTCATGAAATAATATCATTAAGTATTTTCTTTGTAGTCTGATATTTTCTCTTCTGTTAAAAAAAATCTAATTAGAACATACCTAATTGATTTTACCACCAAAATGGGTCCACTTTAACATTCACTAAAAGCTTACATATCGCCCTTTGAAAAATCACTGCCTTAGGATGTGTGACCCCCTTTCAAGGCTATTTGCATTTCTCAGAGACCTCCAAAATGTCTCCAGCTCCAAAGGGTATCACTCTGTGGAATGTCAGGCATCAAGAGAGGCATGAGAGGAGATGGAGACATCCCTAGCAAGCCTCAAAGTGGTGAAGGCTGGACGCTGCATTGCTCCTTCTGCCCCCCTCACAACTCAAGCTCAAGCCCCTTTTTCTTCTTTCTCTGAACATCAATTCATTCAACAAGCATTTTTGGAGGACCCTTCAATACTAGGTACTCTGCCAATGGCTATGAGGAAGCAAAATTATGTGGAGGAGAGAAGCTCATAAATAGCTAACTACGTGAAACAAGCAGTGGCATAAAGAGGGTGCCACCAAAACATTGTGAGTACAGACAGAAGGCAGATGGATTTCAACTTGAGTTTAGGCTTCATAAAAGAGATGGCATGTGAGCCAGACCTGGCTAAGACTTAGACAATCAGAGGTAGGAGAAAAGAAATTCTGAGAGGATATTTTTAAAAAGGCATGCAAGCTAGAAAATGTGGTGGCTATGTAAAGAGACTAAAGAGTAGTTAGAAGAGTATTTAGGACCAGGTTGTAGATACCTGTTAATATTTTGCTAAGGAATTTGAACTTCATCTTGTAAGCAATGGGGAGTCATTAAAAGCTTTAGATCAGGTGAGGATGTGAACCAAGCAGTGTTTTAGGATATGAATAACTTTAGCAGCAGCGTAAGAATGGATTGGAGGACAGAAAAAAATGGAGTTGGGGGGACACTTAGGTAGCTGATGTGATGGTCCAGGAAAGACATAAACAAGGTCCTGACCTGGGGTGGTGGTTATGAGTATGGAGAAGACAGGACACACAGAAGAAATGCCATGGAGTAGAGGCAAAAGGACTTGGCAACTAATATGTCTGTGTTTAGAGGCAATGCCTTCTCTTCTCCTTTCCAGTTTACCCCTCACCCAAGAGCTTCCACAGCAGCCTTATAAACTCTGTGAATCTACCATACCAAGGAAGAGGAAGCATGGGTGTTGGTGGGTGGCCCTTGCTGTGGGACAGGTATTGATGCTGAGTCAATAGGTCTGGAGTGGGTCTGGGATTCTGCATTTCTAATAAGCTCCTAGGTGATATTGATGCTGCTAGTCTGAGAGCTACAATGTGAGTAATAGCAAGGAGCCAAAGGACTTTGAGAATTCATCCAGCTGGATTTTTCTTTTCAAAAGCTAAAGAGTATATTTACAAATGTATCTATATACACTTTTCCCATTGTACTAACATCTTGCTTTAAATTTTCTTCTGTTTTAGCTTATTTGAGGACATCTATCATGTCTCCCATTTCTTCCCCTCTGCCTTCACAACCCTTAGCTCCTTGGAAGCACACACCATCTGCCTTTGTCATCCACTATCCCTACCTTTTGCTTTCATTTTCTGATGTTCTGGCCCTACCTGATTCTCTGACATCATCTCCCAGCACTGACTTATAGTTCATTACACTCTGCTATATTGAACTTCTCCTGTCCCTTACATGTGTTAATCTCATTTCCATCTCTGGCCCTTTGCCTTTGTTGTTCCTTTCTTTTTGGAATTATTTGCTCCCAGATCTTTGTATGACTGGTTTCTTTTCATTATTTCAATGTCAACTTGGATGTTACCTCCTTGGAAAGGCCTTCCTTAGCCACCTAAGTAAAGCAGTGTCTCCTTCCCCTAGTCACTTTGTATTATATTACACCATTTATCATTTTTATAATAATGATTTAGTACTTAGATTGCATTATTCTTGGCTTTTAGGTTCTATGTCTAAATCCCTCCATTAGAATATAAGCTCCTTGAGGATAGAGACCTAGTCTGTCTTGCTCATTGTTATATCCCCAGCACCTAGACAGAACTTGGCACATGGTAGGTACTTGATACATAACTCTTGGCTGACAGACTATCTTTTTAGACATTATTCCTCATTCATTGAGGATTATAGCTGCTGGATCATCATTTGTCTTCATCCTTTCTCCTGTCTAACCTCAGCATTCACGTAAGCAGCATATTCAACCTTGGTCTCAACTTCAACAACCTTTTCATTCACCTCACTCAGACAGAAAATTTCTGTGGTAACACTCTAGATCTTGTCATAACCAAGTAAGCAAGATTACCTCCAAAATCTTGACTTCAAACATCTTTTCTCTGATCATTGTGTCCTGTTATTTCAGCTTACTTTGGTACCGCTCTGACAATTCTTCCATGTCATCAAATCTCCAATTCATTGACTCTACAATTTCATTGACCATAACTCAACACCACTTTTCATGTCCTCTTTTTCCTTTTGTCTGGCTCAGATTCCCTAGTCCATTATTATGATCACTTCTTTGTAAATGCTTACAACTCTATTGTCCATTTCTTTTCCCATTGTTATTTGCTTGGCAAATCTCCCTCAGATGCCATCCAAATACCTCTTGTCTTAGCAATACCCATGCCTGAACAGAAAAATGGACTGGAGAAAAGTCCTACCACTGGGCTGATTTATTTTTCTTTACCACAAGACTCAGTTAGAGAGTCAACATTTCTTGCAAACCGTACTACATATCCTTAATATGTTTGCTTTTCCACTCTCTCTAAGACAGTGGCTTTCAACCCTAGTTGCACATTAGAATCATATGGGGAGCTTTTAAAGATCCTGATGCCCAGGCTATAACCCATTACAATTAAACAATAATCTCTGAAGGTGGGATTTAAACATCAGTAGTTTTTAAATCTCCCCAGGTGATTCCAATGTGCGGCCATGGTTGAGAACCATTCTCTGAGAGAACTATTTCATACTTGATCCTCCCTCCTATAACCTCCAAAGACACTTCATACCTTTCTCTGAGCTTCATCTCTTCACTGAGAAAATAAAAAAAAATAAGACATTATAGGGGCATTCTCTTCTCCTTTATTCACCAAATCTACAGGCCCACTGGCACTTGCACACTCACCCATTTTCTCTGTCTTCCTTCCTGCTAGAGTCCAGGAAGTGACCCTGTTCCCATCAAGGGCAAATCTCTTCATTTTTGCTCTGGAATCCTTCCCCTCTCACATTCTCAAGGACTTTGCTCCTGGAAGTATCCCCTCTTCTATATCAGTGCTTCTCAAACTTTACATACATGCAGATCATCTGGGGATCTAGTTAAAATGCAGATTATGATTCAGTAGGTCTGGGATGGGGCCTGTGGTTCTGCATTTCTAACAAGCATCCAGGTGATTATGATAACCAACATGTTCGTGGACCACACTTCAAGTAGCAAGGTTAAATATCAGCCTTTCCTCTCATTCCCATCACCATATAAATACGCTCTTCATGTTAAAAAAATAAAAAGGACTTCCTTGACCTCACATACCCTTCAAAATATTGCCTTATTTCTGTTATTCCCTTTGCAGCAAAACTTCTCAAAGAGTTGTCTACACTCATTGTCTCCAGTTCTTTATCTTCACTCATCTTTTTCCCCTCATTCACTCGTCAATTGACTCTAATATGACTTTTCTTACCTTATTGCCACTGAAGCTACTCTTCTTAAGGCCACCTACTTTGCTGCTAATACAACAGACATATGTCTCAGCATCCATTTAACTTCTCAGTAATATTCCACACACCTAATGTTGAAACTTCTTTTCACCTAAATATGATATCTTCTGGTTTTCTTTTTACTTTACTGATCATTGCTTCTCAGTCTCCATCTTTGATCCCTCCTTCTCTATGCGACTATTGTCTAATTGTTGGAAAGTCTCAGGACTCAGTCCAGGGCCCTTTTTAAAGAAATCTATATTCTATCCCTAGATGATTACATCCTATCTTGTGACATTAAATACCTTTGATATGAGGAAGACTCCAAAATATATTAATATATATCCAGCCAGATTTTCTCTCCTGAGCCCCAGGCTTGCATACCCAGTTGTCTTTCTGATATTTCCTCTAATGGTATGACTAATGGGCAGCTCACTCTTAATATATTCAAAATAGATGTCTTAATTTCCTCTCTTCTCCAAACCTGAGCTTATGCCATTCTCCCCACATCAGCCAAGGTGCCACCATCTACTCAGTTGTTCAAGTCAAAAACTGAAAGTTATCTATAATTTCTTCTTCCTTTCCTTCACACTCCACATTCAGTCCATCACCAAACTTGTTATTTCTACCTCTAAAATATATATCAAATCTTTTTACCTCTCTCTATCATCTTTACTGTCCTTCTAGTCCAAGTTACCATCATCTCTCCCCTGGATTACTACAATAACTTCTACCTCTTGCCAACTTTTAATCTATTAATATTTACCATGTAGCAGCCCGAGTGTCTTTTAAAAATGTAAATCAGATCAACTAATTCTTCTGCTTAAAAACCACTCAATTACCTCTCCTTTATCCCTGTTGTTCTTAGAACCAATCTAAACTCTCTTAAATTTAGATTGGCCTTCAAGTCTTTACATGACCTGACTTCTGCCAAATTTATCTCCTACCACTCTTCCCCTTTCTCTCTAGGCTTCAGTTTCATCATGCTTCTTATTCCTGGGACACTATAAGCTTGTTCAATCCTTTGAACTTCTGTACTTTGTATTTTCTATGCTTCAAATACTTTCCCCCTACCTCTTACATGTCTGGCTTACTACAAATCTTTAGGCTTCAACTTGAATGCCATCTTCTTGGAGAAGCCTTCCTTATCTAAACTCTGTTCTTTCTCCCAGAGTTATTTTCTATCCCATTTCTTTCTTTCTTTTATAGCACTTATTGTCATCTGTGTTAGTGTATTTATCTACCTGATTTACTTGTTTATTGGGCATGAACTGTGTCTATCTTGTTCTCTGCTGTAGCATCAATGCTTAACATACTGTGCCTGGCACATAGTAGGCACACATGTTTATCGAGTTGAGAACACCTGTTCTTCTGCAGGAATCTCTAGGAACATATACTAACACTGGCCTGTTTGCTACCAGATATTCTTTTGAAAGATCTCCGATCTTCTCTTAAAAACTACATTTCTTAGGCTTCCTTGCTTTCTCACTTCTTTCATCCCGTGAGAGACATCTATGTGAGATTGATGGGTAGGAGGAAGGGAGAAGGCTGGGTATTTCTCCCATACCTTTTTTCAGAGGGGTGTTTTCTGACAGGTAGGTAGTAATATATGTACCAATCAGGATAGGTAGTAATATATGTACCAAATATCGTATTGTTAAGAAAATGCAGGTTATAATATAGATGTTAGCCTTAGGCCCCTAATACTAGCATTATAATAGTTGTATACTTTTCTTTTATTTTAGCATATTATGGGGGTACAAGTGTTAAGGTTACATATATATTGCCCATGCCTCCCGCCCCCCTCGAGTAAGAGCCTCAAGCGTGTCCATTCCCCAAACGTTGAACATGTTACTCATTGTGGTTGTATATACCCATCCCCTCCTCCCCCCTCCCATCCTCCTGACACCCGATAAATGTGACTCCTATATGTCCACTTAGGTGTTGATCTGTTAATACCAATTTGCTGGTGAGTACATGTGGTGCTTGTTTTTCCATTCCTGAGATACTTCACTTAGTAGAATGGGTTCAAGCTCTATCCAGGAATATACAAGAGGTGCTATATCACCATTGTTTCTTAAAGCTGAGTAGTACTCCATAGTATACATATACCACATTTTATTAATCCATTCATGAATTGATGGGCACTTGGGTTGTTTCCACAGCTTTGCAATTATGAATTGTGCTGCTATAAATATTTGAGTGCAGGTGTCTTTTTCATAAAGTGACTTTTGATCTTTTGGGTAGATGCCCAGTAGTGGAATTGCTGGATCAAATGGTAGATCTACTTGTATCACTTTGAGGTATCTCCATATTGCTTTCCATAGAGGTTGAACTAGTTTGCAGTCCCACCAGCAGTGTAGGAGTGTTCCTTTCTCTCCACATCCACACCAACATTTATTGTTTGGCAACTTTTTGATAAAGATCATTCTCACTGGAGTTCAGTGATATCTTATTGTGGTTTTGATTTGCATTTCCCTGATGATTAGAGATGTTGAACATTTTTTCATATGTTTGTTGGCCATTACTCTGTCTTCTTTTGAGAAGTTTCTGTTCATGTCCTTTGCCCATTTTTTGATAGGGTTGTTTGACTTCTTCTTGCTGATTTTCCTGAGTTATAAATAGATTCTAGTTATCAGCCCTTTATCAGATGTGTAGCTTGCAAAAATTTTCTCCCATTCTGTGGGTTGTCTGTTTGTTCTCTTGACAGTTTCTTTGGCTGTGCATAAGCTTTTTAATTTGATCAGGTCCCATTTGTTTATTTTTGTTGCTGTCGTGATTGCCTTTGGTGTCTTCTTCATAAATTCTTTGCCTAGGCCAATGTCTAAAAGAGTATTTCCAACATTTTCCTCTAGAATTCTAATAATTTCACACCTAAGGTTCAAATCTGTTACCCAATGTGAGTTGATTTTTGTGAGAGGTGAAAGGAATGTTTACCCTTTTTCATTACTGCACTCCACTCACTGTGGAGAATCAAGAGTTTGAGTTTTTATCCCAGCTCAGCCATTAACTTATTTTGTGACTTTGGGAGGTCCTTCCATTCCCTGGGGCTATATCTTCTCATCAGGAAAATGAGAATGTTGGAGGAGATAATCTTGAAGATCTTTGCCAACCCTGACATCTATGGATCAGTGATTGCTTAACGCTCTTAGGTACACAATTAGTATGTTCATTGTCTAATATCTTTCGAGAAACTGAAACACAGAGAAGGTGAGACTTGACTGTCTTTCTCTTCATTTTGCCTATAGCCAAAAGGAATATAGCTTTGGCCTTTGCCCACTGAGAGCTGGTGCTCTACTAGGTACCAAATAGGCTTCTGGGAGATGACAGGGCTTCAACAAACAGGTGTGGAACACAGAGATTGTGGAAACTCCTTTTCCAGATTTCTGTTATCCTGACCTGAGTGCTTACTGGTTTCAAGGCCCTGTGCCAAGTGCTTTCCTTGAACAAATTTATCAAATCTTTATAATAATTTTGTTACCCATGTTCACAGATAAAGAAACTGTTGAGACAGAGAGAATTAAATAACCTGCCCAAGCCAATGGTCAAATTCAAACAGTTCTGACTTCAGGGCTTATACCCTTACCACTACATTGTATCTCCTCTTATTGTTCACATGGTTCTAGGCAAATAGTTGCTCAAGACATACTGGATTCAACTGGGGTCAACTCCTGTTCTTCTGCAGGAATCTCTAGGAACATACACTAACACTGGCCTGTTTGCTTCCAGATATTCTTTTGAAAGATCTCCGATCTTCTCTTAAAAACTACATTTCTTAGGCTTCCTTGCTTTCTCACTTCTTTCATCCCGTGAAAGACATCTATGTGAGATTGATGGGTAGGAGGAAGGGAGAAGGCTGGGTATTTCTCCCATACCTTTTTTCAGAGGGGTGTTTTCTGACAGTAGCTATATTCCCCTCATGGCTCCAGCTTCCTTTGAATCACTCTTTCATTCATAATGCCTGGCCTGCTTCTAATAGGCAACCCACATGATACTTTTAGCTTCTGCACAGCACCACCTTTTTGTGGGTTCATGTAATATTACCTTTTCCCATTATCTACCCCTCCCTAGGAGTGGTTGTGCATTTCTGTGGTTGCTAAATTAGGTTGCTGCACCATCCTCTGTTTGGCTTCTTAGCCCTGCAGGTGTGATGTATTATAATAATTAATAAGTAAATAATAAGTAAATAAATAATTAAATATGCTCAGCTTGAAAGATCTATGGTGGTTTTTATTTTCCTGACTGAATAATGACTGATACAGACACTTTCTATAATCCCCAAGGCTACTCACATCAGATAAGCGGGTTTATATCCTTCAGAGCACATATCACAATCTCTACATATCTTATTTGTTTGCTTATTTTCTATCTCTCCTCTACTCCAAGTAGATTGGAAGGTCCATGAGAAACTCTGTCTTGTATCTTGACCATCTGTCACAATGCCTGGCACATAGGGGCTCAATAATATAGTTGAATGCATCCATCAAAAAACAATCCAAATTTTTATTGGATATCTCCTATGTGCCTGTCACTGTTGCAGGAGATACCAAGGTGAGTAATTTATTGCCAGCACTTAAAAGAAAAACTTCTAATTCCATTTAAATGATAAATAGAAAAAATGTACATATGACCAGTGTATTATTTTGCTAGGTAGGGCTGCTATAACAAAGTACCACAGATTGGGTGGTATATACAACAGAAATTTATTTTATCATGGTCCTGAAGGCTAGAAGTCTCAGACTAAGGTGTAGCAGGGTTAATTGCTGGTGAGACCTCTTTCTTTGGCTTGTAGATGGCTGCCTTCTCCCTGAGTTTTCACATGGGGTTTTCTCTGTACCCATCTGTGCCTAAATTTCCTCTTGTTATAGCACACCAGTAAGAGTGGATAAAGGCCCACC